>NC_047165.1:8883178-9483178 GCF_009819705.1 Hippoglossus hippoglossus
TCCCGTTGGGTATTGAGTCTGTCAACAGATGAAACCAAGTCAATGATGAGGGGTGTAATGAGGCTGTAACAATACATGAAATGTTCAGTCTCATTTCTTGTCTTTTTACAGATTTGTACTAGAGGAACATCAAACACAGACACAAGCAGCCAAAGACGTTCTCAGACATGTAAGTCCAGAAATGTCCAGAAAATTGGATTCAGACATTTTCTGAACTTTGTCCTTCTCATATCAACAACAAAACAAGAGATTCTCTAGGTCTGATGCGCTCATAACAACTGGATAATGTCTGGAACATTCAGACGAGGTGTGGAAATCATGTGTTTTAGTTCACAGCACATCAACACCAGCATCAGTTCTTGTCTCCAAAGGCTCCCTTGTCTCGTTGTCTTTCCAAGTTGCCGTCTTTGTCTGTGTCTTCTACTCTTCTACATGTATGGCACCTTTATTCGTATTCTTTTTGTTTCCATTTCAGTTTTGTTGAAAATGTCACGAACACGCCCACTCACTCGCTGTGAGTTCTCCGGACATATCTCTGTTGTATTCTCACACGGGCTCACTCAGATATTTTTACTAGGGGGCTGGCAGGGAAAAAACTCAGCAAAATATCCCTAGCAACTGACTCTGATATCTGCGTTCTCACACACAGCCCCTCCGGATAAATGTCCGCAGTTCAGTGCATGTCTGAAAGCAGTAAAGGTCTATAAAGCTTTTCCAATGACCCACTGGGGCAAACTCCTCTACAGGGAATGGGAAGAGGAGTAAATCACCTTTTCCCCCGTGATACAAAACTGTGTATACCTAATTTTGGTGTGAAAGAGGTTTGTCTCCTAATAACTTCAGTACCCATGGACCAGCTCATTACCTTGTTTGACTGGCGTCATTAAGGGGGAGAGGGAGAGGGAGATGGTGGAGCCATCAAACGTGGTCATCTCATCTGCGTCAGTGGCATCATCATCTTCTGTGAAAAGAATTAAAAGTCATCCGAGGTCAGTCATTCTCACAACAGTAATGCTAACAGGTAACAGTCGTGATCATCGTCTTATTCTGCCATGATTGTATGCTAATATTTTCTAATTATGAAGTCCCTAGAAAGGGGAGATGAGGTATTATTGCTTGAGATAATGATTGTATCACAATCAACAATAGGGAGCCTCATGTGTCTGGCCCAACAGAAATCAGGTTGGCGTATGCAGGGCATTATGGGATGCAGGGAGTAGCTGAGGTAATGGTGTTACCTGTGAGTGCCGCTAAGTTAATAAAGGGCAGCGTGTTTGATTAACTGTTTGACACAAGTACTTATATTCACTCGGAAAACACAAAGTATAGCGGAGGCAGATACGAGTGTGATTATTTTTGCAGATATTTGGACGGAACACAAATTACTGGACTCATTATGACTGATGATGGTGTTAGATAAAAAGTTCATAGAATCATCAAAGTGACTAGAATTCATCCAGAGGGGGACATAAACGTCAGGACCTAATGTCATGGTAATAATAATAATAATAATTTATAAAACCTTTCTACAGCACCTTCTGAAACCAGAGTTACAAAGTGCTTTACAAAATGTTATCAAAATGCAAAAATTATACTCAGCAATGCAATGAACCGAAACAGATAAAAGAACAACATTAAAACAATAAAATAAATATATAAAAACGTAATAAATGTTGGTCTTTAGATTTTTTTAACTGAGGCACCAATTCTGCTGTTCTGATTTTGTGGGATTCCATCCATTGGTTAAAAACATTTATCTCTAATAGCTGACGTGTTCCAGGACTGACTCACAAATGTCACAGTAAAAATAAAACTCTTGTACAGTTTAACTCTATTTGCACATTGTAGTTATGTTTATTTAGCTAGTTTTTTGTATTCTGTTGTTAATTGTGTGTCTTTCTCTGTAAGTACACTGAGCTGAGTCAAATTCCCATGTGTACACGTACATGGCAAATAAAGCTGATTCTGATTCTAAAGGTGCAACTCGGATACACAGCTGTAGACATGTTCCCCCCCCCCACACACACACACATATTCCTCGTCTACACTCATAACCAAGACATGAGTAGTTTGACGTGAGTCGTGTCTTTGCAGCTCATCTGTCACCATCGCTGGGAGCCGACTCACTGAAGAGTGAAATCATGACTGACTTTTGTCTGACATTTTTTTGTCCTGATGGAATTTTTTGGAGGAAGTTTCTTGTTTCAGAGAAGATAGTTTCCAACATTTGCTCCAGGCTGGGAACTGACTACTCAAGTTGGACCAAACACCAGCCAGGACATGGGTTTTTATGATGTTGCAATAAGTATGGCAAACTTGTAATACAGCAGACGTTGGAGATAAGAGCCTGACCAATTTTTCAGTTGGCCGAGCCTTTCACAGATGGTGTTGGTATCCGTGTTTATATTTGCCCATATAAAAATGTTTGTTTTACGGATTCAACTAGAGCGTCACGCAGTACAGCGCATTCCTCCCCCAAGGCCCTGCAGTGCCTGCTGGAACCCACATTAGAATTCACCAGAGTTTTATTTGTATCTGAACCAAATTGTACACACTCGGAAATATCAGCTTAAACATGGGATTTTATTCATCAAGATCCATCTATTATTCTCTGAGAAATCAAGGAAAATGTTGAGATTTCTTAATGACCAATAACACATCCTTCCACCAAGTTCCGTAGAAATCCATACAGTATTTTTTGCGTAAACTTGTGTAATAAACAAACGAACAGGAGTGTAAACATCAACCCTTGGGTGGAGGCAACGATGCAGGAAAGATGCGTATTCATGTTTAAATTTTTACGTATATATATATATATATATATTCGGTTGTATTTGTGTTTTCTTATTATTTGTAATTATTTATAATAAATTTCATGATTGAACTGATAAATATCAAAACTCAACTACATTTCTTTGATTTATATATTTGCTGCTATATCGGTATCAGAATCTGCCCCTAACATTTAAAAGTCAGTCGGGCTCTACTTGAAATATTAGCATTATACTGAATAAGAAATCAGATCATGAAACAGCAACTCAATAGTGTTTAATTAATGTGTATCCAAAAGTCAAACAAGTTAAATTTGATGGCATAACTCTCCGGTGATTTGCATTTAATGGGTCATACACTCTAAATGTAAATGTCTCCCTGTTGCCCTGGTTTGATGAAGCCACATATCGCTGTTACTCCCTGAGATCACCTTTGTTTTTGCATCTTAATTTCTTTCATGATCTCCATGACCCCCGAAAGGATTAACTTCCAAACATCATACACTCGCAATCTATTTGGGATTAATTGTGATATGAACCAGTGTAAATCCAAACAGGATTAACTTTCTGTGCCTCTACAGAGCAGCGGTGCCCTGATAGGCTTTGTAGTGGAGAAGAAACAGTTTGACCTCTGTAGACGAAGTGAAAAGAAAAGTACCTTCTTGTCCTTGCTGCTTTCTCTCCACCAGGCTCTTGTACTCCTCCAGCACCTTCTCTGACAGATCACTGAAGGGGTTGGGAGGCAGCGAGCGGGTGTGCTCCTCATCCTCAATGATGAAGGCCTGATAGATCCGGGAGCATGAGAAAGACATTGTGGTCACCTGATGTAATAGCATTGTTATTATGTATTTGTAGTAAATGTAAGTCATTTCTCAGATGGAACAATGAAAACTGGTTATATATTTATCTCTATGATTACGATTATCACGTCTTTAACAAAACCAAATGCATTTCTTGTTGCTTTCATACAGAAATCCGCCGCATCAGTACAGATATCTTTTAGTTTAATTGTTTAACAGATCCAAATCCATTTCACTGATTCACTGACTTCAGTAGGCAGCTGTTTTCAGGATATTTGACTCGAACGGTAAATGGACTGTATTTCTGTAGCACTTTTACAGTCTCATCGATCACTAGTGTTTCACAGCAAAAGTCGCATTCACACGATTCTATACGCAGCGTCCTTCTATCACAAACCATTCATCGCTGTCGGGGGCTCATTATCTTGCCCAAGGACACTTCAGAATGCATATGTGCCGGGGATCGAACCAATGACCCCCTGGTTAATGGACAGCTACAGCCGCTGAATCATTTCATCCAGTGTCACACTGACGATTTTTCAGTATAGATTTGAATGTTTTGACTGTCTTGAAGTATATAAAATAAACCTTATATCCATATTTTTGATAAATGTTTTTAGTTTGAATGCCACAGTGAAAAAGACGAGGCTGAAACATCCTCCTGTGCCAAATTTTGACATTGAAAAAAGGGAACATAGTGTGTGATGTGAGCCTTTAAACTCAAGTAGCTCTGATTCTTCTTTTTGGTCTTTGCTTGAGCGCTGTGTTTTTTTTTCTTATTTTAAAAGGACACGTTGCTATGGTGTCTGAGTGAGTCATCGCACTTTGCAGGAGAAATAATGTGTTGTACTTAGGCAACTGAGAAAGACTTGCCACCAATGCATAATGGTTCTACCTGTAATTTTTTTACAAGTTACTCATATACTCACTGGTCCTGGGATGGTGTCCACAACAATGTCTGCTAGTAACTGAGACTTTGGTCCTGAGGTCATCTGGTCCCCTCTGTGCTGCTCCTTTATCTGGAACAGTTGGACAATTTGTACAATCATATTAAACCTGGTTCAAGATTCTTTGAATTTGTATATTATATCTTAACGGCATTCGACACTAGCTGATTTGCTCTGTATGGAAATGGAGCATCTATGCTACAGAGTTTCTTGTCTGTGGAGAAAATTTAAATAATCATATAATTGTTCTAGTCGAGTAGAAATGCTAAACATTCAGTTTCTGAGTATATGGATTATTTTTAATCTTGGCAACAATAGCAATTTTCACTGTTCTCAGTTATTTTTTGCAAACGCAATTAATTGATAAATCAAACAAATAAACAGCAAAAATAATAAATAATGAAAATAAACATTTGCTGCAGCCCTTTCATATCTAATACCAATTTCTGTGCCATACATCACAAAGAGTACAATGAATGGAATTAAGTTTGTTAGTCTTGTAAGTGTGATGATATTTTCCACTGACCCGGTTCCTCTTATCCAGCACCTCTGTGGGATTAGTGTTGAGTGGGACAAACTGGTTGGGGTCCTCAATCTTTATCGAGGTGCCCACGCTGTTGCCTGGCTGTGAAGACTTCATCCACTGAGAGTATAAAAAAAAAAAAAAAGATTTGTTGGGATAAATACAAGAATAAATGCATTCATCAAACTTGCCACAAGAGGGCAGGGCAATCTAAAGGAACGGCGGCTCCCATGCTCTCGGTGTCCTTCAGGGACCAAAACAGAGGAGGATCAGATTATTAAATTTCATGTTGCAGTTTGACATGAAGATCAACGCACCGTGGTTTTAGTCCTGGGGCTGACGTCCCCGCTGGGCGACTGTTCAGGAACACTGACTCTCAAGTAGCTGTTGGGCGAGTTGAGCCAACGGGTCCGTTCTCTCTGCTGTTTCTGCGCCATAAACTTGAAGGGGCTGCGCAGACCCGACTCGCTGTCCTCCGGGGACACAGCGGACACCGTGGCAGGGATCTCCACGTCGTTCTTGGAGCGGGGCTTTTCACGGACTATGGGGTTCTTGTAAGCGTAGCCTGTTCTGTATCCCTGGAAGGTCACACAGAGATGGAACTTTATCAGTCACATATGGAGCTGTTTACAGTTTCGTGCACTTTTCACTTCAGTCCTATCTCATATCCACCGAATAGAAAATATCAACTATACAAGACACAAAGTTCAAAGGATACATGCACCAAATAAGATCCACTTACACAATGCTGTTTAATATTTAAACAACCCCCGTATATACAAACAGCATTCTTGCCGACATGCCCAGTTTCAGAGGGACAAGATAAAAACTTTGGTTTTGAAGGAGTTTGTTGTGAGTTGTTAAGAATACATCAAAGACCCGGAGAGACGACTGGAAATCTACTGATGGGAACTCGCAGTTTGCACAGTGAGGTTTGAAGCTGGCAGTACACCACTACAATCAAAATGAAAACCGGCGTTTTCTCACAGGCAATGTGACAAGTTTTCCACAGAAAAAAAGGGAAGAAGAAAAAACCTGTGTTAGAGCTTTGGTCGTCACAATGTTGTACAGTCACAGCTGCAATTTGGAGCAAGGAGGTTATGTGTTCATCTGCTTGTTTGTTTGTCTGCTAGTTAGCAGGATTACACAAAACCTACACGACAGATTACCACCTAACTAGGTGGAGTGGTGCGGTTTGGGTCAGGAAAGAAACCACTGAATTTTGATGCGGATCTGAATCTGGATCCAGGTGGTTTTTCCCTTTCTTTAACATTGCAAGTTGGGGTGTTTTTCAACATTTTCCTTGATTTCTCAGGCAACAATCCATTGATCTTGATGAATCTGGCATATTTAGGAGAATTATATTTATGAGTTTGTGAAATTTGGTGCAGATCCAAATAAAAATCTGGATCTAGTTAATTTATATATTATTTATAAGCTGAACTATTATTTGTAAGAAAAGTCAGCACCAAAATACAGAATACAGCAACTGTACCAGATTCCTGCCCGGGCTCATTTTTCCAAAAATGCACATGTATAGTTCCAAACCAGACCCGACCTGTTACCCACCTGTTACTCCAAGTAAAATCTGGACCCCCCCCCTGTAGCCATTAACAAATGTTCCGTGATCTGAATCGTCACCCGTGATTAAACACAACATGCCACACACACAGTCACTCAAAAGCTAATACTTTTTGGCACTTTTTACAAGCAGCAAAGCCACCAGGAGCGTTATTCTCACCGACTTGGCCTTTGATAATGTGTTATCCACAATTTGGTATTCACCACTGGCTATTTCTGTTGCTGTGAGATCCATTTTCATGTACTTGCTAGTTGCTGTTGGCAGTGACAGTGTCATTTGAGTGGAAGTGAAGGGGTCAAAGGTGATGTTGTAGACTGTCAAAATAAGACAAATCCTTGTGGCTGACGAGGCTTCATATGAGCTTGATTTAGATTTTAAACTCACACTATAATGTCTGATTTCTCCAGAAAAAAACATACTTTAGTTTGCAGCCATGTTAATTTTGACCCGTGCCTGTAGATAGATATATTTTTTACCCATTACACAACTTTTTCTTAGGTACTGGACCCGGTGTAGCACTCTGTACCATCTGAATAGAGAGAATTACAGCCCATTATTTGGTTTCCACTAGCTGTTTTTTTTTATATGACTCATTCCTTTTTCATACAATGAACAGAAAGATGGGTGGACGGGAGAAGATTATTAATGGCAGGGGACTTTTTTATTTCATTTTGATCATCAAACTGGTTGACGTACTTTCTCTTTGTCCACATTCTTCATGTGTTTTTAGAAGGGTTATCTCTCCTTGTTTGGTTTATGAAAGTAAAGCATCAAGTCTCATCTTTTGTTGCTGTTAAATGTGTGTGTGAGCGTGTGTGTGTGTGTTCGTGCAGGTCTATCTCTAAATCATGCGCTCCCTCCTGTATTATGAGACGGGACTTTTACTGCAGCCAGGGCTCCTGTTGTCTCTGTTTAAAATTTCACCGTTGGGATAAATTCCAACTTGATCTCTTTCATCAACCTGGCAAACTCCTCTGGCTTGTCAGACCAGAACTCCTGTTGCAGCGGGTGTAATGGCATATTCTGTGCACCCGGCACTAAATTCAACAGCGTCTGAGAGAACGCCAGATCCTTTTCCTACTCTGACTCCACTGGAGTCCTTACACTGAGTGATTGTGAGGTCTGGGTTGCTCTAACTGGTCACAGCACGCCTCGCCATCTGGAAGCTATGATTGAGAGAGTGGGCAGGCTGGGATCACACAGAGTTAACACAGCTGCAGCCCACTCCAGCCACAGTTGTTAGAGAGTAGCTCACTCAAACAGACACGGGCTGACATCTTCTGCGTCCACAGAACACGTCAGCCTCTGGTCATTAGCAGTGCGGTTTAGAATAGCAGGGTTCAAACTGCGGCACAGCACAGAAGTAGTGAGGGAGTAGCAGGAGCAGATGACAGCCTGTTAACCACTGACAAACATACCAGTGGGCTCAGCAGGTTCTCATGATAATTATATCATTCTGTAATTGAAGTGAAAAATGTTCAGCGGCTTCCGTAAAACAATACGATTCGATTACACAAACCATTTTCTGATTAAATTACCAAAAATACACAATTTCATTGTGTTCTCTAATCAGACACTTCCTGAGGAAGTGCCTGAGACGGGAAACCCAGAGCATCATGGGTAAAAGGCACGGGTCAGGGTTCACTCACCAGGTTGTCCAGCATCCTCATGAGGGACTCGAACTCGGCCTCGCCCACTTTCCACTTGACCTCTCTGTCCATCACAACCCCGGCAGCGGCCACTCGGTGGGTCAGGGGTTTGAACTTCTCGCGGTCCAGCAGCACGAGGTTGGCCACGCCGCCGGAACACCCCAACGCACTCACCTAAAAAATACACCATTACAAACTTATTGTACAACTCTTACTTTTGGAGCCAAATTATTATTCATAGCAAAACCCCTGACAATTTCCCACAATGCATTTGCTAACTTACTCAGACAGAGGACGTTCATCTCTGCATTTTAAATATTTTCTTGTCAAAGACACAGTCTGGTTTTCAGTTCAAATAGAATTGTAATTATTTGCTAACGGAGCTGTCAATGTGTCAACAACAGTGGAAAAACAAATGCAGTCCAGACACAACGGGATGATGGGGAAAAAAAACAGCCCAGCCGGAGAGTCTGAGAAACACGGCAGGACTCCACCTGGCTCTGACTGTGAACACTGCTCTCTGTCTTTGTTCAAACATAGAGTGTGTTTGACTTCAGTTCTCATTTCATTTCAGCCTCTGCAGTAACTCTGACTCATTTGTAAGAAAGGAAAAACATCTGGTGAAATGTATCAGTGATTCATACACATGAAACTCACTTATTAATGAGTAACACTGTGTATCAGTATCGTATTGGTACCGTATTCAAATTTACAAATTGTTTTAACCAGAATGGTGCAGTTACATTTCATGACCAGGCGGAGGCAGTGTCAAGAACAAAATATCGAGCTTCTCATCCTACCTGGATTTCACAGGCTTGCTGTGAGTGGTACACGTAGTGAAAAGCTTCTTCTACTGTTTCTCCCATCGCGAGCAGCCCGTGGTTCCTCAGGATCATCACCTGTAGAACACAAGAAACAGTTAAGATGGGCAGTGGGCCACATTAATCACTATGGCATCGGTCATACCTGCTATTTACATCAGTGGACGGATCGAAGCTCACAGCTGGCATTAGAATGTGTTTCCACTAGAGATCAGATCTAAGCTCCTCGCTCTATATGCAGATTAACATGTAGTCGGAAGATGTATTTTTTTATCCAGTCTGACTATGACAGATGGGTCTGTTGTCAGCGTGTGTGTGTGTGTGTGTGTGTGTGTGTGTGTGTGTGTGTGTGTGTGTGTGTGTGTGTGTGTGTGTGTGTGTGTGTGTGTGTGTGTGTGTGTGTGTGTGACAGAGAGAAAAAGAGCGGGCAGGGGGGGGAAGAACTCTAAGATGAAGTCAGAGTTGACTCGTTTAAAACAGTAAATCAAAACATAGAAAGTCAATATCAGCATATCCAGATGTGCTAATGCAAATGAATTAATTCCGCATTAATTTGCAAATGTTTCCAACACATCGGACATGGCACTGGTTTAACTTAACAATAATAATAACCCTATTCGTCTGCTTTATCGGCCATAAACACAACAGTCTGATCATTGTGCTCTTCCAGTGACTGTCTGTAAATATGAGCTGAACTGATGCCGTCAACAGATTTTACTGATTCTTTGTCAGAAAGATGTTGATTCTCGATGTTACATAGTTTTGTTGAATTATATCAAGAGTTGTTTTTAATGTAGATGTATGAAGATGGTTAAAAGAATAGTTCAGCATTTTGGGGGTAAAACTACTTTTCTGGCACTAGCTTCATATTCATCATACAGATACGAGACTGTTATTAATCTTCTTCTGAGACATAAACAAAAAGATATTTGTCAGACTAGTCCTTTAAAAGTTGTTTTTAGTATCTGTTCCTTTAATGAAGTGATTCAAACTGAATACAAGAAAATATAAATCATAGTTTTAAAGAAAATGTGTATGGATGGAGTTAATAAGCAAAGAGTAATAGTATTTCATGTATTGACATTGACAAACAAGCGGGTATAAATGGCCTCATATAAACCCACTGGTGCGAACAGTATGATAAAATAGCTGGTGACTATTTTTCCGTCCAGTCGTTGACAGCCGGCTCTATCTCAAGTGAAAGTGAGTGTGTCACTAATGGAGTCCCTTGGTTTGACAGTACCTTGGCAGTCGGGCCCAGAGCTTTCTGAAACTCCACCTTCTCCTCTTTATTATCCAGGCTGCCATGGTAACCGAAGCAGCTCACGTCTCCCAGAAGCAAAGCCTCCTGGGAAATGGGCAGGATTCCACATTTCATCGAGGACACCTGTTAGCGTGGGATAAAGGCAACAAGAGTCTGTGACGCACCGACGTCTAAATAAAGACATTTTTTCTCTCTCTCACTCTTGCTATCGGGCACAAATAAAACCTAAACACGGCAACGTTCATGACATGTTGTGCATTTTACAGCCCAGCCTCAAAGGAAATAGTAGAAGCTAAAGGGCATCTGCATCTAAAATAACCAGAGGCGGGGGGCTGCTTTTAATTCAGCCCCTCTCTTCTGGTGCAAAATAAGCATTTAGCAGCGACTTTAAACTTTGATTACGATGGAGATCATTTAAAAGGTGCTCGTGGTGAACTTACAGCAGCTGTGGCAGGGGAGTGTATGTGGATGATGCATCTCATGCTCGGGCGCATGGAGTAAATGGCAGCGTGAGGCGTAAATCCAAAGTGGTCAATCGCCAGATCGGTGCAACCCTGGTCCACCACTTCACCGATTATGTTCACTTTCACCTACATGTGGGAGGGAGACGAACAGATGAATCATAGTTGATGGATGACATGACAGCTCCCAAAAGTGAAGCCGAAACCTCTCAATCACCCCCTAGTGGCTGGCTGCAGTATAATCGTAAACCCTGGCCTCCTCCAGGTTAGCTGATGGGACGTGGACCAAACCAAAGACTGTATGTGATGTTCGATGACATGACATCTCCCATGAGTGAAGCCAATCATCAACATCAACTCCCATGTCCGGGATATTTGGCACATTTGACAAAATGTGTTGAATGTTTCCCTCCATTTTCATATATTTGGGAACCTGCTTTGTTTACATCTGGCTCATTACTACTCTTCTTGCTTTATTGGCCATATTAATTCACCTTTCAAGGGCATTTACATTTAATGACGCAAAGGAAAGTAAATGACAGTCGACTCCCTTTAGGTTCTGAAAATGTGTCACTGCACTTCCACAACCTCCTCCTCCTCCTCTCTCACATTTTCAAATTTCAGTGTTCAGTGGATTTGCATAACCACTGCTTCAGATAGGACATAGTTAAATGTTGCCAAGTGCCCGTAGAAGAGCTCACGACAACCCCTGACATGACAATGCATTGTTACTCACAATTGAATCATGACAGCAACACACACACACACACACACACACACACACACATTGTGCTTACCAAATTTGCTGCCGTGACCTCAGCGAAAGACAGACCTCGTGGACTGATAAGAATATGGTCCTGTTCTGTACTGACACGCACCTGAGAAAAAACAAATCAGAACCCGGAACATGTCGAGATTATAATAATACAAATAACATTTCCTCATTGTGAAACACCTGCGATTCTACTGCTGATTATAATACTCAGTTTTAAGCTCCTTCAGGAGAATCTGGGACTGAGATATACACACTATATATATTTCTGACTCTTGATGCCTCTGCAGGAGTGTCACCCCCATTAAGTCATTCTTCGCAGGGTCGAGAATCTCGTTACAAATCACTGACGCCGTGGGAGACCAACTCTTCAGACTTCAAAAAGTTGGATTGGGTTAGTCAGTGCAGACACATTTGACAGATTCAAGGGTAAATGAAACTCTGCTCCCACACAGGAAATCTCTCCTCCCTCTGAAAACCTCAAAAATGTGGGTGTGGGTGATGAAACTTTGTCTTCGGGGGAAAATCGGAGCTGCTTCACATCTTGTCATCTCAGGTGTTTGCCACATACCTCATTGTGTATTCCTGCTACCGTGGATCAATTCATATTCAGAAATCTTATTTTACTTTTCCAAACTATAAATAATATGATATAATTTCTGAAAATAGACAGGTGTTCCCCTCTAAGCCTTCCGGGAGACCGCGGGGGCTCAGGTAAAGATACACAGGGCCGGGTGCTGCATACATAAGCAGGTGTGCAGTGGAGTGTGATTGTGGAGTTGTACTCACGGTAATGTAGGAGCTTGTAAAACGAGCCCAGCTGAAGAGGTCAACAAGCCTGTAGAGGCTGGCCAGCCTGCAGCGACCCAGTTTCTCCCCTTTAGCAAACGAGGGAGACTCGATGCCGTACAAGTCGTTGATGGGACTCACCATCCCGAAGCCTACCACAAGACATAACCATCAGTTAAGAGTTTGAAGTTTTTCGGATGTTTTAAAGGATATTTTCATGGTTTGCTTCCACGTGAAATGTGAGACTCTGCAGCTGAAGCTTAAAAAAGGACTTTCTCAGAACTCTGAGCTTGAAACCGAAGGGTATTTTGGACTAGAACGCCGTATAAGGACATTTAATGATACAGGACCATATCTTTTTACAGCCACTTAGGCATCTTAAAAGAAACAGGGCTGCCTTGGCACAGCCTTTACTGTTACTGTGACATTTCACAAATATTTACATTTCGGATTGTCAGACGTTTTTCAAAATTGATCTTTTCAGCTTCAGGGTTCTTTCAGGAAAATGGGGTTTAGAGTTTATGCTCAAATAATTAACCCTGCAAACAGCTCTAGTTGATTACCAAGACTGGTCATGAGGGCAACTTAATAGAAATGCTGACTATGAGGAATGCTGTCAACATCTTTCTGCCTCTACCACTGTTTCAGGGTCGTTCAGTGTCACTAGAATCCTGAGAATTCACCCTGTGACAATGAAGATATTCAGTCTGCATAATGCACACAGAAGAGAGTATACACGCTGAATGACAATCAGGCCCAAAGGGAGATCGATGGAGGCGTCCACACACACACATTGAAACACACTGCCACTCACTGATGGGCGAAGTCAAAGGGCCCAGCCCTCCCACGGTGCTGGCCATGACGAGGTCGGCGATCTGTCTCAGAGCCAGGAGACCTGTGGGGTTGTTGCCTTTCGTCATCTGGTCCTGGATCAGGCCTTCCAGCTCGTCTTTAAACACCTGCAGACAAAAAGAAAAGAGTTTTCTCTTTTAGGGTGAGGTGAGAGGAAAGGAGAACAAACACTATTGTAAAACTAAAGATCTGGTAACCTAACAAACTCATATAGACACAATGTCACTTTGACCTTGTTCCGACACGCCCTCAGGATGTGTCCGGGGGCCCGGCGCGCTTCCAGACCCTCCTTATTACTACAGTACACAAATCACGAGAAGACCACTGACTGCCTCTTTGTGTGTGAACAGGGTTTTTCATTAGAACCAGGAGCATTAAACCTGACTATCAATTTCTACTATTAAGTGCAGCCTGTGAATCTTGAAGCAGAAAACGACTTTGCTGTGTGTGCTGCAGCTGAGCTCCGGCATTCTGCTTCATCCCACCACAGTTCCCATGGTGATGAGAAGAGGTCGACTTGTTGGGCCTGTTACGCAACCACAGATGAGTGTGGGCTCGTCTTATTTCCATGCACTTCGTTGGCATGTGTTTATTGCACCTCCTTGTACTCCATCTAAGCAGACTGGGCTAATCCGTTTATCATCCTCGTGGTTTATATTAGATAATATCGGCTATTAAATACACTTGGCTGTGAGTTTACTAGGTGCATTAATAAAGTCGGACTGACACAATAAAACAAGATGTGTACAATTAATCCTTCTATCACAGAGGTAAAACCGTTTCATCATTTTGTAGTACTGTTGAATTATATTGCATTATACTGACACGTGTTTCTAGGCCTAAATAACACTGACCCCTCTCTTTATAGTGCACAAAGAAAACCAACAAACATTACACTTGAAAAACAACTGATTGTTGTGCTTTCCGCAGATGAATTCCCACGTCATGTCCCGGCTCCTGCGCGCTCTACCCAAACGCCACCATTCATCTGAATGTCGATTGGTCCCCAAGGACACCAAGTCGGTCGGGCTGTGGTTATAATAGTATTAACCGGTAATAACATAAATTGAAAACTGAAGTGTCACTATTTATAAACACATTAAAGTGGACTTTCTCTGTAAGAGAAGCTTCACATTTCATCATCGCTCTGTCTGCAACTCTGCATTAGATTATGTTTAAAAGCTATGGCAGCAGCAAGAGAGGCAATATTTTACACAGATCTAAGCACAGCCGAGCATATAAAGTGGCCTTCAAAATCAACAGGAGGAAACAATGCAGTCTTTCTTGAGAGAAGATCACAGCATCGCATATCTCCGGCTGCTTATTACTCATCCACGGTGAAAGCTAGTGTGTAGGTGGACTCTTATATGGAGCTGCGGGATACATACTGGACTCTGCAGGATCTGCGTGACCCTCTTCTTCTGCCCCATCATGTTGAAGTCCTCCCTCAGGTCCGGTGACATGGTCCTCTCTTCCAGGTGATCCAGGTAGCGCTCCTTGGGGTCGCTGCTGGACAGGGGCAGGGTCAGGGACCCCGGCGACGGCCTCACCTCCACAGCACTCATGTCCTCACCTTGCGGCCTCCTCCTCCTCCTCCTTGCTCTTTCGTCTGGGATCTGCACGAAACACAAAAAACGCAGCTCGCTTCACAATCAGCCTGTCGGGGCAACGGATGGGTGTCGTTCCAGCGAGAACAGATACAGCGTGGATGCAGCTGTGACTCATGTAATTACAGGGAGACAAAAAAGAGTGGAGAGCATTGTTGTATGAGTGATGCTGCTCTGTGAGTAAAGAGCGGATGATTCGGTCGTGGCAGCTGAGAACATTGGGGAAAGTGCTTTAACAGGAGGGCAGCTTCATAACACAACTACTAATGTGGACATGTTACCTCTCCACAAACACTTACTTCTCTACTCCCTCACTTTTTTAGAGGAGTTGACTCTCGCCTTCTTCTCTGCACAGATGTGGGGGCCCCCGGGTTTATAGAGAGCGAGATGAAAAGCAACAACAGTTCCCCCACTTCTACAACTCGGCCAGAGGCAATACAAACCCTGTGAGCAGTAAACAAAGGTAGGCCTCGTGTAGAAAGGGGCCGGTTTGAATAGCAGTTAGCGCCTCTGGAGCTGCAGTGTTACCTGGGTGTGGGGGGTTGGGGGTGATTCGGGAGACACAGTCTGGGGCCTGGAAATCAAACGGTTTCAACCTCATCTCGCAGACACAGCTCTTCCATTTGCTGCCTCTAAATAACACTCGAGGCATCTAATTACAACTTTAAACCCACCGCAGCACTTTAACTAACAGGGTGATGGTGTAGTAGTAGTGGGTGAGTGGCTCAGACTTGCAGGAGCTTCGTCAAAACACAAAGCTCCGCGCGTAAAAAAGCTGTTGGAGCGAGTTCGGAGAAAATGTACCTGAAACAAAGTGCTCGTGTCTCCCCGGGACGATGTGAGGTCGACTTTCTCCCACAAGAGGCTCCAGAAACGTGGAGGGAACCCGACGTGAAGCGGACCGCTGCTAATTCCGATTCGGATACATTGTGCGTAAAATGAAAACAACAAAAAAAACAAAAAAACAAACAAACAGGGAAATGAAAAGCTCTCAACTTGGAGCCGCTACCGCTCCAGACGCAGCAGAGCCCGGCTGCCCGCTGTGGAGAGTTGAGGAGTGAGAAGCGCCTGGATGGAGGAGGAGGAGGATGTGGGTGTGTTTGTGTGGGAAAAAAGAAAAAAGTGACCATGTGACTTATCCACCCACCACCAGGCCCTTTAGATATTCAGCGGGAGAAAGGAAGCAGCCACTCAGGAACAGTTCAGCCTTCATAGGTGAGCCCCCCCCCCCCCCCCCCCCCCCCCCCCCCCCTCCCCTGTAATCCCACTGTACATTTCCTATGTGTGGATTTTTTTGGAAACCTTCCTTTTTTGTGGGGAGTTTGTTTCTCCAGGTTTTGCCACAGTCTGACAATTCAGATGCATGATTGTGGATACAGGATTACTTCACTTCTTAGGGAGGATTTTTTTTTTTATTAAACTTCCTCTCTCTCTGTCTCGGTGCGTGTGATTCATGAACTCCTGCAGCTTCATTTCATAAATAACACATAAACAAGCAGAAGGTCAGACAGTCCCCCTCATGCAACCACATTTAAATTCACTAGATCTGGATTTTTTTTATTTGGATCTCCATAAACCTGCCGGATAAAATGTTGAAAAACAACCTATCTTGCAAAGTTTGAGAGTCAAAATCTTTCCTGACCCATGCTGCATCACAAGCAAATAAACCTTTAAACTAACCTACTAACTACAATGTCTCTCGGTAGCGCACACACATTTGCGAAGGCCCAACAGTCCCCATGTGAAACCCCATTTAAATTCACTACATAAGTGTTTTTGTTTGGATCTGCACCAAATGACTCACACTCATTAATATTAGTCCCCGATACCTGCCTGATTGTTTTCATCAAGATCCATGATTCATTCACTGAGATATCAACAAAAATGTGGAAAAACAATCTCGCAATGTTCAAGAAAAAAGGAAGAAAATCCTGGATCCACACCAAAATTCACTTCCTGACCCCTGCCGCACCCCCCCACCAAGTTTTATGGTTATCCATCCAGCAGTTTTTGTGTAATCCTGCTTAACAACTAGTCACAAGCAATCATACAAACCAGCCAACAAACAAAACAGGCAGGGGTGAAAACACAACCTCCTTGGCGAAGGTTCTCTCATCAACACAGCAGAGGTTTTCATCAATGAAGCCAAAACCAGAACAAGTGAGCAGTTCCACCAGAAAAATAAGTTTTCCAAAATAGAAGATGTTTGCACATATGAAGAAATGAAATCCAGATGTTCTTGTCAGGAGGAGACATTATTCTAATTTCTAATTCTTGTAGTCACATCACATTTATTCCCAAGTGTACCAAACCTTTACATCAGTGCATATTGTAATGGGCCTCAAGTTTAACTGCACCAAACTTACTTTGGATTATTTATCCACGATCTCCTCACTTTTTAATGTAGGCTCTACTTTCTTCGTGACCATGCTGCACATTCGTTCACGTAATGATAATATAGTGGTTATAACACCGGCTAATGGAGCCTCACACTGGCTTGTTTCAAAAACACTTGCACACTGCTTTTCTTCAAGTGAGTTAAATTGGTTCTCTTACTGTTAAAGGGAAGTGAGATCAAGATGAAAGTGAATATGAAGCTGTGCAGATTCATCCTGCTAAATAGAGCAGGCATCCCTCTTCTCTTTCAGCTCTTTTCTGCCTTGCTGGTCAGCCTCTGCGAAGAGGATCTTAGCATTATTCAAATGCACTCCATATTAGGGGGCCAATGCAACTCTGGAAACTCTCATTTTCACGGCACCCTGCTCCTGCTATAGAGTTATTACCCCTTTAATCACACGCAATCAGACATGCACAGATACACAGATATCTCGATTTGAGGGGAAAGAGACAGAGGAGAGGCAGGCATTGGATCACACACTGACGCCACAATTCCAGGAAACAGAGTGGAGTCTGGGAGGCAGAGCAGAAATGTGGACATATGGGTTGATGTAATGAAAAGCAGAACTTTCTCACTCCGGAGCAGTGTGACCCCCTCAAACTCTGAAACCCTGCCTCCCTGTTTTTGGCAGAGTTCCCACGGAAACAAGCTTAAATGTCTGCACACACACACACACACACACACACACACTCACGCACACACAGACGCACAACGTCCTCCCACCCACCAGCCTCCGCATTCTTGCTGACTGTTTGAACTTTACAGCGAGGGCAGTCTACCTCGGAGGCATTGACCAAATGTCAGATGTCATTAGTTGACGTCTCATTCATAAATATTACTACAGAGGATACTGATGTCCGCAGATAAAAGCTCACCTTTGCTTTGTCGCTGCCCTGGAAATAATCTCAAAATGCAGACACACACACACACACACACGTTTCCCAGATAAATCAATGAACACAATGAAATATGGAATTTGGCCCCTTATAATGTCAAATCCAGGAAATAGCATCATTAAAAAGCAAATGATAACGCAGCAACTAAAAAGTTTTTTGGGGAAGTTCTGCCCTCATTCTAGTTTACTTTATCAGTTCTCCTGAAATCCCTGCTGTGTTGAATTTACAGCTTTGAAATCCTCCTGTTTTCCTCAACAGTGCTGTGCATCATTCAACACAAAGTAGGTAATAATTTAATATAAACACCGAAGGCTGGGAGTAGGTTGATGGAAAACCACCAACTGAGTTGAGCACAGAAACTCGAAAACAAAAGAAAAACTCATCAGAGGGAACAACTGTTGTTTCTCTGTGCAGAGCGAACTCAAGAAACTATGACGAAGCAAAAAGTCGCAACTCTTCCATCTGAGAGGTTTAGGTGAGAGCTGTGAATGTGTCATGTGAGATGAGGAACCAGTGGGAGAACCGTCGTAAAACTGGTGACAGAGACATCAGCATGTGAATGATGAGTGGTGTCGTGTTGTGGTGGAGCTTTGAGATGAGGGAGCCTGGAACCATGGCAGGCACTGACGGAGCATGTTGTAATGGGAAAGAGACGCCGGTGCGTTTTGATCTGGTTTCTCTGAACAGGGAAAAGTTTTTGGCAGGAACATGAAGTAGTTACAAACTCTACAGTGAGGGTGTATAGAGATAATGTACACAAGGACATTGAGTGGTCATTCTTCTGGACTATAGTCGTATTATTAACAGTGCAAAACTGTCTGTGTGCAATTTGAGAAAGCCAAAGTGTCTTGATAGCCACCTGGTGGCTGGCCACAGTACAGGTCGTAAATCCCACCTCCTCCATGTTAGCAGATAGGACATGTACCAAACTACAAAAGTTTAATGATCAAATTAGTTATTTGATGCTATAAAAACTGGTGAAACGTCATAATTGCAAACTAAGACCTGATTGATCGTGTGCATGTATCTTCTCCGCCCCCTGAACGCTACTGTGCAGACTCTGGCTCCAAATCTACAAGATGGCAGCGTTGGTATAACTACATCATTGTCATCACAATGACATCATCAGGGTTAATTTCTCAAATTTGGCAAAATCTCTGCCAAAAATGAAGAGGATGTTTATAGGCTAAGTAGCACTTCATCCATCCATCCATCCATCCATCCATCCATCCATCCATCCATCCATCCATCCATCCATCTATTATCTACACTGCTTATCCTTTAAGGGTTGCATGGAGGCTTGAGCCTAATAAATGAAAATGAGTCTTAAAGCTGGAGCTTGTTCCTTTTTACTTCATTTAATGTAATTCACTTTTTACACAACACATTTTCTAATCAGTAAATCCATAATAATATCATAATGATAAATAGTAATCACACTGTATTATGTTTTTATAAAACTTCAACCAGCATTTGATTATTTTTCATGGCACATTTTCACATAGTTGAGTTCTTTCTTTTCTTTCGAGGTCATTTTAATTTAAATAATTTCAGGCCAATCTATCACATGACTTGTAGTAATGCCAGATGACATCAAACCACACTTCAATGGATGTTGTGATATTTAATGTCTCCTTGTTAAATCAGATCCTCTCTTAAAGCAATAAAATTCAGTTCATTGAAAAGAAACGTGTCATCTTTTCTCTTTTCCTCCGTCCCTCATCCGCTGTTCAAGCTGTCAGGAGGACGACAGTGATCTAAATTCAGCCTGAATTCTCAAGAACTACATGTCAGGCACAAAAAATATACAGCTTGCTCAAGGGGGGTCTTTTTTTTGCAGACGTCATCTAAAAATATTTATACATTACACATTTAGAAACGGCAAACATCCAGTGCCAAAGATTAAAGGGGTTAGGGTTAAAAATATGAAAACTTTGCACAGGACTGTATCAGCATGGTTGCTGTGGTAACCAATGCTTATGCTGGCTCTTGCCTGAGGCTGAATTAGGAGGAGGAGGGGGATGGGTTCTAGATAACATCCACTATTACAGACAAGAGGGTGATATCTGCGTACACAGGACAAGAAAAAGGAAAATTAGAACTGGACCAGCACGTGGAAAAACAAATCAATACTTATCATCATATTAGAAATGATAGCACTGGTTACTCTGCCTCCCTTGATGTGCAAGTATGAGGTCTTTTCTTGAGTGGATTCGTATAGTAGGCTATTCACAATTTTGTTATAAAGCCTTATGCAAAATATCAAAAACACTTAATACCCCATGATGACAAAGCCAAAACTGAATTTTAGAATTTTTGGCTAATTGTTTTTTATTAAACTGGAATAACTTAAATGTCACATTTAGATAAGGATTCACTTAAAAATTCACTTCTCTGTCTAATATGACTTTTTGGTGATCCCTTCTAGACCAATCTCTCCTGATTACACAATTTCCAAGTGTGTTCTGTGTTGATTTTTTCAAAGATTGAGATCTGAAGTGTTTCTCTCCAGCTAAACCTCTTTGAAATATGTCAGAGTTTTCCCAGTCCCCTCTCAGATATCCAGTTTCTGATAATTAGTCTTTGGCCTTTGCGGGGTCACCTTAACTCTGAGTGCAGGCTAGATTATACCATCTGTTTGGAGCCATGTGACAGCACAGTAATCTGGGGATCTTAGATTTACTTTCCAATTAATATTTTTAAATAATGTGAATTGTCAGCCCCATGCGATCATGGGTCGTAGCAGAGTAGACCACAGTTTACATGCCTGCAAAAACCCCTCAACATCCACAGAGAGTAAATGTTTTCAAATGCTCAGTTATCTTTGTGACAGTTATGTGCTCTGTCACGCAGACAGTTTAATTAGGTTGAAATAATTTAGACTGCTGTCTTAATGCCTCACTTGATGGACGTTTGGACAATTCAAATGACTGATCAGTACATTATGTAAACCTCGACACTGCCAAACTCCAGGGGAGAGCTCTATTTCCAAAACAAATCACTGAGCACAGAGGAGTGAAACTGCATTTCCCAGACTGGAAACATGATCTTGTACTTATTGTCGTAAATTAAAATAAACAATTGCATTAAGCAAAACGTGTGCAAAGCTTTTGAGAGGAAGTGTTGGAGTTTTTTGCTGCAGAGTGGGTAGCAGCAACCATGCACACTTTGAACCTGAAACTATTTACATTGTTACAGCTGGATCAGCTTCAAATTCGTGTGAAGAACTGCACTGGCGAACACACCCAATCATGTAATCGCTCACACGCACGAACGCTAAAGTAGTGAAAACGACGGAAAGAGACGAACTCTGTTTACCCAAGAGGAGAAGCTGGCCGTATTCCCCACTGTGGTTGTCTTTGGACGGCCTCCATGTTGGAGATCTGGTGGTTAGTGTGTGGTTCTCTTTAACCGAGACTGAGGAAGCGGTCTGGCTGTAACACATTCCTTGTTATCACGTTCAGACCGAGACTGTGGGAAAATGAAGATGTGATTTTCACTTTGGTAAAGCTGCGAATCTCCTATAAACCGCACACGTACGTCTTTAAACTTGACCTTTCGCGCAAACTGGGAAACGTCCAAATCCAGCGCAGTAAAAGAATACCGTTTATTATTTTAATAAAACTCATTTAGTGAGGAGGCGACGACAATCGTAAAACTCGATCTAACGTAGAATCCATAAAATAAAATAAAAAGTGCAAACTGGAACGGGAACAATCCATTGCACGGGTGAAAGGGTTTGGGTCACGACCCGCCTTTTGGGGTTTTTACGGCCGTCTATAACTCACATCACCAGGCTACACAGATTACGAAATCCTGCGCTGCCCCAGCCCCACATCTAAAGTCAACAAATGCTTGTCGGAGTAATGCTTCCAGAGGGCGACAGTAATTGAAAGCAGCTGTTTGAAGCCTCTGCAGCTGGAGTTGACAGTGCAGCTGCAGACGGGCCAGTTTAACAATGAGGATCTGCTGCGAAGTTAAATGCTACGAGAAACAGACACAATCAAGTCTTGCTTCTACAAATGCATGTGCACAATGTCTTGATTTTTTTTTATCTATACACAAGGAAAGGAGGGGAAAAAAAGCATGTATCACAACTTGTGGCTTAAAATAAGTCCATCTTCACGAATCATAACGCTTCCTTCATTGAAAATAACCTTGCACTCTGAAAAAGCTTCAAAGCCCACACATCAAATATATATTCTTTGATCGCAGCTCAGGTGAATGCCTGCAGATATAAAGCAAAAAAAAAAAGAAAAGAATATAACTTACACGACCGGTCGTTTTTTTCCCCCTCACACTGCCGGAGAATTCCTCACGTTTTGCCCCAAACTCCCTCAGTTCCACCAGTTGCTGCAGAGCTGTTTACATTATCACTTTGAAGAGGTTCATCTGGTTTCCCAGAAGAGGAGGCGACTGCTGCTCTGCCTCCTCTGATCTCCTGAACTCCCTCGGTTCCTCTGTGACAGTGGCTGCCTATTCTCACAGGAAGGCAGGGAAACGTGTCAGACCGGGCTCCTCAGATCAGGCTGGACTGGACTGGGAAATAAAAAAAACAGAAAAAAAGGGAGGCACAAGATTTCACCTCAACATATTTAATATGCTGCATACATGTGATTCAAAGCACTGCAAAACAAAAAATGTGTGAGGATTGAATGTTTAATGAAGCAGGAATCAGTATCTAATCAGACATGGAGGGAAACTGCAGTCATCTCAGAGCAGCCATATTTTTCCCTCTGCATATTCAGCGTGCCTCATGTTCTAAAATTTGCTGTCGAGGAGAACATTGCACACAGCGAAAGCTCGCCTGCTGTCACCTCCTCCCACGTACTCTGTTACAGTGAATGAGTGGGATGTGCTGCTCTCCCTCCTTCACTGCGCCACCTGAATACATCAGGCTTCTGAAGAGTGTGTGTTGCATTGCTGCAGAGAATTAAAAGGGAATTATGTGCTGTAGGCAGTGGGTTAACAGCTTGTCTGGCTGTAGCAACACATGCACGCGTAATAAAACGCTATATATGAGATACAGCAGACCGTGCATGCCTCTGATAGGTGGGCCCGCGTGTAGTTTGTCTTATAAACAATACAGAAAAAGACATTAACTTGTCGTGCATCCTATCTCAACAAGGCTAAAATATTTATGCTCTCGATAAACACAGATATTATCAATCTAAAGAAAATCCAGATGTTTTGAAAGGGAAACCAGCAGGAAGCGCTCCTCTGATGATTTTATTTTCCTTGGCAGCAGCCGATGAGTTAAAATTAGACGTTTCTCTTTTCCCACCCACTACACTGTTGTTGTTGTCTTTGCGCAGGCTGATAAAACATTAATTTCCTGCGCTTTCCGTAATGGCCCGAGCCACACCCACAGGACGGCCCCAGTCAGAGAGCACACCCAGCGAGGTCAAAGGTCACGGTCTGATGGCGGCACGTTACTAAGATAAACTCCCAAATGGCGAGGGACTGAAACGTTCTGTGTACCGCTGTAATTTTTGAGTGGATATTGCATTTCATTTTTTTTAATGGGCACACACACACACACACACACACACGCACACACACACACACACACACACACACACACACACACACACACACACACACACACACACACACACACACACCTAACCCCTAACCCTAACCCTAATCATAACCTTCATCCAGCCTTAACCTTAACCTAAGCCTAACCTAAACCTAGTCTATAAACCTTATCCTAGCCTTAGCCTAACCTTAAACTTAACCTGACCTAAACCTAAACCTAAACCCAACCTTAACCTAATCAAAATCCTAATCCCAATTTTTATCCAACCCTAACATAACCAGTCTTAAAACATATGGGGAATTGCTTTTTGTCTCCATAAGGAAGACAACTCCCCAAGTTTTGACTTCACACACGCACACACACACACACACACACACACACACACACACACACACACACACACACACACACACACACACACACACACACAGGGGAGGGTGGACCAGGAAAGTTTCTAATGTCATATCTGGTGAAACTTGTCAAGCGATATTCCTACACTACACTGCCATCTAGTGAGGACTCAGCAAACATAATGAGAGTAAATATGTCACCTCTCCCCCTGCGTCCCCTCCTGTCACAAATACTCTCGTACAATTTCTCTCTCTTTCTCTCTCTCTCTCTCTCCCTCCCTCTCTCTCTCGCTCCCTCATTTCATTTTTGGACAGGCTGAAGCAGCTATCTGGAAAATCAGGAAAATAAGAGGCTCGTGGCCGTGGAGGCAGCGAACGTCACTCTGTGGCTCGTAGCTTCAGGCTGGGAAGTTTCGTGCTTCAGATTTCCAGTGTCAGGCGGTCAGATACTTTCTCGTTGTTGTCAGGAGGGGAAGAATTATCACAATCGTATGTTTGTTAAATTTCAAGAATTGGAACTGAATTGGTTTAATGAGAGGGCAGGACTGGAAGTGACAAAGTGCCTCAGCATCACATGCTATAGTGAATATTCAAATGTGACACGAGCCTATTAGATCTGTATATTAAATTGTTCAAATAAACACTAACACATATATATTACAGGTCATAAAAGTCAATTATTGAGCTATATTTTCTGATAAATACTAAAATGGCTTTTCTAGCAGTTTCTTCCCTCAGTATTTTGTAACTGAAAATCAGATTCATGACTCTTTAAGCTCCAATATGGCTCCAATATAAGAAGGATCTGCTTCATATCGCAGAGGAAAGCGGTGACATGATCACAGAAATTGGCCACCGCAAGCCATCAGTCAGTGTATGTAGAAACTTGTCAAGTATGTTGACGTAGCAGCCAAAACACAAATGACAAAAATAACTCATCTGACATGGGCCGTTACATAAGCTCCATGGACGATCTTGAAACGCCTGGGTGAAATTAATACGCCGCGATGAGCTTAACCTTTCAAGGAGTAATTAAGGTCGGATGGAATTAATCTTCTGTTAAAGATGTAGGTGTGATGCCTGATTTTTGAATCCCAGAAAATACTAAGTGAAAAGAAAGGGGGATTGTACTCCCTTGAGAGGAGGACAGCAGACTATTAGTTTTTTCAACGAGACATCATCACTGACGTCAAAATGTAACGTAACAGGCTGCAATAGGCTATGAAGCTGAAAGAGGAGTCGAAAGAGGGGCAGATTTTTCGGCAGGCAGTTTACACAGGGAGGCATTTGTAGTAGCGACTGTGAGTTGTCAGAGGCGCGGGCATCAAACCCGAGCATGCCTTCAAAACATGTACAACAGTCACACACACCTTTGAAAAGAGGATGCGTGTGCGGCATCACCTTAATCTTGCCGTGGAAGGATGATCATCTGACGGCGGTGGCAGAGATAGTCTGGGACAAATGAGCTGCCTCTTGTCAGGAGGAGACGCCAGGAGATGAGAGCCCTGGTTCTTTCCCTTTTTTTTTTGAGCCCCTTTCATTTTGGCAACAACGTGAGCATGCACCACCAGCGCTTGACTCCTCTGCTGCTGCTGCTGTAACTTATCACAGAGCCCAACAGTTTGTAAATAAATCAAAGCATCTCCCTTGGGGCTACAGGGCTGTGCTCTTTGTATTCAAGAATCCTTGCAGTGTGCCACTCTTGTGTTGTGCTCTTGTTATTCAAGCACTTGCAAAGACATTTGCTTTGGTTATTTACACCGCCAGCAGTTCCCTGCGACGGAAACGACGAAGATAGGATGCAAATGTTAATCAGGCTCCAGTCTTTGACTGGCCGGATCCCCCTTGGCTCCAGCTCCTGACCAGGGTTCAGCCCTCGCCCCGCTCGCCACAGTGGGACAGAAGGACGGCTGTGATCTGGAAGGCAAAGCCACAACTGGGGTTTCACTTTGGGCTGGAAGAAGGATGCGGTGCTGTCAGACCGACTTCCCAAGTACTTGAAGAGCCTGTCTCGGGCACAAAGCAATAAACTGTTGTTGTGGTTGTGACGAAGCAAACTGGAATGTGCTGCTTCCTTAATTATAGATATGTTCAGTTATTTATTGATATTATCATGCCTTCTTTTTCTATGAAATTAGGGGGGGGGGGGGGGTATATATATTGTATTCTATGCCTATGTGTTCCTAGTAATTTGCTTAAAAACAGCACTATAGCATTAATATAAGTGGTACAGGACTCTCTTGGCAGATATAGTGTGATTCTGTCTGCAGCACCATTATAAAGATTAAAATATCCCCTTTCTTTAAACAATTATGTCTCAGTCATCCCAAACAATACCAATGGAGTCAGACAGGTTCACTCAGGAGGACACGAGGCTCTTCTCCTATAACTCTATAGCACTGTGGCTCGCAGCCCCATCGCTGAACTCTGTAAATAGCTCTTCATTTCATCACCCACTTCACATCAGGCGCTGCCCTCGAATTCCCCTCGTTTAATCGGAGGCTCTACCGCTGCGATACGCACACATATTGTCCCACAGACACAGTTTCGTACACATATTACCCTGCGCACTGTGATGCAGATTTCCAAAAGCCAGCTGTGTTGAGGAGCCACGCCATCTCCTGAGGTGACTCCAAACCTTAATTACCCCAGGAACAGAGGTCTAGATGGATGTCTGAGACAGCGGCTCACTGAGGGCTGCGCTGCCTAAGAATCCCGGCAAATAATGAGGAGGCAGGGGTAAAAAAAGGAAAGCAAACTTCATTAAAATGAAAAGCATTAAAAATACCCCCCTCTCTCTTTCTTCCTCCTCCTCCTCCTCCTTCTCCTGCAGTATACTGCAAACCTGGCCAAAGCCCAGACTCGTTGAGGCGTCAGACTCAGTGGTATCAAACTGAGAGGGACATTAAGACCAGGATTTGGAATCAAGCCTCTGTCGGCCTTTAATTCCTAGTTTGGGATTAAAAACGATAATTGCCTGATGGTGGAAAACACCAGATCTGGAGCGCGACCAAAATGTAATCAATTGTTCTTTGGCTCGTGGCCTGCACCTGTTCAGCTAACATCATGTAAATCCATCAGTTCATTTCAAGATATCTGGTTGAACACAACAACTAAGAGGCAAAGACATGCCTCTGTTAGTGTAGGTAATAAGAGATCTGATTTGAGCTAAATATTTAATATGTTCTGAGAAACTTTCTATGTTTTCTAGGTCAGTGGATGGTTCCTAACATTGGCTTTTAAAAACCTAATTATTTTCTAGTGTAATAATAAGGGAACTTGTCATTAAAAGTTACTCTCTCTGTGACTTTTAATGACAGAGATGATGTGGCTAATCACTCCACTGCGAGCTCTAATACTTTGATATTCCATATAAGATGTAGATCTAAGAGCAGTACAAGTACTTTACAGAGAGGAAATTTAACATCAGGGCACTTAAAGCGTGTTCTTGCACTGACTTTTTTTTATTATTTTCTTTCTACCTTTTTATCGTCCCCAGAGCACTTGAATATTTGTTTGATCTTCCCGTGCTTTTTAAAGAAGAAGAAGGAAATAGGCCTATTTGT
The DNA here is from genome assembly GCF_009819705.1 of Hippoglossus hippoglossus. Lineage (NCBI taxonomy): Eukaryota > Metazoa > Chordata > Actinopteri > Pleuronectiformes > Pleuronectidae > Hippoglossus > Hippoglossus hippoglossus. Next base: position 8,910,769 of record NC_047165.1, read on the forward strand.
GATCTGAAATACCACACTGCGTTACTCACATAACACATCGGGTCATTCAGATTCATAACCGACATCAAAAGCTGTTTTCAATAAGGTTCCACGTGATAGAAAAAAATGTATTCAAGAATATAGTTGTTCTCTCAACACAACATTTAAATAAAAATGTCTCCTTCTCACATGCAGAGGCACTTTAGAAACGTTTTCCGGTTATTTTCTCCCTGAGATCCTTGAGCAGATTGTTCAGACACATGTGAGTCACCAGCACATGTCCAACTCGCACCCAAACCTGATCCCTGTGTGGCCCTTTATGTGATTATTGAGGCTTTTCATCTTGCACAAAGACATAATGTTACTGTGGCAGAATAATTCAGCTCCGGTTTGCAGGGTACAGACACAAATGGCTTATTCAACCTTCAGTTAGAGCTGGTCTCTTTTTTTGCTCCTCATCAGCCCTGTACATCTTCAATGAAACATAATTACGGCAACATTTTTTATTTGCTTGGTTTCATGCAAGGACATCTAACCCACTTTAGTGAGAATAAGAGTTTACAGACATGCTAACAGGTCTGAGGCAATATAGGCTATAGACTGTATTTAAAGACGAATGATGCATCTCCACTTCCTCTGCGTCGAAGCAATCTGGAGAATCAGGGATTGATGGAGCCACAGTATCAAGGTCCAGTCGTGTGTCAGTCTCAGCTGTCAATCATGATATCTCACACAGTTTTTATAGCATCAAATGAGTAATTAAAGCTAAACGTACCTATGCACGCTTGAACGTACATCAGTGTGATAAGAACTACTTCAAATAGCAGAAGGCACAGGTTTTCTATCAGCTCCGGCTCCGATTGACAGTTATGGAAACGAGACAACTGGGCGAACTCGCTAATTCGGCAACACAGCGAGGTGAGAGAGCTTGTCATGTTTCGTTGCGTTCATGACATCGAACATGGACACACCCGTGGTAAAACCATAAAGCCAAACTCCTCTACTGGCAGTGGGAAAGGAGTTTTTAAGCGGCGTTACCCACGTTTAAAAGACTTGTGTATACCTTGCTAATTAGGTGTAGAAGGGGTAAATGTATTAGGGACAGTGATGCTTTGAGCTAAATGCTAACAACAACATGCTAATATGCTCACTCAATGGCAATGATCAGGTATATCAGATGAGGTATAATGTTTGCCAAAGTACTGCTGAAAGAAGTGAAGTTTTTTGGGCATAAAACTAAGACATTTTGAAAACGTTAAGCCATTGCCAATACTTTTATCCTGAAGGGGCCTTGTGTGTGTGTGGATTAGATTTCACAGCAATCTATCAAACAGTTGTTGAGACAATTTGGCTAAAAACCAAAAATGGTGGTGGTGCTTGTCGAAAAAGAAGAATCACTGGATCAAGTCTTTGTCCCTGAATGTCTGAATGAACGTTGTGCCTGTCTGTAGATGTAGAGATCTTTTACAGAGAAAGGCAAATTATCTGACCTGCCAGCGATTTAAGAAGCAATTTCAGGGCTTCACGACTGTCCGTCCAACAGATGTTGAGATAAATTACTATGGACCAAAGTGATGGACCAGCATTACCAAAAAAATATGATTTTTCTTTGAGGACCCAAACTATTGTCTGCTAAACTAAAAATAAAAGGTGAGCCCTTTTGAGAAAGGCTATTACAGTGGGTTTGGTTTGAGCTCGAGTCTGAGCTCCACTGGTGTAGAGGAGGTGCTGCACAGTCTCTAAAATCAAATTCACTCCGACTTCTGAACTACTGTTGCCGATGCAGCTTTAAAGATGAAAGCAGAGTGGGAGTCACGTACTTTCCAAGATAGAGAATAGGACTGTCAATGCAGAATGCAGCAAACACACTCTCCCGATTTCGAACTTCACTTAACTTTGGCCACCGCTGACAGTTTGGATTCCAAGATACAATTAATCTCTGGTAGCACAGTGTTGCACACACACACACACACATGAGGGGAAATGAGAGAATAGGCTTAATGATTTTTCTTCTTTTGTTGACAGGATTGTTAAATCAAGTGAAGCCATTCGATATCAATATTCTAGAGGTTTTCATTATACACAAAGCAATTGTTGATGCAGCTGAATTGTCCTGGATGTAAAAAAAAAAAAAGACTTTATCATACAGGATAAAGAAATGGAAATTTCGACAATGGCAAAACCAATTCTGAGATATCTTTTTTAACAAACACAAAGGGCGAATAAAAACACATTTGTTGGAAGCATTATCAGACAATGTTCAGTCATCCCTTGGAAAACCCTGCATGGCCTCTGGGACGTAAGCAGTGTATTTTTATACCTCAGCATTTTACATATTGTATTTCAAGACAACAGCAGTAAATAATGTATTTTTTTTTATTCCGTAATGTTTCGGCATTTCAACATATAATGAAATCCTGTCACAGCTGTGTGCAGGTCGTGAGCGTGCTCATGGATGCGTTTGTTATCTGTATTTTAACCATTCAGACGATCTCTCTAAATATGGACGGTTGTTCCTTCTACAAGGACGTGGACAATCACTCAGTTCTTAAAATGCACAAGTACACTCTGTGTCCTCATGGGCCACAGGTCCCTGTAGAAAGTTGATCAGACAGCAGCTTAATGAAAAAGCTGCGGTGAGAGTCCTCACACGACGCCGCAGAAAATCTCTCCCATTCTGAGATCATTGCTCTGGCTCTGTGTGTGTCAAAGAATTGATTTTATTACCCCACTACTGGTTTTGTAAAGCACTCAGTTGTTAATACCAAAGTGTAGTTCTGCTATGTTGTTAAGTTTGCTCTCTGTCTCCTGAGTCAAAGCTGAACATGGAAAAAGCAGCGCTACATTTATTAACCACATACCCACACAAATTCGCAGTTCTTTAAAAACAAGTTTTAAAACTTTACTGTTTTATTAAAATAAATATGAGATTTTGCTAACCTTGCTGCATGGCACTATGGGTAATATTGTGGATCTCTATTGGATGGATTACTATATATTTCTTACTACCATTAGTGGTTTCCAGAAGATGATCCTATAACTGTATCTCCAGCACCACCTGTTTGTGGTTTGAAATATCTCGACATTTTATAATTGGATTGATGTGAAATTTGCCAACGATATTGAAACTCTTGAAGAATCAGTTTTAATGACTCTCAGAACAAAGATTTCATCTAATGTGGGAAATATCTCATTACTGATTGAACCTATAGATATCCCTTGAGCCCAGACAGCATCTTCCTCTGTACTGTGGTGATCCTCTGACATTTTTGCTCGAAAGTTACATTTCAGTTGTTTGGATCCCTGTAAAACATTTTTTTAAATCATAACTTTTCATCAAGTGCCATTATCGGGTCAAAATTTAATTTTGTCCAATCTTTATGAGCAAATACCTGCAAATTTAATAACATTTTCATGAGCCTCACCCGTACTTTGTAGTTTGTACCAATTGGAAAATGTCAGCTAGCTATATGCTGAACTAACACAGAGAAAATGATAAACTTTACACATCCTAAACATCACCATTAACATCTACCGTCATCATTATGAGCATTTCAGCATGTTGGTGCAGAATGAATTGATATTTCTCTCATTAGGTATATTTCTGTCATCTAATTCATGGCTTCAGGATGTTGATAATAAAGTTAACATCTGAAGATTCATGACATGTGCTGATGTTTTATTTTAATACCAGATTGTTCAGCAGTGTGAATTGCTTTTGATCGGCATTTGAAAGCCTGCTCTTACACACTGGGCTTTCATCGATGTTGTACACTGCTCTGTGAGTAGTGCGTTTTTTTTTTTTACTGACTCTGGAGAAGTGCTGTTGAAATGAATTAAACCTTACATTTACCTCACTTTTTTATTTATATGGTCTGCGACTGCACTCGCCTTTGTTTTGTACTCCGTGGAATAAGGAAAGGTGTAAAAGAAAAAAGTTACTACAGAAACCGAAGGGGATCTTTAATCATTACTCACCATAATGAATGTAATAGATGGAAATGAAAGCCCTTTTGGTTTGTGAAATATAGCCCAGGGTTCAGAGCTCTACCTGGTGATCTTCATTATCATTGTCATTATCAAAGAGAGAACACGGCTAAATGAAAGAATTAAGGTCATGACTTCGGTATCTTGGCTCTGATTCATGGTAGCCTGCTGTCCACGGATTTGAACTGTAGCTCTTTGAAGACCAACTTCAATCATTTTAATGAGTTCATCATATTGCTGCTGCCTGAAATGTCCCTGATGTCACTGCAGGGTCTACACTAAATATATTCCATTGTTGTAACCATTGATTTCTTTCCTTCTGATACATTTGTTTTTAATGAGGTGGATCTCCTCCATGCTCCTCTGGGGATCAAAAAATACTCCATATTCCACAGTGGTGCCCAAACACAGCAGAGCCTCTGTGGGTTGAAGGTGGAGAAAATCCCATAAAATAGACCAAAAGAAGAACCGTGCACATTTTAACAATAATCCCTGGCACAAACCAAATCAGTGCTCATGCTCCTCATGGTAATAACCATCTGGAAAAAGCCACAGGATACATCAAATCAGCAGCGTAAAAGCCACAAATGATGTTTTGTGCGAAACATGATAATTGCCCGGATGATGTTATAATGAAACACTTTCTACTGAGGGAAGAACTACAGGAGTGGTGGGGGTCAGGCTGTGTGGTGGGCAAACTAAGTGGAGCGCTTTGAAAAGGATGGGTTTATGTTGCATGTGTTGTCGACAACCTCAGAAATCAAAAACCTTTTGTAGTTGTTCCAAATGGTCATAACAGAGAGAGATATGACGCAATACGTTGCACTCTGTTGTGCGAATTGGCTGTATATGAGGATAGACAGCAGTGAAGCCAAAGCATCTTGATTTCCCCCTGGTGGCTGGTCGCAATAAAGGTCATACCTGCCTCCTCCTTGTTAATGGGTTTTAATGCAGTTCTTTTTCTAACGTTTGGTTTTAATTACTTATTTGATTCTATAAAAACGTTGTGAAATGTCATGATTGACATTTTAAGATTGTGAACATGAAAAGTAACTTCTTAAGAGTGAAAAAAGTGAGCTTGGGTATAACATTTCAAACACTTCCTTTTTGCTTCCTTGCAGTTGGCAAACATCTTTATGAAATGGGTGTGAAGGTTGTAATTTTGGTTTTCAGAAAGTATCAGAAATTGTCAGATAGAGCTGACGTCAGAAAGGTTGTGGTGAGGTCGGCAGACTGTGTTTCAGCAATATGCATTAACATGCTACACTGTGAGGCTGTCGTGTTCGGTCGTGTCAGCATGCTAACATGCTTGCAAAGACAAATTCCAGTTATGCTCCTATCATGGTGCTAGATGTCAAATTAAGGGACTAATTACCATAATTCCTCCTACTATGAATTTCAGAACAAAATTCATGGCAACTAATTCAAGAATAAATAGTCCAGAGATAAATCAATCTGGAAGTGGTGGATTGTCAGACTGCCGTGCAAACTGAATGATACTGTTGCCTCATTCTGGAGCCATTTCGCCAACACGGCTAAAAACCTCATTAAAATGACATTGCATTTCATTCAAAACATATTTGCTGTCGTCATAATTTCGCTAAGAATAGCTAAGAATATGAATGAGGAATTGTTTTGACATTTTTTGTTTGTATAATGAACCTTTTTTTCACGAAGGAGCAATGAAGGAGAAATCCTGTTTTCCATGTAATATAGATCATCATAAAGATGATGCAGTCTTCTTATTACCCCTGCAGAGCTCACACACTAATGGAAATTCTCCTTGACTTTGTAATTTGGAGTTTTAACAGCTCTGATTCTGATTCATATTAGCCTTGTTATTGTCCGTCATTACTTACAGTGTGTGACAGCTGCTGTGACTAATATCTTTATGAGCAAAATTAATGGCTTACCCATTTTTAAAAGACTTTGTCAAAAACACCAAGGGCCTGGAATCTAACAAACAAATGAATCAATTTCGACTGCATCAAGACGCAATTAAACCATCATTACGGCTCTAATTTAGAAAAATAACGAGACCAGAACATTAGGAAACTTTCTTTAACTTCTTTAAATCAGGGCAGCATAGGCGACTCACAGATCCAAGCACGTTCAAAGTGACTTTGACAACTTTGTTTGTGTGTGTTTTTGTCTTCACAAAGGATTCATTTGAAATCATTGTAGAACAAGCGAGACAGTGTTTCTTTTGTGTTGCTTAAGCACACACATGTGAACGTCATCATTTATTTATAAATTCTGAAAAGTGTGCCACGGAGAAGGCTCGGCTTGGTACGTCAGGCTTCAAAAAACTGGATGGTGCTCATAAAAGTTTCAGCTCCTTTCAGACAAATGTTGTCTTTAATCATTTCATTTCACATTAAAAGTTGGAAAACACACACTCCACATATATACGAAAATGGGAATCTTTCTCCGTGCATTCAGAGGTCCCTTTTTTCATGAAGAGAAAGGTCGGCAAGTCTCCCGTAACCTTATCTGACCGGCTTTTACGAGAGATGATTCTTGTTTCTTTTAGACCTAAGCAAACTTATTTCATGGAAACCCTCTCTGTTTTCAGACTTGAAATTTGCCTTTCATCTTTGGCCAGATGGTTTCACAACAGGAGCAGGAACATTTCACTCAACATTCAGGTGAGGGATGGCGTCTGTGTCGAGCAGCAGGAGGGCAGGACATGACGTATAAATGCACGAATCACACGTTTTTGTTCACAGCACATCAACCCTGGCATCAGCTCTTATTACTGAGAGCTCTCAAGCCTCATTGTCTCTCCAAGTTGACATCTTCAGAGGCATCAATCGACATGTATAGGAACTCTCTTTTATATGGGAATATTAGTAGTCTTCCAGTTTTGTGTCTGTCTCTTAGAAACGTTTTTTCCCCACGTTTTTTCCTGCAGTAATCTCACCGGGTCTCATTTGTACATATTTCAGACATATTACCCGGCGGGTGGCAGGAAACGATCCAGAAAATGTCCATAGCAACTGACATCAGACATTCGCTTTATCGCATGGAAAAATTCAATGAAGTGTCTATACTTCAGTGCATGTCTGAAGCAGCCATTGAGTACATTTATGGAGTTGAATAGTATTTTCAATGCAATGTCGAATGGCTACTTCAAAGTCATGTAGCGCAACCTTCTTTTACAAAACCCTGCAGCGAGCTGGTCCTTGAAGATTCCTGTCCGTATTTCAGATGAGATTCTGGTCTTTGATTTAGGAACCGAATAGACACATCTCTGATGTTGCTTTTAGAGATGTCACACGTGCCTCTGTATAGATTCAGCGTTGACAAATGCATGGACCAAATTTGTGGAAACAATAAAGCTGAAATAAATTATCAGGAAGAGTTTCCCCCATAATTTGCAGCTTTGATGCCAACAATATTTCCAATGCCGTCACATCAAAAATGTTCTGAGCAACCGCTGAACTCTGTTGGCGTCCCATGTGAGATGCTCGTACCTCATTTTTGGCGTGTTTCTTATTTCAGTCTTTTCACAACAAAGTATATCAGGAGTGAAGTTGGAGGATGATCAGATCATGCAGTTAAATTAAGTATCTGTGTCATCACTCCAACACCGAATACTGATGCTTCCATAAATAGAGAGTCTATTGACGTCACAGTTAACTCCTCACACATTAATTTGAACCTGCCTAAGGTATGTGAATACGCTCCTGATGGCAACGCTCTTCTTCTCTCACACCTCCGATAAAACTCGGAGTTGCAAGCCTTTGTGTGTGCGCCTTTCACAGAGGCAACTCTCAGCGGAGCAGTGATACTTGTGCTGTGACAGTTGAGCTTGGGACATCGAAGTCTCGCACTTTTATTCTTTTCTATGTCTTTTTTTCTCTCCTTGGCTACTGTGAACAGGCTGAGTCTTCCCAATTAGCGGTTTTCTGAAGAGGTGTTGTGACAGCCATGGAATACAATTTACAGTTGTTAAAGCCTATCAGAAGTTGCCGTCTGTGTCTAACAAAGATGCTATTATGCTTGATAATAATCTCGAAAACTACATGAAGCGAAGTATTGTGAAGATTGATTGGATATGTTTGGATCAAAGGCGGCCTAATCCTTACAGCACATCTGTTCAAGCTGCTTAAACGCCCTTCCTGAAATTTCTATCTGCTGCCAGATAATGGAGCCCGGTCACAAATCACACCTTGCCTCTTGTAAGCTGGTGGGAGACCTGCGCAGCTTAGCCAAAAGCAGGAAGACATTTTCTGCAATGGGGAGACCAGGAAAAAGAAATGTGGGATTGGTGCTATTGTTTCCTGGAAGCGCGGCGGCTACATTTATTATTGCCTGACAGGAAGGAGGCAATGAGAAATGTGTGGATGAATAATGGAATCGAGTGATTTCACAGATCTCACAAACCCCACTTACGTGAAGTGTGTTCACAAAAGTATGTTAATCAGTTGAAGTTTTTTCATTTCACAACAAAAACTCCATCCAACTTATGTCTAGCGCCAAGGAACTGTGCGAAATGTGGCTGATATCGAGGTTAATTCTTTCTTTGAGCCAAGATCTGAGAGAGTTGGTCGTATAATACAGGCGCCTTTCCTCTTCCTTCAGATTTTTTTGAAAATATAATGAAGAAACGACTGGAGAGACGGGAATCCGTCCTGTCCAGTCTGCTAAGCGAGGTCAACCGCAGGTGATCGCCTCATCTTTCAGCAGCATGCAGACATGATAACAGTTTCATCTTACCCTCTGCAGGAAAGTGAATTATTCCCAACATGTCAAACTTTTGCTTCAAACAGGATAATTAGACCGTCTGATTGAGGAGTGTGAGGCAACATGAGGAAATAGCATTGTATAGAAGTAGCAAACCAAGTTAGCTCAGGTTTAGCTAAGTAATGATGAGGGTATTTGAGGCTCTCTGTCTGCTTCCAGGAGACAAGGTTAATAAAACACAACCAATTTTTATCATCTTCTGACAAGCCTCAGAGCTTTTCAAATTGTTCATCGTTTCACTGTCGGTAGGAGCAGAACCAATAAAGTAGAGCTGAGTATAAGCTACATTACGTTAAGTTAAGTTGTATGATCACATTATCCTTAAAGCGTGATAGATTGTGTTCCCAGGTTCTTTATTCTCCTCAAGTTCTCTCAGTAAAGAGAGGGAAAGGGGAAAGCTGCTTTCAGACATGAACAGAGCCCATGTGAGAATACAGCAGGAAAATGTGCTGAGGATGTTGATGAAGTTTCTCACAGGCGACGGTCGCAAAACAAAAATCTCAAGATGAAAAAGAAGTGCCGTACACGTAGAGACCCAGACGTCAACTTGAAAAGACAACAAGATTAGAGAGCTTTTGGTGATCAGGGACAACACCGATGTGATGTAAACAAAAACAAATGATTTACACAGCAGAGTTTACACGTCATGTTGCGTCTCCTGCATGCTCTACCCAGACACCACCTCTCGGCAAAATGTTCCTGTTGTTGTGAACGCGTCTCACCTAAAGAAAATCCCAACCCCATTTCCCGGAGTTCATGTCTGATAATGGCTTTAGCCGTATGCTACATAACAGGAAGCTACACCCAGAACCCCCACTTGGTATCATAGTGGCAAGAATATCATTAGTATTTTCTCAGTGTTTGAAAGAAGAAAACGATTTCCTCCATTCACACCAGGTGACCTCATCATACCTCCTGGGCTACGCTACGAGGCAGCCACTGTCACATCTTGCCTGTGGCATCGGAAGTGAAAAGACTCAAACGTATTGATTTCTAATGGTGGCTTTAATCTTAAATGGCAGCTCTCTGTGGGTGCCATTATGTGAAAGCTGCTCCAATGAACTCCATTGATTTTGTCTCTGGCTATGGCAGCTGCGGGTCCAGAAAGTATATTTCTTTTATACTGATACTGTGAGTCGATATGTGGCCTTCCACACTATTGTTCACAGTTTTCTCAGTCAACTTTTTCCACACGTCGTCTTTGTAATGACGTAGCCAGATAAAAGCCTGTCGATGGAGCAAACGCTGACATGTTCTAAATAGAGGCAAGCCTCCTCCCTTGCTGTGGAATAGATTTATTTCATTGTCTCTTTGTTCAAATGCCGTTCGTGATCGTCACCTGTATCCTTCTGACTACCTCCTGCAGATTCCCGATGCCAAAGCATTGTGAAAATGAGCACACACAGTTGCAGCAAGATTTTAGTAAAGCATGCTGCAGTGCAGACCATCCCGCTGTATCATTGAGAATTGGGAATAGCAGTGAAGGGACTGACGCATTTTAGACCTTCAAGCTGCTGAATAAAAAGCTTCATAATGGAGATTGACAGCCCTGTTGCAATCTGAGCTCGGGGATTGTTGGGGATAGTGCTGCCAAATGCTGTACCTGCGTCTCTGAGCTGCAGTGCAGGGTCAGCACTGGAGGTGGCCACCTCAGCTGGGTGTAAAATAGCCAGTAAATCACAGGCGAGACGGGACAGGACAGTGGCTGTGGGAGGTGTGGGGGTGGGAGGCTGTAGAGGATACGTACAATATTTTACATCAGTATTATTCAGCCTCGGAGCTCTGTCCTCACAATGCATGCCTGATCAGCCAGGAGATTATGTGCATTCGGGGAGCAGCGTAGTCTTTGTGCTCTTGTGAATGTTTATGTTTGCCTCTATGCCTACATTTGCATGTGTGTGTGCATGTCTTTTTTATCTGTGTGTGTGTGTGTGTTTGTGTGCAGGTCACCCTGAAGCTGCCACACCAGATGTGCAGGAGTCTGGATTTTGTGGAATGATGAGTGGCTCCCTCGCTGACTCTGCAGACTTGCAACAAAGCACACAGGTCTCTCCAACTAATGAGCTCTCATATAGAGAGCACGCAGCGAGAGCCTCCTCACTGCCTACAGTTTCAATCAAGGCCTCCATATCTGGGGAGCAGAGCTTTTTATGCTCGTGCTGGCACCGGACCAAGGAACTTGATACAAAATGCAAATCAGCATCGAGCACCTGAGGTGGTTCCAGTGTGTTGGTGTCACGCAGCGGAGTCACAGGTCCTTTGGAACAAGCTGTGGAATGCAGAGGAAACTTTCTAAAGACACAAATAGGATTGTGTTATAAAACACTTTCTATTAGAGCCTGACCCATTTCTCACTTGGCCAATAAAAAATAGCCTGTAAGAGCTTTTCATGGACATATCGGTATCAAGCTTTATGTTTGCCGAAATGTGCAGGTGGGAAAACTTTCATTTTACAGAATGAACAATGCAGAAAAACGCTTTGGCAATTTGTTTGTCATAGTTTGTCAATAACAAATACTAGTTTGTTATTATTATTATTTTTTAGATGTTATAATGATCAATACAATATTTTATGTTATATTAAATTTTATATTACACAAATTTGATATCGACATCTTAGGAGTCAGACAATTTTATTAAAAAAGATTCTGACATTTTTTACTCCCCAATATTGGTATTGGCATCGGCTTCCAAAAATCCATATTGTTTGGGTTCTTTTGTCTTTATCTGTGCCTTTAACAAATAAACATACAACTTCAGAGGTTCGTTGTGTGGATTCCGTATCACATTTACGCATCGCAGCACAAGAACAGAGATGAATCATCTGTTTTAACGTTGCAAGGCTTGTTGTATTGGAAAGCTGTGCTCCCCGATGGGCTGTTAAAACCCCGTTCAAACAAATATAGGTTACAGAGGTTTGGAGAGTGACGCAGCCCCCCTGGAGGCAAGTGTCCAGACTTTTCACTGAGAAATGACTACATTATTCATTTCAGCCCTAATGTCTTTGTTTTTGCAACAGTTCAGTTCAGGACAAGACCACTACCTTAACTAAGAGATGCCCAAAACTACCAATGCGAAGCTGGCAAAAAACATTAGATAAAAGTTCACTCAGTTCAGGGCATCGACAAGAAAAATCTAAAAATAGATAATTATTTGTTTTACATCAGCGGGAAATGTACAAACAGTGCTATGGCAACAACATCGTTATTAGAAACACCCACATGGGGGACGGGCGGGGTCTTTTTTTTACCATCACTGGTACCATGCAGCAGAATGAGTCACAGCTACAACTCTGAAATTATCACAGTGCTTAAAGTGGCTGTAATGACTCAGGGAACTGTGGGCTTTTAACCCAGGGTAAATATTTGTACCTGTCTTGTGGTTTTTAACCAAAGGGGACACAATAGGAAACACCATGCCACATGTTTTTGGACTGCTTTGTGCATTATGACTCATCTAAGGTTGGTAATGATGATTTTTTTTTGCACAAGAAGCAGTTTGGAATGCAAATCTACTCATATGCTACCAATTATAGCCTGGTAGCAATATCATAAAATATTCATTTTCACAGGAACCCTATTCTGTGGTGGTGCAAAATCCTCTGCGTCTGATGGAGAAGTACAAAGATAGACTCGCATACCCTACAGTGTTCCTCTGCCATATCATGTACCTGTCAGGGAAATTACAAAGACTCGTGAGCTCGCGTCAGATTTCAAACACCTAACCTTTCTGTCTTAGGTTTGTGTTTTTCTGGCAGCGCTAAATATATGAGATGCCCTCTAGTATCTCACAAGCTTGCTGTTTTGATCTGTGAGGTTGTGATATAAGCTTTGGTTAATAATTGATGTCTGGAAGGATGTCTCTCTCTCCAGCTCCTTCATAGAACTCAAAAATGACATTCCTGAAAATAAGAGGGGTCTTCTGCAGGATGAAATACTTCACTTTGTGAATTACTGATGCACTGTGTGGGAGTTCCCACCCCCTCCCGGCTCCCTTGTTATTGTGCAAAGTTCATTGTTTTTAAGTTTGCCGTGGCCTTTAGACCAGTAAGGAGAGGCTGTGCTGACCTCATTAGTGGTTCCTGGCCAGCACATGAAGCTAGTGATCTGTGTCCTAAAGTTTCTATCTGTATGCTAAACAACAAAAATGACCTTCTCCTTTTTTCTCATATGTGTCTCTCCATGACTAATTAAGTCAGAGAAACAAGGGACTAGACGACAACTGCTCGGCAAGGAGAAACATGAGAGGAGCATGTGGCTGCCAAAGCTAAGCTGCCACCAAAGGGTGTGTAAACCCAGTTTAGAGGAAGGATTTGTCATTTTGGGGGGGAGAAGCTGATCTTGCTAGAGTTACACAGGATGATAGATACCACTCTTGTGTCTGCTACTGTCAGCAGGTGGTTAGTTTAGCAAAAAGATTGGAAACAGGAGAAACAGATACATGGCTTGCTCAAGGGGACGTTCAATCTCCCAACACGTCACTACGGTTTGACATGTTTGCTCAAAACGATGTGCAACGGGTTTCAAGGTGCGTTTTCTCCCGATTGGTGGGTGTGTCAGAGGTGTCGCCCAATCAGCAGTGATGTGTATACAGACCATGCAGTGCACACAATGGAGTGAAGTTCTCTACAAATGCAGCAGCTGCTGCTCGGTGTTGGCACTTGTAGATGCTGCTACTCCAGACGGCAAAAGCAGATCAACATCAAACGCATCAACAAAGTATTTATCGCGTATTTAAACCCATGTCATCTGCCTCGGAGTATTTGTCCACAAGAACGGCAAGAATCAACTTCTCAGCTGCTGTAGTGGGTGCTATGGATTGATAGATAGATAGATAGATAGATAGATAGATAGATAGATAGATAGATAGATAGATAGATAGATAGATAGATAGATAGAGACCACCTCATGAAACAATCTGCTGTATTTGTTCCTAAGTACTATGTGTGGGCCTGCATTTGCTCTATATTCAAACCATATAAAGTTGTCTTTGTATAAACTTTTATTGTGGTATAAATACACACGAGTAGTTAAAAGCAGTGCAACGGTAAACAAGATCAGGAAGTATAACTATATCACAAGAAATATGATTCTCAGTTAAATGCTTATTCTAAGCTGATGTAGTCTCATTAGTTGTTTCTAAGTGAAATATAAAGCTCCACATAAAAAACATCTGAAAATAATTTCCAATCAAACAACACAAACCGGTTTATAAAAACAGCTCCGAAAAAACAAGATTACAATTTTAAGCATGAATAGAAAAACAAACTCTAACCTGCATGGTGCCCGTGCCATAGTTTAATTACCTTAAATTATGTGCTCAGACCTATGACACAAATTTCCAGTTTAGTTTATGCAATGCAACAATTTAAAATCAGGGCATTTGCCGCCTCGGCAGGAGGGAAATGAGGGAAAACTTTTGCCCTGTTGCTCAAAACATTAACCTCTTCACATTTCCTCACATTGTGTGAATAAATGTGGATTATTATAACTTTTTGCTCATATTAAGCTGCTGTTGATGTTCTGAGCGGCACTGAAGGTTAAGTAAAGCATTAGGAAGAATGGAGATTTACATAAGGGCGAACAAGTCCTTCAATGGGGAAACTCACCTCACTTATCACTTTTCTATGCTGAATTAATTATGTTTTTCAATCAAACCTTATATGATAGCATGAATTAAAGATACTGTATAACTAAATAAATGAAGTAGAAAGTTTTCATGGGGTATATTTCTATACATATTAATATGTATATTTGATTCAAATGTCAGAGTAGCATATTGTTATTTCACTGACGACACATCAGACTGTATTACATATGTGCAAGGTAGCTAAAGGATTTGTGACATCACATGGACACACTATACAACATTTCACTGGGGTCAGTGAATTTAACCTGTATCACATTTCACCATATCTCTGGATAACGTAATTGAAATCATCATTTGGGAAGGAGATTTCCCCTCCAGGTGCCCCAGAGGTGTGTTCAGCACTAATTGAAGTGGATGTCTCAGGTGTCCATCATTAAATTGAGCTACTGCTTCCTCAGCACGAATATTTATGTAACACGTCTGCAAGAGGCCAAATTGCAAAAACCTTCACATTAGTTTCACATTTTCTGTTTCATTTCTTTTTTAAGAGGAGGGGTAGGTACGAGTTATTTTTTGCACGCTGGAATAAAAGAAGATTCCATTTCTTCAGCTTTTGTCATACACACATATTGCTGCTTATACTTGACGCCAAGCGGCACTGAAGGCAGATGTTAGCTTTTTAGGAGGAGCTGAAGTGTTACACAATGTGCTATGCATGACTAATGTCTGCAGTGTCTTTTGGTCCTTTTTAAAATGTTATGAGGACCGCAGCAATCAGGGTGGTTGTGAAAGTGAACCAGACATCGATGTGGAAAGAAGGTTTAAAAAAAATAGGGGCTGGTGTAAGAGCTACACTGGCCTCCTTTCTTCTACCACTGAGTTCAATTTAATTAAAAGCACCGAATAATCCAGCAACATGGATCTCTGTTGTCTCGCTCCTTTGTGTGCTTGTCACACTGCTGCTCACAAGGTCCCATCATAGGAGTATGAGCTCAGGGAGCATGGCACAGTTTGTATTCAGTCTGTGTGACAGGCGGGAAAGCAGCAATCTTGTCTGTCGAAAGACAATAATTCCACTCAGCGGCCATGTTGTGCACACAAATGTGCTGTAAGATATCCGTGCTGAAATCTGGCACAGATCAAAATGAAATTTAAAGTCTGTGAACATGTCAGAAAGACCCCCCCCCCCCCCCCCCCCCCCCCTGCACACACACACACACACAAACACTTATCTCCTACCAAAGTCTGCTGAATTTCATTTGGCAATAGCTTGCCTATTTTTTATTTTAACATGTGATTTCGAAACTCTCAGCATATTTATATTTTTTGAAAAAAAATTTCAGTCAGGAAAAACACAAATTAGCACAAATGCTCAAAATCTAGAAGGGTACTGAGAGCGCATACCTCTGCCAAGGCTAATGCCCTCTCTCACCATGTCAAAGCAGTGTTTTCCATTAATTATAATTAACTGTGGCTGCTCGCCATATTTTCATTTGTCCCGCCACAGTTTCATAATGTTAAAAAAATTTCTAACACGGTGTTTTGCTCCGTAGCTGCATTGCAGAGCTATTTGCCGCATGCTCGCTCACGTTATTGTCCAAAAAGTTGTCACCATCCCCACAGACACACAGATCTCAGTTTCAGATGCAGTTGTGCGCGTACCTGCAATCGACATGCAATACTGTTCTCTCTCTCACGTGAGAACTTGTTCCTTCAGTCTGTGTCGATCCGAATCCATTGTGCATGAGAGAGAGACGCATGTACGCGCACACGTGCACCCCCGCCACCACCATAGATTGAATTAATCCAAGGGAAACGCTGCAGAGAAAGTCATACAAAATTCCTGGAACTGCCAAATTATTTCCATCTGCACCAAAATTTAATGTGTTCTTGCCTGGACGGTATCGTAAGCCCATCCTTCCACCAAAATGAGGAAATAACTTCCTTGGTGGAGGAAATAAGACTTTGATGTTGAACCCATTGATTGAGTAGATGTACAGAGACTCATGAATAGCAGCCGGTCGGAAATCCCCATGGGAGCCTAAGATGAGGCCCTGACCCTGGCGGTGGAGGGGCGAAGCAGTGAGAAGCATAAACTGCAAAGACGGCACGGAGAGAGAACACGGCTGAGGCTGTTTGAATATTCGTCAGTTGAAATAACGTAGTAGTGAATAGGCGGATATTTAGTTTGATGACGAGGGAAGTCTGGCCAAGAGCTGTCTTTCTACTCGAACCCCCCTGACCCGAACCTTTTTACACATTGGCTTCGATGAGAAATCTACAATCTCTCAACTGGAGTTTCGTCCTGAGTTTCAATGAGTTTCAATCAACTATTTGATCAGTCAATTGAACGGAAATGTATCTGCCACTAGGTGAGGTCATTTTTCAGTCCAATCCTTCATGATCCTTTTCTTTCATTAATTATATCATGAATTCAATATTTCTGCAGTTTTTCTTGATAAAGCAACAATTTTGACAATTTCACCTTTGTCCCTGGGAAACATTTAAACAATTAGTTGATTTGGCAAGAAAATAATCAGAAGATGTGTTGGTTATGAAATTAATTGTTGCAACCATCTGTGGTAAAATATTTTACTATCAAAGACATAAAAAGACAAATTACCGAACCAGCTACACACAGCCCGAGCCACTTGTGCACAACCATCCATGTCTAAACTAAGCCGACAGTTCAGACAAAAATCCATTATAATCATTCCACAGTGTCAGTGCAGATGCATCCCTGACAGCAGCGAGTAAAAAATACATGTAAAAAGTTGAATAGGTGCCACACACAGGCTCCACTTTCTAGGTCCTCTGCATTGTAATAGTTGGACAGAGCTTTAGGTCTGCATTACAGTCAGGACTCGAGCTTTTTACCCATTGTTCTCCATGATTGAAATTCCTAGTCAGCCATCAATCTGCATTATAGACTGGTTTCCCCTTGTCTGGTGGGGGCTAACTGAAACAGATTGAGACAGCTCTTGCTCACTGCATCACTAATGGCTGCCAATGAAAGACGAGTCTGTGCAGTTGACCCGTATGTGGAACAGGATCACGTCGCAGCTTGGAGCGATGGGGAGGACACAGCTCAATATAAGCAGTCTCTTCAGCATCAGTCACCAGTCAACAGCATCCTCATCCTATTGACGAAATGTTGCCCAGAAACAGAATCTAATCACAGGGTTTGGACAGGCTCTAGTCCTCCTAATGGTTTACCATTAGCTGACTGGAACAAAGCCCAAAGTATAGAGAAATATAACAACATATTCAAGGGTGTCTGCAATGCATGGCAGTAATGACTTCTCGATTATTGCCATGCATCTGCATACCCCTCAGTGCCTGTATACAGTACAACGGGAAACCACATAGGATGTTGATGAATTACTACTTGCTTGCTCACCTCTGGTTTGAATCCCTTTCATTATTTTACCAGACAAAACTGCATTAACCTGAGCAAAAGGGCACAAAAAACAGTGGCAAAAAATGTGAGCAATATGCCTTTTTATCCATTAACCTGTGTTAAATGGATTGTACAGCACGCGGCGCGGCCAAAGTAAAACAATTCCCAAGCCATTTTGCAGGCGGGTCCGCAACAGAGTCATTACCTGCATGGCATAATTGACAGTGAACGCAGGACATCCTGTTAATTGATTACCAAGGCCTGCAGTAATGGGAAATGCAAAGGCTCATTGTACCTTCTCTAAAGCCCCCATCAGGAACCTTTCCTCACAAAGACAAGCAGAGGCAAAACCCAATAATGTGTCTGGGTTTCTCTTCTCAGGGGCGCTAACATCTGAAAACCTTTGTTAGACTGTTTTAATCCAACGCATATTTACCTGTATTTTTAATTTGTGCATTTCTTCAACCTTTATTTTAACTCAGTAGAGGGAGAGACCTCATCAACAATACAGCCGAGTACACAAAACATTCAGAAAAACTCAAATAAAATTAAAAGTTGCAAGATAGCAAAAGCAAGAACCAGCGTCAAAGCCTTAGGATTGAATACAATATTTTAATTTAGAGAAAATGAATCAATTAAAACAAATGAATCGACTAAAACAAAAACAGCTGGAGGTAAAATAAAGTGGGATTAAAAAACTGAAATTGCCCTGAAAGGATAAAAATGAGTCGAGCTTTAGATGATTCTGTGAGCCATGATTAAAAAAAACTGTATTCAGCTCAATGAAGAGAGTTGGCAGCTGCAGTGTGACGATGATAGTCAGATAGTGATGTGATCTGCAGAGATTATTTAAAAGAAAGACCACAAGGGGAGAATGTGCCTGTACAGGAAAAATAACTTAACTTAAATTAACAGTTGCTGTGTCTCCCCCCCCCCCCCCTCCAGGTTGAGATGTGCACCCCTCTCTCCCCTCTCTTGCAGGATTCAGCCTCCAGCTCCTCCTCTGATGCATCGTTCGCATCAGTACTTTGGAGCACTTGTCCGCGCGCTGCTGCACCTCCTCCTCCTCCTCCCCACAGCGCATTCACGGACTCCACTTTGCCAGGTGATGACGGACACGCGCTCCGGAGTGAGAATGCTATGTTTTTAAACAACGGGAAATAACGTATGATGGAGACGCGCCTCGGTCACTGCCTTTTCATCCTTTTCTACGAGTGGATCTGGCTCTTCTCCCTAACTTCCATCCTGGGCGGAACAAAAGCGGAGGTGAGGTGCATTCCCTCGTGTCAGCTGCCGCTCGTCGCTGCGTTTCCCCGGGAACTCTCGGCGCTGGATTTGGATCATTTTGGCGAGGCACCGGCGGAGGAAGTCGCTGGATTTTACGCGCGGTCCCTGGGCGCCAGAGCCACCGCCGCCGGGGATGAAAAGCACAACGTTGCGGGATTAACCACGAGCGGAGAAAGTTCCAAAGTAGAGGCACGGTCACGGGGAAATAAAACAAGTTGCACCCAGAAGGACGCGTCGTGCGAGCAACAAAAACTTTCCCACTCGGAAGTGTTTATTGTTCCCTTTCCTGATAACGCAACCGAAAATAACACCGCTGATGCACAACGCGTGTACGGAGAGGATGAGGAGCAGGTTGATGTGACGGTGGAGGAGGATGTGGCCGGTTGGAGACGGACGCGGAGGAGCGCAGCAGAGACTTGGTCCGGCTTCAGACCCCAGGGCGAGGACGAGGGTTCGTTTTCGGACCAGCAGGAGTTCCAGCTCACAAGTTCCACCTTTGCACTGAGCGGGGACACGGCTCACAATCAGGCGATGGTGCACTGGTCCGGACAAAACAGCAGCGTAAGTTTTTTAGATGTGCGCCAGGTTTTACGCACGAAGCCGGTTTGACGCAGTGTGGTTATAGGGTTCGCTCACATGTCTTTGGGCGGTTATTTTTAGGGAAATTTAAGCTTAGGGTTTTGACTGTGAATCACACACACTTTACCCAAAGCCCTTTAGGATTTAATGATTTGTTATGGGGACAAAGCAAGTCCCCATAAAGACTGTAAACAGACAGAGATGTAGGTCCCTAGGACACACACACACACACACACACACACACACACACACACACACACACACACACACACACACACACACACACACACACACACACACACACATTTTACCCAAAACCCATCATGATGTAATGAGTGCGTATGAGGACTTTTTTTTTTGTCCCCATAAAGACTATCAAGATATTTAAGTCCCCCACAATACAAGCCCCCCCCCCCCCCCCCCCCCCACACACACACACACACACACACACCATCTTTGCTAAATTTGCTGATGTGGCAGGCCGCCTGAAGTTTAAAGAAAAGAAGTCCAAGTAATATAAATGCAATGTTCTGTGCATAGAGTTTAAAGGGAGTTCTGTCTCCTTGTTCCTCCGTCACTCTCTCTTCCTCTCACGTCACTTGCTCATATGCACTCACTGAAAGGCACATTGTGCTTTGGCCGTTGGCTATAGGCATACATCAGTTAATAAATTAGATCAATAAAAGCCACAGATCTTCTTGCCGGAGCTTTACGCTTTGCTCCAAATATGAATGACACTATAAAGGTTTGGTATAGGCTGCAGCTCAGTGACGCACTGAGAGCTCAGATGTAAAAGTTAAGCAGATGTTATATGTACGGGATCATACAGCAGATAGGTGGAATAATAATAATAATAATATAATAAAATACTGAATACTGTATATGCACAGAGAGAGAATAACTTCCCATGTTAAATGACGGGGTGAAATCCAACAGAAATATCTTTTTTGAAGGCCGTTGCATAAAAAAACCTAACTGAGCTCGTCCTCCTTGTATCCAGGGGATTGGCGGTCCACAGTTTGAGAACATCAAAAATGAAAACGTCCCATGTCTTTGGTTTTGAACTCACAGCAACCCACACTGGAGGATGTGAGTGAACGTGAAGGCACTTAAAACAACAGGGAGTCTGCCATGCAAGCTCATCCATTAAGTGCTCTATGTACAAGCAATGGGACTTTAAAATCAATCCGAAAAGATACTTGGAACCATGTCAACTTTGAGCTAAAACCACACTTACACGCTCCCTTGTTTTTATTGTTTTGGTCAGGAGTCAAGCAGCAGAATTTACATTTGTTGTAGTCCCCAAACAGACATTTCAGTGAGACCAATGAAACGTGTCGTTGTCTGTCCTACTTGAGATGTAAGCATGAATTATTTTGGCTGATGGTTGAAATTTGCTCCCTGGCAATATTTTTATATAAAGCAGCGCTGGTCGTTGTGTGCTGGATCTCAGGAGCCAGAGATCTGCTTGCACAGCAAATCTTTTTGTCCTTGTGGCCGAGCAGTAGTATTTAGTCTTTTAGGGCTGCAACAAACAGTTTCTTTCATTATTGATTCATCTGCTGATTTTTTTGCGTTTTGTTTGGGTGTATAAGTGAAATGAAAATTGGACCATTTCACTGTCACATGTTCTGTGTTCAATCTGTGCACAAAGAGAAGTCGTGGGGTTATGACGCAGTTGAATGCTGGGGCTGTTTATTGGCTTTCTTACCTGTTTCCCCCCATTTCATTATGCTAAGCTATATGCTAATCACCTGCTAGATTTAGCTTAATATTTAGCATACACTCGTGAAAGTGGTATCCATCTTCTATTCTTTCAGCTATAAAGTGACTGAGCATTTTAACCCATATTAAACTATTTTGGACCCACAAAATCAAAATGTTCCTACAAATATCTACTTCTTCACACTGTACAACAATGACGTCAACATATCCATGGTACGGTGCCGCCATCTTTCACCTTTGACGTCATTTGGAACCAGAGTTCGCGCAGTAGTGATTGTGGAGTGCAGAGCTGTGTCATCAGGATCCCACTGATACAAGCTCTTGACCAATCAGTCAAGTTGATCAGTCTTAGCTGTCAATCATCATGTTTTACCCAGTTTTCATAGCATCTAATTTGTAATTAATACCAAACTAACTGGACAAAAATAAACACAGGACATACACCAGTGTGAATAGAACGACCTAAAAGGACTAGTCAACTTTGGGTTAAATTTATCTAATATGCACATCGATTTTTTTCAGTTTGGTCCATGTCCCATTCATTAACATGGAGGAGGCAGGGATTATGAGCTATACTGCAGCCAGCTACCAGGGGGCGCTCAAGATGATTTGGTTTCACTTTTGGGGAGCTGTCATGTCATCCATCTTTCTATGCAGTCTATTGTTTGGGGGCTCTCCGCAATCTCAGAGTTATCATCCATCTGTGGCAAATTAAACTTGTCTTACTTTTATCGCAAAAGTGATTACTTCATCATGATTGGACCAAAGTCGTCATGTGACACATGCAGTTGGGGGACAATAGAACTGGTTTAATGTATGATATAAAGTACACAGCTTGCCTTGACTTTAGATAGAATCATAATAATATAATTTTAGGGTTGTATCATGGTTTCGGGCTTTGTTTAAGAATCGTTGGACTCCTATCATAAACTGTAAGAGTGGTAGTATCCCGTGGTTTGTGTGTAAGGATCAGCAAGTCATACAGCACTAATACAAGTTGTGTTTCTAATCAGTAACAGTCAGCATTGTAAACCTGATGTTCAGATATTTGTCTTAGACTCAAGTCATTTCTACCAGGATGATGGCAGCGTCTCATTCCGCCCACACATCTCGTATGTGTTCCCACTTCTGCGACATGCCACACCCTCTGTCACTGTGTAGGTGCAGGCAGGATCTAAAAAAGGTTGAGCACAACCAGTCATCAGTAGGCGGCCCTGTCACACAGGCTGAGGTATTTTGTAAAGTAGATTAATTGGACAGCAGTTCTGAAGAGAGAAGAAAAGGTTTGAGGGCTGGTGAATTCTTGCATTGTTCACATATACGTCATATCTCCTCTGGCTTGTTACTGTGACTCAGTGTGTGGGGGAAAGTGCTGCTCCGGGTTTGACACTTCAGACGGTCGTCCTCACGTGTTGACTTTGACATACATGCAATCAAAAGTGCGTGCAGCCTCCGGCAATGTGTTTGTTGCAGTTTCTGAAGCCCGACAGTTGCTTTAAAGTATCACACCTGCAGAAAGGCAGTCAGTTTATTATACACACAGCCTTTGAAACACACTCATTAAGGCTGATATTGGCTTGTCTAAATATTTAGTCCAGTTTCAGATTTCATTTAGTCTCTAACTTGCAGCTGAAATCTAGTTGGTGGATTTTTATACTTCTTTATTCCTTTATCTATCATTTGTCTAATTATCTCAGTTTGAAAACTAGTCAGCGTTTCAATCAACACAAAAACAAAGGGAAATGCAAAAGAGCACTCAGACCTTGTGCTGCTTCCACTCTCGTTCATGGGGTTATTATCTAGTGAGCTCTCACTGGATGTGAACAATTTAAATGCAGCAATAAGCTGACATGCTTCAAAGATTTCACAACAATGAAAGAAATTAAGCAATATATCATTTCATAATTTCCTTTTTAGAATTTCTTAGTGTATAACCACAACAGGCTTTTAAGCTATTTTTACTGATGCAAAATGGACAAAACTAGCTAAGTCACGATAAGAGAATGATCACCGCACAAACTCAGGCGCAATAAGAAGGGGCATTTTGGATTCAAACAGCAACGATGGCAAAATTAGTTAAAGATGATGCTGTTTGCATTTTTTGTTAATGTACATCTTAATTTATCTTGTTTGTTGTGATATCTCATGCTACACAATTATAATCGGTCTTTCTGCTCAGCCAAAGTTTGATGAAACAACAGCATCATCGACAGAGAGATAGTTGATTGCTTGGAAGTTAAATTCACTTCTATTAAATTCTTAATACTATTTAGGTACGGCTTCATCCGTATAGTGTCCGCTCGACTCTACGGTGACGGTAAATGGATTTCAAATTAATAGAAACATTTTAATTCTATGACATTATTATAGTATTCGACTACACGGGTTACATTTAAATCAATTTTAATGAATGACGTGTTTTAATTAACTTGAACTTTGTCTTTTGAAGGGATGACTTCCAAGTGCTCGAAGGGTTTTATTCAGGTGCTCTAGATTCCTCTCACAGTCCAAAGACATGCAAGTAAGGTGAGGAAGTCAGGATTGCCAGTGGGTGTGAATGTGTTTGTCATTCTGCGTTAGCCCTGCGAGACTGTCAGACTGTCCTGCCCAGGTGCATGCTGGGAGAGGCTGCGGCCCCCTTGACCTTGAACACATCTGTCTTATTTTGTTTCAACTTGATCCAGCTGTTTTAAAAGCCACGTGTATAATGTTGATTCTATCTATAAATGCCCATAGAATAAACGGCACATACAAGCAGCACACTATTTATGAGATATCAAAGGAAATAGATATTATACAGAAATGATTGTGTTCAGAAGCCTGAAGTTTGAAGTAGTGTTGTGTCCGACTAAGAAAACAAACTGAGGCTGTTCAATACGAATATCTGACAATTTATTCCCAATTTTGCTCCACTGACCTTGTGCTACATCCCTACTGCTATGTTTTCATTTGACCATCACTCTGCTATGGATATCGGGTGGATGGGTCCACAAAACACAGGGCTTTGATGGAGGAGACTTCTGTTTATTTCCCTTTTAAAGCAATTCCACAACTTCCTATGAGCCGTATCAAGGGGTTGGAATAAACAACCAGTGGTTTAGGTTGGAGGTCTTGCCGGTTGAAGGGCAAGGCCTCAAGGCTTCTCAAGACCCTGTGTTTTGAACCTTTGTTGACTTTCTCCATCTCCGGTAAAGAGCTTCTACTATTGGAAAAATATATTTTTCTGCCTTGAGCAACTTCAAGGAGCAGCTGCTCAATCCTCTATCTTTCAGCCAATGAATATTTATTTACTTGCTCATGGGCGCTCAAGTCCGTGTTTTGTAGTATTTTCAGCTTCTCCATCTTCCAGCGGAGGGCCTCCTCCTCTTCACAGACCTTGTGCTGGATAGCTTGGCATGTAGCTTCTCGTCATCTGCTTCACTGAGACTCGGTAGATTATCTCATCTGCCTCTGCAGGCTGGAGATGGGCCAGGTATGCTCTTAGTAGTTTCCTCCAAATCTTGGTTGCTTCTCCCTGACTGAACAGCAAGTAAAGGCAAAACTCTACAGGTGAAGTTTTTCATTTCTAGATATCATAAAGAGGCTTCTTCATTTCATTACTTACTTCAAAGGTCCATTGTGCAGGATTTAACGTAATAGATAGATCATCTCACCTCAATAACGTTTTTCTATGAGCTTAGCATGAGCCCTTAACCTGGAGCAGGTCCTACTCCACAGTCTGAAATTTTGCACCGCCATGTATCTATAGTAGCCCAGAATGGACAAACCAAACATTGACTCTATAGTGGGTTTACATTTTTGCATTAACTATGCACTTGCAAGGGGAGGATGCATTGTAAAATTCCATATATTTTTAATATTTTGAAATAGTGTGGTCCCTCAAGGGAAAGAGCTGTCCAGTGATACCTGTGATGAAAAGGTGCCGACAACCATCACAGTAGTGAATGTTGCATTAAAATGCAAAGAGTAAGTACTGTGAGATGTACAACCTGTCGGTGCATCTTCTGTCCATTCAAAGCATCCATCTCCACCTATACCACTGAAATAATTCAGTTTTATTCAATTATTCATATACACTGTCCTGTGAAAAGCGAAGGGCTGCCATAGGCTTCAGTAAATGTGCTCGAGAAATCTTCCATTAAAGACAGCACTTCCAAGGACATTTAGGTTTTCTAATGCCAGTGTCACTTGTCAGAGGGGAACAGAAGTAAATGATCAGTTAAAGATCAAACAGCATGGAGGTTATTTCAGGATGGAGGAAAAGATAAATGTAGCTCGTTTCAAGATGTCATTTCCTAGAATTTCTTTTGATTCTGTCAATGCTAAGTCATTGTTCCGTGCGGCTTAATGGATGATCTGTCAAAACAGTCAGTGTAAAGTTAGCTTTAAAATTAGCTACAACGATTCCGTCAAGGTAAGATGGGAGACTTGTTACTTTGAGGTAAGATAATTAAAAATTGTGAGTGATGTGCAAAGATAACGTCTTTCAACGATGTCAAATACAATTTAGGAAATAAAAGTAGCCCGTGGAAATTATTCATAATTAGGGTATACAAAAAAAGTTACAGTAAAAGTAAGGCTCGAAATATTCTCCAAAAATAACTTGCTGTGTTTGAAGATCTTGAAAGTTGTGTCTTCTCTCTCTGTGTAACTTGCTGGTTCCTGTTTTGTTATTTTTTTGCCAGAGACACCACTGAACAAGAAGTTCTTAATCACAGCGAGCACAGTACATCTGCCAAAAGGACTAATCATCAGCCGTGAGGAAACAACACCCACACCGGCTGTTATTTTTTTGTCATTAAATAAATAATTTACCTCTTAATAATGTAAAATTCATATTATTTTGAGTATAACACTGACCTTACCGAAAGAACAGTGTTAATAAACTGTTGTACACAAACAAATTCAATTCATCAATAATCATCAATAAATGCATCAAAAACTAAATAACATACCAACCCAATACACCAGAGCCGAGTTCAAAGCTACATTTATATGAATTTAATATGACTTTTTATTTTTATTGGCTATCCTTGGTTTGTCTGTAACATGTGTTATTTAACACACGCTTGCTCAAATTTTATCGTTATTAGTAGACATATTCTTAAAATGTCTTTTGTGGTGACACAACTGAAACCTTCAGGATACACACAGAGTAACTAATTAAAAACATTTATCTGGTTTAATACAAAGTGTACTGTTATTATGCAAATTGATACTGACTACATTAATCCCAATATAAATGTCCTATTGTCCCAACCTATTGCAAAAAGAACATCGGGACCATTACACTAGAAATTGCCTCTTGCCCTATACAGCAGTAATATCCAATTTAGTTGACTGTTAGGTTCATGTTGGAAGTTATTAAACCTGTTCGGTCCTGGCTCTCCATGTTCTACCTTTTCCTGGGTTTGGGACGGATCAATAGTTTAATTCACAGTAGCTCTTCCAGCCTTTTTTATTATTATATCTTCCCATACCTCCCCCATCTGGATACTGCCTCCTCAGCATATCATCACAAACACCAGTGTTTTGGCCACTGATTCGTGTAGTTCCCTGCATATTGCTGTGCTGACACGCTCAGACAACCCTGCGGCCGCTGCTGCCGGTGTGAGGCTCCAGCTCCCCTCTCTCCTGGGCGGCTGTGATGGACAGGCGGTGGAGGGGGGTACTGGTAATGTTTCAAGGAGTGAAGCTCACACATGCTGCTAAAGAAACATAAATAAATTCATGAAATACATAATGATAGGAATTCTTCCACCGCGATCCAACCTTAGACGCCTTAAAGACAAAGAATTTATTTCCTAGACATATTTGTGAATGTGGCATTGCTTACATTGCATGGATAAACAGGGGCGGAGGGTTTTTAAGGCTCAGCGTGAGGCTCTGCACAGAAACTACAGGCAGGCTGAGTTTAGCTCTGCCAAGCCACCAAGCCTTCCTGTGGTGAAGTTCTCCTTGAATGCCTTGAAATCCTGCGGTGTGTTTTTTTGTGTGTGTCTGTGTGTGTGTGTGTGTGTTACCCTCCTGGGTTTCCTTTCCTCTGCACCGAGTGCTGCCTAAATAGAGCAGACATTCCATAAAACTCAGGGAAAGATTTCATACAGGGGAAATTTAATTTGGCTGGAACAATGTATAATAAGATCTTACCTTATTTTTTTCCGTCGTTGACGCGACTGTGTGTTTGCAATTCTTTGTGATCACTGGAATGAGATGTCTGGCGTTTTATGCTAGAAAAGCTTTTAGAAAATCCAAAGTTTGATAATCAAAAGAATCCCTTGACATCTAACAGTAAAATGATCACAGACTTTCAAATTTATTTTTGAATTCTCTTCGGCTTGGTGTGTCAATGCAACAGAGTCTTTGCTTCCGCAGTCCGTCTCTGACACAGAAACCCTTTTGGCCGTTGCTCTGCTGCCGCCTCATTTAGTGTTTGAGAACACTCTCATTTTACAGTGGCCACCTACATTACATGAGTTACACCATCTGGCCGCTGCAAGAAAGAGCCTCAGATTCAAAACCATAACTTTGATTCACTCACTGAAGTTTCCTCTTTGGATTTATAGTGATGCATTTTGGCAAAAGAGGAGGTTTCAAACACGGCTGGTGAGACTAATAAGACATATGGATGAGAGAAACTCTTCCCCGGAATATTTATCATATCAGCTGTTTCACTTTATTTATGTCAGAGGAAGTGTGGTTTATTAAAGAGTCCAGGGAGCTTTTAGTTCGTCAACACTCGACCAATCTTTCCCCATCTCGCTCGGCGCTTCCAATTTTTCCGACAGAGAGCTGAAGAGTTAAAAGGCTTTGGAAGAAAAAAAACACATCCTTCCACAGTGGTAAGTTTTGTGGTTGGTTTCTAAAACCTACCCACTTGCTTTTCTAATCTTTCCTGCATTGATCATACCCCCTACTCGCGCACTGCTGAAGCTTCCAAGCCCAGCAGGCCGCCGTGGCTCGTAGCTGCTGAACTAACCCGCGCTTTCATTTGTGGTGAAGAAACAAATGACGTGGGAGTACAGGCCCAAAGACGGAGGAATCCGTTTCACTTGACTTACCAACCGAGCTGCTACTTTCACACAGGGTCATTGTCTCAACATGAGGAGTCCAATAAAGTCAGAGTCCAATAAAGTCAGACACTTGCTGTGTCTTGAGAGCTGTAGCTGGAACACGGAGAATGTGTTTGCTGTCCATTTAGTTTCCTGGTTTGATGTTCACAGATTGATACTATGCGTAAAGGTAAAAGAATGCTGCATCTATCATTTAAAACCTAAAACTTTGTTACTTCAAGAATTTCTTTTCAAACTTAGAACGATGACAGGAATAATGTTTTATTCACATTCCCCCGAAACTTCAGAGCATTAAATCAGTGCGAGTTCACTCCTCCTCATATTTACATATCAGGCTCCATCAGTTTACTAATACTTTATTTTGTGTGATATTGTGGAGTCGCTTTATAATTTATGATTGCAGTGACCTGCTATACATTGGAGAGCCAACAGCTCTGACTTCAAACAGCCGAGCTTCAGCACAACATCTGGTCTACTAGGAAACGCTGCCTTTGTTAATGAAGTGATATAAATTGATGTGGCAGACAAAAGCCTCTGTGCATTATTTGTCTCACTGAGGTATTGAAGCGCATGCGACGATGTGCCGTCCTGCAGCCTTTTGTTCCAGTGGAGTCAGTTGCTGCGCCATAGTCGATGCAATGTAAATAATTCTTCTTTTACTCAAACTGTAAAATTATGCTGTTTAACGTGGTGGTTTTATCAAGGGAAGATTCATAGCAGCCCTCGAGGTCTTTGAGTTTGATTTCTGAGCTGTTTTCGTTGTACCCTGAAAAGCTGCCACACTGTTAACACCTCTGTGGCAGGTGTTCTCACCCTTCTCCTCCCCAATTAGTTTGTCTGTCACCAGTTGCCACTCGTGTGAATATCAACATCGCACTCAGGGCTTTATTTTAACAATAATTGCATGTTCTAAACAGCGTGGTACCAGTGTATCCAAGGCGTTGCCAAATCCACTTCTCAATAGGTGAAAAATTAGCTGCTGTGCCAGGTGCCTGCTTCAAACAAGTTGTACTTAGTCTCTTTAGTGGCTGTGGGTGTGTTTTAGATTAGATTAGATTCAACTTTATTGTCATTGCACAGAGTACAAAATACTTAGACAACGAAATGCAGTTTAGCATCTAACCAGAAGTGCAAAAAAAAGCAGAAAAAGTGCAGAGTATGTGCATATGAAAAGTGGAATATGTAAATAAATAAGATATGTACAGTAAGAAATAGATATGGAATATGAACAGTATAGATACAAGACTAAAGGTGAGTTCCCTGACCGGGAATCGAACCCGGGCCGTGGCGGTGAGAGCACCGAATCCTAACCACTAGACCACCAGGTCTAACCAGGTTTTGGGTCTAACATGCAATAAATCAATCATCACCCATTCCCTTTAAAAAACAGATATGCTTTCACTTTTTTGCTAAGTCGTAAGGGAGAACGCTTCTTGGCCGAGGAAACGTTTTCCGATTTATGTACGAACAGACTGTGTGTGTGTGTGTGTGTGTGTGTGTGTGTGTGTGTGTGTGTGTGTGTGTGTGTGTGTGTGTGTGTGTCTGTGTGTGTGTGGTCAAAAGTGCAATTGCTTTCCGCTGTCTCAAGATAGCAATGCGCCAACAATGAGCCCGACCACATTAAGACCAGCACGCCTGCGGGAGCACAGCGGGGTGCAAGGGCATGTACTATTTAAATGGAAGGGAAAGTGACATCTGTGTGTGTCTGAAACAAGCAAAGACCCTTGTGTCATGATTGAAGGTGCGTCAAGATTTGGGGCTCAAGGGGGGGCCCCATATGTGACCTGGCTGTGCAGTCGCCCCCCCCCTAGAGCCTAAAATCTTGACAATTAAACCTGCTATAATCATTGTTCACATGTCGCAGAACTGCTTGTGTGTGAAAGCTGTCTCTCATAGAAATGAACGCACGGTGAATTATCACTCAATTCTGCAACTCCCCTCAGCTCGACAAAGAGTTTTGAAGTTCCAGCTCATTATATTGGTTTTACGGCCCATAACTAATGTTTTGCTTTAGTCTCACTACTGTAGATGCAGCAGATGCCAGCAGTTTTTTGTGTGTGTGTGTGTGTGTGAAAGAAGCTCCTCAGTGTGTGTTACCTGCCCAGCACCAAACTGCAGACGGACACAGGTAGCGACTATCTGCAGAACACGATGGAGCGTTCAGCAGATATTTCCCTCAGGGGTTAGTGGAGCCAAAAGGGGAGTGAGCATTGAACCTAGTGACCCGACTCCGAATGAATGATAATGTTGCTCCATGTCCGCAAGGATGTGTAAATTAGCAGTGGTTTGCTTACACACTTCGCCATATCATATATTTACTGTATAAAGTGATAATATGTCAGTGTTGTTTATAGCTCCCTGCACTTCCTCCAATAATTAGCAGAGAAATATCAGGAAATGTAGATTTAAGAAAAACAAGCGGTGAATAAATTTCCAGCTCTGTTTCTCTATGGATTTTTTAATTCTCAAAGGGTTAGTTCACCAGAGCAATTAAAAAAAGATCACATTTCTACAAACATACTCTGGATTATCCACAGATGTTAGTAGTTAGTTTAACAATATGAATGTCTTTTCTACTCTGCCATCTTGTTCATTTGGAGCCAGTCTGTGCAGTAGCGATAGGGGGATGTAGCCACGGCAGTGAGGTCCCACCAATACATATTATTGACCAATCGTGAGTCTGTCTCAGCTGTCAATCGTGACATTTCACCCTGTTTTTATAGCATCAATTAACTAATTAAAATGTAGCTTTGAACGTATCCGTAAAATAAACACTTGAGCAGACATCAATGTGTTACAAAACTACTTCAAGTGACAAGGCCATCTTTGAGAAAAATGATTTGATGTGTACTTTGAGTTTTTAGTTTGGTCCCTGTCCCAACCATTATCATGGAGGAGGCGGGGTTTATGACCTATACTGCAGTCAGCCACCAGGGGGTGCAGGACATGGTCAGGTACATGGATCTAGATGCTGCATGAGACACGGAAATAGAACAAAACAATATCATAATGAGGTTGGCTCAAGATTTTGGATCCAGACAGAGTGAAACTTGGGTTCTCTTCATATTTGCGTAATATTATGGGTTTCTTCTCATCTAAGACTTTATTCTTGAAAAAAAATGTCTATACTTCATTGTATACTTGAGAACATATGTTTTCTCAATGATTTGGTTGAACAGAACCTTTAAATGTGTGTGGCATGTTGCTTTGTTGTTTCCTTTTGTTTTTTGTTAATATGTCATATTGGTCTTTATTATTAATATTCCAGTCAGTAGCCTCTGTAACAATTGCTTTCATGGAATCGGCCATGTGTTTAATTGCTGTGGCTCAATGTGATGACAGTATTATTGATGAGGCAACTTAATTCCAACAGCTGATAAGGCTGGATCAACGGGTGGGAAAGAATTGTAATGCATAGTCTGTCGCTCCTTCCATTTGTTCATCCTTCATGAGCAGAATCCCCCCCTTCTCCGCTTCGTTGATTCGTCTTCCTCACTCGATTCTCCTCTTCATCCAGCACTGTCGTTTTACACCAGTAATCTCTTCACCTTAAGCCGCTCTAAGTCACCATTAAGCCCCGATTCTCTCATACATAATGATCAAACTCATCCCAGTCCATTTACCTCCAAGGTTTAAGATTTACAAAGGATTACAGGTTAAAAAATCAATTTGCTTGCTCTTGGATGTCAAGTAATCCAGTTTGGAGATAAGTTGGTGCTGCTGCGGTCTAATGGGCCCTGCGCTACATGGTAGCTGGCATCAAATGTGGGGCCCTTGTTGAAATTCAAAGGGAGATATATGCTAATAGATATATGGCATTATTACTTAAGTTATGCTGTTATCCCGTGGGTGGTGAAAAGAAGAGCCCTCGGCCTGTGGTTTCAAATCGCAGTTTAATGGCTTTTGTTACATGCTGAACTTCAAACACCTGTTCGGCCCAGAAATATCTACAAAGTGAATAATGAATCGCCGTATTGACGCGTTTACCGCAGAGCTTCACCTTCACTTTCAACATCCTTCACAGACACTTTTCCAGCCGGCAGTAAGGCGGATGCAAATCACATCTGACTGTAATCCTGGATCCTTACCAAGTAAATGCATAAAGTTAATTGCCATACCGAAGGGGGGGTTGGGGATATAATTTGTCCTAATTTTCAGACTGCTCCGGGTTGTTTTATTGTGTATGACAGTGTCCGTGAGGGTATGACTTTTGGAAGGTATAAAGGCCATTTTATTGGAAGACCATAAATCTCCGCAACCCAGTCTGGACACATTTGGGCAACATAGTTATAACAAGCTCTGTGGATTATCTGTGAACTGGGCCTCATATAAAAGGTTTCATACATTCAGCACAAAGTGGGAGCACAGTCCGAGTTCTCTCAGTCAGCTTATTTCTTAAAAGAGGGCGAATAATTAGGAAGTAAACCACAACTGTAAAGTTTATATTTATTGCACATTTATTTCTTTTTTTTGACAGCAAGAGGTTATTTGAAGACTTGTGGTTTCCCAGTGTGGCACATGATTAAATATTTAATGTGTATGGATGTATCATGCAGGTAAAGATGTGTTGTTTTATTAAACACAAATTGTAACAATGTAAGATCTCTTTGGGAAAATGGATGTTTACTCAGATATTACTCAGCAGCTGTTTTAATAAAATGTTTTTCCTTTTAATATTTTTTTTAAGTAAAGATGGAAAACACTACCTGCTCCAAGCTTTTCATTTTGGAGGATTTTCCTACTTCTCTGTGCATCGTTAATAGATATTAGAATTTTGGACGTTTAGCCAAACAAAATAAGATGGTTAGAGATGTGTTAACCTTTGAGGAAATGTGATGGGCATTTTCCACCGTTCATTATTTTACAGGCTAAATTAAATCATAATTTACAACCCTATAACATGGTGTATGTAATAAAAAAGCTCCTATCATAACTGGAGCCTGACCAATATACAGTTAGCAGATACAAATCAGCCAATAGGAGCATTTCCCAAATACTGCATATTGGTATTTATGTTTGCCGATATAAAATCTTAGAATTGATTGTATTTGTGTTTTCGTTTTATTTATAGTTATTTCTAATAAAGTTTATGGTTTAACAGTATTAGTACATATTAGTATATATATTAAATATATCCGGTGATATATTGGACATTTTTTATTCCTTCATATTGATTTGTCTGCATCAGCCACAAAAAAATCCATATATGTCCCTTTCTAATCAACAGGAGTTTCTGGATGTACCTTCAACAAACAGAAGGATTTTTCATTAGATTTCATTGGCTGTGGTGACTGTTCATTGGAATTAAGAGACTCAGATAGTGAGTTGCCTGTACTCAGTATGAGATGCTTGAAGACCAGTGTGTTGTTTTAATGTTGTGTTAGTGTGACCGTGTTTTATGTCGTTGTACCAGTGAAGTATATCAGTTTAAAAATTCAACTTTCAAAACGCCTTGTAATTGTTTTCCAAACAAATGAGGGAGTGGATTTTACACAAATGACCTGCAAGTGCCTCATGTATGCACGCAGCATGTGTGTGTGTCACAGTTCAGTGTCACTGAAGCAATTATTTTTCAGGGCGGGCAGGCAGACTCTTATCTGGCAGATGCGAGGAGGACTGACTTGTTTGATTTGAGCGAAAGCCTGGAACATGATTTTCTGTTTTTGAAAGCCTGCGAGCGTGGTTTTTAAAGAACAAGTCATCATCTCTTGTTTGCATGATGAAGTTCTCACTTGTTAACGGAGAGTGTTACCCCAAACGCTCATAAGGCCTGATAATTAGAAGATGTGTATATGAACAGCTGAGCACAATGCCCAGGCAAGTTTCCCCAGAGAGCCGTATGATCTGCAGGTTTTACGATTGCAGAGTGCAGGCGGCGCACAGCTTTAAAGATTCATTCGTGTGAAGGGTGCAGGGCACAAGGTGAAACAACTGTTTTTGTGTAAGAGTGTTAAAAATTCATACGAAAGACGACTCTTGGGCGGAAAAAATCCTTCTTTTGGACTGAAGTTATCGTAACACTTGCACTTCTTCTTATTTCATTGCCTCACATGGAAAACAGGACATGCAAGTAAACAGGATGCATAAATATCTGACTTTGATTTAGAGTCTGATATTTGGTCTCCAAAATAAACAGATGGAAAGAGAAATGACCACATCCAGTCGTTCATTAATATCTGGGGTAATTTATAAGACATCTGGAAATCTACAGCGTGTCATGTATATTAAGTAAAAGCCTGTGCATTGTAAACCACACAGGACTAAGACACTTTTTACGATCTCTTCAAAGAAGGTGTCCGTGATATTTACGAGCTCTATATTTCTGTGCCTGCATGGAGTGAGTTATTGTGTTGACTTATTTATTAATTTACTCGTAGCTCAGCAGTGGTAGCATTTTTCCGGTCGTCGACGGAGTCTTAAATATCATTACAGCATACATACGTTAGTGGCGTATCCCTTCCAGAATGTGCTCAAGGTTTAGCTTTACGACAAACGTGGGCAGCGGGTTGACACACGGCAGAGTTTAGTTCGGGTTTTAATGAAACCGTGTCTGTCGGGGAGTCGACGGCTCAGCTCCTTTTGCTTCTGACACTTCATTGCTGCTGTTTTCTTTATTTTTAACCTGATGACGCACTCCTTCAAAGCCAGTAATCTGTTTGATGTATCTGTTTTTTGTAGGTGATCCTCATGTTGACGAAATACTATGACTTCAACACCGGCAGAGTAACAGAGAGTTCTTTGTGGAGGTAAGATCTCCTGTCTGGTATTAATCTGGAACATTGAAGCCTCTGAACCATCTTCATTTCTCCAAACACACACTAAACATTGTTTTATCAGCTTGTTGATATTTCCTTATTACTCTCTGATTTTATATTCATATAAGAAATGTCCCATTGTATGTCTTTGTTTGGTCACAGCTTCTTCATATTGTTGTTATTATTGTTATTATTATATAGGATCATATTCTGAGCATTTCTTTGTCATTAAATGTCAATTTGGTCAAACAAAAGCAAAATCTTATTATGGTTTATTTGGAACACCTAGTTATACTAATTATTGCTAATGAATTGTAAATGGCCTATAGTGCTTTTCTAGTCATATTGACCACTTCAAGCCCTTTTCATAACATTTACTGCACTTTTTCTATCACACGCCATTCACACATTGATGACACAGTTGTCTGGGGTTAACTTGGGGTGGAGTATCTTGCATCAAACAGGAGGAGCAGGGGATCGAACCAGAAGGTCGATCAATCCACAACCTTCTAGTTAATGGACGACCCACTCTACCTCCTGATTTATTGCAACAGTCTTGCAATAAATCCTCCCTTTGTGAACGTTAAAACGTTCAGTTTTTGTTCAATGTTGAAAAGTTGTTCCTATTATTTTGGCCATGTCGATCATCATAGATAGATTCAACAACAGACAAACCTCAAAGTTTGAACAGAAACTCAACACTTGACTTATGTGTTACTGCAGGATTGTTGTATTAGATTTAAATTGGCACATCTAATAAACAGAAAACCAAGTGAATAATGTATAAAACTCAAACTATGTCCTTATATGTAATGATAACAATGCTTTATGGTCGTTTCTGTACTCTATAGAAGCAAGTGCTATGGGTCATAACAAAAAATATATATATTTGATATATTTAAAATGGGCTAGTTTTTCAGTTATAGTTTTTTTTACACATCCAGCATTTGGTTCTTTGCATCTCTAAACAAGGAGGAAGTAAAAACCAATGTCATCGATATACAAGAGTTAAATAAAGACTAATGGCAGAATATTTACCAATTGCTTTTAACACATTAAAGACTAAAGATCCTATAAAAAGATCCAGGAAACTGTGAATGTGTTTTATACAGTGCAGTATATAAAAGTATAAAACAGTGCATTTTTGCTCGCTCCTGAAATGTCACCAGGCAAATAGGACTGATATCTATTTCTTTGACAGTAAATGTCCATTGTTTAAAATTGTTTTTTTTCAAGTTACATCCCAAAAAAATTATCCCCAAAGTA
This sequence comes from Hippoglossus hippoglossus, assembly GCF_009819705.1. Taxonomy (NCBI): domain Eukaryota; kingdom Metazoa; phylum Chordata; class Actinopteri; order Pleuronectiformes; family Pleuronectidae; genus Hippoglossus; species Hippoglossus hippoglossus. Next base: position 8,947,158 of record NC_047165.1, read on the forward strand.
TCAATAATAATAATATTAATAATAATAATAGCTCACTCACTCTCCTTGCATGCCTCAAATGATATTCTTGTTTATTTTGATGATTGAAAGTTCTCTATCCCTGTGGCAGATTGCCTCATGGTGTCTGCTGTTGCAATTTTCTGCTTGCCTGATATGCTTAATGATACCATCAGCATCTTAACTAGTCGGTGTTGCTCCATTCTCCTTTACTCTGCAGCACAACCTATTTACTTTATCCCATAATTGAATTTTAGGTCAACTGATTACGGGACCACGTATGAGAAACTTAATGAGAAAGTTGGGCTGAAAACCATACTGAGCTACTTGTACGTGAGTCCGAACAACAAGAGGAAGGTACGTTTCTGCATTCATGTCATGAAAAGTCCTGCCGCTGTTTGAATAAATCTGTCAATTACTCTCACTGTGTTGCAGAGACACTATTTTCAATACGTAGCTGCAGCCCCGCAGGAATCTGCACCATGGGTCTCTCTCTCTCTCTCTCTCTCTCTCTCTCTCTCTCTCTCTCTCTCTCACTCGAGCGTGTGCATTGCATAAGCACACTTAAGCCCGGTGGACTGGATGCTGTCAAGGTGGCTCGCTGATTCCCCCGTCTCATTTCTCGTCTCGTCTCAGATCATGTTGCTGACTGACCCGGAGGTGGAGAGCAGCCTGCTCATTAGCCTTGACGAGGGGGCGTCCTATCAGAAACACAGCTTAGCCTTTGATATCCTCAGCCTGCTTTTTCACCCCGAGCAGGAGGACTGGATTTTGGCTTACAGCCACGACCAAAAGGTAGAGTGTGTGCGTAGCTGTCAGGTGGCGTGAAATAGCTGGAATAAAAACTGAATATGTGACAAATAGAAAAAGAATCTCTGGGTGGAAATAAAGGTTGTTGCATATGGTTTACCTGCTGGTGGTGATGCCTCTGCTCGCTGGGTACTGAGGGCGCTGCCAGATTGATGCTCTGTTAGATTATTCATCACAAGCCTTTCGGGTCACAACACAAATAATACCCCTATAAAATGATACAAAACATAGGTTCCTATCGCGGACAAAAGCTTTCATTCTGATGATAGTGGCTGGCTCTCATCTCAGGACATGGTCATCAGGAGCCGAGACATCTGCCACTTACACCAGGGCTGCAGATGCCAACATTCAAGGCAGATGATCACCTGCTCCCATAAACAAGTCATGAGGTCCGGCTGTGGAGCCAAACTGTGATTGTGTCCTAGAGAGCACAAGCAATGTCAACAAGTGAGACACACCCAAACAACACAAAGGCTCACACACAAACACACACAGACATAAACACACACCCTTCATTACTCTGTGTGAGAACCCCGCTGTCTGCTTCAGTCAACACCACACACATCACTCGGCCTCCCCGGCCCGCTATTGGAAGACTTGACTTTCCCAGAGAAAAACAGTCAAGGTCTGAGAAGTGAAATAAATGGTGCAGGGAGGAGGATGAAAGCTTTTGTCGAGGGCCAATCAATGGGTCAAAATAAAGACGCTGGAGAGGAGTTTACCTTCTGGTCTCTCTGGATGTCTTTGTAAAGCGAAATTCCATCAGGGTGTTTGTTTTTCCCCACTTTTGTCACTTAGAGAATGAAATGAATCTCTGCTTGGTTTCATTTTACATGTATCGATTGTCTGCCATGTCTTTTTGAAGGACCAAGCTCTTAGATGAGTGAAAATGATGTTGCTTATCCTTGCAAAGCTCCGAGCTTAAGAAGCCTGCTCCTCCATCATTATAGCAAGATGACAGGCCTTGTGAATGTTTCATACCAGGACCCTGATCTTTGCTATTTTTAATTTGATTTTTTACTCTAGAAACATGGCTTCAGAGCATCTTTGTATTATTTATAGGAGCTGATGCATTTTCACAATGTGCTCCGCAGTGTAATATTCAGAAGAACATTAACACATTGATGCCACACAACCTTGACAGCTCCTTGATAATGAAAGTTGCACATGAATCTGGAAATAGTTCTAGTTGGATGATTTGACTCTGAGAATTATTCTTCATGCTGTATCTCATTTGGTTAATGCATTCCTCTCATTTTTCAGCTCTACGTCTCTGTTGAGTTTGGCAGAAAGTGGCAGCTCGTGCACGACGGCGTCGTCCCCAACAGATTCTACTGGTGAGATCGACGAGCATTAGTAGCATGTTTTTCTTTCAGGGAGTAAAATGCAGGAATATTTTCATATGCTGTAGATATAAGAATAATGGACAGTAGGCAGAAGACAGAAAATTACACTTATTATTACAGTCACTAGTCTAAGAAATATTCAGACTCAAACTTAGATAAAAGTACCATTACACCAAAAATATGTAATTACAACTAAAGGACAAGTATATATCAGCAGAAACGTTCCAAAATGAAAGTTTCACAATGTAAGGTACTTTCCCTCTTTGACTTTATCAAAGCTGACATTATTCAATAGTTAATATTAATGCATCAATACATAAAGATCCTTTTACTGTTGAAGCTGCGGTGGAGCTGGTTTTTAATGCCTTTTCCTGTGGATCGAGTCCCTCTGAGGCTCTCGAGATAAATCTGAGGGATCATGAGATGATTAATGAGGAAAAATCAACGGCCTGAAACTCAATTTAGTATTTATAGTGATTTAAATGAAATAATCTGAGAGGATCAGAGGGGAAATGCTTACATCTTAAACACATGAGGTGTTAATGATCAGGTAAATATCAGACGTTTATGAAAAGTAATTAAAATCTTGATTTGAAAAGTAAAAAGCACCGACTATCTGCCTCGAATCTGTACTTTAATACACGATACTTGTGAATGTCCTCAGCTGCTTTCCACCACTCATTATAGTAAAAGTAAAATTTGAGTAAATGAGATATTACACATTTAATGGAATCGCTTTTATCACTGAATTTCATCCAGGCCAGTTTATGTGGAGGCAGAGGTCATACTGATAAATCAATAGTTATATTCACACTCATGCAAGAGTAGAGGTAAGTTAGATCCTAAGTCAGGTTTACATCTCATGCAGCCGCTCTCGCTTTGTGCAGCCGTCTTTAAAGGTGGTGAGATCGACGTAAGAGGTCACAGTCAGGGGTTAAACACCGCTCGCGTCCATTAACCACAATGGACGATGGAAGCACTGGTTATAATCACACTTCCGATTATAATCACCCTTCAACTCGGCGTTTCTGAAGATGTCACAACGTTTAAAATGTGCCTGTCAGTGGGCTGATGGGAGCCTGATGGGTTCTATTGACCACCTGACAAAGAAATTATCGCTGATGACACAGAGAATAGAGATAATTGAAGCTCTCTGAAAAACTCTGATAATCAACACTGCACTTCCCTCTCAGGTACAAGATGTTCGAAGGAAAAATCAAAAGACAGACCGAAATAGAGATTCCTACAGTTAACGTCTCCTTTAATAACAATAATGCTCTAAGTTTTCGAATTCTGATTAATACTGGAATTCACTGAGAGCAGTCATGCTCATGGACTTTTGTGGAGATAGTTTTGTTTGAACACCAGATTGTATCTCAAATCAAATCATATTCAAACATTATCCATCAGTTTTTCAATTAATCTGCATCATATCTGCTGTATATTAGGCTCAGAATCAGGACTGATGATGTAGCACAGAGCGTCTGGGTGTCTCTGAGCATTTTAGCTTTATTAGCATTTGGGATTACGGCCCAGGATAAATCCTTAATTTATAATGTTTTTTATAGTTTCTGGCTGCAAAATCCTTTCCACACTCTTATCAATAGAATTAATAATAAAACTGACCCGTGGATTAATCGTGGAGGTTGGAGTGACCTACAGTGCAGATATATAGGTGGTTTTAAAGTGGTCGGGGAAATAAAATGTTGATAATATTAGTTGGTATAAAAATCACTTGAGTATAGAGGCGATGACTGAAATGATACTCGACACAACACGAGTACAGACAAACTATCTGTTGTTTAATGAAGCAGATATTTTTAACCTCGGAGGAACGTTTGACACCAATTTCTTGTCGAGGTTGAGGCGTGATCACGCTCCAGTGATGGCTAATTAATTTCCCCTGATTTGTACAGAAAAAAAACAGAATCTGGATTTAAAAAGTGTGCAGGAAATAAACTGGCAGCAACAAATATCAGTGAGTCTATAATCATGTGTGTGCTTAGGTTGTGAGGTAAATAATTGACTGTGTCGTGACGCACGTGCAAGTTTTTCCAGCGCACGTTGACTCATAAGGCGTCAAAAATACAGTTTGTAAGACGAGAGCATACATTCTTATATTCTAATACTGCAGAACAATGACAATAAAGAACTGCAGTCCCACGCTCTGCAAATAAAACCTGCCACAATAAAAACTCAAGGTTTTTATAATCACCACGGAGCAGAACTCATCAGAAATGCACAAAATTATAGCCCATAAATCACAGTGTAATGAGCAATAAAGAGCCACATGTATTTCATGCTTAATCTCACAGAAATCACACAACAAACTCCAGTGTCTGTAGCTAATGGGAACGAACCCGAGCTGCACTGTGCACACACACAGACCTCTGCCTCTCTTTTCACTTAACTTGGCTGTGATTTAGTTCTGTGCCCGGGCATTAACAGCCTTCTCGTATCAGGGAACGCTTCTCACAGAGCCACGATTACACAGCAGGCTCTTTAAAATAAAATATAAATTGAAAATATAAAAAATATAAAACTAGATTTCTTCTTTAAAGATCTTCAGGCGAGCTGCTGTTCCCCAGTGAGACACACTGTACATTCTGAACATCTACAGTATCTTTAATATCAATATATACTTCTGAACACTATTCATCATTTCCGTCAATATGCACGGTAAGGACAGCGGCGTGTATGAGACTTCTTTGGCATCCCTGGAATTGAAGAGTTCATTGAAGACGATCAATCAAAGAATTTTTGCTGATGTTTTAAATATGTTAAACTTCTCTTTTGTCCTCCAGGAAATAAGTCAACCAGAACAGGTTAGGCACAAAAAAAAAAGAAAAAAAAAGAGATTCACTATCAGAGATCCACTATGAGAGAATTACTTTTATTGCTCATCTCATCTAAAGAAAATCTGACAAACGTGATTTACAAACAGAACGTGCCCCCCCCCCCCCTCCCCTCCCCTCGCTCGGCACACGCAGACCTATGTGTTAGTTATGGAGGGGGTCACTGTAACATTGCAGGGGGTTTATTTAAGAGCAAGGGGCTGCTGCTCGCTGATAGAATTGGATGAAGTGTTTGACAGAAAGTCCATTAAAAGAGATGGAGCTTTGAGGCAATTACAGAGTGCTGAGGGAAGCAGGACTTTTATATTACGGTTCAGACGTGGTATGGAAAATGGGGAGAAACCCATCTTGTGTCACAACAGCCGCGGTTAATATAACAAGTGGTCAGTGCTGTCGCTCCGCACTTAACAAGGATCATGAAGAATCTCTGTTGAGAGTGAATGAAACTGCAAAGTGCACCTCAGCCATAAAGAGCAGCGCGGGTCAAACGCCTGTTAGGCCACAAGGTTGTTGTGCTATTGCTCCACAGAGAACAGTAAAGATCACAGCTCACAGTGTTCAACTGCAAATTAAACATTTTAATCAGACCAGTGATATCGCGTCGTCGATAACAGAAGTGGTTACTTTCAGCTGTGAGCAGTTTTTATTCAGTTTGATTTAGTTTTGATTCTAATTATTCAAACAGCATCACTACGTCAAAATGAACCTTGAGTCAGCAGCAGATAGTTGTGGAAGATTTTTGCCTCAGTGCCTTGTTAAGCTTTATGTTTGTGATAATAGCAAGAAAGTTCAAATTATAAATCTCTGTAAAGAAGTCAATGAGATAAAAAAAAGAAAATACAGGATATTTATGCCTTTTTATATCTTATACTTATATATATATATATATATATGTACTCATGTAGTTTAGATTGAATGGTTCCTTATTAATTTGATGCTATAATAAGCAATTACATTACTTTTCATTGCACCATATTGTAATTGGAGCAACTGTGTTATTTCTTTGAAGTGTGATGTAATTCTTTCCCTTTGTAAACACTGATTCTGAACCTGCACCACCTGAGGTAACCTTCTTCTTGAGGTGGAACGGTTTGTAGAAGTCTTAAAAGAATAACTTAATGATTCATAATGGGGAAAAAACAAACATTTACCAGGGCAAAAAAAGTAGAAAGAGAGAAAAGTGAATGTTTGGATAAAAGATTCACACTTCACAAGTAGAGCTCATGTTTTGAACAGGCCTCAAGCAAACAAACAGGATTCCCTCACTTCGACGGGGTCACAAGGTAAAAAGTTGGGGAACCACTGATCTGAATGTAGGTGAAGAATGTTAGTGATGTGATTATCACTAGAGCTTTGTGTTGTAGTAGAAATCTAATGTTCCACATATGATTTGTCCTGATGTTACAGGTCCCGACTGGGTTTAGATAAAGAGCAAGGAATGATTCACCTGGAGATCAGTGTCACCGATGGACGTGAGTATTAATATAATGTCAGAAGCAAAAGAATCACATCATTATCTCTTGTTTAAATGAGACATCACATAAAATGACATGTTTTTCTTCCTTTAACATTTGCTGTAATTAAAAAACAGCTCCGAGGCTCCAGCTTCTTTTGTTGTCCCAACTGAAACCACCTCCCTCCTCTGAACCGGCTGAGTGGAGACTCTTCAAACGATTAAACTAATTCATTTTTCAAGAGCCGGGCTATGACTTGGCTCTTTTCTCGGCCACGACGCAGAGAGAGAGGGAGGGGGGGCACTTCCATAAGGCCCCGTGTGTTAATGCCCTGTCCCTGGGGAGGCTGCCTCATTTGGCTGACGCTAACACACTGGGGCAGCTCTCTCCACTCTCCCTCTACGAGTGAGAATACAGATCGGCCTGCAAAGTTGTGCCTCTGTGGGTCATGTAATACCATCAGGTGGTTTGTGTTTTTCCCTCTGTTGTATTTTTAGCACTCATATTCTTGCTTATCCGCAGGGTCACAGTACATAACTTGCAAACTTCAGAATTGCTCTGACGGAAACAAGGGCAAGCCTTTCCCTGGATTTATCATCCCCGATTCCCTGGTGGTTCAGGACGAATACGTTTTCATCCAGGTGGGTTTTTTATTGCGAGGTTTGGCTTCATTAAAAGACAATTAAAAGCTGCACCGCCGCTTTCACTTGCGTCCTAATGTACGGTCGTTTCATTAACTAAAAGACGCCATTATCCTGGGAAACGATGGCGTGAAACCGAAATTGCGTTGTTGTGTGTTATACTGAAGCTCTACTTTGCCTTAATGCACAATATCCTAATTACCACGAGCTCGGAGTTTTTAATAGTGGTTTAAATTGTTTGATACATGCTGTTAGCAATCAGTGTACACAGTCAAGCTTAGGAATATTCACCTCCAATGCAAATCGCTGTGTGCTGCTTTTCCAGGTGCCGATAGGGGGCCAGTCTGTCCATTACGTGTCCTACAAGAGAAATTCCTTCTACCCGATGAAGCTTCCTAAGTACACTCGGCCAAAGGTGAGGATGCTGCAACACGATGGTGCTTCTGGCCAGATGAGCACATGCAGAGCAACAAGCAGCTTGTACTTGTCCCTTGGGGCTGTTTTGTGTTGTCATGAAGACTTATTGTGGGTTGATCTTTTCCAGCGATTTTAAGTGTTGTTCCCACGCAGTCGTAATGTTTGCTGACAAAACCGTTAAATAGTTTGCACCACATTAATATCCGTCTGAAAATTGATTCGGCTTTGCATAATTATATCTTCAGATCTCGTGTTTATTTAAGAGATCTTAGTTTTTAATCAGTTGCCCTCCCGTCTGCATCAACAGATATTTACTTCAAAAATATAATTCTGGAGTTGCACAGACGGTGTTCCCCCCGGAAGTCTTACGGACCCTTTTTGAAGCAGAAAACGTCCATTTGCATTTGCACAAAACAGTGTTCTGCCCCAATTTCCATTTACTAAAGGCACAGCAGGCGGCTTGCTGGTTCGAGTGGAAATGTAGTGCCCAAAGTGTTGTTTCAATCAATCTATCCATCCAACCATCCAACCGTGCACTGTCAAAATTTCCTTAAAAGGGACACACACACCCCCCACATGTCTCACCTCACTCTGGAGAAGGTATTCAGGGTAATTAAATGAAGCATGTCCTCCTTTTCGGAGTGCGGCATGAAACCAGATCTAATCGCTGCTGATCCCAAATGATGTCAAGAAAGTGATGAATCGCTGCACTACCGTGCACATTCACCCTTTGTGTTGAGAGAACTCCCTTTAAATCAGTTCTTGTAAAAGCTGCTTTGTTCGGCGATATCCACTCACGAGTCTCGTATATATTCAGGACCTGCAGATAATCAGCACGGACGATAACCAGGTGGTGGCAGCGATTCAGGACTGGCACCAGAACGACTCCTACAACCTGTACATGTCCGAGTCCCGGGACCTGTCCTTCACCCTGATGCTGGAGAGCGTTGTGAGCAGCGGAGGGCCCGAGGGCAACATCATGATAGACCTGTATGAGGTAGGCAGCGGCAGTGCTGTCAGGGTGATGCTGTCGTCTGTTTGCATGTTCCCAGCTTATTCAGGCATGTCGAGCGGGACCAGGCTCAAACCCCATCGCTGGGCTTTGTGTGCTGCAGTAGCTGAAAGGACAACGTGTCCTTTTCAATTAACTAATTTGTGCAATAAACTAGTGCAAAACATGAAGGTTATTTTTTCTGTCAAACAGGATCGTTCACTTTTCTGTGTTTTTAATTCCTCATGTCTGCATATTCTGCATGCTCCAAAGATGCAAATACTCAGTAGATTCAATTTATTTTACATTTGCTGAGTCATGAAATCAATTCAAAGTTTAATTGTTTGACAGAAAATCAATTTGCAACTTTATAATACTATAGTTTATCAAGCAAAATCAACAAATGTTCATCAACAAAAACTAGAATGGCACTCAGTTTTGGCGAAAATACCTCTGGCAAGATCCAACAGTTCCTTTCATGAAAATATATTTAAATTCACTCGATACAGATTTTTATTGAGAACTGCACCAATATTCATCCATAAATTGAATTCCCCTAAATGTGTCAGATTTGTTTTCATCAAGATCCATGAATTATTCTCTGAGAAATCAACAAAAATGTTAAAAAAAAGGTCTCGCAAAGTTAAAGAAAGTGAAAAAATAATAAAACCCTGGATCTGCCCCCTGATCCAGATCCTGCACAAAGACTTAATGAGTTCCTCTCTTACCCAAACAGCTTCCTTACACTAAGTTTTGTTTGCGTAATAAAAAAACGGAGTAATCCTGCCAAATAACAAAAAACAAACAAACAACAGATGAAACATAAAATCGTTGGTGGAGGTAAATATTTGACAGATTTGTGTCTTAATCTTAATCCCTCAATCTATTCATGTGTACATGTCTGCCTAGTCTGTCCAGGGTGGATTGAGACTATCCCATCATGTCTTGGTCATACTGCTAATCTGGAATCATACGGAGAATAACATGCAAACAAAAAGGTTTCAGTGTGTATCTAAGAGCAACATCCTGCTTTGAGCGCTTCCTTGGGCAATAAAACAGACTTTGGTTTTGGCAACTAAAATACCAAGAGACTGCTGAAAACTTTCTGTATTCAGACATCTTTAATGTCCTCAATATAACTGAACAGATGTTGATACACTGCATTTTATTCTACGCAATGTGAGTTTCTCTTTTATACTTTCTGGGTGTTTTTATTCCCTTTCTCATTTGACATTATTGTGGCATAAAGGTTTTAGTAAGTTCAGTCTTAATGCAGCTACGCACAAGTTCTGTAAACCCTGGTGTCGCTTAGAGCCCACAGTCACAATGCAGGCGAAATAGCAGCTTTAACTTGTGCCCTGAACGCGTCGTATCCATGCTGACAGATGTACTGTGAGGCTGCTGCGGCTGCCCATGAACGCATCACTCTGGATTATCCTCATCTGCAGCCAGCAGTAAAAGCACCACACTGTTTCCAACATGCACACCTCAGACAGTCGTCAGCGGGGGTTACTCACACCGCTCAGTGACCTCCACACACACAGACACACACACACACACACACACACACACACACACACACACACACACACACACACACACACACACACACACACACACACACACACACACACACACACACACACACATACACTGAACGCCCAGACCTGCAGTGTTAAACTGCAGTGAGCGACCCGTAGAAAATATGAAACCATTTTCCCCTTCATAAAGACTCTGCGCTCTGCAAACGAGAAAGAAATGTGAACTCCAGCTTCTTCCGACAGTCTCCGTCTCTGTGAGCGTAAACACAAAGAGGGAGAAATATCTCAGGGCTGCGCCATATGTTGTTTTGATTCTACACAGTCCTACAGATGGTCCAAAATAGTGCTCCCTGTCAAAAAAAACTCACTTTCCGACTTCTCTTCCTCGCAGAACCAGGCCTTCAGCTTTACTTAAGTTTGAATAATTTAAGGTGAATTTTTTTGGGGGTATTATTTCTCCTCCTACCCTTCTGCGTCTCTCATGTTTCGCAGGTTGCCGGGATTAAAGGGGTGTTCCTGTCAAATAAAGTTGTTGAGAACCAAGTGAAAACTTATATCTCATACAACAAGGGAAGAGACTGGCACCTTCTTCAGGCTCCGACAACCGATCTCCAGGGAAACAAGGTCTATTGTGAGCAGGTAAGTGGGCCACTGACGAGAGAGAGATTTGGCTGTTTGGATAACTGTCATGTGCTGAGAAAAGATACGGCACCGAGTCCTGTCACAGCGCGGTCAGACGCCACATCATCACATTTCATGAAGAGACACTTTAAATAGGTTAATGTACCTTGGCAGTAATGGAGTATGTGAAGCTTTAGTGGACCCCATGGAGACTAGCTGCTACAATGCTGGAGCTAATGGGGATCCTGTGTTAAAAAAAAAATACATAAAACAAACTGGTTTTAGATTCATATTGATTATAAGATTAACAATGTATCTATTATTTCTATTATTAGTAGTAGCATGTCCTATTTTATCAATATATATTGTACTATGCTACATTGCATAATATACTGTATCATAACTACTGGGAGGATTTGAGTGCCTTGGTAGATGAGGTCAGAATGGCAGTTATGTGACAGGACTGATAATCTTTAAATTAACATTGTTTCCATCATGTAAGTTATTTTTAATTTCAAAGGTTAAAGGATTTAAAGGTTTGTTACATGACATTAAACAAAGCTTCACATTATCTAATAGTCACCAGAGGAATTACTAATGGACATGGTGTAGAAAGGAGCAACAACTATTGATAGTAAACCATAAATAATAAGAGGAGTGAATTTAATTACATGAAATATAAATAATCTTATACACAGGAGATTCTGAGCTTCCCCAACTGGCCTGTAAACTACTGTGAACACACTCATACGGTGCTATTCCTCCCATTGCATCTGCTCAGTCTGATGATAAATATAATAATAATGACTAGAGTCTTTGATTTTTATATATCAAAGAAGAATCATCCTAAAGCAGATGGATTCTATGGAGACGTTAATATGTTTACAATAGTTTACTGCCATTGTTTTCTACGTTCAACTTCCTGTTAAAGATTTTGTTTCCCTTCGAGTTTCACATTTCCTTTATATAAATGAATGTACATTTGATGTTTATGTATGGCGCCTGATTACCCTCAGCTTTTTTTTAACAGAATAACAAACCTATGCTCAAAGCTTCATAATGAATTCAGGGCAGTTTTGTATGACTCATATCGTATGTGAACCATGTCTCGATCAGATTTTTCATTCTCACTTTCTCACCGCAGCAGACTAATCTGCTCTTGTGTTCCTCAGCCGTTCTGTTCGTTACACCTGCACCTTCATGTGTCGGAGAATCCTTACACCTCAGGAAACATCGTCAGCAAAGACTCCGCTCCAGGAATCATAATAGCATCAGGTGAGGAGTTTACTTGATTTGCACATCCACGCTGTTGTTATGGTCTCGGCCTTAATCCCGCGCCTCGATCAGATCCCTCAGCTCCCCAACCCCCCCCCTCCCCCAGTCAGATCTCATCTTTGGTTCTGACCTTCTCAGCCGACCGCAGCTCTGAAAAAGAAATGAAATCCGTCTGCACATCTGTTCCATGTTACTTCAAAGGATAAATCCTGTTGTCTTGTCTGAGCAAATACTTGTTTTCTGTGTGTGTGTGTGAAATAGTGACGATTCAAACTACTGCTTTTCTGCGTCAGGTGTCGTTGGACCTGAGCTGACCAACACTAACGTCAGTATTTTCATCACATCTGATGCTGGAAACACCTGGAGAGAGGTACGTTGCACAATATCACGCATTTCTGCACAGCTACAGAGTGTGATCAGGTTTTCTATGAAAGGATCCATGCTACAAACCACAAAAATATATGTTGCTTTATGAAGAATACAAAAGGAACACAAGGAATCCGACTTAGTATTTATTGCCACCTTTCAGTTCATGTTGCCACAGTCACAGTTGCAAAGAATTAAAGAATTGAGGTTTGACACCCGGTGCATCTCTGATGTGCAGCACAAATAAACCAGAAGGAGAAACACATTTTTGCCACCGGCTCAACACTCAGGAATTCAACAAAGAGAGGAACACTCGCTTGATGTTTTTTTGTATCTATTCTCACGACTGAGACTCTTGTGTAAAGACGAGTTGTGGTTTCATGCTTTAATGTCTAGGTGTAAGTCTGCATGTTCCTCGTGTCGTAGACTTGACTATTTCTCTGGTGAGTTGATGTGAGGCTGGTCGCTCGTGTCTGCAGGTTTTCCAGGAAGAGTACAGTGTGTTTTTCCTGAATCAAGGAGGATCTCTGGTGGCCATCCGACACACACCTCTGCCAATTAGACACATTTGGTAAGGCCCTCCGAGGAGGCACCGCATCTTTTTTAGCGCCTGCACTCAATCTTCAAAACAAGAAGCGAGACTGCCTTCCTGCTGAGGCTTTCTCGTGCTGAATTCAGCTCTATTTGTGGCGAGTCTGACTGTGATTCAACCGTTGCTCTGTCCCTCAGGCTGAGTTTTGATGAGGGCAGAAACTGGGACAAATATAGCTTCACCTCCTCTCCGCTCTACGTTGACGGGGTGCTGGGGGAGCCTGGAGAGGACACCCTCATAATGACGTAAGTAAATGACAGAGCCATAGAGCTCATGTGGTTCTACTTAGTTAATTACTGCAGTGGTTAATTATATATTACTCTGATGAAGACTTAGAAGTGTACATGAATATTCTTGAATTAGTCTGATCTTGGTTTGAAAGGGTTTCATTTGCTTTCTTGTGAGAAAAAAGGAGTTTCACAACCTTTTCTTCTCAAATCTTCCACAAACACATGAACATTTTTTCTTGTTTTTCTTGTTTGTGCAGAATATTTGGACATTTCAGTCATCGGTCCGAGTGGCAACTTGTCAAAATTGACTTCCGGTCCATTTTTCAACACCGATGCACATCTGAGGATTATCTGACGTGGCAGCTGCACAGTGAGGTAAGAGGGTCTCGCTGCTACTTGACTGCTGAACATCCACTCATTGATTAAACTCAAGTGAATTTCCTTTATACAGTCGTACAATAAAAGAAAAGAATCTCTGAAATGTTTATGATGCATTATTCATCACAGGGGGAAGTGTGCATCATGGGAATGAAGAGAATCCTCCAAAAACTTAAAACAAACGTTCGATGTGTCAAGGCCAGAGATCAGTATATTTCCCAGATGTCAGAGTCTTGCCCGTGTACAGAGGCGGACTTTGAATGGTGAGTTCCCTGCTCTGCAGCTCCTCCTTTCACTTCATTAAATCCAATGCACAACACTTTATCAATCTCCAGAGGCAGAGTCTGTGAAGCAAACCTAAGGCACAACAAGACAAGAGTTGTTTGAAGAATGTTTTATAATTCACCACGTGTTATTCTGATTCCTGTTAGATTGTTGGCGCTGAGGAAGGAAGTTTGTCACAACCACATCTCCAATAACAGTCTTAGCTTATTTTGTAACATAAGATTTCTGGTTTAATCAATGTCACAGTTTTTCATCACAAGTGTGTGTGTGTGTGTGTGTGTGTGTGTGTGTGTGTGTGTGTGTGTGTGTGTGTGTGTGTGTATGTGTGTGTGTGTGTGTGTGTGTGTGTGTTTATATACATATATAGCACATACAGTATTGCCATATTGTGTGTATATTTATATATATACCACAACATTGCAAATATGTCTAAAGTAATCAGAACAAATCATAAGACATAACTGAAAAAAACAAACATTTTTATCATTATCAATTTTTAACAACACAATTCGATAAAATAGTTCTGCTCATGGATCATATCAACACAATATGAATGTTGCTGATGTTATTTAATAATGTAATAATAATCAGTCATTGCTTTATGTTTATTCCTACATCACGTGCACCGGACTAGATTTACCTTAACAATAACACTGATGTTTCGCTCTGTGCTCCTTTACGACGACCTCACGAAGTGTTGCCTCAAGTCAGGACTTCATGCTCGTCACTCCACTCTGTGTCATACTTTCTTTCATCTGTCTTTCAAGGTGCTAAATAATCAGCACTGGCTCTTCTATCACATGCTTAACACCACTTTATCACTAAAAGACTCATTAAACTTTTGCAACTCTGGCTCCTGAGACTGTTTCCCTGATCGCCATGAAAGAAATATGAGTGTTCCCTCTGACTTTGCCAAGGTGTAATTACAGTCAGTGTAAACACAAGCGGTGCTTTTTTCTGCTTCAGAAGTTTGGTGCATAAACCATCAACTCGCGAATACTCCGAACTGCTCTGTTATGATTTCTCCAGCATTGGAACACCTCTGTTCAGTGTAAACATGCACTTAATGCGTGTGACTCAGGTAAAAGTTGATATTTTAAATAAATGATAACTAATCTTGATAACACCCTTGCGTATCTTTTTCTGTGTTTGTGACACAGTGACTATGGGTTTGAGAGGCAGTTTGATGGGAGCTGCTCTCCGGCTTTCTGGTTCGTTCCCTCAGCGACAGTGAGGGACTGCGTCACTGGGGACAGTTTCCTCAACACCACAGGGTACCTGACTCGTTTGTGTGCACACGGGCAGAGGGAGCCGTAAATGCCCTTGGTTACATTTAAGCTCAGCTCTCTTGAAAACCTGCTATTATGTCGGAACACTGTTGTTATTGCGCACCACACATAATCCATGCATGGTTGATAACCTTCAGAACAGATGAAAAATGACAAGCAGCCATGCATATTTTTTTTATACTTCAGAAAAAATGTTTTCCTGTTCGTGCACCTGCTATATGAATTGTTGTATGCATGATAGAAGTCTGTTTATTCACTCGTGTAATGTTCCTCTTTGTCTTTAACAAACTCCAGATATCGCAAGGCCTTGTCTAACAACTGCACCGAAGGAACTCTTCTGAAGTACAGCCCCAGGCGACAGAGGTGTCCCAGTAAGGCCCCCAGGGGCCTTCAGCTCTTCACCAGTGAGGGAACACTGGTTGCAACCCTGGGGAAGAATGTCACCTTCTTGGTCTTTTTGGAAGAGGTGCTTACTTCACTCAAAACAAGCAACAGTAGTGTGTATTACAGGGAACAGGGCAGCATGCCTTTGTGTCTGGTGTGTATGTGGCACAGTGACTGAAGCACCAGCATGTCAAATAAATATTCAGTTACATGATTTGCCACTTGACCTCGTTCCTGAAGATATTATGGAAAATGCCCTCTGATGTGCATCAGCCAGGAAACTGACAGACAATTGGGGCCACAGTGTGAGTGACAGTATATTGTTTTCTTTGTGAAGGGTCTGGGCTCCACGACGAGTGTAACAGTAGACTTTGGAGATGGGACGGCCATATCCTACGTTAACATAAGCTCCATTGATGACGGCATCAAGCACATCTACAACAAAGTTGGCATCTATCACGTTTCTGCTACAGCGAGCAACACGCTGGGCTTTGACAGGGTGACACTCTACCTGCACATCTCCTGTGAGTCTCAAAAAAGTCAATTAAAACATATACAATGTATGGCAAAATTATTTTGAGGTGAAAATATGAAATTAGCTTTTTTTCCTCTCTAAAATTATCATCAGCATTATTTTTAATCACTTGCTAAATGCCTCTTTACCCAGAGTGTGGATTTACTATAAAACAGTTGCTCATCGTCTGCATATGTGCATTTAATCAACTGACGTGAGTGCGTATTTTCAGCCACATGAGAAGTTGATCTTGTCTGAAACAAACTATTTTTGTTAACATCAAAGGAAGAATACATTATAAGCTTTCGTCTTGATCCTTTATCACAGCTGATCAGAGACTGTGAGATGCAGAAGCCTCAAAATAGGTCAAAAATACTTCAACTTTTCTGCCCTTGGAAAAAAAAAAATGATAGGAAACAGGGCGAATGTGCTCATGACTCCTCTGGAACTTCAAATGGGCTCATTAAAGAGAGACTCCATTCGAGTTCTCCATCCAAAGCTTTGAGTGTCACTCACTCACAATGCGTAGGCATGAAAGACGCCTGTTTGTTGTTTCCTCATTGACAGAGAAGAGCGGCGTTTGTCAGTTTGAATTCACCTCATTATAATGGAATCCAATGGTGACACTTTTATGGCAGCAAAAAGCATCAAACTATCCACAGGCACTTGTCAAACAACAACTTCTCCACCATCTCTCCATATCATCACGGTGTTCCACATAGTCGATGTTGTGCCAAATTTTTTTTCGCCTCATACATGTCTTCGGCTTAAAGTCTCAGCATCCTGGAGGCAGGATTTTTCCGTCTTATGTAAGAGATTTTAACAGAAGTTGTGAGTTTTTGTGTTCTCTCTCTTACAGGTCAGCTCGAACAGGTCCAGCTCTTGGCTCCTTCAGTGGTCGTGAAGAACAAAGCTGTGAACCTCACCACACTGTTACGGCCCAGCAACGTGGGAACAGTCATCTACTACTGGTGGTTAGATAACAAAACTGAGGTAAACCTTAATTTCTTATTCTCAGCCACACTTTCAATTTCCTGAATGAAATGATAGACTCATGAGTCATAGCACATCTCTTGCTCCCCCCCCCCCTCTCTCTTTAGCCTGTTGTGACCCTGGACGGAACGATGTCTTTGACTTTCTCTAAAGAGGGACGTTACACAGTCACCGTTCAGGCTTCAGTTGGAAACACTGTCCATCAGGACCAAATGACTGTAGCAGTTTACGGTGAACCACATATCCTCATTTTACTTTACTCACCACACTTAAACAGTTTCTTGATATAACACAGGGGAAACTAAGGAGTCAGCTTTGTGTGTTAGAAGCACTAAATTACTTCTTACTTGGTTTATCTTCACACTATGGCTGATAATAGAGATGTTGTTGTAATTGAAATTGTTTTGTCTTATTAGCATCATGCTGTAAGAGTAGTTGTATAAGCTTATGTATCAGAGTGTGACCAAATTTCAATTAGCAGATGAATGTCACATGATTTGCTGAAAGCTCAAGGACACAAAGAAATGAAAATTTAAGAATTACTTGTTGACACAATAATGAATTACATTTTTGTTTAACCTAAAGTTAATACGTTATAATAACAAAATTTCTAACTTTAAGTTGACAAAACATAATTCATTGTGTTTTTACAAGTTTTTCTTTAAGTTGGTGCAACATTTTTTATTGAGGTGATATTTTCATGGTCAAGAACATTATAAAAACTTTGCCCTTAATTATAATTTTGTGTTCTGACAATAGCTTGAACAATCACAAACACACATTTATACATTCAATTATATTTTCTTAATGTATGTAAACATTTTCTTTCTTTCTTATTATTTATTGTTAAAGTTGTTTTGCTCTCACCATTAAGGTAGAGGATTGACTCTGCTTACAACCCCCACAACATAATTAAGCTGTTATTTCCACATAACGAGTTCAGAAAGAAGACGTACATTAGCTGAATTTAATTTCTATCTATTTCAGATTATTTCCGGTCACATGTCTTGGCCTTCTCTTCTAATTTGGACGAGCTGAACCCTGGGGTGTCTGAGTGGAGGGAGGATATCTGCCGAGTGGTGAAGAGCTCCATGGTTCAGGTCAGTTCTTCAGCTGCGAGCTGCTCCTATAAAACACTCAGGCATAATAAGAATTGACCCAAACTCCAGAGGAGCTCGTCGTGGCAATTAGGAGCTCTGCACCAGCCTGGAGAGAAAAGCTCGAGTCTCTGTGTACTGAGACGATGACATTTCGTTGCCTGGTTATGCTGCTTTTGTAATGTATGCATGCGGCCTTGTGTCAAGTGTTGCACTTCACTGCTTGCAGTTCCCTTAACCTCCCTTGCTGTGTAATTAGTTGTTCACCTCTGTGCTCTGGGTGACAAATGAAAGGAAAACCCTGAAGAGTGCAGTCATAACAAATGCAGATGCATCTTTTCTTCTTGTATCCAGTGTGGGGAAATGTCATGGTGGAGCTTTTGGAGACGATGTGTATCGTGATGTATCTACACGTCCCAAGCCAAACACTTTCAACACGGTTGCTTTTAAAACCTCAGTTCTTCAACACGGCTGCTGCGTTCCATTTTGGCAGACCCAGGCGCACTAGATATGGTTTAGTGGTGGTTCATTAAATGTCTTTAGTTTGGTGGTTAGATCTGAATCTCTGAGGGAGCACAGGTGGAGACAGGCAGGTGTTGCTGTAGGTCACTAGTGGACGCGGCGTGGCAGAGGAGAAGGCCGTTTGCTGCGGAGGTCCTGGCAGCAAGGACACAAATCATCAGAATGAACACTTAAGTGGCTGAGAGTTTAGCTGCCACCGTGGTATTCCTGCCAACATGGCGATGGGTGGCTGGAGTTCTTATACCGCTGGTGATGAGTAGATCAGGGCCAAGAGTGGAGTTTGATCAAGAGAGTGAAGCTGCACCCACACAAAACATCGGCTCAATCCCAATGTCCACTCAAAGGACTCAAACCCTGAACCCTCACAGACTCCAGAGAGGCTTCAAGGGCTCAAATAAACAGGAGCACTTTGGCAAGTTTGGGACTTTTTATTTTATGTTGTTTACTTTGTTCACGGCCAAAGTGCTTGAGGGAGCGACTGCCTGACATCAAGGTCCAGGCCTATTAATTACAGTGGACGAGAGGTTATTCTTAAATAATTAGGGGAGGGTGAAGTGAGGGTTATTCTGCTGCAACATTTAACTCCACCACTAGATGTCACTAAATCCTACACACTAAACCTTTAAGGGAAGTGTGCATAAAGGGCTCAGAGGTTGGACATTGCAACTGGGTCATACACAGACAGATGGGAGGAGGAGACACTGTGGAGGACAGGGTGAAACACAGAGACACAAGGGGAACCTGGAGCCATGGCTGAGCTGTGGCACAGGCTTCATCAACCCATCACAAACAGACTTCAGTCTCCTGATCTCAACCCAGCTCAACGTCTACGTGATATTTTGCGCTGTCCTCAAAATGCAAAAAGAGAAAATATGTTTTGGTCCATTTTTGTTTGTTTGTAGAATTCAGACACTTGGAGAATCAATGAGAAGAAAGAAATTGAGATGTTGTTGGAGGCTCAACATGTAACAACATCTAACTGAGAGACCTCATGTTGTTTCTTTCCATTCATTTGTCTCCCATCTGTAGCACATCACCCACAATCATTATGAACCACACAGTTTCAGATGAACTTGTCAAAATAATAAAGTGCAATAACATCAACTGCTACTACAGCTGCCATTTGCTTTCCAAGAAAACGAACGCCGGTGCTTTGAAGAAGCCTCAAGTAACGTGAGCCCACCGTGGTTAAGTGCATCTGCGTTTCCCTCCTAGACACATACAGGGATGTCAGGAAAGCAGCAGGTTATGAAAAAGAGCAGAACACTGAGCTCTATATATAACCTACAGTGGCCCTCAGTATGAAACATTCACTTTGACCTTCTGTCTTGTCAGATATTACCCGGGTTTACACCTGGAAACTGACAGCAGACCTCTGCTTATGGCGTAAATGCACTAAAAGCATTGGCCTTCACCGAAGACTGTCAAACTGCACTTGCAGGTTTCCGTTGATCTGTGCATCACATCTGGACAGAGGCTGGTACTTAGGCAAATGATACGTGAAGCAGAAAGGCTGCAGTATGTACTCATTTATACAGGCAACCCCCCCCCAAGAATCATACCTCAAGGCCCAAATCGTAGAATGTCGTCCCCAAACATTTCCAATCAAAACCCTGTTTAATGAGTTTCTGTTGTTCTTTATTAAAGGTCACCGGAATCAGCGCGGATCAGCTCCTGGTCACCGTGCTGCCAGGTTTACCAACCACGGCGGAGGTATTTATCGTGCCTGAGAGGAGGTCAAGAGACGGAGCCGCGGGTGAAAAGTGGGCGCACCTTGATCAGGTACCGTCTCATCAAATCGGTTTTAATGGCCCCTGGCAGATGCTCGCCACTATGTTGTGTTCCGTGTGTAATTAAAGCGGCATAAAAGTGAGCTGAGTGGGTTGAGAGGCTCCGGAGAGAGAGAACGTCCCTGGAGAACATGTTCTTTACTTTAGAGTGTCACACAATGCTACTGAGTTATGACTTTGAGCTGCTGTTGTATTAAAAAGGGAACATATTTTATGATGTTTGAACACTGCTCTCTCGCTTGAAGGCTACAATGAGTTTTGAAGCTTTATTATCGAGTGGGTTCATGTGAAAAAAACACAATACTTGCACAGAAACGTAAGTTTTAAGTGACTTATAAGGTTAGTTACATGTTATAGACACGTAGTTGGTCTTTTTTTCATTATATAGCATATTATTCCTATCATAGGCCAATCAAAGTTGACTTTCTCCTTAATTTTATTAACGGCTGTAGACCAGTTGGAGAGTTTTCCTTCAGCCTCCTGCCTGACAGCGTTCTTGTTAGTTTCCCTAAAAGTTAATTATCCTGTGTCATGAGTTTATCAGGGACTTCGATCCTGTATATCGCAACCAAAGAGCAATGAAGCTCTGTGTTTTTTCCATTGTAACCTCTTATTGCAGAACTGTATATAGCTGCAGTCACGCTCAATTATATGGAGCGACGCTTGTCACAGGTTGCGAGCGAGTTCAGGTTCAGACAACTCGAGCTGCGCTGCTCTAATCATGTGACACATGCCTCGCTCTCCACAACCCGGCAGTCTGTTCAAGCTGCAGAGATTTCCCATCGCTCCCCTTGCTCGTCAATGCCAATCTTTGTTGTGCACAGGACTTATAGTACTGTAGTGGGTGTGTACTGCGATCTGTGCAAGTATCTGTTAAATTTTTAGATCCCAGGCATTTTCCTCCTTTATCTCAGATACAATATCATTGACACATGAGGCCGATCAACTGTAATTTTCATCATCATATATAAATTTGATCAAATTCTTTTGCATTTCACATACAGTGAATGTTTCCTTCCTTCCTGGCAGCCACTGGTTTCCGTTCATTTCAGTCTGGGGTGAAAATCCACTTGTGGAGTCTTCAGGCTGGTTTGGGTGAGGTAATACATCACAATGAGCCTCGCGTCTGCATTTACATTTGTCAAAGTAACATTATCGTTGCACGGTAACACAGTTTTAAGTGCAGCTTGATTTAGGAAGTCTGCGCTCCATTGCCACGCAACAATAAGGTTAACTTTGACAAAAATAAATGCAGACGTGAAACTCGCAGTGATGAACTATCAAAGTCGGCCGAGTTTTAAGTCTCCACGGATGTGTTTTCATACCAGGGTGAAATGAATGGACTCCACAGGCCGCGTGGTGGGGAGGTAGTGGTGTCAGCGGTAATGAAGACTGTACGTTTTTTTGTTGTAATTGGGGTAAAAAATGCAACAAAAAACAACCTCTGGACTGGTTCATTAAGTGGAAATACAGAGAAGAGGAGCAATATGTTAATTTCATGCAGGTACATAAGATCTCAGCTAATAAAATGCTTAAAAACCTCTCACTCACTTTCTAGATTCTAGATTAAACCTCAAAACAAACAACTGCCACTGAATTCTGCCTTATTCTGGATTTCACAATAGTTTAAACCTGCAACACAAACTTCTCTTGTTCCTTCAGGGTTGTTTTCCTCCCCCTCTTTTCCCCTAATTGCACTCATTTGTTTCACAGACGCTCAACCTCTCTGAAATGATTTTATGTCTTTATCGCTTAAGTGCTAAATGGCTTAATGTTCCCAGTGTCCCCATGCGCTTTGTGTTCCAATACCGTTGACAGAGCAACGCACAATGTGGACACCAGAGGGCACTGTCCTCCCACGTAAAAGCACAGAATCCTTCAGTGTCTCAGTGTAGGACACCTCTCAGGAGTTGAGACACTTGCATAAACCTTCAGATAATAACGCGGCCATAATCGTCTCCAGCCACCGTTGCTTCGTGGCTGTTATTATTTTTCTTAGAATAAAATAAGATTCCTGGATCTTCACAGTTGATCCCTTATCGAGCTGCTCAACATGTAAACAAAGCAATTAACCAGAGCCATTTTTTAAAGCACCAGCGAGACAGGCTCATTTATTCATCATAACGGATAGGACCTCGATGTATCACAAGTAAACATCATTTTGCTGGCTCATAGTCAGTCTTGAACTAAGTTAATAGGTATTTAATTACATTGATGCATCATATAATTGGCAGCATCGGGGAGGGAGACAAACTGGGGCAGGCGGCCTGGATTGGGAATTAAAGAGATGTATTTATCTAAAGCCTGTCTGATTACCTGGCAGAACCTCACAGACAATAGGGTAATAAATCTTCAGTTCACTGTTCTCATCTCCTGTGAATGACTTGCAATGTGGATGCACCGAGTGAATGTGTGTGCGTGTGTGTGTGTGTGTGTGTGTGTATGTGTGTGAAGCAGCTTATTAAAATGTGTAATAGATTTACTGACCCTGATATGCCACTAGAACAAAAAGTAATTATTCATACTGTGTAGAGCAGTCTAATTTTAACCAGTGGAAAGATTTTAGAAAGAGCGAGATGGAATTAGTGAGGCATTGCTAAGGACTCAAATAGGCTCCAGGAAGGCGTTTTGCTCTCTTGTTAAATGACTGCTTCATCAAGGTGTGAAAAACAGGTGGCCCTTCAGGGAGGAAAATAAAAAAGTGAAATTTTACTATATGAGGGCATCCTTTGATTTACAATAGCACGGACTCACTGAACTTTAACATCACTTAATCATGTTGTGTTGAAAATAGGTAAACCCGAGGAGTTCCCCTGCGGTAGAAATAGCAGGATTCATTTTGTTAAATGTCACCTCCGCACCATAAGCCCGCCGCCCTTTTTCCTCCTGATAAGGTTTCCGTCGCCGTTTAATAGACTGCTGCTGTTTCTGTGCAGCAGGTTTGGTTTTTCCTTGTGTCATATCAACATTTGCACCTCTTTAGAAAGAGGGAAAAAAATTCCGATTCATAATTTAGGCTGTTGGAAGAAATGACTCGCGGATGAAATATTGATGACTGTGGAATATTGCTGTGCAGCCGCGGCTAACACGGTCCTCTCTGCTCTGTCACTCCTCCTCCTCGTAGCTTTCTCAGGTTCTGCTAAGTGCTCTGAACCAGGACCTCGTCCAGTTCACACTCAAGCCGGGGGTGCAGGTGAACGCGTATGCCACGCGGCTGTCTCCGGGTGAGTCTGCCCCACACTTACCTGAAATACCTAATGTTAGCCCGAGCCATTTTGGGGGGAAAGCGGTGCCTTTTGAGTGGTTGTCTCTTATTTTAGGCCACACATTGTGCAAGTCTTCCAGTCTGGAGATAAAGATGAATAGCAGGTCTGCAAGGAAAGAAACTACTTTTAATATATGTATCCAGGACTCCATGGACAGGAGTAATGGCACCGAGTGGATTTTCCCGCTGACATAAAGTAGCCTAATCTAACCCCTAAAGAACTAGAATGGCACTTCTTTTTGCATGTTCCATTGCTGCCCATTCTTAATATTTTAGATGTATTTTACACTCACTTAGTGCTGAAATCAGTTAATAGTTAAAGCAGCTGAAAGAAAATCTATCAGCAACTATTTAATAATCTAGTTTATCAGCATAAATGACAATGTTTACTGGTTCCACCTCCTCAAATGTGGGAATTTGCTGTTTTAAGTCGTAACAAACAGATTATCTATAATAAGTGGTTTGACAAATTGATGAATACCAAAAGTCAACTTATAAATAACGGATGTTTTTCACTATTTTTTGGACATTTTACTGACGAAATCCAAATTCCAAAATAGAAGTGGAGTACGCACCCCCACCAAGGCCCAACAGTCCTCTTTAAACACTGCATTTAAATTCACTAGATATGGATTTTTATCTGGATCTGTACCAAATTGCACACACTCATAGATATCAGAGCTCTAAATATGCCAGATTTTTAGATCAATGAATTACTCCCTGGGAGATACAGTGAAAAAAAAACGAGCCTATCTCGCAGTGTTAGAGAAAATCAAAAATAATTTCTTCGATCTGGCCCCTGATCTGGAAACATAACCTCCTCTGCAGAGGTTAAACGACTAAGTGTTTATTGGACATCAGCTCTCCTGCTCATGACTCTCAAACATCGTCAAAGACAGCGATGATTCTCCTCTGTTGCATAATAGGATTATTATATAATTTATATCCATATAAGATGAAAAAAAAAAAAGCATTTGCCCTGAATGTGCTCTCATTTTCTCTTTCACTCTTTCTCCTTCAAAGCTCCTCTTGTGGACAGCAGCGATAGCAGCCACAGCGGCACTGCAGTCATCCTGCTCGTTTCCGTCGTGCTGATGGGATTGGCTGTGTTTGTAATATATACGTTTAAAAGGTACAGTATATACTGGATGTGATATATTGTAAGCACCCACTGAGCACAGCCGCTGGGGAAAACAGCTAGATTGGTGTGAAAGCACATCGTCGAGAATATCAACAATAAGATAATGTAACTCCTGTTTTATTTGTGTGTGTGTGTGTGTGTGTGTGTGTGTGTGTGTGTGCACGGCGTGTGTTCCCATTTGCATAATGGCCTTATATAGAGTCGGCCCCATTATCTACAAGCAAGCACCTCGCTGCTGAACTCCTAAAAGTTTCCAGAAGTATCCAGACTCCATATATCTCTCAGTTATGGTCATCCGCGGCGCAATAATAGCTTGAGGAATAAGACGATTCCCCTCTGTCTCAATCTGCAGAATATTACAGGGAATGACAGCCTAATCAATTCTCCCAGAGAGCTGAATGGGTGTCATAGTCCTGCAGTTATCAATATTCATCTATCTGACAATGTGAGGGTTGACCTTTCGGAAATGCTAAACACAGCCATTCAAGGTGAGGCATCCTCTGCAGAATGGCAGGGAAGGTTGAGGAGATAAGTCCTGAGACAACATATATTATACAGTGAGGGACATACAGTAAATAGCATCCTCCGCCGCAGGTAATCCCACGTCAGTCACCGGGGGAACGCTTCACTCTGTGGGTAGTTTTTTGGAAATTTTTTTTTTACTCATTACAAAGTAAAAGACCACTTAACGTTAACTTTTTGGATTATAATTACTACATTAAGAAATCAACGTTGAGTCTCTAAAGCTGCCTCAGATGTCACAGCACCAGCTGCGGCTGCAAAATCACAGGGGGGGAGAATCTGAAATTAGAAATGCAAGATGTTGGTTTTAAGCAAGAATTGGAGGAGGGGGGGGTACATCTGAGGGAATGAAAAATTGATTGAAAACTGAGGTGAACAATATGAAAGTGAGAGAGCAATGCCCAGTGGAACGCAAAATGCCCCAGTTTCCAGCTTTCAGGCGATCCTCTCCCATCCTTTGCCGGTTAAAAATAGCACATGACACATTATGCTTAGTGAAAACATTAGTGAAACAGACCTGATGGCAGGTTTCCATTAAGTTGCCTTTTTTAAATAAAAAATCTGCTTCTTTTCCTTTTTTCTTCCTCCCCTGCACGGCCTGCAGGAAGTTTCCCGGCATCAACACATACACAGCGGAGCAGCCTGACAAAGAACAAGAGGTCATCCCGACAGTGACCTCCATCGCCGTCCCAGACCCCGAGGGGGACAAGCTGACTCCACTGGATCATGTGGATGTACAGCTGGACTCAAAAAGCAGAGGTATTCAGTTATTGTTCTTCTTTTAAAGCTACAGGCACACCTCAGGAATACACCGGCTTTATTCAGATTGTTTGGAAAGTCAAGGTTGTTTGTCGTATTCTTTCAGTCAGTCTGTAGTTTTCCAACCGACCAGTATCTCGGCAACTGGTCATAAAACGCTCGAAAAAAGCTCCAATGTTCAACACCAATGTAATTTAGTTTTGGTGGAATCTGGCGGTAGAGGTTTTACTTCCCCAGGTTTTGAGATAAAGAGATATCCATGTGGTATCTACTGCCGCACCATCACAGTGGAGTCGCGTGAAATTTCATTACGTGTTCCGACAGATTTTTTGGGGGAAATGAAATCGTATTTTTGGAAAATTCAACATCGGCACATCTTCCCTGGAACAATTTACCCATTTCTCTTGATCATCTGTAGAATGCAATGTGAACTGTTTGTTGTTGTTCAGGGTGAAAACCTAAAAGCAATTTGAATTTTCACTCCATTTCCCATTCGGCTAAATTGAAGTTGATTTCGTTTGGACTTTTTCTTCCAAAGTTGCAGAAGCAGTGATGCTGTGTGTGTCTGTGTGTTAATGTAGTCGTCATCATTCTGTGCACTGGTTCGGCTTTTTATATTGCAAAGATTTAACCACTTACTGTGAGGAAGCAATGGAAATTGTTCATCAGAATAAATTCAAGATTCTTTTCTCCTGTACTTTTCCACCTTTAATAAACTCTGCTGCCATATTATTAGGTACACCCACAGACTGTATATACAGACTGACGACACGTCTCCACTTCCTCTCATTATCCTGAAATAAAGCCTAAATATCCCGGATACAAACACCACCATCCTTCACAATCGAGTTGGAATCGGGGGGGATGGAGCCGCGGCAGCACGCTCTCGACCAATCGCAAGTCGGTCTCAGCTGTCAATCATGAAGTGTGATCCTGTTTTTTAAAGCGTGAAATAACTAATAAAAACCAGGCTTACAGGAATAATGAGCACTTGGACATACCTCAGTGTGACCTAATGTGACAGAAACAAAGGAGATTAGTTATTTGACATACAGGAGGGATTTATGACCTTTACAGCAGCACAGCCACCAGGGGGCAATTGAGACTCTTTTGGCTTCACTTCAGGGACCTGTCACGTCATCAATCTTTATAAACAGTCTATGGGTACAACCGAATACAAATATTTGATTCTTACACAAACAAGTGAGAAGGAAACAAAAAAACAAATCAGCAATTCATCATCCACCAGACTAGGAAGTGCAGCATCACTGTTATTAACCACTGGAAGTTCCAAATCGTTTTAATGCTCTGATCGTCACAAACATTTCATCTATCTCCTTTGTGTTGGATTTGTGGCAGTAAATACAAATAAAACCCTGTGAATCGCCAGATACTAACAGGGAAAATCTGTTTTCTGTAAACTTTGCAAATATAAACCAGGTTTCCGCTTGTTGTGAAGCGCTGATGCGACTCATCCTCCCCTTGTGTTAT
The DNA here is from genome assembly GCF_009819705.1 of Hippoglossus hippoglossus. Lineage (NCBI taxonomy): Eukaryota > Metazoa > Chordata > Actinopteri > Pleuronectiformes > Pleuronectidae > Hippoglossus > Hippoglossus hippoglossus. Next base: position 8,974,724 of record NC_047165.1, read on the forward strand.
CATTCAAGTTGCCAAGATACAGTCATTACTGTGCGCTGTACTTATTTGCCAGCCTGAGTTTGACATAGTGAGGTATTAGTATTCACAGGTAAGTGAAGCAGAATCAAGTGCGAGCTAAAGTGATGAAATGTCTGGGTGAATTATTTGACCCAATAAAATAATTAGTGCATCAGGAAAGTAGCGGAGTGGTGAAAGCATTTTCATCAAGAAATATCTATGAGGTTCCAGCTGATTTACCTCCACCCGCAGCTAAACAATCGACCCATCCAAGATAAATGTGTTTGCCTGCAAAAAAAATAAATAAGAAAATACACCCGCATGCAAATGGCTACATAAAATTCCTCCTGTCTTTTTTCTCCCCTTTCTTCTCCCTCGCCAGGGTACCTGCCATCTCACACAGACATCAAGCTCTCTGATGAAGCGCCCCATGTGTTTTAATGTTGAGAGTCTATGACCGACTCAAAAGCAATACATCTTCTTTGGCAGTTACTTCCAGCAAGCTATGAAACCACGGTCACAATGAATAGTCTCGAGTGTTTTGCTACCCATGCATGGATGGACCAGTTCACACTGTGCTGCCTAATCCCTCCGAGGAGACTGTACAGATTTATACTCGCTTCTTGGAAGAAAAAAAAAAAAAAGGGGGACACTTTTTGATTGAAAATACTTGTATTTTTGCAAGGACATTGATCTTTTTATGTAAATAATAACATCCATAATGGAGGGGGTAAAAGTTATTTGTCTCAGCTGCGTTACGGCTGCGTCTGCTCAAATATGAAAATGTCAAACTGGGGGACAGAAGTGATGTGTAATAATATCTATGCTTTTATTCCTGCTCTGTGGGGCTCGTGTTTGTGAAGTTTACTTTGTTTAACTATGTGGAAGTAGCTTATCGGAGTTAAGACAGTGAGGGAAGCAGATTCATTAAGCTCTGTACAATCAGTTAATCTTATCAGCACATTCTCATCAAATGAAAGCTTGCAATATCCAGGAGATGAAGGAGGGGGGCCTCTAGTCCCAGATCTGTGTATTCCATCAAGTCTGTCTCTCTGCTGCTCCGAATGTTACACACGTCATAACAACAATACACCAACACAGGATGAGAGTAGGTGTAGAGCGTAGATGAGAAACGGAGCAATCCCTCTTGTTTAGGAGACTAAAGTTGTTTTAGTGGCACTGGAACAAAATGTTAAACCCACTTTAAAACAGATTATGCGCAAATCTTCTAATCTAAATCATGCATATGGATTAGAGTCGCGGCAGCAGCCTTACATTTGATTTGATTTACAGACAAACAAAAGCCGTGACTTTTAAAACTTGCGCTTCATGTTCATTTGTTGCCGGGAGCATTTTCTTGTACATTCTGGTTTCTAGGAGAACAATGTTTGATATGATGTTTATTTCCTCTGCGTTAGGGACGCCACATTGTGCGGCAGCGAACTCTTCTGTGGTGATGCAGCAAGAAAAAGAAAACAAAAATAAAAGTGCCAGTTTTAATTAGTCATTAGTTCAAGGTTTATTCACTGCTAGATTTAGAGACTGCAGCTTGGGCTCAGATCCAAAATGTCTGATGTGTTTTTTTGTTGTTTTCTTTGAAATGATCTCACTGTGAAGGTTGTGGCGCCCTCACATATAACTACACCAGGTTGGCTGCAATGTTTTATTTATTCTCGCCTGTTCGCATTAACCACGAGGACACGAGCAGCTCCACATGGCTTCTCCTCTCAGTTTACAGTGAAAGCACAAGGAGCCCTGCGGTCTGTTCTGGGTTCTTCCCCCCCGAGGACGCGGTGGACAAAAGGGTGCAGATTTGTTCGTCCTCCTTGGCTGCGAGGGACGCGCAGATAGAGAAAGACGTATCTCCTGTCAATAAGCCTCAGCCTACACACACAGCTTTGGTCAGCCGCTGTCTCTTTGGGATAAGTACTGAAGTTTTTCTTCATCAAACTTTTCGTTTTAAGTGTTGTCAGCATCATATGTCAGGAAGACAAATTGACTAGAGGCCGCTCCATACTTCTTCCCTCCAATCCTCCATTTGAGCCCGGAGCATAAATAAACTTGTGCTCACGATCAGATGAACTCTGTCTCCCCACACCGATACATCAGAGGAGTTTTTACTTGGTGCTCGACATTTATTTAACTCAATTCTTTCTGTTGTCCCACTAATCAATCAATGTGAATATGATTGTGAACATATTTGCATGATGCTTTTTATTTTTTTTTTCTATTTCAAGTTACTTGAAACTATGTCTTTACTAGCAGAAAAATGAAATGTTAGAAATGTGAACTGCAGTATTCTCCATTTCTCAAAGAGGCCAGACGAGTCGTTCATTACAAGTGACGTGTTTAATCAGTGGGTTGTTACTGTGTTTTTCATCTGATCTTGCAAAAAGTAACCTTGGTTGCGGAATAAAGCAGAAACACAGCATTGACGCTGCGTGGCTGGTTGAACTCACTCATTTCTAGAAGCACGAACAGCTCATGTTTGCCGTCTTCTTCGATCCGTTTGGCTGCGGCTTTTAGTTGCGTTAGACTTTTGATTTAGTCCATCAATCGACTTCATGAAGGCCAAAACTGCTCGACTCCACCTCAACTGAAGCTTCGTCAGACCGACTCTTTCACTTTGTTGTATTTGTGCTTTTTCTGCTCCGCCTCTAACAAGTTATCAAGGTGCAAAGTTTCAGTGGAGCCGTTTTCATGGCAGTGGGACCGAGCGGGAGGACACTGAAAAGCACCAAGTAGCCTGGAGTGATTCTAATGGGCTCGTTGCTCAACTCTCCCACTGTGCTACAAATTAATTATCTCCTCCCCGGGAAATCGACACCCACACACACACCCACACACACACAATCAAGGAAGATTTTCCCAGACTGGGTAGCACCTTGAATGAAAAATGTCCCACAACAATAACCCACAGCAATATTGTGTTAGCCACAGTGTGAAATTGATGAGCATGTTTCCTTTCATTGAGTGCTACATTACAGTGTCTGGCTGCAGCGAATCATCCATTAGTGATTGTCACCGTTCAATTTGATTGTGCACCGCCGAACATCCCAGGGCAGTTAGAGAGAGGCCTTGGTGTTAATTCAGACTGAGAGCAGGAGCAAGAATAAGACTCTCGGGGCGCCGATGGCTGCTGGAGTGATGAAGATTGGTGTGTGTGATATGAAGCTGCTGAAGTGTCAAACAAAATGCAAAACAGAGAAGCAAGGGCCTGGTCGCTGCCGCACTCGTGTGTGTGTGTGTGTGTGTGTCTGCGAGGACTCGTTTCAGCCAATCAACCGCTCAATCCTGTCCTCCAACCTCAGTGTCACTTTGCCACGTTAATGTGCAGTACTTTAAAGTTCTAAAGCCAGAAAATTCTTCTTTGCAAAATCCTGTGTCTCATCACTCGACTACAGCCGCGGTAATTGTTCCCATTAAATAGCAACCGCCTGTAAACGGTAAACTTGAGTGACGGAGCGATGCGGCTAAAACGAAGCTCGGTCTAGGTGTCAGATGGGAATCTTCACATGGGTGTTATCACACTTCTGTCCATTAAATCCTGCCTCAGAGCCTCTTTGGGATCATTAAAAGTGGTTTGCAGCGGTGATACACTGTCTGCTACCAGGCACCTGCGTTTCAGATAAGGCCGCCGCTGTGTTGTAAAAACAAAGCTTCATGAGCCCATTTGTTTCCAGGTTTATGGTCACGACGACGCGGCCATTTCTCATCCGCTGACAGCCCAGAAAAAAGGCTGCTTCTGCATCACTCTGCTCAGGAAACAAAAGCCAGAACCATATTGAAATCTGAAAGTCTGCAAAGTGTCACTGTGGGTGCATGTGATGGAAAAGATGAAAAAAAAAACAGGGTTCCATATAAAAATACATTTATTTTTGAACAATTTCAAAATGGCCATTTGTTCACAGTAAGAAATATGATTCAAAACAACACGATGTTTCTTATCATTGACAAAAAGGAACAATATCATAGATCATGCACAACTCTTTTGGCAATTGCACGACTGCACTATTAGACAGGGTGTGTTAATAATTTGTGTAATGTGTAAACTTTAAAATCACCATGATATATATATTTATATATATATATATATATACAGTACTCGCTCACCCTAAGTTAATGGAAAGTCTTTTATCACAGATAATTAGGGCATGCTACTGTAAAAAATACAAAATAAAAAAGGACATACAGCTGAAGGTCGTGGACACATACTTCTGTGTTCGGTGGTTTGACTTTACAATAAAGTAGAATGGAGCTACTGTATACATTTACATCCCATCTCTTTCTATATACAAGTTGCCAGACCCTCATATGTCCATACATGACGCTTTCTGTCATGTACCATCCATCAAAAACCAAACTACACATTTCCTTCTTTCACATTCACATTAGTCCGATTTTGACATTTTTACATATATTCATTATATTTACAACTCAAAGACCTCTAGTTATCAGGCAGTAAATGTTAATGTTCATCCAGAATTTATTCTGAGTGAGTTAAAAGTGTCATATCGCGATAATGACTGAACCTAAAATGGCCTATTAATTATATTTCTTTCATATGGATTTGGCACAACATGTCTTCTCTTCAGTGACAACTTTTACTTTTAAATTTTTCATCGGTGTAAGCCCTGTATAGTAATATAAAGGCCTAATATTATCATTATAATAAAGTTTATTATAAATATTGACAAGCTCATGAAATTTCAATTGAATTCAAAGCTAATTCATTAAACTTACGCAGATAAACCTTCACATTCTTTCTCTCCAAACCTTTTCTCATCTACATTGCATCAATATTTTCACCCAACCCATTGTCAATTTAATTTCAGTGACTCAGCCTCCTACCCTCATATTATCCTAATAAAAGAACCACACTGATGTCACAGGGAGCGAAGTAAATTGTCAGTATCGGCTGAATATTCATAAAACACCCAAATTAGTAATGTCACATCCGTGGCGGCGGTAAAGAACGAGGGATCCCTGATGTTAATTGGACGTTTTGTGCCGGGCGCTGTGGCTGTTATTGGCCAATTTCAGCAAATTCACCGCCCTCGAACTAGAGGTCTCTGGTTCGACGTATTATTCTTCTTCAGGTTTTTTTAAACTACATACTTACTTATTCTATCCATGTGCGTTAAAAACATGACTTTGAACGATAGCAGCTATCATCGTGAAATAAATAAATAAAAAAACAATGCAGACAAAAGCAAACTATCTCAGCACAATCGTGCCACAACAATCTGTCCTTACTTAGACATTAGTACAGTTTGGAAATTCCCTTGTTACAATTCTCTCCATGTTTCTTCCAATTCCTCCTGAAAAACATGCAAACATAATTAGAAAACACTGAATACAGGGACAGTCGAACTCCTTCGCCTCCACATGCACATGACACGTTTCCAGCCTCTGAGATATTTTGGCTTCATCTCCGTGACACTTGAATTTGGAGTGAAGTAAGAACTGCTTTTAAACATCAATCAAACAAGCGAAAAATTCAATCTAGATTTCTCTAATCGTTTCACTTGAAGATCAAATGGTTTTTTGTTGCGTGTTTTTACACCGAATTATAAATTCATCACCCAGGCATCTTGGTTGAAAAGCCCCCTGTTGTTTCAACAAAGGAACATGGCCGATCCGAGCATGCGTGAGCTGCTGATGGGAGGCCCCGATAAGATGGAGCCGCTGTGACAAGAGGGGTCGTTCAGATTGTGCAGACACTGGCTTTTTCAAAAGGTGACATTTTCATCTTTCGATTGTGTCACAAGTTTAAATGGAGGCATTTGTGCAGAGCTGCATCATACTCATAAATCAGGAGATCTTTGTCTGTCCTTCTCAACAACCGCTCATCCCATCAACTTCAAACTTGGCGGGATTGTTAATGAAGTGCAACGTTGACTCTGAAATGTTTTGCCAGGACCACAACACTAACCTCCAGTGGGCGGATCTATGGTTTTTGTCAATCGTGGGTCATAAAGGGGCCACAATTTACACAGAGTCCATGCACAAATCCTGGTTCAGCAAGGTTAGCTCTATATCTTCGAGCAAAGCCACACATCATCGAATATATTTAGAAAATTGTGTACTTGAAAAAAGCTTACACAATAAAATTTGATTGTTAGTATCATTAGTAAGTGACTTCTTCTTAGACTGAGAGGATAGGGCCCTTCAGTGGCCAATCAGATTTCAGATGGGGCCAGTGCCCCCATCTGGATCCGCCCTTACTAACCCCACTTATTTTTAACTGCACTGTAACATCTATAAAAATGGGGCGACTCCACAGTGACGTCACAAAATGTTGCTTTGTGTTTGTAGCTACAACTCATTATCCCCAACAAAGTAGAGATCGGTTCAGATTTGTTAAAGAAAATATGATTAGTGAGCATATGGAGCATAATTAAAGACTTCAATCTATGTTGTTTGTGTCACAATCAGAGTGTGAAAAGGCAAAAGGTAAGATAGACTTTGAAATAAAACAAACAGACTCTTCATTCAATTTCTTATTATTACTGTTTGCTCTAAAACTTCAAAGTAAATTTAGATGCTACAGCACGAAGACACTGACTCATGTTTGGCACATTTCAAACATTTCTCTGATGATCCTCATCTACCAGCAGCAGAATTTCCTTCTGCATCCAGTTTGCCTTTATTTTTTTATCCATTTCCTCCCAATCTATATATTTCATATGTTAATCGACACTGGATATATTGAAAATGCAAGAACTGATTATTTTGTGGAAACAGTTTTCATTTCATTGCAGTAACATTCATTTAGTTGCGTTTCTGGACGATGAATTTAAGTCATATATTTTATGTATGGTTTTGGTTTCCTGAGGGAAATACCTTGATATTTGGCTGTTAAATGCTCCACTATGTTCAGCAGATATCTCCTGACTGTGACTCGCTGCTGTTTAGGGGCTGAGAAAGTGATGCACAGTGGGTTGTTAGAGATTTGCTTTTGACTGAAACTCATTATTAGGATCCATAAAACCAAAAGGGAGCCGCAGATTCATTCTCTTGTTCACGAGCGTCCCATCGTCATTCGATACATTATGATTAGGCCATTAAAATACTAAGTACTATAAAAATACCTAAACATAGTTAGTACAACTGCTCTAAGCTTCTTCCACAAATAAAAGAGTCGATTACAAAGTTTTTTTGGTGAATAATTGATATTCACTGAGTAAGACTAATCATTTATGAGCTGGTAAGTAGAAGTAACTTGATTTTACATCTTACACTTTTAACATCCAACGTCTTCTCTTTAGATCTTAGGAGTAATTCTTATCGAGTGGATGAATTCAAAAAAAGTTGACTTCCTCTCAGCACATGAGCATTGTGGGTAGTGTAATGAGAGACTGATAGAAATAGCTCAAGATTTGATTTCACGGACTTCATTTAAAGACTTCTATTTCTGGGTGGACCTGTTCTGATGACCTCCTGTCTGGTGCAATTCATCATACAGAAGAATCCTGACCTTTTTGTTCACAGCTTATTTATTTCCCATTTCATCTGACCTGCAAACGTGTGAGCCGTCGTGTTAATCATTCACAACCATCTGGTATTAACCCAAATTAAGATCCTAAACTTAATTTACTTTACGTCCAATTTTCATTTCAATCTGTCAAATCCTGCATTAAATCTCCAAATCTTCATTTTAACCTTCGTGAATTTGGACTATTTGGACGTGTCTTCACAGCCTGAAGCTGAGTCGTGTCAACTATGGACGACTAACAGGTTTTTCTTCTTCTTCTTAGAGCTTGTGAAGCCATTTGGACTAAAATGAGAACACATAAAATCACTGAACCCGGACATTGATTAAATTAAAACTGGTTAGTGTTTTTTCCCTCTGGTAGGGGGCATGTTTCCAGAGGCTGGAGCAAGACCTGATGAAAATACTTCATAAAATAAACTGCAATTCACAGGAGGACAATATTGTGTTTAGACAAGGCGTGTTTTAAATCTACATGTCAATCTACTCCCAATACACTAGTGAGAAATAACGATTACTGGTAATTGTGCCATGAGTGGACAGTGACCTGCACTAGTGAGCTCATTTGAAAGCAGTTAGCTAAATTGTACACTTCTAAAAGGGATTGAAGTTTTGAGGGAGCCTTTGTAACGCTGCCAAAGTCAGACAGCATGAGAATGAAGCCACGCTTCAGAATATTAATGAAATCTTTAAACAGCAGGTAGTAAATTCATTTAATCTACCGAGGCTCCAAATCAAAGGTCTCTTGCTGCTCCTGCCCTTTTGCAAATAAACACTTCTGAAAGCAGCCGAAACCGAGTTAATTTGTTTCAGATCAGCAAGGACTTGGGAAGGTGGAAACAGCTGAGGGATGAGGAACGGCCAAAGTGCTGAGTGACCAGAAAAAAAGGCCTGTAGCCCACACATCTGTGTCAGGAGCACTGCAATGCTACTTTTGTCAAATATCCCCCCAGCGTCTGCAGGGACCGAATGCCTCTCATCTGAAAGACATCACGGCGGATGTCAGGCATAACGATCAGAAAGTTCACTTGTCACCATGACGCCTGGTGACTGTGCAGATGCTGCAGTTGTGCGCGAGCTGTGCAATTTGCCCCCCCAAAAAGTGACATGCTGCATCCGTTCCAGAATCTCAGCTGTGAGTTATATTTCAATGTATCCTCGGTCACAGAGGAGCCCTTTGCATCCTTTAAATAAGACCGAGACGTAGTTGTGTTTTTATGACTAAACCAAATACAGTTAAATTGTATTCAAAACAGATGCTGTTTTGATGTGATGTGTTTTGGGGCAGTAAAATGTTAATCAGCATCATTTTCCTCCGGTGACAGTCATCCCTTAAATCCCGTATTAGTGTGTCTGAGGAGCACACTGGTATAAATGCTCTGTGTATAATTTACACTTGGCATTAAGCCTGCTTCACAGCTGCTGTCATATTTTCTTAAAATACTGTACATTGACTTCAAACATAACAGTACATTTACTCATGAAGTACATGCACTGTACTAGAGTATTTAGATTTTATATAGCTTTACTATTTGTGAATTCTAAAGGGAACTCTTAGGATTTAATTCAATTTTTTATTATTATTTTATTTTACACTTTTTCACAATAAAACTTGCGCATGTTTTTTGTGATTTCTTTTAACTCCACTGAAAACAATGCATTGCTACAGTAAATTAATATACAAAATTTGCTCTGAATTTAACTGGGCGCTACATTAGAATGCGGTTGACAGTAGTGTAAGTAAAACGGCGACATGAACCGTATAAAAGTCTTCAGTTTCGAGGGTTGGTAGAAGTGATGCTAATTACAACACCAGCAATAGAACAAACAACAATGATGGTAATCATCCCTCCACGCAGGGGGAGGAGCCTACAGCTGATTAAATATGTGATACAAGTTCTTAGTTTTTTTTTAATAAATGCACTGGTATCAGATCAGTACTCAGTGTTAACCAATACACAAAGTCCAGGTATTGGAATCATGAAGGGATAATGGTGTCAGAACAACTCTAACTGTATCAATAATAATGATCCTTTAGTAATATATATAGTAATAGTTAAAAAGTGTGTAGAGGTGATGTACCTCTGCTTCTGGCCTCCAGATCTTTTGCCATGAGCTCTTTCGGAGCCGAAAAATCGCTGAGCTTCACTTTGGACAAGTTGTCGTTCTGACCGACCGTGCTGATCACCTCCGGTTCCTTCTCGTGGCTGTCCTCAGTCTGGACGTGGATCCAAGGGATTTTCCTGAGCACGAGGAGAAGGATTTCAACATTGAGATCTGAAGTTGTATTCAGTACCGTTTGCTTTCTAATCAAAACAAACAGACCTTTTGAACTTGTAGATGAAGAACGCGGCGACGCCAACGAATACCACGGAGAGCAGCATCAGCATGGCCGAGCCACTGTGGATGGCGTTTGAATCCACAAGTGGTGCTGAAAGGCAAACATGTCAAACACGCGTCACATTTACAAACCAAGACAAATGTGTTAAAACCCCTTTTCTATTTTTTTTCCCCCTAAGCCATGTCTTATTTCAGGGAGATTACGTGTATTATCCCATGTCATGTAACAACTGACGGCACAGTTTGAAGAGCAGCTCTCTGCACGTTATCCCCTCTGGGTATTAAAAGGAACCTTTAGGAGGTCCGCCGCCTCTCCCTGGGGTTCAGCGTGCAGGTGAGCTTATGCATAGTCATGGCTTTTTAAATGCTGAGACGCAATATTTCCCCCTCCCCGCCCATCTTTCTCTCCTTCCCAGAGAAGCCTGTGAAGTCGATGACCTTTCTGGATCATTTTAAAGGCAACCCAGACCTTTGTATGCAGACACAAATGAAGACAGATCCGTTGGAGGATGGAAAGGGTAAAGCCACGCGGGGTTGATCGACACGTTTTGGCAATATGCTAAAGACATGATGACCCGCTTGATTTCCAGCAGTGCATACCAAACGCCTTCTTTGTCAATCACGCCATTGATCGGCTGCCTTCGAAGTGAGCTGCCATCTTACAGCCTCAGGTGCAGGAGTGATAGACGGCGAAGGATATTAAAATCCTGTGACATAGAGTATGATATGAATCTCACTCAGGGAATGCTGTCGTCTTTGCCTTGTTTCATTGTTTTTTTCAGCGTTTGGGTGGAACTCTGTGTCAAATCATCCCGAGGAAAGATATGTGGCTTTTGTTTTTCACATCATCGAACAGAATAAATGGATGTGTTGACATACTGTACTTAACTGGCATAATTTAAGCCGCAGGCCTTTTTTTGTAAGCATGATTTTTTTATGGAGCTGCAAAGGTTTTCAAATCTAAATATTACACTGGTCCAGCTGTGCCGGGATCAGGAGCCGAGATTACAAACAAACTTACCCAGAGTTTGCTGAGTCATGTAGACAATAATGCGAACGTCAGTTTTCAGCTCAAATTGGATCAGGTCTTGATTCAGGGCAGTGACAAAAATATCTGCTATCTACAAAAGACAAACAAAAACATTATGAGATGTGAAAAAATGATTTCTCTAAGATTAAATAGCAATTAACTGGTGATTTACAGCCACGTCTGTTTTACATTAAACACATCAACAACATTGTTTAGTTCAAAATTGCTTTTTAACAAGATCGCAATACTAATATCTGAGCTTGAGCTGGGAGGTGATTAGCTTAGCTTAGCATAAAGACTGGGAGCAGGGAGAAATAGCCTGGCTCTCTCCGCAGTTAAGAAATTCACCCATTAACATCCAAATATTTATTTATTTAACAGAATATTAACCCGTCATTTTTACATTCTAGTAGAGATCACAGTTTTAATTTAATTTAACTTTTAAGAAACTTAAGAACAAATGATTTCTAAATGGACTCACTCACAAATTAAGAAAACAAACCAATTTTATTTTCATGATGACTGTTTCAAGTGGAAACATAAATATTGATGTTTTCTGCATTGTTTATTCTGTAATATAAAAGTTTTCATTCTGGTCCATCATTGTATAAATAAACTCTGATACAGAGAAGCTCATGTCGTTTTTTATCAGGCTCCAGATAAGATGTGACATTCTGATCTTTAAATCTAACTCATATAACTCTGCAAAGAAAAGTGCTTAAAGAATGTAAAACAATTCCTTGAAGCACATTTTGGTTTGTTGAATTCTTAAAATTGACACCTTAAAAAAAAACTGAGCCAAAACCAATTAATTTCCGTATTATACTGGTGGACATGTTTTGGCCAGAGCCTTCAAGTACTTTTTCCTATCTAATCACATCTTGTTATTGAAGGTGTCAGATCAGTTGAAGTGGCGACAGCTTCTTAATCAAAGTTCACATGAAAACTAAACCCAATATTTCCAGATTTCATGGTTCTCACCAGCTCCAGAGGCTCCTCGCTGCTTCCTGTGTGTTCAATGGGCAGGATGAAGAGCTCCGCTGTGGTCGGAAGTCCCGGGTACAGAGACACCAGCAGCTGATCTTCAGGAACCCCCGACACCTGCAGCGACGGGACAAAACAGCGGCAGGTGTAACTCCACAAAAGAGTTTGTGAAGTTTATTTAGCCCAGAGTTACAAGTTTGGGCTGTTGCCTCCGACTCTGTCCCATGGCTAACATTTCGACTTCAGCTTCAATTGAGATTAACACAGGTCTGGACACTGTCGTCACAGGTAAACCATAAAAAGAACAAATTTCTCACATGGACCCATAAAACATCATGTCTGCTGTATCAATACTGCAAACAGGTATGAAATAGTAATGACCCTGAAAGCCACTGTGGCTCCAGGAAAGATCTCCGAGGGATGGGGACGAGATGTACCTGTGACAGAGCTGTCCGCACCACGCGGCCTATGTCCTCCCTCCACTCAGAGATGTCAGGATTGTGCTCGTCAAGCGCCGGCGAGAACGACAACAGCAGCGACCTGAAGAACTCTGCGGAAAAAAGAAGAGGTGCGGTGATGTCCGTTAGAATATGAATGCTGCCTCTGCTTTGGTTTTTCCATTAATCTGATGTGCGGTTTTGTCTTTTTTCATTTGGCAACACATCCCTTGAAGTTAATTGCTCCTCAAGATTTCGTGTTCGTTTACCGTGACGTTTTATTCATTAAATAAGTCCGTGTTGACATCAACATGGCGGCGCTCGCGGCACGGACCTGGAGGCATCATACTTTACCTGAGATAGCGCATCGCATATTCATGTGATGTGTATCGCGCCAATTTAAGTGAGATGAAGACCGTCGCTGCCACTCACCTTTAACTGTTATAACTTTGGAATCCTGCATTACGGTGCTTCCAGAAGCAACCTGGACGGTGACCTTGTTTATTCCCTCCCTCTGAAACGTGTATGAGATGCTTCCCTCCAAGGTTATAATGGGCTGGATTTCAAAGGGGAAAAAACCACAGAGAGTTGCACAGAAAACCCCTTTTTCCTCTCGGATGTAGAAATGTATGCACATGCTGCCCTTGACACACTGTATAATGAGGCGGTGCTGCAGTGAGCACAATCGACGTGATAAATAAATATGACCAGCCATCTTAGCCCTTCCAGAAAGAGACACAGGGCCGTCACGTGCAGTTACATCACATATGATTTGTGCTAAAGCCGAATAGATTTACAGCAACACAAGGACATGGACAGAGGAGCAGGAGAATGGAAAAGAGCGCAGGAAACAAGACTTAAAGAGCGTGTTTGTGTGGAACAACAGGAGTAGGAGGAGAAGCTTCTCACCTCTGAGCTGTTGTCAAACCACCAGAAGAAGGTCAATGTTCTGGTGTGACTCGGCCAAACCACCGCAGTAAGGTTAGCCTCCTTCCCCCTGATGGCAACAATAGGAGCGGAGAGATATACACGCTCCACTGGACCTGAGGCAACGCACACAACCATCCATGAATGCATACACATGTGTGCATACAAATAAACCCACACAGATTCAGCAAACTCTGAAATATGACTGCAATCGCCGCTGATCTATATGTAGCTCCAGGTGTGTGCTTTTTGTATTTTCCCAATGCTAAAATGCATAAACGTAATGCAACCGTGACTGAAATGAATTCCAGCAGTGTTGGAACGTGACTATCCATGAAAGAGAAGACGTTCAAGCCGCATGCACTGCCGCTGGGAATGAGTAATGATGTTTCTTAGTCACGTACTGGTGATGTGCAGGAACAGCGTGCTGCTGTCGGATCCCTGGCTGTTTTCAGCTGCCGCCGCCACTCGGTAGATCCCAGTCGTCCTGTAAATGTGCTTGATGCCATCATCAGTCCTGCTCAGGTTGGAGTAGATGATCCTGATGCCGTCCCCGAAGTCTAGCTGGATGCTGGTCCCCGGCGAGTCTCCCTGTGGACGGACGGTAGGACATGGCATCTGTCACCACAGCTTAGGTCAGGATGCTTCAAGTGGGCCACATACAAGTGAGGTAAGGACAGTCCACTACCAAAGTGCTCGGGCTGAGAGGTTGTGTAAGTCGTGTCACAAACACTTTGTAGGTGATATCGAATGGAAGGAGACTAATTCAACTCAGGAAAGAAGAGGAAAAGTAAAGAGAGTTACCGAGGTCATCAAAGGTTTTCCTTTGGTACCATCTTCCCAAATGATAAAATAATCCATCTATAATCTCTTTTTTTTTTTATTTAAACCAAAATAAGAAAATAAAACACATTTTCTTGCAAACCCCCAGGGGCATCTAGCCATGCAGATATCTTTGGTTTTATTTACTCATGCTTTCAGATATCTGGTTAAGGGGGCCTTCATTCGTAGTGCTGGCAGCGATGAAAAATCAGATTTAAGGACTCAACAACAACTTGTTTTTCAGATTTAGCATCACAGAACACACTGTGTGCAGTTTTATTTAGTCTATTTTTCAGTGGGGAAGTGGCTCCAATAGAAAGTGTTCACAGTGAGATCTGATGATTATCCAGAGTTAATGAGGACATTGTTTGATTTGTTTTTAATTCACCCACAAACTAAATTCCATTCATCCCCATAGTATTGAGCTGGAGGCAGACATCTTTGTGATATCTCACAAACTGGGCAAATAAAAACAAAACTATATGCAAAATAAGTTTTAGCTAGTGATGTGGAACCAGGGATATGGCAATGTCATTTTATTCAAAACTGAAATGTCTCAGCAGTGTCTCTGTGTGTAATCAGATTTGTAAATGTGTACACGGATCTGAAAAATCTCCATTTAGAATGTGTGTGTGTGTGTGTGTGTGTGTGTGTGTGTGTGTGTGTGTGTGCAACCAGATTTGGAAATGTCTAAAACAGAAAATCTTCAAATCCGTATTTAAAATCTCTGTGCATGATCGGATTTGCAAAAATGTTTAAAAAAATTCTACAAACACGTATTCAGAATCCTTGTGTGTGTGTAATCAGATCTTAACATGTGTAAAGAAAAAATCTTCAAATATGTATTCAGATTTGAAACTGTATTGATATCTGTAAATGTGTTGACAAATCTGTAAAACGCACACATGGAGAATAATGGCTGAAACGTTTTTTGCCTCAAGAGCTGAAAATAAAACAAGTCACCATTTTCTGCTCAGGCTGCTTCTCATTGGCTGTTGTTTTTTTTACACGTGACTTTTGTCTGTGAGTTCAGGAGCTGCAGTTTTCACACCTCTAGCCTTCAGACTCATACTGTTGTGTTTAGGTTTCCCTAATACTACAGCTACCACTTCCTAAAACACGGAAATGAAACTTTGACTCACGTCGTCGAGGTAGACGTTGAAGGTAACGTTGCTCCCGACCGTGGCACTGAGCTCTCCCTGATTGGTGGAGAGCCGGAGGCCTCGTGGCGCCCTGGGACGACACGCCTGCCTCCTGGGGGAGTAAACCTTCCCCCCTTCCTCCTTACAGTTATTGGACAAAACCTTCCGATACCTTTAAAGATTGAGTTTAAAACATCAGAGATACATGTCCTGTTGCAGTTCCATAGCATAAAGTATATTTTAATAATGTTTTATTCACTGTTCATTTTATTGATCTTTTTTTTGTTTTATCTCTGCCTTCTAAAGTGACCTTGAGCGCCATGAAAGGCGCCTATAAATAAAATGTGTTATTATAATTTCTACTTAATAGTGTATAATGAACATAAAGGCAGGTTTAGAATTCTACTGCCGCTTTAACTTGTGACCCAGTGTTTCAAACATTTCAAGCTTTCCTTTGTTTTTTTTTATATTCTTGGAGCTGTTTCAACACCGTCTGAAATTTATTTGAATTTATTCCACATCTGAGCGACTCCACAATTTCCTCTCTGCTATTATTTGTGGAACAATAGTGTCCATCAGCAGCGCACAGACTTAATGTGCACACTTGCCTCTTTTGCGTATTCTTAATTCTGTCACTTTTCGAGTGTGAACACGCTGCATACTCAACACCTGTTTTGCATGATTTTGTGGAATGGAGTTTAGACAGAGAGTGTCTCACTTTTCCAGCTTCACTCTGGGCCTTTTTGTTTTACTGAACCATTGAGGAAGCAAACCATCATTTTTTCTGTTTGTTCCCTTGACAACATGACAAACTAGCTCGGATGGAATAATATTGTTCGGTGATGGGTTGAGTATTGGGGGGCACTTACCCGGTGCTGTTAAGGAAGCTTTGGCTGCTGCTACAGCTTTTAGCCGCACCATTTGGATTAAACCAAAAAGCAGGGGAGCACTTCCCGTCCGCCTGGCGCTCCCACCCATAATCACTGCCAAAAAAAGATGACACTTCATGAAATGACAAACACAGCTACTCAAATAATCTCGCTCCTACAAGCTTTTGTAGTGGGGCAAATGCTTCGCAGTTGGATTTGTGGCATATTTTAAGACCTTAACCAGAGACATGATTGTCAGACAAGCAGGATCAAAGGGAATTTTTAGACAGATGGATAAAAGATATTTAAAATTCATTTAGTAATTCATTATTAATTGAATTCTAATAAGTCACTTGACATTATGCAAATTACAGTAGCGCAATGAAAGGTTCCTAACTTCCATCTAAAAATGTTCAGATTGTAATTAGGTTGGATGAATAGAGTCATATTAGTTATCCGGTAAATAATATGCGATGGAAGATGGATATCAAGAGGTAAGAAATGCAGCAGGCTGATACGTCTGCTATTGATTAGAAAGGTCTACAAGCCGCTGTTAGCTCGGTACAATTGAATTAGACGTTCAAAGGGAGAGCGTCTGTTTTGTAAACATGTAATGAAAGAAATTACGGATCACTGGGGACAAAAGTGTGAGTTACAGTTCGGTCCCAGTCGGGGGAAAGCTGAGAGACGAAGTCATTACCATTCAAAATCAAAGGCTGTGCAGAGGCACGGCTCCGAGGAATAGATCCTGGAATAGTCCTGGGCCAGCATGCAACGGTTGCCTGGCCTGCGCTTCATGAAGATCTGCTTCTCGCCCATCACACACAGCTCCCCCTGTCAGACAGTGAAAAACATGCTCCGGTTTTTCACATGTGTGAAACAGGGTCGAGAAAGAGAGACAGGAAAGAGGAAACAGAAAGAAGAATGGCACTCGGCAGAGCGCATACCTCCGCCAAGGCCCGACAGCCCCCTTAAAAACCAGATTTAAATTCACTAGAGCCAGATTTTTATTTGGATCTGCACCAAATTTCACACAGTCGTAGATATCAGTTCTCTAAATGTACCAGTTTTTTATTACAAGATCCATCCATTATTTCCAGGGAGAATGGGGAAAATGTTAAAAAAAAGCCAAATCTCGCAATGTGAAAGAAATAAAAGGAAAGATCAGGACCCACACTAAAATGTTATGACATCTTCCTTGACCCATCCTACATCCTTTCAAGTTTCGTGGAAATCCGATCTGTTATTTTGTGTAATCTTGCTCAAAAATAAACAAACAGACAGATCAGGGTCAAAACATCCTTGGTGGAGGTAAAAATTCTTGCTCATGCATTAAGCAAGTTTACTGTGTTTACACTGACAGCGGACAAACATGCATCTCTTGGTGTTGACAATAAAATCAATGATGTTAAATATTGCTGTTACCTTGTTGTGCAGTTGCCATTTCTGATAATCCCCACCCATGCATCTCCTGCTAAAGAGGCCCATGTAGTCGATCTTGATCAGCTGCCACTCTGACCGATGGCTGAAGTGCCCAAAGAAACTGGAAAATGATTTACAGAAACGCAAATATTAGATAAGACTATCCCCGAGATACAGATATACACATTTCAGATATGAAACAAAGAGCAGCTGCAAATCTGAAGTCTGGCATTTATCTTGACAGACGAGATAATATTCCCTTTGGTGAAACGTCATTGGGGAGAATCACAGGAGAAGCTAATTCCTAAAGCCTGATGTTTGTTTTATTCCTCCTGGACTGTACGTTGGTGTCTCTGCTTACGTGATGATGTGATTGTCAGATTCTGGCTCCATCAGGACCCCATCCACAAACAGAGGTGCCGCAGAGAAACTGTGACTGTCCCACTTCTTTCCTTCATCGAGACTGATCCTGGATTCAAAATGAAATAAAACCCAACAGTTGTTAACCCCCGTGCTTCTGTTCCATTTATCAGTTCTTATCTATCTGTGGTGGATAAATATATTTCTTCCCGATGAACAGAACATCAAACATCCCTGCCTCACAAGTTGAGCGGTGAAAAACAAGGTAAAAAGGGAACATGATAAAATATTACAGGTCATTTAGCTTCAGCTGCGGTTGAGAAATGAAACACCTTGGATTCTCTTCAATGTGAAAAATCATCTCGACAACTGGCGGAACACCAGAACAAATGTTACTCGGCCCGGGTAAAATTTTGAAGGTGACAAAACCAAAAAAAAAAGCGAGATATGACTCAGATTGTAACATTAGATATTTGAGGGGGTTTCAAATCACCTTTCTCGGAGCTTAATCACTTTTGACAGGGCTGTGGTGTGCGGGGACATCAAAGTAGGTAGTGTTACAGCGCTCCCACAATATGAGGGAGTTATAAGGGCATCCTCAGTCTCATATTTCCACCCTGCTCTACTTTGCATTTACATAAAAGCACTCAAACCACCTATCCAACACAGAGAACAAAGCTGTACCAGACTCTCCTCTGTTGGAAATGATTCTGACTCTGGTTTTGAAGCTGCAGAGGCAATGAAATAATCATGCAAACTTGGCTCATCAGCATTTCAAAACATAAAGTGTAATCATACACTGCATCATCGACGCCCCCTCCCCAGAAAAGTGAGATTACACAGAAGTAATTTTCCCGCTATAGCTCCCGTGTCCATATCCTACTCGCAGCAATTATGACATCAGGGACTGTCGAAGGGTCGCTACACCTACCACAAGTGTTGGATCGGCGTCGGTGCGTGCAAGACTGCCAGCAGAGCCCCGCCGTTGTCAAGAAACCAAATGTTGTGCTCTTCATCAAAAATCTGCATTGATGCACAGTGAAAACACACATTTGCTCCACTTATGACAACAAACTTCTCATATGAACACATCATACGATTTGGGTAAACACGTGCAGTGTGTAGACCCAGATGGCTCTCACCTGTCTCCAGCTATTTCCTGCATCAGATGTTATAAACATCCCAAGGTTGGTGGAGGACAGCGCTGTTCCAATATTCCCTAAGTACAAAAACATGAATAATTTTCAGTCCCTGTGTATTTACATAGAGAAGACTCCACAACAAACCCATGTGCACAAACACCTGATAGAACGGGAAGAGTTATTTTGAAGAGTCTGTCCTCATTCTCCAGCGGAAGGACGTTTTTATGACTTCCTGCCACCTGATCATCTCAGTGAAAATATGACGTTTGGGAGTTGCAGTTTCAGTGTCGATGACAGAAAGAGGGAAGTGTGTGATTTGTGTGCTGTGTTTTGCTACCACGCATTTACCTGAGCAACTAAAGGTGCCTCTGGTGATGAAAACTAAGTCTCACCATTTCTGTGTATTCTAATGTTATCAGTTTGATCTACTTGTGCAGTGTCCGCTCTAAACATACTTGTTTGCTGTTTGCATCTGAGGTGATGAACCCTGCACTTCCTTGGGTCCTATACAATATGCATGCAAAGTGTGAAGCGGATAAGATGAACGGTTCTCCAGAGCCACATACGGACAGAGATTAATTCATGTGACCCCACCTGTAGCCACGATGATTCCAGGTACAGACTTCTTGCTGGTGATGGGTCCTGACGTGTAGGGATTCTCCAACATCTCCAGATGCAGATGCAGCGAGCAAAATGGCTGTCAACGAAAAAACCAGATTCCGATACAGCACAGGTTGAAACGAGATGCGTCACACAGATCTAAACGGCAGCAATTATAATTGGCTCTGCCTTCAAACCATTCTTCCCATTGAGACAAAAGTGTGAGTATTTTCAGACCATTTATAAAACAAAGATTTTTGCTTCCCCTCATTTGCGCGGGCAAAAAAACAAGGAAAGAAAGAAAGAAACGAGGCTGCGAGGACGCAGAGGGCATTTGAATCGGTTCGTTCTAAAGCAAACAAGGCATGTAATTAAAATTCCCCAAGATGCACTGATAAAACTGGCAAAATTGATTCAAATCATTTCACTCATCTCTCAGACTAAAGCACACTGAAAAACATCAATAAGGCTTTTCAAACAGCTGAGCCTGCTGGGCCGGGGGTCGTCGGTGAAGCAGAAGAAAGCATAATGGTCAACTCTATGACGCGGTGGAAGACTGTAACCTGCTATTAACCGAACAATATACGTGATTTTAAAGAGTCTCCAAAGAACACAGTGACTGGATGATAGGTGATCATCAAATCTGCTCAAATAACAAAACGGACGCATAATGAAATTCAGTGTAACCGAACATTCATTAGTCCAAAGTGATTACAGGTAGTAAATGGAATCACAGAGGTTAATGGAAAGTCTGGACCCCTGAAACTAAACATGATGACACTCGCTGCCTTATACTGATAATCAGAATATTCCCGCCGAGCATCTCCTCTGCCAGTTAGGAGGCTATAAAGCCAATCTGCACCTGGGCCCTGTGCAAAAGTGTCCTTGAAAAAAAAAAAGAAAAAAAAAAGGAACAATTCAAAGCACGGCGGATGAGCTTGAAACATTTGACGAACGACATATGTCATGAGCTTCATTTCGCATGAATAGGAGCGTTGGCTCGCTGTGGCCCGGAGGCTGGAGCTCACCAGAATGCAGTGAATGTTATTTCCGGCCACATCGCTGGCAGGAGCCGGCAGAAGGGCCCACTTCTGTCCCTTGTTGTAGGTGATGAAAGTCTTGATGTGATTATCCACCAGTTTGTTGGTGAGATACATTCCATTTATCCCCTCGACCTGTGGAGGAAAACAGCATTAGGAGGATCATTTCACAAATGAATGTCCTTTATTTTATTAGTAATACATTGTATAGTAACCTCTGAAAAGGAAGTTATTAAGAACCCGTTATACGTGGGTGCATATCCCGTTTAAGGAGCAGATCCATGGCTTTTCTTCCAAACTTCTAGTTGAGATCTATGAATTTGTGCAAATCATCAGACTACTTCCTTTTTCCTTTTATTTTTCTATGGTGAGAGCTAGACAGACGTGCGCAGTTATTGTTTGGCCTTGGCAGATTTATTAGCTCTAGTTTATTACTGTAGCTGTTTGTTTGAATATCGTGTCAGAGACTTTAAAGATGTATCAGACAGTAATTATGTTTTCACCCCTGTCTGTCTGTTTGTTTGTCAGCAGGATTACGCAACTACTGAATGGATTCCTACAAAAGTTGGTGAAAGGATGAGACATGGGCCAAGAGAGAACAAAATTTCGGGCAGGTACATCAATTTTTCTTTTCACTTTCTTTAACATTGCAAGATAGGGTATTTTTTTGACATTTCCATGGATTTCCAAGGAGACATGTCACTTTTAGGGGACTGACATCTGTGAGTGTGTGGAATTTGATGCAGTTTGACTGAATATAAAGTGTTAAGGGAGGTTGACACTCTACTGAGAGCCATTCTTGTTTAGAGACTAAATTATTCCTCGATTATTTGAAGAACAATCCACCTACAACTATTTTAATAATCGATTCACTCTTTTAGCCGTGATGGAAGAAGTACTTAGACCCTCAGACCTACAAGTTTAAGTACAAATTTCACAATATTTCTTAGATACAGAAATGCTGTACTTGGAGTGCCAAAAGTGAAAGTATGCATTAAATACAGAGGCTGAAACAATAAAATATTTTGTGTAGTTCTTGTCCAGGTTCCTTAACACGTGTAGCTGCTTGATGTAATAACTTAACAGACTTAAGGGTATTGGACATTGGATGGAGGCAGCTAATTAAAATAGACCAGCTACACACCTTATAAAAGTCGACCAGCAGGTTACCGGCGGGTCCTCGACTGGTTCTCAGATCCTCTAACGAAAGGGTGAAGTAGACCCCGGGGGAGTCGGAGATATACAGGCTGTAGGTGTTGTTCTGATTCCACTCCTGGACTGCAGCGAAAACCTGCTTCTCATCTGTGCTGATGATATGCATGTCCTGCAGGGTGTGCGGTGGAGAGACAGAGGGACAGCGGGGTGGAGAGAGAGGATGCGTGGAAGAAGAGACTTAGAAGACGGTAGAGCTTTTTAATTCAGTGTGACATGTATTTGCATAGAGAACCGTTTGCTGTGTGCTGTGAATTCTACAAAACACAAATACAACCATCACGTTTCTGTATAATCATTTGACAGTTATTCTGTGTTTTTACCTTTGGAAGACAATATTTAGGTAGTTTCATCCGCTTGAAGGATTCCCTCATGTAGGAGACAAAGTAGCTGGCTCTTCCTGACTTGGTTACCTTTGTAATGAAGTCAAAGACGCCGTGATACATTTTTTCACAGATCACATATCTACATTTTAATGTCACTTCACCCAACACCTTGTTTTTTTTTTTTTTCCTACATGAGAAGACTATGAAAATAAAAGAAAAAGGATGGGGGAGGGTATTTACACAATTTGCAGGACTCACACGTGCATAAAGGTTTTAACTAAAATTCTGCTCATTCCCTTTGAACGGGGTACATCGTAGTTCTGCTGCATTGTTGAGAAGAGTTCAACTTTTCATGCGGCATCGGAGGCACCAGCCAATCCTCTAATGTTTAAACAAACGCAGGTGCTAGCAAATCGATTCAAGTTATTACAAAAAGAGGAGGCAGGGGCAGCTAGTGAGCCTGGTGTGCATCTAGTTGGGGATTTCATTTCCTCTATACTTCTCTGTAGCATTGATTAAATGGAATGTTACCATGCTATATTGTGCTATATCGTGTTCCAAAGCACTTGTGGGTCTAGGATTTTTCTAAATCAGGGGCCATGAAGGGGCCAGAATTTACACCGAGGGGTCAATTATATGTCCAACACCCATCCACAACTCCTGATTCAGTAAGGTGCAGATTTAAGTTATCGCTTGGTTACCGTTAGCTCTATAGTTTTGAGCAGAGCTACACATCATTGACAATATTTTGAAAAATTGTCCTTCAATCCCAATCAGATCTCAGTTGGGACCAGTGCCCCCTTGCCCCGCCCCTGGATCTGCGCCTAATCTCGGGCATGAGACTGTGACCACCAAGCGCCGTGCACGACCACCATCAAGCGTTAACACTAAACATCCTGTGAGTCCTGTGATAGAGAATGTGAAAGAATGTGTGACCGAATGTGACTCTGCAGTGAACTGAGGACACGAAGCTTCAACATTTCCTGAAGGAAGTGTATTAATTCACAACGCATGACTGACTTGATAAAAATGCTTAATGTGATGTTTTCAACAGAGTAAATTTGCAAAGACAACAGAAATAATTAGCATGATCTCAATTAGACTGAAGCTAAGAGACAATGAAGATGGTTTTGCCTTTATCTACAGTGCGGCTTGAAGATCTTAATGCACTACCACTTTTCCATCAACTTACACTCAGGGCAACACTACTTGATTGCTTATTTTCTAATCAAGTAGAAGGATGGTGTTTGTCCCCCAACACACTACATTAGAGCTCTAATGGAATAATCTATCGAAAATCAATGAGCTGCATTTTCCCAGGCCACATTTTTGAGGATGTTGCACTTGGCTGTTCTTTCTCTCCCAAGAGACTTTGGAGGTGTTGAAGACTGCTTATTTCGTTGTAGCCCGATCGATAACCTCATTACTCTTTGTCAAGTTAAATCCAACTGCCCCGAGCAATGAAAGTCACAAGAAAGTCATCTGTGCCACCACAGCTCCGCACATGGACTCTCCCTCTCTCTGTCCTGTTATGTTCACCAGCATCCTCCTCGTGTCTGCCTCCGCAGTCAATCTCATCTCGGCTAAATGCAATTTGGACACTTTATTGAATCACCATTTCTGAATCACGCTGTGACGTATATATAAATATATATATATTTTCATACATTTTCATTCTTACTCCGCAGCCATTTCAATCAAGTCTGTGGATTAAGTGCGCTGTGAGTGAAACTGGGTCATCGCTAAAGTATTGCTGCCGCAACATCATATCGAAAGATTAAATCGCTGGATAAATAAATTAAAATCGAACAGCAAACATTTTAGAGGCGTTTATTCGCCCTGAACGAGCGCAGAATGATTCACTACAAACAGAGAAACCTTCAACTACTACCATTTAATTCTTCTTTTCCTGATTTGTTATTTCTTTTCCACGAAAACATTATTTTTCCAAATCCAAGGAGCCTGACGAAGACAGAGAAAGGTACTTGGCTGTGGATGGAAATCAATGACGGTTGAGGGCATTTGAAAATTGAATTTCTGATAATGACCCTGACGGCCGCTGTCTAATTGGGAGTCAAAGTCAGAGTGAACGGTAATAAGGACACAAACCTGACTATTCATGGTTCCTCCGCCGTAAGCAAACATGTCTTTCAGGCATGGAGTTATGTCTGTGCAGAAACTCGCGCACCGAGTGTGTGACATGAACGAAGCAGAACATAATCAAAACACACATCGGGCCGGTGGGGAACAGGTGTGTTGGGGGGAAACCCATTATGAGGGTTTTGATGGAAAAGAATGAATTGAATGAACGAGATACCAAAATAAAAACAGCACAAATCCCACTCCCCCTCCTCTGAGGAAAATCAAAGTTCACAGAGAGAGAGAGAGAAAGATGGAGGCAACTGGTTTACTTAAATTCAGAAAAGTAATCCATCACTGAGCAGACCTGTGTGAAAACATATTCATCCTGCACAACCAGCGAGTTGGTGTCTACGTCTCCGGGAAAGGGGTACTGTCTGTTGCCTTCTGTGCATCGCTGGGCTCTGCACTTCACGTACTGAGCGCCTGCGAAGAAAACAGCAAGAGGAAATCAATCAGGAGTAAATTAGAAGCATTTACTTTCAGACAGCAGTTTGTAAATACTGGGGCTGCTATGCAATACGTTTATGATAAATACACTTATGGTCCACTGCTCTGAAACAACTCTGAGCTTCAGTTAGTTTATGAAAAATATAAAGAAAATCTTGGGCCACGACTACAGGACAATTTGCTCTTTTTAATCAAAATGTACTAAGATTCTAGACTTGTTGGGCCAATATTGTAGCAATATTATTTGTGTGTGTGTGTGCGGTGGAAAGTTGTGTAACTGTATTTCAATCTATGTGTGCGTAATTTTGTAAATGTGTAAAAAGAAGTCTGTTAATGTGTAATGGGATTTGGACACGTTTACAAAAATCTTTAAATACAAACATAGATATAATGGCTGAAAAGGCCATTAAAAGTGTTGTGTTCCAAAAGCTGGAAATCCAAATCTACGAATCTCAACACAATAAAATACAACACAACAAACTTCATTACACATTTACAGATTTTTTGAAATTTTACACATCTGATTACGCACACGTAGATTCTGAAGACACAAATCTCAGCACGTATCTGCAGATTGTTTTACACAAATCTGACTACACACAGATTAAGATTCACAACTCTCCACACACAATTAATATTACTACTATTATTGGCCGCGTAGAGACTGATACAGAATCTTTTGCTGCATTGCACATGACTAAAAATGTTCAGGATCTTATTGTGTGAGACCAGATGAGTTTGTACACTAATTCAGATTCATATCTTCTTACAACAGGAGGAAGATGAGCATCTTTTCCAATTCACAGAAACACTGTAATTGGTATGACAGAATCTACCATGCTGTTTAGAGGAGGAAAGTTGAGGTTTCTATATGAGACACTGGGGATGGATTAAGGAGAAGAAACATCTATCAGCCCGCTAAAACTCTCCGTTTTTGTCGAGAGACACCTATTCTGCTTTACTGGGCTGCAGGGACCAATCTGAAGCGCAGAAAGAGTCTCATCTTCCCCGTGACCTCGCTCTAAATGAGAGGCAAGGGGTCCTGAGGGTCTTGCTACTGTGGCGGACTGCAGCGCTGCACTCACGGCCTTTTGCGATGCGCGTCTCGATGTGGACCACATCCGATTCTTTGTCCAGCCCCATTACCGCCCTTGAAAAGAGCGAGAGGAGGAGAAGATGGAGAGGAGCAAAGAGAGGAAGAAAAGGAGAATGAGAACGAGAAGAAAAGCATGGGAGAGGCTAGGTTGTGTATCACAGCTGTGGACGGACATCCCCATTCTGTAAAATGGAAACAAGATGTTTTTTATTTCCTGTAAATGAGTCAGTGGAGGAGCTGCGGCACCAGCAGCAAACAATCTCAATTCACCAAAGCGTCAACAGAGGAGACAACAGGGGAAGGGCTGGGGGTAACAAAACATCAGCTATTACCATAAATATCCACCATAGCAAATATGTGTTATTAAAACATAGGTGGCTGCAACACCAGTTGGAAAAATAACTATTTGACATAATGTGCGTGAAGCAACGGTTCTCAGGAGCACAAATAATGCATTGTTTCGGGCGCCGCTCCACCCGCTGCGCACTTCTCCTCTATCAAATGTCTCGCTATTCATGCATGTGGAGAGGATGTCCTCCAACCGATGTCCTTTCTTCCACAGCTAGAAACACTCTTGGGTTTGACACATACCATGACAAAGAGGGATAAACAGGATCACATCAATATTCACCGCCTTGTGCGCGAGCAGTCAAGATTACTAAATGACAGCGACAACAAAAAACAGCATGTCATGGCTGTGCTATGGAAAAACAAGCACAATATTCCTTCAGGTGTACGTGACGTGGATGTAATCAGTTGTGTGCTTGACTGCCATGAGGAGGGGGGGGTGCAGATCTGTTTTTGACATGAGGTCACTGGATGCTCCCGACAGCACAGGGTCACAAACACCATCATTATGCAAATTACAATCAATCACCGCTCAAATATAGGATCTACATAATCATACCAGTAGAATCGGCCCGGCATCACGTCATCGTGAACCAACTGCCATTTCCTCCCAAAGTCCATTGAACTGTACAGCTGCAAGAGAAAATTAGCCCGATCTTAGTCACACTTAAAAGTTCCAGGAGGGGAAATACTGTTAATGAGCCCCATGCACAGCGATCATCACATCAACGGCAGTGAAAACTGAATTTTAAGATGCTTGTTCAGCATCATGTATCATCTTATCACCGCTCTAAGGTTTATTGTGGATTTCACTCCGAAGCTGCACCTTGCTGTCGTGACTGTAAGCCAGCATCCAGTTCTCCTGCGACGGGTGGAAGAGCAGGCTCAAGATGTTGAAGTTAATGGGATACTTCTCATAGCTCGCTCCTTCATCTGAACTGATGAGAACGGCGCTCTCTACCTCTGGATCGCTGAGCATCATTATCTAAAGTACAGAGGGGCCACACAGGGGATAGAGCAGTGGAAAGGGGAGAGAGACATAGTCATTTGATGATAATTTGATGTCAGGAATAAGTGAGACATGAAGCGATGGGAAAAAGCTGACCTTCTGTTTGTTGGTCGGGCAGACGTACAGGTAACTCAGGACTGTCCTTGAACCCACTTTGTGGTTGAGTTTGGTGTAGGTGCTTCCGTAATCGGTGGATCTGGTTACAGAGAAAATGTTCCATGTTTGATGAAAAACATCCATTAGAGAGCTGCTTCAAACACTTATTGCAGCAGCGGTTCGGGATGTTTTAGCCCATTAACTGCAAATCAGTTATTCTTTACGTGACTGCACCTCCAAAGCATATACCATATGTGCTCAGATTGATTTTCTCCCATTCAGGCAGCGTTTCTGCTTTAAAGGGGGAAATCAACCTGCAGAAACTAGCTTCATGCTAATGTATTTTTGTTGGTCTTGCTCAAGTAAACAACTATTTTTTGCAATGCTGCAAGAAATGTGCTATATATCTTCATGCATTACATTAGCAATGTACACACATTTCAACACTTGCAAGTCAGCACCAGAAATACTAGTCTATTCGACAAATTATACATTTTTCATCAGTGTGCAATGCTGGCTAACAATTAGTTCTAAGAAGTTCCACAGCATCCCACCACTAGCTGGCGCTGCAGCCCCCCTCCGGTCACCTGCACCTGGACAGACGACATCTTGTAAAACCAGCGCAGTTTGAGTCTTTTGATTAAGAAAATGATAAGGTTACACAAAGGCTTATGCAGAATAACACGGTTTATAACCTCTTAGCAATGCACAGGCACCATTAGGGTAAGAAGGCTGCTGATGCTAATGCTGCTAACATAGATATTGTTTACCCGCAGATGATCTGCGGAACCATTAAATTGTTGACTAATTTCTTTCTTTTAGTATAGTTGACTAGTCTAAATTTAAATTTCTGTTTCAATGAAATTTATCATTAAGAACATTGCCAATTAGCGCACAATATTTTAAGTTAATTAACTGCAAAATGACACCAATTACATTCACTATTATTATTTTTCAAGCTACCATTGTGACATCAATATGCATCTAAATCTTCTTATAATTCCAAGAACTTTATATGAAGAATATTGATTAGACTATGGAGCTGAGGAAGATCCAGACACTAGAGCAAACTCATATTGTAAACTCTGTGTAAGCCTTTATCGAGACAAAAGGAACATTTAAATAGTCAAGTAAATCCAAAAACAAAGACAGAGTTCTCTTTTTTAATTAGAGGAGTTATGGTTTTTCAAAAAATGTGTTAGATTTGTCACAAGCTGATTTTTTTTTTTTTTTTTTTGGCTAAAGTTTCCAAATCTATTGAGAAAGACGCTACTCTGCTAGATTGAGGACACACATGTACATGCACATGCACACAAGACACACGTCACTGCCGACTGATGAGGTGCCAATGTAAACAAAACACAAAGAAGAGCGAGACCAAGGTGAACCAGTGGAAGGTGCAGGGAAGGATGTCGGCTGGTGAAGGTGAAGCAGTTAAAGCTAAATTGTCTATCAAATGGGGCGGGGCTACACTTTACCACTGATCATTAATTGGTGACAGTGACCCCACGGTGAAATACAGCAATGAGCCAGACAGACAGAATGACGCAGAATGTCTGCAGCAATGCAAACAAGCCAGCTTTCACAATATTCCCCAAAAATTGACCTTGCAAATGTTTTATGAGGAGCAAAAAGCATTCAACAGATTTGCTGGGCTTCAAGGATGCACATGATGAATTTTAGTGAGTGAACAAGAATGTCAAAATAACTCCACAGGGTACATATAACATATTGCAACGGTTTGGATATTGTCATTGTGTGGTGATGTATTACTGCACAGGGTCAGGAGGAAATTCTTCTTTCTGCAGCATCTCACTCCTCTAGTGCTCTTGTATAACCAACAAGTAAAAATATAGATTTCAAGAGAAGCATAAAGCAAGTGACATTCTGCATTAAAATGGTTGACGTATTCATTAGGCATTTTCAACTGGAAACCACCATACCGTTCAGCAATAACACCGCTGTGACAAAGACGGTATGCAAACTAAACGCTCGCCGCCTTGCACATGTCAAGCCCCTTCATGCTACACTGACATGTAATGAAACCCTGCGAGTTGAGAAATACATTTATATATTTCAGGTATGCTTTGGAAAATGCTCAGCGCTAAAGTAAGTCACAGGAATTTGTAATTTAAGGGCTGAAACATCCAACACGGCCATGGTCCTTGAATATATATTAACACTGTGACAAACATGTTTACCTTATTCTGCAACTAGATGTTGTAGATTGAAGAATGAATTTAAAGATGTCCTTTCCAGAGCAGTGATGAAAAGATGTTTACATTTTATTTCAAATTAATGCTGGAATTTGTTTTCTCTAATTTCCAACTAATCTAGTTTCATCCTCTTTGTGCTCAATGTTCTTTAGAGCTGGGAAACTTTTATCCTTTGGCATCAGGCAAAACATTGAACACAATTAAGTGACAATCATTTAAGGTAAAAAATATTATCAAAAAGATAAATAAAGAGGGAAAATAATGATTAACTATAAATTAAACACTGTTTTTCAATAAAATCATTTAGATTTGTTACACAATGTAAAAACACTGGTTGGTCACAGAACTGGGTTTCAAGTTCGTGCATCTCCCAAGACAAGGGTAGATGTGTTTGTCGCCCCAAGTCTTCATATTCCTCCTCGCCGCAAAAAGCCAATCCACGCTCTCGGTTCTACCTGAGTGCCTCCAAATGTAATTTCGCTGCATAATTGGATAGATATCCCCGAGTCTGCTATCGTTGTCTATGCATTAATCTGAATTGTTCCATTGTTGACATTGACCTACCCCTAAACACATTTGTATTTGTGCTTAAGTACTCCTTTCACTTGGCGTGTCTGTCTGCGGTAGTGGGCGGCGGCAGAATGCCTCCTAAACGATGTTATTTCGTCATAAAGTTTCTTCGGCAGGAAAAGGCGACAATCTCAAAACACAGAGGGACTTGATGCATGATTCGATGGCTTCTGCTACAGTCACCCCCATTGATCCGCACATTGCCGCCAACAGCGGCCCGGAGCTGTCGCCATAAATCATTTATTGCGCCATCACAGAAATCATTGACTCCCGTTTCTTTTCATAACATTCAGATTTCTGCATTTCTAATACCCACACTGAGAGACTCGACGCACCCCCTGAGGTGCACTCTAATTCACTCATGGTGCCAATGTTCAGCAGCCACCTTGATGATGGAAGACCTCGTGTACACAATATGGGATTTCAAAACATGTCAGGTCGGGTGTAAATCTTGGTGGCGCCTCTGGTGAAACAGATATTAATTTGAGAGTCTGTGCTTGGCGGACTTATGGTCTCCGTTTCAGGTGTATTTCAGAATGAAATGAGTTCTCTGCAGGCTACGGGAGAGGTGAGAAAAAGAGGCACATCAGACGCTGGATTGGGCTCGATGGTATAATCCTTAATGAATTCCATTCTTATTTATGACCTGACAGGGCACTCTAACTCACCTCTCAATACCTACTGAATGGAATTACTACAGCTATACAGTAGCAATTGCATGCCAATTGCCTCTGAAACAAAAGGTTATGGATGACAATCAATCAAAAAACTCCATCAGGAAGTTTCTAGGTCAGAGGAAACGGAGCCGGGGATCCAAACAGAGGATCCCACAGGTAGGTCTTCCAGTTTGATCTGTCAAAGACTCTTTCAGGAAGTTTCACTGATGATAGTGGACAGAAACTGGGTTGGGTCTCTTTAAAAAGGTTTGCTGCACTGTGTCGTTTATGGGCCTGCGAGGAGGATGCTTCATTCTGCACCGCTTCAGATTGCTTTATTAAAACATACTTCATACTGTCTTCCAGTTCTGACTTGATTGTTCATATCCCAGCAAGGAGGAACATAATAAATCATACTTAGAGTACACTGCAACCTCTATGAATATATTATTCTTATTGTTTTTTTTGGGAGATGCGCTTTTGCATTTTTATAAAATCTTTCTTGCGCTGATGCCGTTTAGACAGAAAAGGAAAAATAGCAACGAACAAAAAGCAAACTCACCTCCAGAGTGAGCTCTCAGTTACAGCCCCCAGGTTGAAGTCATGCAGCTTAGTCAAGATCAGGATCACCTACAACATAACAGCAACAGACACATTTAATCACATGCCGAGGTCTGCACTAAAAAGCCTTTGCATAAGTGCCTCTGCACGCATACATTACCTGTCTTCACCTAATGACGTGGAATGAATACAACATGTCCGCTACACCCTTATACTAATACATATCAGGCTGGTACAGTACATTATCACGACGACAAGAGATCCTCGCGTTGTCAGGAGATGTCAGTCTGCTGGTGGCAGGATCTGAAAAAAAAAATCCATGTGGGCTGTCGAGAGTTGTGTCTGTATCTCATGTGGAATGATACCTACATGACAGCAAAATCCGAACATAATTGTTCAGTGAACAATGAAAAGAATTGCAGTCAGCGGCTGCACCACACCACCCTCTCTCATCTCATTCCCTTATTTTTTTTAAAGGAATGTGCTTCTTTTACCTTCAGAATATAGTGTTATAGTAGTTAAAAGCTGCAAAAGCACCAACAAATGTTGATTTCCTACGGCAGATGGTGAAGGAGGTTGTGTTATTTTACTCACTATAAAGACATCCACTTCCAGCTCCAGTTGGGCTAAATGCTTTTGCATGTTATCTGAGGATGGTTGGACAATGTGTTTCTGGGGAAGCAAAAATGTGGCCCATAAAAGCCTGCCAAGGCACAGAGGGCAGAGTGAAATGGTGTGCAAACGCATTATTGTCACTCCAATGGCATTATAAATGACTTCCCATGGGGACACTCATAACTCTGCATAGAAAAGGAAGGGGGGGGTAGGGTAGAGAGTTTGGGGCAGGGCATGGAAGGAGCGAGGAGGAATGGTAGACAATAACAATCAAGGAGCGGAAACATGGCATAATATGACAATTTTTTTTAAAAGCCTGAAAGATAGGTCAGAAGCTCAATTACAGTGAGTTTAAGCACATTAACCTCATGGGACCCGCGGAACGAGTCATTAAATCGAGAAAAGCCACACAAGACTTGGAGGAACAAAGACAAGCCTCTAAGTCTGCTTTGAAAATGTTAAAAACCCAATTGACCCACAATTTAGCCATCAAACGGCCACTGTGCACGCCTGGGACTATCTGCGTTACAGGTTAATTAACCAATCACACAGAGAGATAAGCATTTGCATAACGAAATGCACCATGTCTGCGAGGTCCAACACTGGAGTCTGAATCAATTTGGAGTGCAGACTTAGTTAAATGGCTGTGATGTTGGGCCTAATTGCCTGCTCTGAAAAATAGATTCAAGAGAAAGACTCTGCCAAACTGTTGATCGTTCGTCTCCTCACTTCTCTTTCACTAACAACAATGACTCTGTGTCATGGGACATTATAAATACTATGAGGTAAATTGAATGTGGAATTGATTTTATCAGCGTCGAACCAGAGGCGCTTCGTTCCTAAGCAAAGGGACTCAAATCGCACGGCAAATTAACAGAGTAAACAACAAATAGATGTTCGCACTTTTATGGGTTTCAATCACTTGCGCCATTTCGCACACGGATTCGATTTAATCAGACGCTCACAAATTTAGACAAGGATGTAAAATAACCTTTAAAAATAGCCCCAAACGGCAAAAAAGCCTCCATGTCTTCGGGAGCTTTGTCTTTACGGTTGTCAATGTGTTTGTGTGGTTGGCTCATTAACAAAAGCTGACCCAGTGAAACGGGTCAGTGACAATCTCCCCCAGGGACCAACAGACAATTTAGGCAGATGACTGTTTGGATGATTTGTCCCTAAGTGGATACATCAAGAGTACATCACTGTAGCCACGTCTTCACTATTATTGATAGGCTGTGCGTCTGTGGCTCGCGTCAATAGGGAGCAACACCGAGGCCGGTAGGGAGACGTGCACGGCAGAGACGCAGCGACGCAGCGACACCGTGAACACCCGACAAATGAAGCGGAATCAAAAACACAAAATTCCCAGAGTTTATGGTGAAGTCTTGCATTTATGTAAATACAAAAAAACAAACACAAAATGGCTTCCAGAATTATTTTTGAGCCTCCCAGGTAAAAACAATCCTCCATGCATATCATCGCTCACTTGCATACGTGAAATTAAGGACCCTGGAAGGCCAAATGCAGTGCATTTATTCATGTTTATGTTTTATTGATGTGAGCAAAGAGAGCTTTGCCCCAGGAAAGTCAACCAATCATTTTCCAGATTGGCTCTCACCCTCAGAGGAGTTGGGTTTAGTCATCCTTTTATCCCAACACTCTATTCTTGTCGCTTTCTTTCCCTCCTTTGGTTCCTTTTCCTTTTCTCTTTCCTTTTTTCTCGATTTTATTTCCCTCTCTCTTTGTTGCTCCTTTTTTTTTGTGTGGCTGTGATGATTTCACAAGGAAAGTAGAGACGATTAAAAAAAATAATAAAAGCATCGCAATCAGGTGTTGTTTGACCATGGAAAGAGTTGGACCTGTTCAGACGGCTGAATAAACAGCCGCCATGGCAACACAGCTGTTACGGACATAATGTCATTGTGATTTACTGCGTCCGCTCATACCTTAGCAATGCACATGCACCACGAGCGCTCAAGCGTGCGGCCTATGCATGTACTGCAACAGCCACAGACACAGACCAAATGAAATCTTCACAAATTGCCTTTTTACTCTGCATTTTTATTTCTTTATCTATCTTTTATTGTGAAATACTGAAATTTTTCAAATGCTTCAGTGGGCTGTGACATGAGAGGCATCTCAACACCACACTGGTGAACAGAGGATTTTTTTCTACCCATTTAGCAATTTAGGTGTGAATCATCTCAGCGTCTGTACAGTAATATGGCTATTAATAAACCCAGATAGACTGTTGCTGCATATCCTGCACAGTTTTACTGGGCTCTGCAACGCCACACTTCAAATGGGAACCTGTTGCATATTCAGCCCCCGCGGTAAAACATCATTAAGGCAGCACCCGTCAAATATTATCTCTGTCTAATTGGGTAGACTAAAAGGGACCCTAACTCCGCACATCACACCTCTGGATCGTTGTTTCTTCTCTGCTCAGGAGGAACGCATCATGTGCGGCAGGAACAATCCTTAGAAATATGAGAACTGCAGCCACTTTCATGTAGATCCGCCTCTGTATTTGAACCTCACCGAGGGGACAACTGAGGGATCTAAATTAATTTCCAAGGGAC
This sequence comes from Hippoglossus hippoglossus, assembly GCF_009819705.1. NCBI lineage: Eukaryota > Metazoa > Chordata > Actinopteri > Pleuronectiformes > Pleuronectidae > Hippoglossus > Hippoglossus hippoglossus. The sequence continues at coordinate 9,009,207 of NC_047165.1, forward strand.
CCACAAAGTTGAAAACAGTGAGTGATGTAAAGGCTCTTTGTAATAACTGTGCTAACGGCTGGTGCTCAGAGAAGGCATTGACATGCGTCTCTTTTGTATTTACCTTTAGCCTCCTCCCTGCTAAAATGACACACATTTACATTCTCATGAATACACATAAGCTTCAGTATAGTGCAGCGGGAGGGTAAAGACATCCATACGCAGGGACGTCTCCCGGGAGAACCCCCCGTCAGTTTCCCCCCTCTGAGACTATAACCACAAAATCAAAATGTCGGACGGCTTGCTGAAATGTGTCAACACTAATTAAATCATTCCTTCAATATTTGGAATTTGGTTCATAATAAGCTGGCTTTTACTGAAATATGCCTCTTCTTTCCTGTCAGCTGTCTGGAGGTCAATTTCAAGACCTTATCAGATTTGTCAAAGTGGGTTTGGAATCCATCGAGTGACTGAATTTAAAACCTTCCTTGAGTGCAGCTGTTCTTCTTTTTACTTTGTGCAGGTTCACATGCACAGTGCACGTGTGAATATTTGTGTTTTTTTGTCGCTATTTCTAATACTTGAGAGTCAGGTCATGAAGATGTCCTGCACAACAAAATCATTATATCATAAATACATAATTATTATATCTCTGGTTCAGGAGTGATTTGGCCACAACAGCAGCTGCACACTGAACATACAATATTCAAGCTCCCCTGGTTTTTACAGACCAATGAATCAGCTCATCGATTAGTTGTCTGAACTGCAAATGTACTGTTTTGGTTCACTCTCACAGCTGTAACTGTGCAGTTTGTGGTGGCAACAGATTGCAGCAGACAGTTAGTGACCACTTGGTGAAGATAGAGGAGCATCTAGCGGCTAAAGACTCAGATATTTCCCTCAAGAGTTGGTTGGGCCCAAGAACATGAGCTAAAAAAGGGTGACATCACACATTTATGATCACATGAACACAAACAGGACTGCGACTGAATGACATCGTTGACCTACACATGTTAGATCTGTAAATAAGTTGGGGATAAAATGTCAATGTCATATTTTTAAAAATCTTTATCAAGGATTGTTTCAATGAGCCTCAAGATGCAATTCTACATTGATTGAGCTATGATGGACTTGTAGTGTAGTAGGTAAAATATATTTAATATGAAAATTATTCAACAACACAAATCTCTAAACGTGATTAAATAATAGCAGCTGTGTGTGTGTGTGTGTGTGTGTGTGGAGATAATCAGCAGATATATTACAATTGTCTAAGAAATAATCAGAAAAACACAGGTGACCACAGTTGATCCCAAAATTCTGACAGAAGTTAAAATAGTTTTTTAAGTGATATATACTGTATGTTCATACCTGTGTCATATGATAAAATTAATCTCCACGAAGGTTGCTGCTTTGTGTTACATGGTGTTCAGGTACACACTTAATGTCCACCCACAACACATTTTATTTAACTGTTTATGTAGAAGTGAACTCATTAATTGATTTTCACAGATCAGTGGTACTGCCCACATTCATCCAAAATAAAAAAAAACCTCATTAAATACTAACTATTAATACTTGCAATCAATCAGACGCTACGGTAATATAGTCTGTGTGTCAGCTCTGCAGTCCCATGAAGACATGGGGGAGGATTTGATGTTTAGATTAAAACCAAATGCTAAGAGAGAACTTGCTAATATTAATGAAGCTACATATAAAACTACGTGTGATGAAGGTGGCAGCATCTAAAGGCCACACACACACACCTTCAAGAACATCAGAGTGAAATCTAACGTTAAAGAGCAAAGTAATCGCTCTACAGATATTGAGCTTGTCACGTGTCTTTTCCTGTAGAATGTCACAAGTAATCGGTGACACCGGTGTTGTCGAGAATTTATTACCCTGTGGGAAAATTCCCACACCGTGACATCCCTGTACTCTTCGCTGTTACTGTTCCAATGAGGAGCAGAGGAAGAGGAGAAAGAGGAAACAGGCTGAGAAAAAAAAATGGACACAGTGAGAAGAGCCAACACTACGAAATAATGCAAATCCGTGGAGGGGCCCTAATGCATCGTGGCCATTATCAGACACCAAAAGCTGCCATATCGCTGTGAGAGGAGCGAGCTGGGACTACGCTGTTCACCTCGTACACTGCATCTCACCAGTCTTAGCACGCAGATGCAAAAATAAAACCTGTTTCATTTGTTGTTAGGCTCATTACATTCTCAACTTCATTAAGGGAAGGAAGACAGGAGCCAAGGGCGAGAGAGAGTCATTTGAGTGATTTGACAAATACTGTTTTCTTAAAGGGAAGCAGCTAATTAATGTCCTAGATCTCATCCTGAATGATTCACCTCTGCTGTGGACTTTTAAATTCCATTTCTTGAGCGAGAAATGAAAAGATCCACAGCCAAGCACAAGAAAATCTTCGCAGAGCCAAACACACTTGGTGGAAATCTACCAGCGTAGACGTAGAGAGCGATGTGTGTCATAACACGCTCAACGCTGGAGATATAAATTCTAACTTTGCTTCCTCTCTCTCACAGGATTCAAGATGAATATATTCATGCATCCATTAGAAATTATCTGATGCAAACACCTGCGGAGAAAAGAAACACAGTATTGGTGGAAAATTTGCATAGATTTCTTTAAGGCTCGACAGGAGCGAGGCTAAAATCAAGATGCACAAAATACAAGTGGGTGGAGGAGCAGAGGCACGACACGTTGATTGTGGCTGTGTGAGGATGTCTCCAAAGTAGAGCACTTAGTGGAAGAGACTAACGTCTTTTAAGAGTAACGGTGCGGTCGAAGCGAGGCCCAACTCCGTCCTCATCTTGTCTGTGGGCCCAAATTGATTGTTTGTACTTTTGTGGGTGAAAACGTACTCCGGGGGGGGGATGCTGCTTTCATCAAGTAAACCCCAGCGAAAGGTCCCCTGTGCATTAGCCGGCCGTCTGTGTGTTTGCTTTTCCTCCCCGACTCTGGAGCTCTGGCCATATAACCCTGATGCTTTGAGCTAGAGAGGTTTCAGCAATCAATTTGGTCCATTATGGGAGGGAAATTAATGAAATGGGCTGAATATAAAGGGGTTTCACTTCAAATACAGCTCTATTGTGAGGGTATTTTGTGGCTATGTTATGTCTCTCGGCTGCTTGCAACAATACAATAAATTCTACTGCTTGCCATTAGTGGTAAGAAAGATTGCGATTGGTGCACAAACGGCACTTTACTTTTTTTCTCTAAAGAAAGCTGGAGGTAAAAAGTTATAGGAATACACTCTGCACTTCCTGTGATTCCATGTTGACTTTGCTCCGCGCCCTGCGATTTGCACAAAGAGTTGAAAAATCAAAGAACATCCAAGGACAAATGAAATGGCAATTTTAGAAGTAATTTAAATGATTTGACACATTTGACAAAGTTTTAGTCACATCCCGTGCAATTTGAAATTAATTTGATGCATTGTAAGTGGTGTGGAGAGCCAAACATTAGCATTTTACTTTTACAGGTTTTTCATATTCTGTGCCCCCCCCTCGTTTACTCATATTTAGTGTTGAGGGTTGAAAGTACAATAGCATGACTACATTTATTCTTTTTTGTGTGTGTAATCATGTTATTCATGAAGCCGTGGATGACGGCAGAGAATTGGAAATTTACCAGGATGAAAAATGTTTCTATAAAATCTTAGGAGTTCTCAACAGGTTTGAACACTGGTTATCATCTCGGAGAAGTTTTAGCAGTGAAACAACGTTTAGACATTACTTCCAGTCTCTTCTGTTTCTCCTTTGGCTCGTAATGGCTCGGCTTCTGCCCGGGGGGGACATCTGAGGTGGAGCCAAAGGCAGGAGTGGGTCCAAATTAAGATTTTGGAAGAGAGAAGGCCTCCACCTAAAATGACCCTCTTCTCTTCCAAAAGGGCTGAGAATCAAATCTTTTCCTGTGTCGCTTCTTTGCATTTTTCATGATGTGAAGAGGCAGAAAATGGCCGATCGGATTAGCATTCACTTTTAAAATGGCTATTTCTTCCAGAGAGATTGGATTGATATGGAACTTATTTGTTTTTCCAGTTCTGTTTAGAGGGAAACACTAAATTCTTATGATGGACATAAGTCATAAGAGATGGTCTAGTTGGGCAAAGCAAAGTTTTTCTGTGGACATCTTGTTTCCACCCTGACAAAAAAGCCCTTCCTCCTCTAGCAGGGCCCCAAGTTCAACAAGCAGCAACTAATAACTGATGGCCAGCAAAACCAAACGTCATTTCGGTGAGACTCAAGCCGTTTGGAGGCATGAAAATGTTCTGACCCAATTGTCCAGACATTTCCCCCCGACTTTGCCTTTCGCATATGAAGAACGCAGCAGGAGATTGTTCGGGTCACGCGTCTTCACAGTAAAATCTCCGTAACATTCAGGCGAGAGGTGGAACATTAAGGAGACAGGACGTATAAATGCAGCTGTGGAAATTACAAGATATTTGTTTGTTTCAGATTTGCGATTATCGACTGTTACAAATGTCATCACAGCTCCCACTTGCTCGTGGTGAATCTCCTGGACAACATCCGGCCATATTCTCACACTGGCTCACTCAGTTTCTACCACAAACGCATGACTGAAAGCAGCTTTAGTGGGAATAACCTCATCTGAAATATTTGTTAATATGTTTTTTCCAGTACTCTAGTTTTGGATTATGCTTACGAATAAAGCAGACCACCAACTAGCACTTGTATCCAGCCACAGAACATAACATGAGTCTTATGGGCCAAAGTCTTTTCCACCTCAGGGAAAACCTGATCAGGTCTGATCAGGTTTCAACGATGAAATCTTCTAATTGCCATCTAGCAAATCTTGCAACACGTGCAGGAAGTTTTCATCCTGTAGTCTCACATGAGTTAAAGCAACAAAAACAGTTTGGTTATATATCAAGGAAGACTATACATGTAGTGTCTCATGCTAGTGATTTTTTTCAAAAAAGAAAATCCTGGATGTTTAGCCTTTATTCAATAGGACATGATTAAATGTGAAAGGGGGAGAGAGAGAGCAGAGAAGACGAAGGAGCGCCGGATCAGAACCAGACCTGTGGCCACTGCCGGAGGATTTAAGCTGCCATATACGCCCACCGCCCAACAAGCCAATTTCCTGTTGGATGAATATTGTATGAAAGCAAATGACAAGTGTTGTCAGTGAGCATTTTGCTCTTATGTTCAGCATCAACTTTTTGTGTGTGTCAGATACGTTAATTAACATTCCCTCACTTTGTTGAGAGAAAATATCATCTCGGCTGCTGGGTTTATCTGATTACATATTCATTGAAAAATTCATGGTACAAGCCTTTTAACGTGTGTATAATGTGACACCTTCAGCCTTTGATCGTTTGTTCGCCGTCGTCTTTGTTTACTCGCTTGTTTGGCCACGAAAACACAAAAATGTTCATGCTTGACGAAAAAGTGTGGGAGACCACTTTTCGAGCATATTAATGTCAGAGCCTGGCTGCAGTTATGTCTCCCGGCTACGTTTAAATCTCCATATCAGAAAGAGACACGTTAGGTTGAAGCAAGACAACAGCGGCGCAAACTAAAACACAGCATCTGATGAGATGGAATTTCTGCTACCTGTGTGGAATACTGAGCCTCCGAATAAAAGAGCAGGCATACGCAGTGAAGAAAGACAGACATGGAGGGGATTATAATCAAAGATGGTTATTTAAACATTGTGAACAGCACAATTTAACTGTCGGAGTAGCAAAGCACAGCATGAAATCAGGAATTAAAATCTACCGGCTCCTGGTTTAGACGCTGTGTGAAACGGTGGCTGGAACACAATTAGCTGTTATTTCAAATTCAGTGCTTAAGTTGTTGTGATTAATTTACAGCTTCCTGACAATCTTATTGATGACAATTCACATCCACTTCAATACGATCATTAACTCATGTAAATGATGTGCAGCCTCCGTCAGGTCTTACCTCTGCAAAAAAAAAAAGTGTGATGAATATTTTGTCATAACTTTTAACTATAACTCTTTTTTTTTTTCTGCTTTCTATTTGGTTCAAAGCAAAAGCAACCAATCATTTTAAAAGATTAACTCCACGACACCCATTGGGTATTCTGTTTTCTAAACGTGTCATTTTGTGCTTTGGAAGTTTTCCATCATCTCCATTGATTACGCAGTGTGTGTGTCTGTGTGTGTGTTGTTTTAGGTCTTTTGTATCTCAGGGGATGGGAGAAAAAAAAAAAACATTTCCCCCAATAACTAATGCATTCCTGTCACTGTAAACTGCCAAGTCCAGCCATTACTTAAGCCGACTGCCACCGGAGAAGTCCCCGTCATCTTTAAACATGATAGCAACTGCGGCGGCGGCGGCGCTCCAGGCAACGTGCTGCTTCGAGGTATAATGTCACCAAGCCAGGGTCCCTTGGTTTGCTTGTTATTGGCGATAATGAAAGTAAAGAAGAAAACACAACATCTCCCCATTTGAATTCCAATTGTATGATTTTCCCCAATCAGAAAATGCATAAATTTGTTTTCATTACCCAATCACAGCCAGAGTATGCGTCTACCACACTGCGACAGTTATTAAACTAATTAATCACATGCAAACTTGTCAAATATGATCCCGCACCCCCTTTGTCACTTTGATTAAATTTGAAACGTAAACGTGTGAGAGAGAGAGAGAGACTGAGAGTGGGGGAGGTGGAGAGGAATAAAGCAATGACAGTGCTTGAACATACAACTGACGGCGGGGACTTTATTTGCTGCTTAAAATGCACTTTGTAGAGCAAAACTACAGTCTGAGGAATTACAAGTGCCAAAGAAGTGCTGGGAGCCCATGTTGATGTGATGCATTATGGTCCCTGAGCACAAATGATTCATGAAAAAAAAAAAGGGCACACATGCATGTCATCTGAGGAGTAAAAACTGGGATTCACTGAATTATTACAGTAGAGAGGGTGAAAATTGAATCCTGTGCACCATGAAATAAAAGAGAGGCTAACACAAAAACTAACACAACAGGAAATGCTTCCTTGGGTTCTTTTTTCCATAAAATGTTTAAAAAGAATTTCCCCATTCAGGCTTCTGAGCGATTGTTTTTCTTGTAGTAACCAGCGTCCACACTTTCACATATAGCACACAGGATTGCTGGCGTTTCTATCAGCATCTTACAATCACATCAGTGGACAGTGCATCCCTAAAGGCTTGAGACAGGCTGGATTAATGAACAGACGTATGGTGCTGACACCCCGGGGGACAGGGAGGTAGAAGACAAAAACGGCTGGTGTGAAAGGAATTATCTTTGTAGTTGTTTTATTTCCACTGGTTGCTACTTTCAAAATCCATATTTAATAAGCCTGAAACTTTGCTCACAATCAGCTGAATAATAATAATGGTGCATTAACAGTAATGCAAAAATCAAGAGAAGGGCTTATGGGCGATCTGAAATTAAACATTTCCAAATGTCGAGGTGCTACAATAAATTCAAAGCGTAACATGAGGGGAAAACAATCCGAAATGTTAAAAACTTCAAGCGCCTTTGATTTTCTTCAAACGTGGTATGGATCACAATCCCCTCAGGCAGCAACCAGGGGGCCGGAGGATGATTAAAGTGCATGAATAAGAAGGTTTTACAAGGTCAGACATTAGCCCCTTTCCCTCATGAGACTTCTCTATTAAAGGGTCTCACCTAAAATTATACATGCATAAAAAAAAAGAAGTGCGGTGGCTGTGGAGAATACGGACGAGACGTGCGGGAAATTATCAGGAGGAAAAGAAAAAACAAAACTGCTAAACTTTTCCCTTTGTTGCATCTGAACACCTCAACAGTGGCAGCTTTTTAATGCACTTTTCATCATCCTGTAACACCCCCACAAACTCTGGTAAAATGCCTCTGTGAATTGGGAACCCATTCCATTTGATTTTATGGATCAAGGAGTTTTCTATGCAACCAGCTCTGGCATGCTAAATGGAATGGCTGTCTATCTAATGAACTGGTTTTAAACGCGTGTCCCCCGGGGCAGTGTGATTTCCTCTTTTTTATTGTATATTTATACCGATGAGATTACGTGCAACAATAACTGCCTCGTCCCGATTAAGCATGAGGACAATGTGGCCCAAGTGGCAGCAACAAAAAAAGACCATACAACGGAACTGACAGATGGTTTGGTTTCTTGTCACCATGAGAAGAAACCAGAATTCAAAGAGCCACAGAGATGTACTCCACGGCTGAGAAGGAAATCTGGTCCTGCTCCTCCTGAGGCCAACGAGGGGGACCACACCCTAATCCCCACGTCGCCACCACAGCAACATCCAGCGTCGCTTCAGAGGCAGGAGCTCGGGGGATGTGTTGTCAATAAAGACGCTCATTAACTGTCATTATCTTCAACACGGTGTCCTAGTTTGGTCAGCTGTCTGAGGGGACCCTGCAAAAATGGTCAATCAGGAGCCTAAAAATCATTTGGCTGCCAATACCTCCCTGATCACCAGCTGGCTCGCACACTGAGACTGGTGCCTTCTGGGTGGGGTGGGGGGGTGGGCTCTGCATCCTTTGAGTATAGGATCTGCTGCAATGGCTGTTTAAAATGATCATCAACATAGTCCTATCACAGCTTGAACCCCCATGTGAGGCACAAGGCTGAAAAAATCGTATTTCCAGACAGGCTATACCACAGCCAAGAGTCTTTATGAGTATTTTTAATTAGTTTACCTTCTATTTGTTTCTCTATTGATGGTGCATGCCATTATAAATCACGACTCTTTAAATCTCCATCCCCATTCACATTCAGGACGGACTGAAGCAGGAACATGCCCAGTCAATCAATACTACATGTAGTTAAGAACCATGAATTTTAAAGGGTTCTTCGTGCAGTATGTGTTTTTATACCCATGGTTGAGTCCAATCAATGTTATCGCTCTTAAAGTCAGAGAGCAGAGGAATATGACTCCGGGCTTTGATGTCTCAGACAATCACAGAAATCAAATAATAGTCGGCTGCTGTTTTGTGGACAGATTTGAGGTTTTTACGCGATGAAAATCCTTTATCATATCTGAACTCTCGAGATCCCCCGCTGGCGCTTTCACCATCACCCACTGCATCTTTCTCATTTCGCTCCCTGTGGGATTTTACACCTCGGCCAGATCACAGGCAAAGTCTCGAAGTGAATATTTGATAGAACCTCCCTCCACCACAGAAACGAAGTAATTTTCCTTCAAATGTCCCTTTTAGATTGGATTTATTATCAGTCATTTGGATCTAATATAGCCTGAGCTCTAACATATAGTCATAAAACGCCATCAATTTAAACTGCAGCTTCAGTCGCAGTTTTGGGACCACAGACAGAGATTCAGGCTGTATAAATCAAAACTGTTGACTGGCTGCAGTGACAAGCCCATCAGTGACGACCCAGTGAAGAGTGTTCTGCGGTACAAAAGGCCATCGTTGGCGAAGACATCTCGAACCAACGACATATTTCACAATAAATCCCACAAATCAGATTTTATCAGGTGAATTACTGGTGCGTCTCTGTCCACGACGATACATCTGTGTTGCCTCTCACATCAGGATATGTTGCAAACAGAAAATGCACCAGATAAGAGAGAAAAAAACAATGTTGAATGATAAAATCCACCAAGTGAGATATATGTGCATTATTCCGGATGACATATATATTCTCACTGTTTCTGGGACACAAAAATCTGCAGATGTGGTCCCAGATTAATGTCCCTGCCAGTGCCACACATTCTCTTGCCAAACAAATTAAGGTGATCTAAATTACCTGAGGGGAAAAACATAGCTCCCTTCTTTTGTACAAGGCAGTTTGTATAGTTTTAAGATCTGTGTGCCTGATTTGTGCTGGTGCTTGCAGACGGTTTGACACGGTGCATACCTAAAGTAAGAGATACAATCTCCATTGTGGAAACCCAAATGGGTGTGTGCAGCTGTGATGCCAGTGTCTGTGGGGGGGGGGGGGGGGGGGGGGGGGGGGGGTTCTGGGTGGCTGCTGCAAAGTCTTGTTGTCCATTTCATTTGTGCACATTCACACCAACCTGTTTCAAAGTGCAAAGCCTGGCAGCTTCTCAACAATAAACATGTTGCAGTGCTGTCTGCAGCCAGGTTATTAGACGACTATGAACTATGTGAGCCAAATGTCAACGACTGAGGCATGGCTCATTTGCCAAAAGGTCGAACTGTGTCTCATCAGCGTCACGTTAAGGGCCAGGTTGGACACAATCCCCTTTTAATTGTCGCTATTGCACCTTGATGACAGACATTACTTGATTATATCATAAATAATTAATGTGTTGTGATTGCTGCCAAAATGCCTGCGCCTTCCCATAGTGCCGTGTCATCCTCATTTACCTGGGGGTTAACTGTTCATTTAAAAGTTCAGGTGGCAACACAGTTTGTTGAAATCAATGCCTCTGCTCGAGTTTGAAATCCTGCAGGTGCACAGTCTCATCCAGCAGGCGAGCACACGGACAGGAGCGCAGTGCGCGTAATCATAATCTCCATTTATACAGCAACGAAATACATAATCATGAATATAAGGAAATTAGCAAATGCATTGTTGAATTCAAGACTCAGGCACATTGCAATTATTCATTTGTGGGAGACGAATTCCCCTCGTGCGCACTGAAACAGCTGTGCGTAAAAATGTGACAGATTCATGTAAATGTATTTTATAATTTACATATAATGGAGAAAACGTTAATTAGCTCTTAGGGTCTTAAACCCTTTATGATGTGTGTTGCTGTTGGATTCAAACTCACGCTGCTGTTGTGTCCAGACCAGTGCACCATCGCCTGGTTGTGCGCAGAGTCTCCCGACAGGGCGAAAGTGGACGTGTCCACGTAAGGCTCACTTTGTCTGGGGTTGGACCCCCGGGTTTCCTCCCCGGTGCGCCGGTGCTCGCCTCTGGAGCTGGAGGCACCTTGGACCGTCTCCACAAACCTCTCCCTTGACTGCGCTCCTCCACTTATACTCATATCCACATTCTCGCTGAATTCTGGACCCACACTCCTCTTCACCTTCTTCTTTCTTTGAAAAATATTCGCAGTACTTCGCCTCAAGTTGTCCTCGGAAACGCTGTCGTACTTTTTACCGGGTATTTTGAGACGATTCGCGCAGTTTGGTGCCGTTTCGACGCCGATCGGTGCCTCCTGTTTCAGTCCCTTCTGTGTTTCATTCCTAGTTTTCTTGCCACGGTCCGGTTTCAAATCGCCGTCTGGTTCCGTTCCAAAAACTTCTGCGCAATTGTCGACTTTGTGTAAGACTTCGGCTGGTTGTCGGGTTCCACGTGCTTCCAGCGGCACGACCTCCAGCCGATAAAATCTATCGTTAGCTCGGGGTGAACTTATTTCCGCTTGAGCCACAAAGTTGAGGCGAAGGGGGCAGAGCAGCGCGACAGCCAAAAGGGAAAAGCTCCAAAATGACCACAGCTCCATTGTGTTCTTCCAAAACTGAGTCTATCAGAGAGAGGGACACGTGTGACAGAGCTGTTCAACTTCTCAAAAACAAACCATTCAAGGCTTCATCTTTACGCGCAAGAAGCCGCTCCGCAGACCTGCTCGCGTCCAGGACTTTGTCAAAGTGAGGAACCAGTTGGGGAGGCGCTGCGCGTCAGGCGAGCGCGCCGACGGAGAGTGGCTGCGGGAGCGGTGCGAGCTCATTGTTCATGGGGAGGCAGCTTTAAAATATCGAAATCATCCTGAAATGATTTCACGCTCTTATTTCCGTCTGTATATACATTTTTTATTATTCAATAACGTCTCGTCTGTTTTCGCAAACACATAGAAGTTGTTCCTGAGCAGCTCTTTGATTGACTCGGCGCGGTTGACAGCAAAAGTAATCTGTGCTTTGCAGACGTGTTCACGCTGTGGCTTTCTGCCTCTGAAACGATGCAAAAAGACAGAAAACATCATTTGTTTGCATCAGTCAACACCGGATTCACCTGTCAACTGCGTGCACGCGCGTGTGCATGTGGTCGAGGACATTTTGGGGGAAACTCAGATGGACTTCTGATATGTTAACGTGGTTTTTAATGTGCAGAGGTGCAGGATTTTCCACCTGTACATCTGATATAAGCCTTTTTTAATTAGGCCAGTAACACGGTGCGCCCCAGGCCTTCTGCTACATAACAGCCCAGGAAACAAGAAAAGCTTTGAAGTCATACTATGATGTGTTTGCTGTCATCCTCATGACATACACACATACACACACACAACAACAACAAAAACAACCACAACTCCATTTTAATCTTAGCACCTTCAAGTTTCTTGTTATTCTTGCATTTTTACAGTGCAGATTTGAAAAATGGAGCTTTCTCCAGATCAATACGCTATTTGAAAGGTATTAGTTTCAATTAGTGAAGCCGAATGGATCCTGAATGGCAATCCCTATTTCCTGCTGACAGAGCTGCCTGTCAGTTGGAATCTTGTTGAAAAGACTTTATTCTGAACATTTATTACGATGCCTGGTGATGAGGAGCTAGAAACGCACATTAGCCGGGTTTATATCCCAAGGGAGAGCCATAAAGACAAGGATCTCCATCTTCTTCAAGGACAACAAGCACATGTTTGCGTCATAAGAATGTTACCAGATGCTATATGGAAAGACGTCAGACATATTGTGGGATAAGGAGACAGTAATTACTCCAACCTGTCAAGGTTAAACCAATCGAGCACCTGAGGATACTCATGCACTCTTCCGCACTTGCATGAACATGACAAGTAGTGCTGACGGTTGAGAAAAACTGTAAACGTGAAGAGACTGTGCTGGAAACTTACTCTGCATTTGATGGTGAACACAATATGTGAAAACAAGTGAATCCACCTCACGCACACTTTCAGAATTCATATTTAGGATCGCAGCTTGTTTCTGCTCTGTGGATGAATCCTCTGCTGCAAAATCATGCATCTGCTGAGCTGTAAAACACAGTGTATTTGGGGAATAAGATAATTTGCCACCCTTGAGCTGCACGGCAGGAACCGAGCACAACACTATCCACTGGAAGGACTGACATTGACATGAGTTCATTGCACCTTCTGATCATTCACAAGTCCTCAGACAGAGCAGTGAAAACAGCAATCAGAAGAATAGCCAGAAGTGCCATCAGCCTCCTCGCTGACCTCACTTCTTGGTCACCGGTTTTTGGCACGGCTGTACAAACAAATTGAGATTCATACGACTGAGGGCCCCGGGCAGCAGGTGCTACTGTTGCAACTCCACCTCACACCAGACAGCTCACTCTCTCCGCAGCCCATTCCCGCCAGAACGCCTCTGCAATGAGGGGGTAATTGGACTGATCACACTCTGTTTACCCATTATGCTGCTAAAATGAAGTGGGTTGTTCCCAAACACAGTGTGACAGGCCGGGGAGGGAGGAGAAACCTCCTCCATCAATGACACATCTTTTAATCTGCACTAACCTTGGGCCGGGGGAGCTCTGTGAAGATTCCTGTGTCTGTGTCTTTTGTGCGCTTGTATGTGTGAGAGCGTTTGTGATTACATGTGGAGGAATATCCGAGTGTGTGATACGCGTGTGTGTGTGTGTGTGTGGCCATGCCCCGTATCCTACGTGTGCTTTAACTATGACAAGGAATATTGCATATCTTCCTGGGTGGAGGACATCTCAGATTCTGCATAAATCTGAGCCACAGTGAAAGAGAATAAGAGAGAAAGCGAGATGAGAGGACAAGCCTGAAAAACTGTGTAAATCGGTGTAGCTCATTCAATTTTATGTGCTCGCCTCCCCGGTGTAGATCATTAGCAAGATTATCAGATGTAATCAGCTCATTCTGGTGGCACACAACTCAGACAGTTCCCCTGCAAACGGCACCGTTCTCCCTCCTGCTTCCTCTGAAGACAGGGAGCAAAACTCTGAAGCTTTCAGGACAAAATCCCATTTGTGCATCCGCTGTCTGCATCCCAAGCTTGTTAGTTCCAACACTTCAGTGATCCCGGCGGAGCGGACGCACAGGCAGTAGCAGGAACCATAATGGCCATCACCCAGACAGCTCACACTCGCATGCGGGAGATGAACAGCAAGGTGCACTCCCCGCTCGGCTGTGCCCCTGCCATTAAAGAGAGAAACTTTCTTTTATTGCAGATGGCAAAACACTTATTTTGCACCTCCTTCATTGTCTAGATGAAAGAGAGGCATTTTAAAATCGCAGTGGGAGGAGCAGTTTAGGACAGTTTGCCGCTGTAATAAACTGGCCCTGTCACTGCAAATGCACCTCTCCTCATATAGGTGAGTCGCTGCATGTATATTACCTCTTTGATATCTTTGTTCTCGAGCCTCTGCCTGTACACGATGAACACGGGGATGAACCTGTCAAGACATCAGTGCAGTTTACCTGACCTCCCTCAGCTGCAGCTCAGCCCTCACACACAGTTGGGATGAATCAGATCGAGGAATTCTCTCAGTCGCGCCGCAGTTATAGAATTATAATTTTTGTTCCTTCATCCATATATGCTAACGTGATAAAGATAAGTCAGAACCTGGACTTGATATAGTTTGATCTGTTTTTTTTATGCTGCTGTTCATAATAACTGGTGTGATCCGTGATCGGCGGCTGTGGCTCAGGAGATGGAGCAGGTCGTCCTCTAACCAGAAGGTCAGCGGTTTTATTCCTGTCTCCATCCTGCGTTCCGAAGTGTCCTTGGGCAAGATACTGTTCCCAGCTGTGCCGGCATGTGTGATATAAAAAAAGTGTGCTGCACATAGAAGCACTGTGTGTGCGTGTGAATGGTTGAATGGTTAAGTGGTCATCAAGACTAGTAAAACCCAATATAAATAGAGACAGTTACAGTTTAGCTTCATCTAAAACCATTAACTGTAAGTGCAACATACCTGGAATTAAATAATCTGTCATTACAATCCTGTCTCCTGGAATTTACATCTATATTCAATGAATCAAGTTTTGTAAGAGATGTGAATCCAACTGAATGACATTTTCTACATAATGTGAAAACAATGTAAATGAATATACCTGCCATGTCTTGACCTTATGAGTAAAATGCTTGCAAAAAAATATTTCATATGTTTTTATCTTTCTTTATACAGCACAGACTCTCAGAGTTTAATGGAAGTGTTAGAGCATGTTAGGGTGCATGTTTAAATCATTAACTAACTTAAAGGTCCAACGTATAAGATTTAGGTGAAAGGGTCTAATGGCAGAAATTGAATATATAATAATAGGGATGATTTCACTTATCTGTAATCTTTATATTTACATCGGGAGCGGGTCCTCTCTACGGAGGCCGCCATGTTTTTTGCTGGACAAATAAACACCTTTTGAGTTTTTATGACAACTGAAGGCTGCCACAGGTTCTCTTTCATGTTTGGAAAGGGAGGGTGGGGTGATGGGTATTCTGCTGCAACATGGAACTTCACCACTAGATGTCACTAAATTCTACACACTGAACCTTTAACCAAAACCATCATTCATGCCAAAGCCTAAACACACACACACAAAGACACGCACACACAGAAACACACACACACACACACAACTCATGTCATGCAGACCCCAGTCGACCCTGTCAAAGTCCTTGGTTTTGTACACCATGCCATCCACCCTGAACTCTCCCTACCACTTCCAAGTTGCCAGGGCAGAAAATACACACAAAGCTGTTACTTTCCTCTAAAAAAAATGTAATTGGCAAAACAAATTGTTAATATGTGCATACAATTTCCAGGAGACGGGGGTTGCTCATTGAACAGGAAAACTGTGGCCCTGAGTGTTTCAACGAACAATTTGAGAAATAATTTAGCCTTCATTTTCCTTTCCAAATAAACGTGGTTTGTTTGAAACCTCATGTGCAAATTTCTTGCCTCGTCTGACTTGATGTCACAGCACAACCGGATTTCAACAACTATAGTAAGAATACAGATGTTAGCATCACATAACTACAGAGAGAGCAATCCTTTATCAAGGTTTGGTGCTGATGCCTTGATGGAGACCGTTGTCATCTCTGCTTTACATGGCTGGGAATGTCTTTCTATACAGCTGTGAGTTTGCCTGTTCTCTCAATTCCACTCCAACAAGCCAGTCAGGTGAAATTTATGCCTGAAAATGACATACCCAGGAATGTGTGTGACGGTCTGTCGCTGTCGACTCTTTGACGGACTGACAACCTTCGCAGGCTGGTTTCCTGTCTTGCAGCAAAAGCAACAAACCTTGAGTAGATTTAATATGAGAATCCAATGAACAAATATGTTTTTCTATTAAACCATCTTCCGAGAGACGACGTTTACGAACATGAATCTGAACGTTTTTTTGATCCCTTTTTGCTAGAATATGTCCCCCCCCCCCTCTGGCCTCGGCAATTATGACCAACAGATATATTAGCACAATTAAGCAGCTGCTCTGTTCATGTCTAATAAACATGTTTGTTTATCGCCACTGAGAGAGAATACCATCTGTTGTCAAAAGCAAATTCTTTGACCCACTTTGAAAATACCAGATTTGTCGCTTAAAGGGAAACGCCGGCAGACGAATGCAGAAGGGAAGTTCCTCTTGCACAAAAGAACATTTCATCGCGTGTAAACCTGAATCCATATGTTAGCAAAACTGCTGCTATTGGAGACGTCCATGCTGAAAACAGTCGTGTGCACATTTCATCCACAGAAAAGGAACTTATTCTCCGTAGACAAAGGAAGAGGGAAGCAGTTCAAACTTGTGAAGCCACTCTCATGTATAATGAACCCT
Source organism: Hippoglossus hippoglossus (assembly GCF_009819705.1). Taxonomy (NCBI): domain Eukaryota; kingdom Metazoa; phylum Chordata; class Actinopteri; order Pleuronectiformes; family Pleuronectidae; genus Hippoglossus; species Hippoglossus hippoglossus. The sequence continues at coordinate 9,025,882 of NC_047165.1, forward strand.
TCCACAGACAGTGGCACCACACTTATGCATAATTGCATTACAGTATGTCAAAGAGTGAAATTAGGAAGGAATCAGTGAGGAGAAACAAAGTAACTGTAGCTCATCTGCTGTCAGTTACTTCAGTGAAAAAGGAAGATTTTTCTGCCAGAGAACAATGGGTACAGTGCAGTGCTAGTGTGGCTCATTTGATTTCTATATAAATCTTATTTTTTCTTTATGTTAAAGTTGAGGCAAACACGGCCTGATTCTACAAAGTGACCTCTGTTTTTCACTGGAACAGCATCAGTGAGATGCCGTCATATCATATATGGACACAATGTCTGGTTTCTAGCTTTAGGACATCTATATGTTCACTGGAACGTCAGGCCTTACTGTGGGTGTAATATATGCATGCATAGATACAAAAACGAATGGTATTCTTATTTAAGTTAGAGGCAAACAACAGCAGCAATAGATCATGTTAAAATTCACCTAAATCCTTTTTGTCCTTGTTTGTATTAGCATGATGTTTGGGGAGATTCATAGCAAGAGAACATGGCATGTACATGTTTTTCATGACAACTGATTTAAAAAAAACAAGACAAAGCATATCCCCTCCATCTTCCCTGCTCCGACACGATGAACAAGTAATACTTGCATCAGTTTACTGTCGTGTTATATTTTATGGCGACTAGAGAGAAGTCAGAGGAAAAGGAAAAATGTCTCCCCAATTATGGATTTTGTCCCACACTCGCACACTGGCTGTGTAACTCGGACTTTCGCGGGGCTTCCTCCAGGCTTCCCTCGCAGACTGAAAGGAAAGTCGATACTGTTTAAAACCCTCAGCAACTTCTTCCAAGATTTTTTAAACGAGCACTTGAGAACTTGGCCAAAGGTGATGTGTTCTCTGCTCCCGTACTTTTTTGAGTCCATTGGCCGGGAATTGCTTACCACCAACAGCCTTTTTCCTCCCACCACACATGCCCACACACACACGCACACGTTCACACACGTTCACACACACGTTTCTCCTTTTTGTCTCCCTCTTTCTTCCTTTCAAGTATATTCCCACCCGCTACCCCACCCCGTCCTCGCTGTCTATGTGTCTCCACTTGCACTTCCTCGCTTCTCTCCCATCTCACCCCTTTTGAAGTCTGAGACAGCTCCAGATCCAGCCATGGTTCTCTTTTTTTTGGGCAACCGAGGGGAAATGGCTCCGAAAGAGGGGCTCAAGTTCGATTACGGCTGTTAATCAAAACATCGACACTGTCCGGTGTGATGTGAGAAATGATTTTTGGTTTCAATCTGTCAAAGCCACTATGTGTTACATGCACAGAGGCGCTTGTATGAAGAATATCGTACATTTACGCACCTTTACTGTCTGGGCAGGATTAAAAATTGAAAGTTCCCTTCACTTTACAAACACACTCGTGAAGATATGCAAGAGAGGACAAATGAAAGTGAAAACAGAACAAATACGACCACAAAATGTCCACGCTCAAGCTATTGTATCATCTCGTTCACCACACAGATATAACGCTGGTGTGCAAACCCTGGATTGTCTTGTTCAATCTTATGGAACATTCACTCTCAATGGGATTTGAAGCCTCTGGGTGTTAAAATCTCTGTGTGGGAATGCAGTTGTAGAATCTGATTCCTGAAAGAAGGCTTGCAAATAGCTATCATGCAAAGAAATGCACATAACATATAAATAGCGGTATTGAAAACGTTAAAATTCGGAGACGTCACTAAGAGGACGTCTTAAGTCTCAATAAATACAAGCAATCAAACCCCCGAGGTTCAACAAGTCCTCATCAACAATACAGGTCGTTTGTCTCTACACTGTGATGTGACCTATGTATAGGAGCCTCTCCTGAAATACTGCACTGAGCGAAAAAGTGCTCAGGGCATTTCCACCAAAGCCAATGGCCTGTCTCACCATAATAAAGAAAGAGAAAGAAAAATTCATGGTTCTTATTATTGATGCAGATTTGCTCCAAAATTGAATGGGTTCTTTTTTCGGTCATGTCCCTCCCATCGAGGAAGTTTTAGGGAAATCCGTTCAGTCCTTTTTTAGGTAAGACAGACAGAAATAAATAAATAGTCTTGGTTTTTATTATGTTTATACCAGATCACCTGATTCCCTCCTCTGCTGCTGTCATTATTACTATGGCCACATTTAACAGATATCCTGGTCCAAGTTTGACTTTAGTGCTTATAACAAAGCTCAGAGGTCAAGAGATGGCCAAACTGAAAACAGTATAGGGAACAAATTCAGTGATAGTGAATGCAAAATAAAAAAAAAAAAGAATAAAATTAAGTAAAAATGAAATACCATTAACAATAATCCAACCACAGGTATTACAATAATAAACTCAGATAGTAAAAAAGGAACCAGTCTCATAAAATTATAAATTATCCATCAATTATCTTCAGTTTTTCTATAGCAATCTATAACAGCTGATGTAGTATAAGTCGTGTCCAGTATGGATGCAGAACTGATCCAATGCCGGTTTGATGCTGATTGGTTTAACAGGAGAAACAGAGCTACACAAACACAGAGCTCAGGTTTACAGAAGTAGAGCTGGAACAAATACGACCTGGCAGGTTTACCCAGACCATGACCGGATCAGACGTGTCCTCTGTGGATTCGAGCCCGGGCCAGTTCAGCCATTGGTTGGTTTGGAACACAACTCCAGGAAGAAGAGACAGAACCTGTGTATCATCTGGAAGGAGACAGAGTTTAGACGTTTCCCAGTTATGTTACGTGACATCTTCACAAGCAGCTCTCTGAGGACACGGTAGCTTCTTGCTGCAGATTGTTTGTTGTCTGTAAGACGACAGGGTTCACGTTACTTGACAGTCACCGCATGCTGTGTGGTTTTCCCATTCACACAGCGAGATATTCCACCGAGGACTCTCCATGGGAGGGTAGCATCCCATCGAGGGTATGATTGGGAAAGGACTCCAGATCAGATTAAGACATGTAGTGCGAAGTAAGGATTTTTTTGAAGTAGAGAAAAAGTCCAGTGCACAGAGAAGAGTAACATATGACAAGAAGACAAAATGACTCATGCTACAACCAGGAGACAATTCTGGTCTGAAACATCAGTGAACTACCACGAGGCAATAAGATCATACTGAGAGAAGACTGTTCACAAAATCAAAACACGACGAGGGTCACATCCCAGACAAGAACAAGAAAGAGTGGCAGACCCTCAAAAACAATGCAACATGAATGACAACTCAGAAAATGATTCAGATGACGACTGTATAACCCAGGTTCCTCATTAGAGATACCTGCAGAGCAAAACCCCAGAGAAAAGACCTTTTTCTTTCCACAAGCAGCTCAACAGTCATCAGAGGAATCCCATCAACACGTCGAAGGATCGACATGCACTCTGTGACTCTGCGCCTGAACACTCACCACACGTTACCCTGGTACCTGAGCAGAACAGACCTGAGAGGCAGCACCTACCTTCTGCTGATCAGACGCCGGTGGAGGAGGAAGTCAAACAGAGACGCTGATGAAAATCCACGTGTCCTCACCGGCCCTGAGGAGGACGATGGAAGATCAGTAAGAAGACAATAAATTGGTGTAGTGGGTAAGATGTACAGAATAGTGTGATAAACATCTGTTACAGTGTTTATGATGAAATGAGGAATGAATTACATTAGTAAAGTATGAGAGCTCAACAGGTTTCAATGCTGTCATGGGTGTCACATTTCTACCTCGGTTTTGGTGCCAGTTTCATAATTGTTACAACACTCACACAGATGTTCTGCACAATGATGGATTGTTATCAACATCATCAACCACCTTTCATTTTCAACTTTAAATAGAGAGGTTTAGTTTAGATGATCTAGCGAACTGATGACTCGTTTACAATCTGTGGGTTTGTGTGATTTCTTGAGCTTCTGGCGAGTTTCCGTGTGTTCCCTGATCTCAGTCGTCCTCTCTCTCACACCAATTCATTCTCTGCCTGCACAGTGTCCTCCCCAAGACTGGATGAGTCAGGGACCTAATACCTCCACCTGCTAGTTAGTGGCTGACCCACTTAACCTCATGCACTGCAGCCGCCAACATCCAAGTAACCAGCAGTAGTATTAGTAGTATTAAAGAGATAAAATTTAGTAACTTAGAAACAATATAAATGTGAAAGAATGTACGACATAAAAATGTTAGTTGCTGTTATTCATCATTCTTTGAATATTTAAGATCGGTATCAGTTCTAATATGGTAAGTAAACAATATAAATGCACAAAGCCTTTGACGAGGTTGGGCTGCCGACTAGTTGCCCCGATGCAAATTTGATTTCCTTTTAGCCAAATGCTGTTGATGCCACTTGCTCAAACTTGCCAGAAGTTTTTCTTCTCATGAAAGGAACTGAGTTTATCATGAATTAAGTGGGTTATTTTCAGCAGCAGGAATCTGAAAGTTTGTCTTTTGATAAAAGAATTGAAACCGCAAGACTAACTGCTGATGGAAAATAATCACAGATTCTAAAGTGGAGCCGTTCTCCGGAAAAATTGCTAGCCTGTCAAAGTGAGCATCTTTTTTCCTCCTGTACGTCAGTACCTGGTCATATACAGACTTTCAGGATCTCAGGCATCTTTCTGAGAGGTTTACTGAACGTGAAGCAGGAGTCATCAAGACATAGTGGTAAACCTGGAGTTGCTACCCTACTCCACCCTATTACTACTCTTATTGGACCGTCACTGGGATGAATCTAAACTAAAGATGTCAGCATTCATCCTCTCTGGCTGCCGCCGATACATTTAGCTACTGCATCATTATCCCATCTGGCATAGTCCCTCTACCTTTCATAATCATGCACTGGAGTTGACGGATGGCGATGAATTGCATGCGATGAGACCCTCCTCATAAAAGCCACTGTTGCCTTCTTTTTTTTTATTACTTTTCAGTTGGAATACCAGGCTGTCACATTTACAGGCTCCACAGTGGATCTCATGATAAAACCGCACGGATAAAAAAAAAGTTGAGAAAGATGTATTAATTCTTTTTCTCCTCAGTTCTCGCAGCGGTTCCCACAGTAAAAAATGCATACTGTACCTAGAAGACCAGATCAGAACAGAGCGCAGCATACAGCTCATTATAAAGCCTGGGTCAATTCAAGCCGGAAAACGCAGACAAAGAAATGGATGAAGGATGAAGAGCGCCCTGAGGGATTCACTATGTGCTACAGACGCATATGCAACCATACAGACAGTAACACTCTGAATCATAAACACTTTAATTCACAGCATTACATTACACAAAAGGTTCACACTAATATTTTGGATAATATATGACTTTTCCTGTATGAACAGTAATAGAGCGTACAGCGTAATAGAATATCCCAATGCTATTTGAGGGATTATCAGGTGGGGTTTTTTCAGCAGTTTTTGTTCTGGGGCTGTTTACATGGATTAGCTTTTCCTCCTTAGTTCCAATTAATGGAAATCTTAATGCTACACCACATAAATATCCTGGAAACATAACTGTCTGCACTGTTTTTGGAAACAACTTTAATATTTGAATATGTATGTGTTTCAAATTATTTTGTTTGTTAATCCGTTGGCATGTCTGCGCAAAAACTTAAAAAAAAAAAACGTATGGAAACACTGTCTCCTACAAATTATAAGCACTGGACAAACCTCACTGATCTGCTTCAACCTGTTGCACATAGAAATTATACAGATTTGTTTACCAGCATCAATTACCAGCCGTTCAAAACTTAAACTGGAAACTAGTGTGTGTCACGAAACTTTCCAGTTAACTACCGGTATTGACCGTTTGAAGACAACCCCCCAGTGTTTAGCTTTTAACCACACACCATTAATTTTGTCTCTGTGAGATTAGACCACCTCATTTGGGCAGAAACTGCAGGTTCCCTCTTTGGGTGGACAGCTTCATGAGCCGCGTCCTTCAACGGCTTTAATTCCCTGAATGGAGATATAAGAGTCAGTGTCTTCATCTTGCAGATATACAGCTGATGTTCATTTAAAAAACACAAGATATATGTTGAATATAAATATTAAACTCTTAGATAAATATATATATTTTCCTTGCTGGGGTCCAGGGGGTCCCCAGCAAAAAGGGTCATATTTATTTTAACCATAATTTCATCTATGAGTAACACACTATCAGAATGAATGACCATTTTGGGCCCGAATTTCATACACTTCCTGAAATAAGTCCAGTGGTCCAGGTTCGTCAGTTAAGGCATCCTTGAAGTGCAAGTTTGAGAACCACTGGGCGACCCAACTTGGTCTCCCCCTCTCCCCCTCTCTCCCCTCCTCCCCCCCTTCTCTCCTTTTATCCTCCGTGCACTCAACATACAGTTTACGGCCTCATAGTCTTTGTCCGAGGTTTAAACATTTCCTTTGTTTGACAAATTTCCAGCATAATGACTTTAGTAATCACTCTTCAATTCATTACCTATAATCTATAAAACTGACAAGTCACTGTAATTGACTGAATAAATCAAAGTGCAAACAACTTCACACATGATGCGAGAAAATGTAATGTTTGAATGACAAATCCACATTTATCTCTGCTGCTCTGTAACTCACGGCACTGGATCTTTCTCTTTTTCTCACTTTAATGATGTATTTTTATGGAGAGTAGTCTTTGGATGCCATATGCATGCTTGGACATTCATTACGAGATTGAGTTGTAATAAAAGAGCAGTAATATCTTGGAATATCAAAAAATTAAGGTCCTGGTCATGATCCAGAACACCATGAATCATAATGCAATTTAAAACGTTTCAACTAACAGCTGCTCTTATCAATATTTTTATAATAACAGTAGATGAAAGGACCGTGAATGTGAAGTACAGTGATTAACTCACAGTTAATTATCACCTTAATTTCTTTTGAGATTCATAGAGAATCTTTTAATTTAGTACCTACACTTATCGGTTTCACCTTCGTTTGACTGTTTTTTTGTTTATTTTCACAAGATTATGCAAAAAAAAAATACTAAACCAATTTCAATCAAACTTGGTGTAGGGATGGAGCCTGGATCTGAAAAGAACCCATTAAAGTTTTTCAGTGGATAAGTTAAAAAAGAAGCATAGTTTGTGGACTTATATTTATGAGTGTGTATAATGTGGTGCAGAGCCAAAAGAAAATCTGAATCTTTTATTATTTCTATAGGGGGTTAGTCTTTTTCCAGGCACTGTATATTAGAAATAAGACTAAAAACATGCAACTGCCACTGATCATGTGGATTCAGGTGAGTAAAAACACCACTGAATCTTTAGTAAGTAAAGAACATATATAATAAAAAAACGTGGAAAAAGTTGATCATGTGTAAACAAAAAACCTGATATATTTTGGGGTGTATTCAAAAGAGCTCAAAACTAGTGGACAAAGTGGACCAGCTCTTAACATTTCACTGAGGAGTCGATAGAGACCAAAACAGAGCTGGAAAGAGAGTGAATATTGAGTGTGGACACAAACATGACTTAAAGTGGGGGCCACTGCTGCTCTGCTGGATGTTTGCGAACATGTCTGCCATGATATCACTTGTGTTTGCAGTTTGTTATTCTGCCCTGTGGCCAAAAATCAAATAATGCAGCTTCAGAGACCAGTGAACTCAACAATTCTAAATCATTGAAAATCGAGTGTTTACAGTTGACAAGGAAAATGAGGCTTTCTCTGCACAAGAAAAAAGATAATGGCGTGAAGTCTTTTAGAGGTGAAATTCTGTTTCTACACTTTGGATTTTCTGTGTTTGTAATGCTTTGTAGCTCTAAATATTTTTCTTTACATCCTCCCTATACACTACACATATAAGTTAAACACTCTTTGTCTGCAGCGTATTGGTCTAAAGCCCATATGACAACTGTATTAGAGACAAATTTGAATCCAGACGTTTAAAAACCTTATGTGTCATTTAAATCCTCTCTCTGAACAACTCAGTCCAAAACACTGAGATAGGGAAAAAAAATTAAGAATAAATGAAGGATCACATTTAATTTGGTGTTTTATCAAAGTGCCAACATTGTCATTACAAGCTACTGGAGTAAAACGAATTGGTGGTGCAGAGTTTTTCAGGCTGAGGGTACAAACATGGTATAAGAGTCTGCTGGGCATTCATAATTTCCAAACTTTAAACTGCCTCCTGTAGGGCCAGGGGCTGAGTATTATCAGGGATGACACGACTTTTACTTCCTGGATCCCCCGACTACTCGCTGTTGTTAACTCTAATGCTTTACATTTTTTTCAACTCCGTGCTGAGGAGTAAACGCACCAGTTAAGCTGCACAATGGTGACTAAGCTGGGATACTGGTATATGTTGGTACTCATTACACAATCGCTCCATGTCACAGCGGATCGGATGGCGTCGCTGTGATGGAAGTGAACGATGTGAGAGGGCAACGTGCGGCTGCAGTGCCCCACGCTGCGCTCTCCCTCCCCAGGAGGATGGAGGCTTTAAGCTTTCCTCTGTGACTAAATTAAAGGATCTTCCCCCCGTGCCCCGGCTCCTCTGTGCCACTCTCCCTCTCTGTTGGGCGGCTTTCACCACAATGAGATGGAAATGTGACACAGTTAGGTGGGACTCCTGCCTGGGCCTGTGCAGAGGAATGGAGGTGTGTGTGACATATTTCCAGCGACTCCTAGCTGCTCCCAGAACAGCTGCTGAGGACTGTTATGACAGCTTTCCACTGAGAGCATAGGAATCCATCTTCTCTCCACGACACTTCTATTCCAGTTCAGTCATTCTCATTTTTCCCTCTTCCACAGTTTTTGCCATGCTGTCATTCAAGCGAGACTAGATTGGGTTTCGGGGTGGGGGGGTGGGGGGGTGGGGGGCTGAAACGTGGTGCAAAGCATTTTTTTTTTAATAACACTTGGCAGATATAATTACTCACTTCTTTGAAACCTTCATAATACAACACCGAGCTCTGAGTGCTCACACTACTCACCGCCAGATATTAGAAAGACAGACTTTGATCATGCAACGTCTCTAACTATCCTTTCAGGAGACGTTTGACAGCTCCATCAAATCAGAGTCAATGCCTTTGGACAAATTTGGAATCAGAAGGAGACAACAGAGCCAAAACAAAAACTCTTGTATTTCCTTGTTTCCTTTTAGCTCATGCCGTACAGTGTTCACTTTGATGCACTCGGTAAAAACACATATTTTGTACTTTGCATGAACTCGGCAGAAAGGTAGCGGAGGGTGTAGTTCACTTCCAACTGGTTCACTTCTACTAATCTCAAAACGGACACCTGTTTATCCTGGCTTTGCTGTGCAGCACCGGCAGGAGAGCAGGAGGAGACATGTTTTCTGAGCAGCAGCTTACGCATAAAGCTCTGCTGCAAGACACAAAATGTAAAAAGTACAAATTTAAAATCCTCCTCCCAGAGAAAGAAAAAAAGCCTAGAAAACAATAGCAAAGGATTTGGTGTTTTTGCTGGGGGCGTGTTTGGAGGGCGCCAGGCAAAATTTTTATTTCTTTTAATAATCTCTCTGAAACAGATGACATTCATGTCCCACTGATATTGCTGTAGGTTAAAGGCTGGAATATTCATTAAGCGTTGCATACACACAGTATGAAGGCAGATGAGTGAAGAAGTAGAGGGCTGAACAGTCGGGGCAGTTAGTCGGGCGGCTGGTCCTGCAGCTAGCGAGTGGAAAGAGTTGAGGATTGTTTTCAGTCAACAGAAGAAACTTGACTGTGACGGTTGACGGGGCGCCCCAACAGAGTGCACACAGAAATGATGATAATGTGCAGTGGTGAAGGATTTGTCACATCAAGTGAGGACAACAGTGGAACTAAGTACACAGGGCTCTGACATGGGGACGACACAGGGATGTTTTATCTGCAATATTGACTTTTTTTCTTACTTACTGGAGTTTTATGGTTTAAAATGATTGAATAGAGGCTTAAAAGGATAAGCGTTATAGATGATAGATGGACGGATGCATTATTGATTATTATTTTTATATACAGATTAACTGTAAGAGCAAACGTGTTTTGAAGGAAACATAATCACTGGCAGGGATAGGTTCAGAGGCACATTCATTAAAGGTTTAGTGTGTAGTATATAGTGACACCTAGTGGTGAAGTTTGGACTACTGTAAAAAAAAAAACATGGCAGCCTCCATAGAGGGGACCCGCTCCAGTTTATAGTATTTAAATATAAAGGGCCAATTCTAGGGTAAAGAAAACAACAATTCGTACAATTTAGATGGTACATATATTATTATATATATTATATTAAATTTCTACCAATAAATTCCTACACACTGGATCTTTAACAGCAGTGGGTTTACAGTGAGGTGGTTGGGTGGACTGTCAGAGATTGGATCCAGAGTCCTGTATGTTGTTAAGGTTAAAGGCCACAGAGAGGAAAATGTTGGGGAAAGATTATGGTAGGTTTTGGTTAAATGTTTAGTTTCAATGTTTTTAAAATCACAAAATAAGTAATTGTGTACATTTACAAGTGTAAATGTAAATTAAGAAGTTGTGTCTGAACTTTTTTTCTCTATCGAACCATTGGTCTTGTCAGATGTTCAAAAAGCTGTTTCACCATTGGCAGAAAGCGTCACTGAGGAATAAGAAGCTGATTGATTTTTGTTGGTCTTAAATAACGACATAATTACAACTCACACATGGTTCCTCATGAGAACAGAAAACAAAACATTTTCATACCGTTAATTTTGTCCGAACCTGACAGAATCTGTAACAGAAGAGCCACAGTGTTACAGTACGACTCTCTAACCTTCAAACCAACATATGATCATGTATTATTCGTGCACTTGACCCCCAGTGTTTCAGATTCTAGCCTACATGAGCGTAAGGTTAATGTTCTGTGTATTTTGACCACTTGAACCATAAAGTCAGGGGCTATTTAATAGAATCTGCCCCTCCTCAACCTTGGCAGTGATTATTCTCCAAAGCAGAACGCTGCAGTGCATGACAATGTTGCATGTGGAGCTTTTATAATTTACTTGTGCATGAGGGAGGTCTTCAGGCTGAGCTTGATGAAGGTGCTATCGCTCCCTGTGAGAGGAATAATTATCAGAACAACACATATATGAGTCTTCTATTCGATTAAGGGCCACTTTAATAGACTTGCAGTAAGAGTGGGAGTTATGGTTCGATGAAATTGGTTACAGGACGACATGGGGAGGGAAGCGTCACAAAAAATGAGGCAGATTTACGAGACCTGCTGAGTTTTTACATTTTTTTTTCTTCTACCAGCTGTCTCCTGCTGAAGCTTTATTTGACCACTTTAATCGCTCCTGTCCTGTGATCTCACGAGTGTGTCATATAGATGGCTGGCGCATTGTTTATTTTTCCCCATCCATAATACATAGGGTATCTAAATCCTGCTGGCGTGTGCAGGAAACAGAGGGAGAGGGGAGCGGGAGAAAGAGAGGTGGCTTGCTAATGGTGTGAGTCATAAAAGCTCAGAACAAAGTGGCTGAAATACATACACATAAGCCACCAAGAGCCGCAGAGGCCCCACACTGTGGTCCGCCGGGTGAGGTGTGGTGATTTGAGAGTTCGGAGCTTTAAAAAAGGCTTTAGGCAAAGTTTGATCTGCCTCTGCTCGGGCACTATTCAGAATCAGCTGCCTGACTATTGCCTCATGCTCACCTGACGGCAAGGTCATCCTGAAAACCACTTTTTGAATTTTCGATCCTCCGGAAAGCATGAAACGCGCTCCAGTGTTACACTTACCTTTCTTTATCTAGCAGCAACAGAAACTGTCTGTTCCACGCTGTCCTCATATATAGATGTAAGTTATTGTTTCAGGAAGAAACACACAACAGTAAGAGTATGTTGTTCTATAGCACATCTCCTGTCATTTGTATTTAACTGTCAACTATAGATAAGATACACCATTAATCCTGATCACATGGTTACACCTGTAGGCAACAAAGTGCATCAACTGTTTTGGATATTAATGTAATCAGTAATTTCAGATATCTGTGCTTTCTGTTGAGATTCAGGTGAAAAAAGGTGATGTCATTTATTTCTGTGCCACCAATCAGGTTTTAGCAATATCTGAAATAAGATGTGATGACAGCGATGGTGTGATTGAAGAGTTTCAACTATAAACTGTACAGAGAAATTACGTTGTGTCTCCACCTCCTCCCACTTTCCAGAAATGAAGCCAAAATATCCTGGAAAGGAACGTTGCCTATACTGTGATCACGTCATTTGCAGCGAGAGCCTGCGCAGTAGTGATCGGAAGGTGGAGCTGCAGCATCAAGGTCCCGACGAAAACATGCACTCGATTGGTTACGAGTCAGTCTTGGTTGTTAATTTTGAAGTTTCAGCTTGTTTTCATAGCATCAAATAACCTATTAAACCTAAATTAAGTGGAAAAATTACCCCCTAAACAAACATTAGTGTGATAAAAAAAATACCTAGAATGACAGAAACCATCTTTGAGAAAAATGTATGTGATGTTTACATTGTGGCTCCATGTCCCATCCACTAACATAGAGGAGTCAGACAACAGGAAGCAATTGAGACTCTTGGGATTCACTTTTTGGAGCAGTCATGTCGTCCATCTTTATGTACATGTCGATTGGTAAAACGTCAAATGAAAAATAGCTTTAAATGTTTTTTATCTTTGAGCTTTAATTAATTTAAGGTTATAGAGAAACACCAACTTAGTTTAATGCTTCTTTTTCATTCAGACATTCTACATCCTGCATACAGGAGGCTGATTATATAATACAAGATGTTGTATAACCGTCCAAATGTAGTTATCCTAAATAAAAACATACTATTTTAGACGATACAGGCTGCTAATGCTGAGGTGGAGAGTTTTGCAGACTAACCTGGTGTTGCCCAGAGTAATCTATTGCAATATGGCAAGCAGTGAATTAAATGAGAATTTAACATTCCCTTACTCGTTTTTTTTTTTTTTTTTGGTGTCTGCAAGCTATAAAGGTTTCACCCTGGGACAGCAAAAGTTGTGTGTGTAAATGTTTCCAGAGAAACGGTTTTGGTGACACATCTGAAGCTAAAAAAAACTGCCTGAAAAACCAGGTGGATTACACAGCCCGCCTCTGTAGGACGTAAACAAAACCAGATTTCATATCATTCTCAAAACTTCATAATATCAAAGGGCACTGATGATAAGATATCCATGAAATTTCGAAAGCACTGCTGAGAAAATTACACATATCCCAACAGCAATATCTTGGCCAAAATGAAAGTGATAAGTGTGTAACCTGGGTGAAAATGAAGCTATGAATATATCAGTGTGTCAGGGTGCAATTTTCTGATTGTCCATGTGAATGAGTGAGTGTCTGGTGCTTTGGACATTATTGATACGGATGGAAAAGGACATGTATGACTTCTATTTACCAAACATGGCGACAGTGTGATGGAGCAGACAGCCTGAAGACAAAGCAGCAATCAGTGAGACACCACTGCTTCTGGCAATAATGTCTGCTGCTCTTTTCAATACCACAGTAGAGACACTTCATGTGGTATCACGGGCCTGCGTTGCCACTTTTCTGTTTTGCAGGAACTGGGACTGTAAATCCTAGAGTATGAGACAGGAGGCACAGTGTTAAAATATCATAATAAATACAAAATGTCCAAGTGTTTTTTTTCCCACCTATTGGCTTCCATACAGTAAGTGAAAACACATCCAGGATTACCCTCTCTCCTTTCACACTTTCCTTTTATAACAGTGCTGCTTTCTTCCAGATTCAGCCCGACTCACCTCGAGAGACGAGGAAAAAAATGAAATAAAAGTACACAAATTGTTATCTTCTGCGTCACACACCCTCTTACAGAGGAGGAGGAGGAGGAGGAGGAGGAGGAGGAGGAGATGGATCACGGTCCACGATGATGCTGCGAAGAACTGCTCTATTTGGCCCAGATGCTGAGCCCATTTTTACAAATACCAACTGCAGTGTTCCTGTCAGCTGCATGACAAATAACACTCAGGGGCCCTCAAACGCACCAACTTCCCGAAGTTGGATAAAGATGAATTCAAGTTCTCATTTATGCATAATTCATTATCATTATTCTTTCTATCCTGTCAGTCGGCAATGTGCTGGAGTTCAAGGGCAAAGATGAAATGATAGTACAAAGGGGTTGGATAACTCACAATGGTAAAATGGCATTATATCTCTTCCTTAATGTTTAATCAACGCTGTCACTGAGCCCACACAAGGCTCAGTCAGACTGCTCAATTTCAATGACTCCGCTGTGTGTGTGTGTGTGTGTGTGTGTGTGTGTGTGTGTGTGTGTGTGTGTGTGTGTGTGTGTGTGTGTGTGCGTGGTGACGTGTGCGTGTGCGTGTGCATGTGTGTGCGTGTGTGAGCGCGTGATTGTGTGTGTGTGTGTGAGACCAGCTTAGAAGCGAACATTTTTTCTGAAATGTCCTAGAAACTTTCTCTGTGTATTTCCGGTGCAGAATGAGAGCTGAAAATCACCAATTAAAATGTCAATGCTAAAACCAGCAGTCAGGACAATGGACAGACTTTCATCACACCCGTGCAATGTGTTCTACATACATATTTCATAATTACTTTTACGAGTTAGATTAATGAATTCACTCTTTTCATCCAAAGAGGCTGCGTCCAAACCTGCGGTCGCCTCATCTATATGCCCGGACCCATTTCAGGGAAAACTGGACCAGTGAGAATTTTAATTATTACAACAAGCTGAAACACGTACCATGTTTTTTTATGAACCGCTGGCCACTGTCGGTGAATTTTAATTATGTTCAACAGAGGGTGACAAAATCTCAAAAAGTAGGGGCACTGTTTTTTCAATATAAACCCTTCAGCAGTGTTGTTGTTGTTCACAATCATCTATCATCATAACGCAAAGTATAAGTAATAGCTTTAACTTTGAGAATGTTTTACCACAGAAGTGTTCGGCTCATTAGAAGCCAAGTTAATATTAACAATATATATTCTCTGTCAGGTAAATTTTCAGCTTGCTGTCACTGATGAAGCTACCAAAATAACCTTGAATTATCGCCCTGCGGTTGTATGCCAGCTCAGTTTCAGTCTACATATGTATTTTTCCTGACTCATATGACTTCAATATCAACTTTTACCACTGCAAGTGACAACTGAGCTAAGAACCAGGTTGGAAACTTTTTTATTCGGAAATGTGACTTTAACTAAGCTAAGGTCATTCAATCATTGTATTTCATTCTATTTTTTTATTTATATTTCTTGGTAGATCCATCTATTTTATTTCTATTATTTATCTAAATTTGTAAATTTTGATACAGATTTATCCTGACTAGTAGTAGAAGTCTAACATATCCAAGTTTGACATATAAAGGAAATTTTATCAAAGGTAATTTTTTCTTGTTGTGTTCTCGATAATGACGAACTGTAATCTGTTCTAAGTCTTTTACTGGAAGTTGATTTCCCAGATTTTTTAAACATTGGAGTTATGAGTGTGCAGGTTTCTATTTTCTTCTTTTTCGATACCTGCCTGTGTGCCAGAACCACACTGTAATAGCTGAGCAATTTCCCTCAGCTCTTTAAAACATAATCTTTAGTCACACCGGAGAAACTTGTTGGATCGAGATCTATTCATCCGTGGACCTAACACAAGAATCCTGACAACACTCTCCTCTGAAATGAAAAGAACAGTGAAACGTATTATTCTGTTTCCTTTGTCAGTGCGAGGCTGGAGTGTTTTGCATTGATGAAACACAACCGTCTGTTGCTTGGTGTACATTAGACTGCTGTCCTGAAAATGACGCCAAGTTAGACTGTCTCACTTTGTCCAAACGAAAGGCTTCCAGGATAAAAAGATGAGACAGTGCACTTGACTGTGACTCGGCACCTGCTCTGGACCCACATGACACCACATAAAGACCATGGAACATTTGTAATCATTGTAAACAACAACACTGTACAACACACTATACAACACCCAATATATTTGTCTTTGAATTTACATTGTAGGAAACACTGGACTCCATCTCCCTGCACAGAAATACACAGTAAGTTATTTTAGAAAACAGTGAGTCTGTGAATTACGGCTTTATTTAAATACAATGTGTATATTATTCTGTTTTCTTAAACTCAATAAAGAAAGGGTGGCTCAGTTCAGTGATATTCAGTCACTGTTACATATGCACAATAACATCTCTTTAGAAAACTGGAAAAACAATGGTGTGGTTACTTCAGTACAAACGTTTATCATATAAACTAGTTACATATTTTCATATGAGAAAATAATGGGAGCGGCAGGGAGCCATTTTCAACAAAAGCTCTGAAAGACCTTCTGTGCACTACGAGCCCAGGACTGAACTCCTGGCAGACAAACTCTGTCATTAGCTGGTGAACATAGTGGAGCATTTAGCAGCTAAAAAGTCAGATACTTCCCTCAGGAGTTTCTACAGAGCCAAAGAGAACTAGGATCAGAATGAATGAAAGTTTAAGTCATCAGGTCGCCTGGAACATGAGTCCTAAACGATTGTTGGATGTTGTTGTATGTCAGCTGGTTGTGTAAATGGGCAACGGTTCACCAACGTGTGGGGCAAATAACCCTCATAAGAGGGTAATAGAACAATATTGTGTTTACAGCCTGCACCAATTCTTCCAACACTTAAAAGTCAGGCTAAGATTCGTCCACTCTCTTTGATTACAATAAAATATTTTATCTTTACTACCTCATTGATTAGCAGTGAGAAAAGACGCAAAACACAACATGGAGGTTGTCTTAATGATACTGCACCGTAATGTCAAAACAAACTGACAAATTTAAAAATCACCTCTCAGTTAGAGTTAGTGGGCAGGTTCAGAGCTATGAAACTCCCAAAAAGGAGTTTATCAGAGAGAGGCATGGTGATTGTGTTTGGACCAACACCAGGCGGCACACATTACAATTTTCTTTTTTATTTCTCATCCTTAAAATATTGAATAATCTGCTTGTAAATGGCCGACGTGTTACTTCTGGGGTCGGTAGTAAAGCCACGACGCGTCTTTTCACCTCTGTCCGTTTGTTTGATGATTGGCGTAATTTTTTTTTAAACTTCTTTAACATTGGCCAAAATATTTTTTTTTTTTACATTTCCACTGATTTCCCAGTGAATAATTAATGGCTCTTGATGAAAAGAAAAGAAAAGTGAAGAGATGTCTATGAATGTGGGCAATTTGGTGCAGCTTGATTGAGTTTAAGTGGACGGATGGGCCTGGGCGGATGTGTACACTCTACTACGTGCCCCTTATTGATCAGAATGAACCAAAACCGTCTATTGATGGTCTTTGCTCTGCCACAAAATTAAAGCCAGTAACAGATTTTGATTCCATTCAGCTTAATAACATTTTTCTGTAAAGCACCGACTCCAAGCATAAGGTTAAGTCAAGGTACTGAACATCACAAGGTCGAGATCTTACACAATGAGAAACCTTGCAGGCGGCCATAAGCTTCGAAAGAGGGGGAGAGAAGAGTGAAGGACACGGAGCAGTTGTGTTGAACTCCTGGTTGTGGTATAGAGTGATACCTATAGATGTAATAGTAATAACAACAACAGTCTCTATAGTGGCTAACACCCGTGCAGCCGGATGCTTATCGAAATGCACGTCTCTGTTGCAGACCTTTAAGATTTCCAAATGGGAAGTCATTACGTTTGACAACAAATCACTATCATTTCCCTTTCAGCGCCGTCTGTCGAATGCAAAACAAACAAGCCACAGCAGCAACAATATAAAAGGCTTCGTGCAGAGAGAAGATGAATGCTCTACTTGACAGGTCTTATTTAGATGTGTGCATTAGAACACATTAGGCCCTTTATTTACCATCTCCCAAGACATTTCAAACACTTTGCAGCACAGAGCCGTTGCCACATCCACGTCGCGCTGATGCATGTTTTAAAAAGCCGCGTGCCAGGAACGGGTAAAATTTTCACTTCAAATTACGTGATTGCCAATTTGAGGATACCCGTGGAAAATTTATCTTTTGGTGATTTAAGCGCATATCACCATAAATTCTGCATCATATCCCCTTAAAATGAAAATCTGTGATTATGAGACGTTAGATTTATGAGATTAATCGCGCAAAGAAACTCTCCCACGCTCTTGTGAGAGGGGGGGACGAGCTGGGGCGGATCCCACAGGCTATTACTCCTGTTTAATGTCATGTAAAGTACATCCATCTGAGTGGAGGCAAATAATCTACTACTACAAGGAGCGCCTGTGGCAGCAGACCACTCTCCTGGTAACAGATAGCACAGGGGTGTTCAATCAGCAGTCAGGACTGTAACAAGAGTGAAAGCCTTTCCTGTGGTGTCTAATAGCATAAGTCCTTCCATCACCAACAGGGGACAGAGCCGGGGGCAAAGGTGATCCCGCCTCCCGTGTTACCAGAATCAAGGCGACAGATCTTCACCAGACGCGTGTGCCGAATACAAATATAGCTTCGATTTTAATGACCGCGGCAATTCCAAATATGTGTCCCACCATGTGTCTATGGAGTGTGAAAGTTATCTGACTGGGGGAAGCTGTGCTTCTCTCTCTCTCTCTCTCTCTCCTCTCTCTCCCGGACCCCCAGTCAATTTGTGTCTGGAGTCAGGGCCTTTACAGATCAAGCTGTTTGATCCGGCTCTGTTGACTCCGCCATCTGCTCCTGTGCTTTGCAGCTCAGTCCATGAGCAGCTCTGGCCTATTGACCGAGGCAGCTGTGTCGCCTGCATCAGCCCAAGAATTTCCATTCAGTTCATCTCGGTTTGAAAAAAGAAAACCTTCAGCTCTGGAAATAAGAACATGTCAACATTGATTCATGTCAAGAACGATTGTATCTATCTATCTATGTCCCTGATGAGTGTGTGAGTTTGTGAGACAGTGAGAGAGAGAGAGAGAGAGAGGGTGTGTGTGTGTGTGTGTGTGTGTGCGTGCGTGCGTGCGCTCTATTATACCTTGCCTTGATATTTAACCACTGAATTTATAGAACAATAGCCAAACATTGCACTGTATCACTTGAGCCTGAATGGATTGAACATGTTTATCTACACCACATGATTTTTATGTTAAAATAATCCACACAATAATAATGGAAAACCATATATTTTACATCATATTACCAGATTTTCTCAGCATGAAGCAGTAGTGGAAGGTAAATGCACAATCGCACAGTATCTTAGTCAAATTTTAAGGCATTTTGAGGTGTTCATTTTTTTTGATACTTTTGTTCTCGGCTACTCCACATCACCTCAGGGGTAAATCGATTTTTCACTTCAATTTGATAGACAGTTAGTCGGCAGGTAGTCCTACAGCTATCGCTTAAACTAGAGAAGTCTATTACAAGTTCCTAATGTAACTACTTCAGAAAAGTGACGCTCATTTTGGAGGATGTTGTTTGTGGTCCTGTTGAATTTAATTGCTTTACAGAAAGCTGTGTCTGTCACTCAGCCCACCACAGTGATTATAACTCAAACACCTATAAGTCATATGGTGTTCACATTGTTATTTGAAACATTATTAGTATAAGAAAAATATTGATTATTGGACTAATAAATGTCACTGTCAACAATTAGCCCACTAGAAGTGGAATCAGCAAACACAGAGAAATCTGATGCTGCCTGACCAAATATTCCAGCCTCTCAATATTTGAAACGAGAACTTTAACTCCAGCTTTATCTGAGGCATATACCATTATTTTAGATTTTTTTTTAACTGACAGTAAGATCTCCCTTTCAGTAAAAAGAAAGAAATATCTAAAATTAGCCCACCCTCCCCCCTTTTTTTTCTGACTCCCTTCTGCTCCTATAATTTTTATACTGTCCCTTAGAGGAGCAGATTAAATTTAGAACCTAAGGAAATTGAATTTCTGACAATCATACTTCCCCCCAAATTAAGGCCATATTGATGCAGTGAAACAGCAAGCCAGCAAATTGAACATTTTGAGAAAGGCATGTTTAAGTAGGGATAATAAGAGATTTCAGCCTAATGTGCTGGATAACAGGTTGTGTCAATCATGATCAATAATGGTGAAAAAAAAACCGTAATATACAATGATTAAAGTAGTTGTCATTATAGTGTAATTATAGTAATTACATGTCATCTGCCTTAGATTCTTTTTCAATTTGGCACAACAGTGAGCAAGTGTTGATTTGAGGTGCTGCTAATTGCTTCAGTGACAATATAGTGTTCCAGTGGGGAATTGGAAACAAAAAAAACAACACGCACTGTCAATACGACAAGTGGCGGTAAACGCGAGTAATCGTCTTTCAAGCGCACGAGAAGCATCCCCACCGAAAGAACAACGTGAAAGAGGCTTCAGAGGCTCCAAACCATTTTGAAGTTGTGAGAAGAGAGAACAGAACGAGGGAAGGCGAGGGAGGAGGGCAGAGGGAAAAGAGAGGGAGTTTGTATGTATTTTTGTGTTTGCGGGGTGCATCACAGGAGGCCTTGGCTTACATCGAACTAAAAATGAATGCCAGATGATCAAAAGGATGAATGCTAAAGTGATCGCTACTGCGCTTAATGCACCGTTTGAACATTCGCAGCGTTCCAATAAATTAACATCTCCCTTGGTCGGCCTGTGCTTTGATTCGGCGGCAGACAAAGACCTGACAAGTTATTGTGATACTTCTCGGATTGTTAAGCTGCAAACAACCTCCGAGCGTCAGACACCGAGGTGTGAGAACAATCTGTTACCACTTCAATGCAGCAGGTCAAACAACAGAACAGGTGTCTGGCTACTTTTGGAAGTAAGTATTTGTTCCATGTGTCCATAAAAACATGGATGAGTTCTTCTTGTAACCATGACAACTAAGGTCTCCTAATCTTAATCAAGGAATTACTTTGTTTTAACCTTCAAACTGAACCTGAACTGCCAGCGGTGCATGATCTGAAATTTTACATCTGTCGTTCTGTGTCTTCATGACTCGGGGAGGAAAAAACATCCGTTCACCCAAAATTAGGTAATATCAGCCATATATCATATCATTTCATATAAGTCTCAGGAGAATAGGAGATAGGAATATTTGCAGCAGGGGACATGCAAAAGTTAACA
Organism: Hippoglossus hippoglossus; assembly: GCF_009819705.1. Taxonomy (NCBI): domain Eukaryota; kingdom Metazoa; phylum Chordata; class Actinopteri; order Pleuronectiformes; family Pleuronectidae; genus Hippoglossus; species Hippoglossus hippoglossus. Next base: position 9,046,848 of record NC_047165.1, read on the forward strand.
ATGATACATTTATTTTAAAAGTACAAAATTGGTCACAGTTATTAAAGACCTATTAAAATGTTTATGTAAAGATTAATGACAATGGTTGACATGTTATTTTCATGTCAATGTTAAGAGCCTCTAAAAGCTCTCAGGTATCTGTTGCTTCAGAAGGACCAATTCTGTAGGAAGCAATTTCTATGAAAGCAGTAATGGTTTGTGGATTATCTGTCTTATGGGAAAGAGGATGTTTCTGTCAAAAGAGAAACTTAAAGGTTAAGTGTGTAGGATTTTGTGGCATCTATCAGGTAGGAAAACCCCTCGACTCACTCCTTCAAAGTTTGTATCTACAGTGACAAAACCTTCAAGTTTCATTTTGAGACTGTTTGGTTTGTCCATCCTGGGCTCCTGTAGAAGATTGGAGGTGCAAGTGGAAGATGCACAATCCAGTCTGTTTACTGCACAATCCCCTCCCTGTTGCTAAGGTAATGGATACACAATTATTTTTCGTTTGAGGGGATTACACAAAAATGAAAACATTATACTATTACTACTATTAATATCATATTTAATTACTGCTGATAGAGCCCTAAATCCTACACACTGGACCTTTAACAGCAGCTGAAAATCTTGTTTTTCCAGATATACTGATAAACTTCCCACTCACTTCTCACTGCAGTGATGTTTTATGTGGGCTCTAGAGTCGCAGATTCCCACTTTGTGATACCAGTCTTCTACCACAGCTCAGCATGGTAAACAGGGAAAACAAACAGGGGTTTTAGATTTTTCACAGCACATGAAAACTGTTTAAATATTAATTGAACCATCTGACAATTTTTTTAGACAAACTTGAAAAGAAAATGGATTAAGATGTTTTATCACATGCACACCTCAGTATTTACTGAAACCCCGACTGACAGGCGTCACCAGTCAAAAAGAAAACAGTTAAGATAGTTTTTCCAGGTAAAAAATACTAAAACAAAATGTGCAACACAGACCACAAAACAAATAAAAAACAGTTTTCCTTACCCTCCTGCAGGAGAGAGGGTATAAGAGGGTTTTAGGTTTAAATAAATCTGAGCTTGCTTGCCTGTCACGTGGTCTGTTTGGGGTTTGAGGTTAAAAAATTAATATAAGTGAAACAAACATTACATGTGTAGTGGAGGGAGTAGCAGTTAGCATCATAAAGTAGATTAACACACCAGTATGTACCGTTACAGACATGTACAAGAGGAGAAGACATGATGTTAATAAGGAGGTGATACTGTGAGACTGAATAAGAATTTGTACATTTTTAAAAACGTCCTTCGTTACACTTTCAGTTTTATTTCTTATGGATCATACTGTAGCTTGCTGTATTAGAATCTGGTCGCTAAAAATACTTTTTTTTTTTTCAACCTTGAAATAATAGGTGCCCATTATTTAAAAAACAAGCTGCATTATTAAAATTATGATTCTGTAATTCGGAAGAATCGACCGTGTAATATAAATTAACCATGTACCCGAGATAATGAAGTCTTAGTGGAATTTAGAGCAGTTACGCATAATATCTGTCTGTAAATAACTGAGCTTATTTCTCTCAGAAAAAAAAGTTGACAAGCGTCTCAACCGTCCATATTCAATGCAGTCGAGTCATGCTGCAGGAAACAGTCGTACAAAAGGCGACGCTACGAGTAGATGTGAGGAGAATGACATTGTATAAGAAATAGAGGCAAAACTCATCTGCCCAGATATTGCAGGGCACACTGACATTTTGATTTCTTTCCTGCAAGTTTGATGTTAATGATTTGGCTGTGGATGGGGGCCCTTCATAGAGCCTGAGCCATATGAGTGCAATTTCCTTCCTGGGGATGAAAGCACATCGATTGCCCTCTGATGGTTTTTTATGGAGGGGACTGCTTTCATCCAGACTGAGACATTATTGAACTGCATTCACCATTAATGCAGCACTGATTCTCTGTAACTGTATTAGCAGAAGTCCAGCAAACATTCGATATGCTTCACATCTATGATGTAGCCGCTACACAATTGCGCACGATCCTTGCTGATTTTGAGCAAATACACAAATATCAAAGGGAAGTGGGGTGATTTTATTTTTCTTATGATTGAGCCCCAACCGCATTTGATGCAGTGAATAACAGGAAGCCATCATGTCAGCCACCCATGGTAGGCATAAAAATGAGCTTTTTATTCTGCGTAATTGATTAATATTGCAATTAGACTTTGCAATCAGCAAACCCTTCTGAATCCTCATTGGGGATATAATTTTTCTTCTGGTGTGCAGTAGAGAGAATGCTGCTGGAAGCCTCTCCGCCCTTTATGAATCCTTCTCTCAGTGTCTGCTTGGATTACGGAATCATCCACAGCTGCCTCTGCCGCGCTGATGGGGTTTGCTGGGGTTAAACGCTGAAATGTGCTCAAGTGATTCCCTCATAGTCCAAACCTCACTGAATTGACCCGCGAAGACACGGAGGAATGCGAGTGTCTAAGCGAATACGTCTTGACAAAAGACATCACACACATATGGCTACAGCAGCTAAAGAACAGACTTGTGAAATGAAAAATGATCTAGACTTTAAATATACAAATTACTTTGAAAATTATGCTGCATGTTTGTTTTCCATCCCTGTTGGATGCAGTGTGTATAATCGTCATACTCAAATATGATGCTGCGTGACTACTGGTAGGATCTAACAAATTACACTTTCTTCGTTACTGTACCCATGTACCTGTACATGTTTCATGTATCTGTACTTTATTGTTAAGTAGATTTATTTATGTTTGTACTTTCTATTCCACTACTCTGTTACAAAGAATTCTGTTTTTAATTAATGTTACATGTTCACCTTGTTTTTTATTTATTTGAAACTAATCAATAATGAGGACAATTGATCCATTGATGGAATCAGAGTGGGCAGATAACATTAGACGCCGCAGAGACTCAGCCATGATGATGCTGTAGACAGTTGCATTAGAGACTTGGCTGCACTCTGCAAGTAGTTTTACTCTTAATACTTTTACTCAAGGAAAAACGTTAATGTGGTACCTTTACTTTTACTTGAGTAAATGTTTGTCTTTATATATGTGTACTTTTACTTTAGTAATTCCTCCACCACTGGGCATGACATAGTTCAAAGTACCTCAGACATATTGTATAAAAACATACTAAAATAATCACAAAGGAATTGTTGTTGTTTCTGAGCCGCACGTGTTTGAGTTTCATCAAAGGTTATACTCATGATGACGAGGAAATAGATGGTGAAATATTTCCCTTTCTAAAGCTCAGTTTCTACACAACAATACATCTTTTGTAAAGTATGACTGACTGAGCGTCTTTGCCTCTGAAAGCACGAACAGACATTCAATCTATTTAATCAATCTCAGTGCTTGGCTTAAATTCATGTTTTACTCATTGTTTGCACCACAGTCTTCGTAACATTTCATTTGTCTCTTATAGCTGAAAATTCCCATTGACTCTAAACCTGAGGTTCTCAAAATTTCAGCCCATGCCCTCCAAAATAATTGTGCCAGACATTTACGACACAAAGAATGTTGATTTGAGCAAGGATGCTTGGAGACAAAGAAAATCTGAAGGCTGATGATTAAATACTTGGTTTTACTCTAAAAATAACTAGTACGTTTTACATATGGACACAATTAAGACTCAAATATGATAACGTAAATTGTCTTTAAATTGTATTTGACCTCTGTAAGTTATCTTGCTACCCTTCTTCTGTGTCTCGCGATTCCCCCATGGGCTCCCGACCCCTAGTTTGGGAACCACTGCTCTAAACTGAACAGGCGACGGGGACGGACACCTGCTGATATTTAGTACCCAACACAAGACTGCAGAGTCTGCATGTTTTCCTGAAGAAGAGGCAGTGACCTCTTTGCTCTTTTTTACTTAATTTACTGTCAAAATATAAATATGGAACATTGAGGCCTCACCTTTGCACTGTAAAGCAGCACGGCTCGAGGTGAGCTAAAGGGCAGGGGTGAGTTGAGGAGTCAGGTGGGTTTGCACTACTGTGGTATAAACATAAACCCATATGCACGTCAAGAGGTCCAATTAAGTCCTTCATTACAATACTGGGCTGTATGCAAAGATGGGCTCAGCTGATTCAGACAGTGTGACTTCTTCCTGAGTAATGACCCAGAATCTCAAGTCGCCACTGTCCACAAACAATGCGGCACATTATCCCCAGTGCCGTTTCCCTTGTTGATCTGAGATCTGCTTATCCCTTCGGTCTGGAGTTAAGGAAGCACGTCAGATTTTTTTTATTTTTTTGGGGTCCAACCTTAACAACACGTTACACAAAAGCCAACACACCCACAGGACACTTGCATCTCATCCAATCCAATTTGCGGTTTTGTTCTCACTCCTTTCTTTTTGTTTCTCGATTTCTTTTTTCTCTTTCTCTCTCAACTAAGACCCACAATCCCCTCAGATCTCAAGAGGCTTAATCAGTGCCTGTGTCAGACTACTTCACAGCAGCCTTTGGCCACAGCGGATATTATCCATCTTTTCCTTCTAACAAATCTGTCAATCCACTCACGGGAAATGAAACTTCTCCCCTTTTTTTGTTGTTTTTTGCAGACAAGCAAACTGTTTGTCTACATGCAGCAGCACACTGACACATGGATGAGAACGCAAGGGGACATGAATTCAGCGTTAAACTCGGAAAGGAAGAAAGCTCGGAGGTGATGAGAAAGTGGCACATGCTTATAAAAAAAAGGTATATTAGGCATAACATATTGGTCTCAAATTCACAGTGTTTGCAAAGGGGGTAACCAACCAAGAGAAAGCTTGCTTTGATTTAAGTCAATTTGCATAAACCCTCCCAACTATGCTTTTAATAAGTGATCTTCACCCAGGGAGTTGCCGGTGCATAGCAGATTAGCATATTCCAGACAACATAACCACCGGTTGGTTTATAGACGAAGAAAAAAAACTGAAATAAAGAAAGAGGGGGAGAGAGAAAGAAAGAAAAAACTGGTACGAGGGCGAATTGGAGGAATAGCAGGGGAAAAGGGGGTGGGGGGGGATACCAAACAGACCTGTTTGTTTTGAATTTCATTTTCAGTTTCACAGCAATAAAAAGCGACTGCGGGAGAAATAACCACCCCTCATGACTCCCCTGCTAATTTGCTAATGGCTGCGTTGTTTCATAGTGCCCCCTAGTGGTTTGAAAGGGGTCGTCTGTGGTGCTGGAGGAATTGGTTGATCAGAAAAGCAAATGTATGCAACAGACAAGCAGAGACTTTGAGCTGCTGAGGGCAGACGTTGACTGGAACGAGGGAGGGCATGAGAAAAACATACCGCCAAGACCTAACCTGGTATTAAAATGAGAATTGATTCCATGTAGTCTTTAAAACCAGTTTGAAATGCTGCAGTGTTTGGATCACACACTGGGAATGTGTGTTGCATGTATGATGTATGAGGGCTGCATGTGGAGAGGACGTCTGAGGCAGGACTCCCGTCTACATGATCATTTCTTTACACACTAGATGGGGCTAGATCATTGGAAGCAAGTTATATTAAATACCAGCTTGATTATGAGTCTCTGGTCATGTATACTTCTTATTGTTACATCTAGAGTGAGTCTTTTTCTCTCTTTCTCTCTCGCCCCCTCTCTCTGTCTGAGAGAGACAAATTTGTAATTTTTCTTGGTCACACATAACAGATAAACAGCTACATCAGTGTCAGCTGAATCAGATATCACGAGTTGGGTCAGGTTAATCCCCTTCCCATCATATTACCCTTGAGGATGAACCAGCTTTGAATGGAGGATGAAATAATGACAAAATAAAAAGATATACGCCGCGGGTCCACACTCCAGTGCCTGATGGGATAAGCTGGAAAGCCAGTTAATTTGCCGCAACTTCAATTTGCATGTATTTGAAAAGACAGAAACTAATTGGTATTAGATAGTTTTGTGTTGATGGAGGAGAACTGTCGGAATATCGGCGGGGACAGGGGGACACAGGGTCCATTGTTTAATTGCCTTCCAGAGGGAGCAAAATCTCATTAATTGACGGAGCGAAAATTTGAGTTCATAATACAAAAAAAAATATCCACCTATTTTAAAAAAGGCATTTTGCAAAAGATTCAAAGCGGAGATCCAATTCAGGCATGAGATACATCATCATGTTTATTGTGATGTGTTTACTCAGCTCACATCATTATCTGTTACAGTGTCTTCCACAGACGTGAGTCCTCTGTGCCTGTGAACACACACTCACACACCACTCATGAATTATTCTGCACTCACACTCGCTGCAATATCTCATCCCTAAAGTGACTGTTTAATGTGAGCAGTATCACAGCTGCAACCATTCTTTCACTTGCATTAAGAATCTCTCTTTGCATATTTTAAATCCGTACTACTTTCACAGAGCTTTGTTATATTTTAATATGCATGTTCATATGTGTCACATGACCGTCCAACACGCCGTACGCCTCCACGACATGAGGGTGAGACATCAACTGACTTGTCTGCAACAAGTAGCTCGGCTGAAGGAAAAGCAGGATGCTATAGAATCAACATGTGTTGTTATGATTATACCGAATGTTAATGTATACATTTATTTTTAGGTACAAAGTTATTACTACTATAAAATTAAATAGGTTTTGTCATCTGGAAGCTAATTTTCAGTGATTTGACTAGTGTATCCCTGTTGTTTACATATGTTAAAGACATTGACATCCATTGTTACTTTCAACTGTGCATCTTTGTAAATGTCAAATGTGCTGTAAATGCATCCGGTCCAGTCTTTCAACTAAATGTATTAATATGTGCATAAATAGTGACGCTGCGAAGAAGTATATAAACATGCAATAAATTATTTATAACCCACTTCTAGTTTCTAGCAGATATAAGTATTTATTAATTAATGAATGTAGTTGTTCATAACTATGATTAACAGAATGTAATATTTTTAAAAAAGTCAATATATCAGTAAAATAGAATACTGTACATTAATAATCAATTAAAATATCCTTATAACTGTGTTTATTTAGTTTTGTTCACTGCTCATAAACCTTGTAAACAGTGGGGCTTTGAGTGAAGTGTTGCCAATATCAACCTGTTTTCACCTGTAGCCTTGAAGACAGATGTGTTTTATTATTTGCACTAAATTAATGTGAATTTAAAGCACCATAAAAAAAAAATAATTAAAACAAAGGTTGAAGATTTGAGTTTAGTAAGGTTTCCATGTGCTGCATGTATTTAATGGTTCTGGTCAGCAGTTTGCTGTGAGCTTCCAGGGCCAAGACCGATTCTGACCAGTTTCCTTGACAACAGAGTGCAACATCTCCGCCATTTTCTTATCTGTATCCCTGGTGATTAAGCCTAAATCTTATTAGTGTGATTTATGTAGAACAAGATTAAAAAAATACAAAAAAAGTAAAAAAAATCCGGCCCCTTTTCTGGCAGCCAGACAGACAGAGACAATATCGTTTCCTCCTCTCCACTGACCTCCGCTGTGCCTGCATCCTGGATCTTGTCAGATTTTTCAAACAGATGCCTGTTGTTGATTTTGATTTATTTACCCCTCCTCCATCCATGTGCTGCCGAGGTGTCTACAGGGCCTGCGTTGGGGGAGGGGGGGGGTGTGTATGTGTGTGGGTTTGCATGTGTGAGGATGATGTCAGCTATATAAAGTGAGTAAAGACAGATGTGCTGAAGACAGACTGTGTCATAAGTACGGACACAGTGGAGAGAATCGATGCACCGTGCTGCGACTCAGTTTGTATTTACAGTCAAATATGATTAAAATATCACTGGGTTCAATATTTGGAGGGTTTTAGAGAGTTGATGTGCTTGATGACGGTGTCAAATTACACTTTCACAGCCTTCTTCAAGAGAGAGATTTCTACAGTCTGAGCATGATAATGTGACATTTTACAGAGATCACTTACCTAATCTCTTGAATTTAAAATGTTTAATTAAGAGATGTGAGGTTTGATCAGATTTCCACAACCCCAACAACCTCACAATTCTCAGCACGTTATAATTAAAATAATAATTTTCTAGTTTTCCTTCAGACTGTGAATGCCGGTATTCGTAAAAAAAAAAAAAAAAAAAAGAGGATTTTATTGCCTGCAATTGATTTGGCCTACAATTTGCTTATGAACAAGTATGAACACGCGAACATGATACAGTGATTTTAGTTTCAGAGTGATCACACAACTCAAATTAATCCATTAATCTCCTCAGAAGTCATAGAAAAAAGATGCTGTATTTTCATTTTTAAGTTTTCTTCAGTGTCAAAGTAACCGAGTCACATTTGTCTGTATATCCATGTTTATGTTGCTATCAAGAATTGCTAAATAACATATAGGCATATAGGCACAACTATAATGGCCGTCAGTAGAGTGCATACCTCCACCAAGGCTCAACAGTCCCCTTATTAACCCACATTTATTTTAGATCTGCACCATGTTGCACAAACTTTAAATGTCAGTTCCCTGAACATGCCTGACGTGTTTCATCAAGATCCGGGAATTATCCCGTGAGAAATCAAGGAACATGTTGGCTGGTGGGGGGCTGATGATGGGGGACATGACTTTGAAAACCTCCAGTCTAACTTGGGTTAATGTTGGTCTATTTGAGTTTGGTTGGGAGAGCTTGTGCAGGGGTTGCGACCTTCCCCACGACAGCAGCTGATTCCTTTCATGTCAGCATGATTCCTCCAATACAGATCCTGTTATTATGAGTTAGCAGATGACACTCAGATGCACTGTAATAAAGAGGAGCCTTGTTAGTGAGAGCTGAACAATCCACACTGCAGACACTCGATTTTGCAAAGCCCACCGTGATAGCAGGCTCCTAATGACCGGGTGAAGAACAGCAGTCTAAAGATAATTCGATAAGAGGACATTTTGAAAAATGCACCCCAGGTCACAGGAGACTTTATATGAGGTTAAAGTTTTTGCAGCACTGTCATTTTTGGATAAAGACCAGATGTGAATAAACACATAAACATTACTGGATTACTGGCAGACTGAATTAACTATAAACGTACAAATAAAGAAATGCAAAAAACAAAAAACACCGGCATATGTTTACGAGCAGGCAGGCACACGCACTCATGAAAGCTATCATGGTGAATGACAGCTGATGCATAGTGTGTCTCTGAATGGGGGCCATGCAGTGACAGTGCAGTGACTCCCATTGCTCAGCCAAGTATAAAGAGACTTGATGGAGCATCTGTTTGGAGAGCGCAGAAACAACAGGCAGAACAAGAGTGGAAATCTGGACCAGACAGTCTGCACATTGTCATGCAGCTTCAAATTACAACCCATAATAGACACAACAGTGGAAAATCACATTTACACAATCAAAAGTCTTATAGAATTAAAATGAACACATCGTGCAATATGAATATGTGTCCTTAATACACGTGTAACACTAAAATGATCTGCAGCAGCTGTTACCAACATGTGGCTCTGAGCGTGTGTGTGTGTGTGTGTGTGTGTGTGTGTGTGTGTGGTAAAGGAATATGATCTAATTCGTGTCTAGAGGAGTCGAGCTGTCATTCAGTTCTAACATGGCCTTCACCTTGTTGTCAACTTAATATGATTGTGACTCAGAGCCAAAGACAGAGCATCTGTTTATGACACGGAGGGATCAATACTCTGGAGTGAAGCATCGTTAATCTTGTTACTCACTGACTTTGAAAATAAAAGCAGTGCTTCATCCTGAATGTGGGGAAAAGGGTAATGATACCAGGGAGTGCTCATGGATGTTAGCACCATCTTAAATTATAGCTTGACATTTTCAATGCGGGTTGGTATGAACATCTTTCTTATGAGGCTATTTCAAATGTGCTTTCGGAGGAAATGAGTATCCAAAATGTGGATTTTAACATTTAATGTTCATCTGAGATGATACAGTGCATAATTACACACGATTTCCTGAGATGAAACCAGTAATTGTGCAGCATCTACAAAAAAAATACATTTCTGAAGACGATGTGATGAAGCTGGAAGGGAGTAAGGGGACCTGAGGGGGAGCTGAAGTCGATCGCAGCTGACACTGGACAGGTTGCCAGTCTATCACAGGACTGTCACATATACAGACAAACAATCATTCACACTTGCACGACTGCAGTTGCCAATTAACCAAAGCTACCGAAGACACAGTAAATGGAGGAAACTTGTGCAAGCATGACAACTCCAAACCTCCTTACTTTGAGGCAACAGTGTTAACCACTCCAACAACGTGTGATAATACAATATCAAAATACCGTGTTAGCAGTAAAGGTCTCATATTCATATGTTACCTACGCATTCTCACTATGGTACGTTAAGTATCAAACGCACTGGTTCTGTATAAAAGTGATTCCTGTGATGAGCCTATATGACATTAATAAATTGTTGATAATGCATTTTGCTGTCATGTGTAGTCCAGGTGGAGTTACTTCTTACTAAATTGTTTGAAATATATATTTTAGTTGATTCAAGTTGTCCCTATGGGAGCAGAGGATGTACCATCTCCAAAGGGTCACAAAATAAATCTGAGGAGAGGTTTGATTTTATTTTGAAATATGTGGAGCAGTAATTCAAATGAAACCATGTGAGAGGCACAGAGATGAAATCACATGCACAGCTGAAATGTGCCAATTATAGATTTAAAATTTATAAAGTGTAAATAGTTTTTTAACCTTAAGGCCTGAATCTGAAAAGTAACTAGTAACTCTAAATATCAAGTTGGTGGGATAGAAAAGTAGCCTAAAATGGAGATACACAAATTGAAGTGAAGTACAGTAGTTTCTCTTCGGTGCTCTTGGCGGAGATGTCAGCTTTGGCTTTCCAGGCCACAGAGGTGCTCACAAACATGTAACAGCTGGGAAAAGGTGATATGTTCGAACACTCAATAACTGTGAGTTGAGAGGTGGTGGTCCATAGACTGTATATAAAGGTGTATGATGTGTCTCCACTTCATCTGACAGAAATGAAGCCAAAACATCCAAGATGCAAACACCATCATGTTCCTGCGCATTTGGAGCCTGAGTCTGCACAGTAGTCATAGGACGATGGGGCGGCGCTATCGAGGTCCGGCCGATTCACGTGCTTAAGTAATCGTGAGAGTCTCAGCTGTCAATCATGACGTTTCACAATGTTTTTATAGGATAAATAACTAATTAAATCTAAACGTATCAGTGTGGAACTACCCAATATAAACAATAAGTGAGTAAAATGTATCTAACATGTACTTTGACTCTTTAGTTTGGCCCGTATCCCATCTGCTAACATGGAGGAGGCATGGGGAGACACTTTGGCTTCACTTTTGGAAGTTAGCATGTCATCCATCTTTATATGGTCTAGCCAAGAAACAGTGAGATCTGTTTGTTGGATTTTTCCATTCTGTAATTTTTTATGTGCTTTGATAAGCCTTATTCAGAAAAGATGTGAGAAAAAATAAATTGATTTTGGACACTTCAGACTGATTTAATAGAGAAATGTGAAGGACTTCTTTGTCTGAAGTGATGAAAAGCATTAATAACAAAACCATTATATAATCAGTACCTCTGAGGAAAATGCAGAAATCTGTATTTCTGCAGTCCACAGGAGAATAAGACACAATAGGAGCAACCTGGGGCGACTTTCCAGCTGACATATTTCCTGGAGCAAAACCGCGTATACGTGTCCATTTTCATTGTATATCCTCTGTGACAACGATAAATGTACTGAGCTCATAAAGTTAGTTTTCCAGTCCGATGGCAGGGTGTGTTTGCCAGTGGGTTCCAGATAGTGGAAAGGAGTTTTAACGTTTGTAAACTAGATGCCTTGTAAAACCTGCCTGGGAGATGACACGGTTGTGCTCCTTGCTCCATTAGCATTTTCCTGCATGACTCTCCCGGCCGTGTCTGTCATGCAGTGATTTACGCAGGAGCGGAAAGATTGCACAGTTTGTGTCCTCTGCGTATTTCATCCAAGTTCTTAATTAACGTTTAATCCGTCAGTAATCTGAGACACTAAAGTGTGATCTTTTAAAATGAAAAAAAAGTCGAAAACACCCCTACTTGAAATTTCAAAATGATAACTGGCATGTAGCACTTTGATTTTGAGTCCTTCAGTTCTGTGTAATTGATCAAACTGGTGCTAATATTGCACATGATGGATTCCTTCAGTTCTGCTTACTGGACACTCAGGACATCCATTAATATTTATTATAACAAAATGCTGAAAAGAAGACTTCAACAAATGGAGCTCTGTTCTCACCACCATCCTAAATCATCACTGTGTAGCTGGTATCAAGTTGTCTGATCCTCTGCAAAGAAAATTGTTTTTGTCGTTTTACAAGTATATGAATCTAAAAATTGAAGGTCAATGATTTGCTTTGCAAGTTACATCCTGTTGCCAAAACTCTGTGATTCTCACCAGATGGCGTCGAATCAAAGTATTACCTCAAGAGAAATTACTGAAGACATCGGTGAATATCTCTTCGCTACCATGCCATCTGGCAAACCTTCAAGCTCTGTTAGGTTTCTCTTACACATATCAAAAGTATTTAAGAATTGCTCAGCATCATTCTAGCTCAAATATATTATCTTTCTCTACTGCTACGTCTCCTCAAGTGGATGTCATGTGTAAAGTCAAGTTTTTGAGTCCTGAATTGGTCCAATTTTGCAAACCTGCACCACAAAGCTGCGCACTGGACCCGACCTGTTACCCAGAATTATTGCCAAGTCAAATCCGGGCCCATCTGGAACTGTTAGCACATGACCCACGATCCGACTCAACACGTGTGATAAAACACACATGCTTCATACACAGTCACTCACATAGAATGGGTTGTGGCCTCCTGACCTCCTGTTTTGGTGGTCAAATTGTGTTTCTGGAAAAGTATCAATGAAATGTTGCAGAACCTGTGCGCCTGCAGCTGTTGATGTGTTTCCTCAGTGATGATGTGCCTAGCTTTCTTTTAGTGGAACTTTATACAAGCAGCAAAGCCACTGAGGACATATTCAGCACTGGCCAATTTGTCTTTATGTAATCCATTTCCATGTACTAGCTACTTTGATGTAGGTAGTAAGCTTTCACAATAAAACCACTTGCGGAAGACGAGGCGTCAAATGAGCTGATAGGTTTAAAGTATTTTAATTTCTAATTTCTGTCTGGTGCTGTGGTTGAGGAGAGGTTGTCAAAATCACACAAACCTTCTTCCCACTCATCCATACTGACTCAGTAGCAAGGACTGGACACATTGGCACAGACTATAAAATCTAGTTAAAATATATCTGCTCCCATGTTGTCATAGGTGCCGAACCAGTTGAATCTTGTTTAAAGTCAACATCTGTCTCATTGTATAAAAGAAGATCTAACCTTGTCACAACTCGCCTTTGCCTGTGGTTTGTGTGCTAAAAAGTCAATAAACACCTTGGGATCCCAGGCCAGGTCAAACATGTCTTTCAGGTCTCGACTTGCACCCCCATCGTTACCAACCCCAGCTTCACGCCTGCAGGACTTGACAGTTGTTTTCGAGAAACGTAGAAAATATCCACAACCAGCACAATCAACTATCTCTTCCATCAGGATCATGTTATTTTTCCGTGTCTCTGAAACGTGAAATGTCATGAGAACTGCGATGTTTGCATCTGCAGCCACAGACCAATAAGACACAAGACCAACAACTATGGATAAAAAAAAAGATATAAACCAGGAGCTGAGTTATTAGCTCAGTTTCTTTTTCTAAACTACAATAGAGCCTGAGTTCTGTTCATCTGATCTATTTCACGTGCTCCGAATGTTATAGCTTGGTTGTGTTTTTTCAAATTTATGGGTAAAATAAGGTCATATTTTAAAATTCCACATGTGATTCCTCATGCTTTCCAGCTCAGTCCCTCAGAGCTACACACAATGCAGGCCAAACATCACAAATATGCATTTTATAGTAGCACTTTATAGGGCTACAAGTAAATATGTGATTTAATATGTGATTAAACGGATCTTTTTTTATCCTTAACATGAATATGCCTGTGGGGTAAAGATAGCTGCACCCTAAAAGTGAAAAGAGTTTAAACTAAAAAACCTGCATTAAAATGAATGGATCGCCACAAACAACATAATGTAATTAATAGGGGGGCTTCAACAATGTTATTTATAGTTTTAAAAATTTGGTGAAGTTGTGCACCTTTGGGTCAAATGTTTGTTTTGCACATAATAAATCGACGTGTAATAGCAATTAATTGTGAGAATTCATGGTCCCCATTGAATCCCTATTATAAAGTAAACCCTATTATTATGATGTCATTGTGACCTGATTTATTCTACCAGCACCATTCAGGTGCAATGTCAATATCAAAATCTAGATGATTTTCAGGAAATTTGATGGGCATGTTTTTACTCATCTCGAACCATGTTGGATTTGGTGACTCATTGTCTTTCATAATGTGGCACTGAATTTTAGTGTTAAGTAGTCAACTCTCCATGTGTTTTGATAAAACAACCGTGAGCAGCTTGTGGGCCTATAAGATCAAAATGTTAGACAGATAGAGACGGACAGTGTTTGTGTTACGTCCTCTGTTGTCATTACATTATTATAAATTTATGTAAAGTGCTTTAATTATGCATCAGGCCGAAGCTGGAGGGACCACCTTAAATATTTATTGATTATAAATGTCATATTTCATTATAAACCTCCTTTATTCACGGTTGGTTTACTCTTTGCTTCGGTTCGCATTCCAACATGTTTGCAGTCACACCGCTCCAGCAGTGCCTCTATATTAGCGGAGGTTTAAACAGTTTATAATACAGTGCTAACAATGGTGGAAGGAGTGTAAACAGCTGCAAGTCACTTCAGCATTTTCTTCATGGTACAACAAGGGTTACATATTCTGGGGTTTCAATGCTAAGTAAATGCTAGTAAATTTGCTGTTGTGTGTCTTTGTGTGACACCTCATCATAGTTACATGACCAAACCACAATAGAAAAGAACTAAAATAATACTGCGTGTGTGTATGTGTGAATGTACCTCGCCTTGCGTTATCAGCACCTATTCAGTTTCTCTTCAGCTGAATAGATGCAGGAGCAGTTTGAGGAGGAAGAACAATGCTGCCCTGAATTCATATGATTTGCTGTCTCGCATCAAATGAACCACAAAGTGGGCAGATCGGAACATCTGTGGAATGGATGGTGCTTGATTCTACCCACAGCTCCAGCAGTGATCCTCGCATGTGAGCGCACAATAACTTGAAAACTTCCTTGGAAAAATGCAGGACTAATTAGTTTACTCTCTGTTCTTCAGCACTGCTTGCTGAGCCCTTACATTGTCTCTTACTGCAGAATTAGTTTTCCATTTGAATATGCATGGATTTGTAGGGCATCACACAAAAAAAATTACACCATGTCGTTGTTGAATTCTTTAAGATTTGTATGGGAAACCGTATTGAATTGGACGGACATGTGATGATCACACTGGCGTCCGAACCATGGATACAGTGATGATCATGGTTATGTAATTATGAGGATCTTCTTCCTCTGGCTTGGATTTGATCCTCTCTGGAAGAGGATCAATTGTAATCATCTGAGCTCCCTGTGGTAATGAACGTAATGGAAGGCCTACTTTCAGATGCTGGTTTAACAAGCTACAATAAATGCTTCATCACCATCATATTTTGTTATTGATGAAGACATCGCACAATGACAAAAATCCACAGTCTCTATATGTAGACGTGTCTTATCGATAAACTCAAGTATTTAAACAACCTAAGAAAGAGACTATATGACAATACTTTTTATTGTAATGCATTTGTTTTGCATCCTAGAGACCCTGTTCATTTGTTAAACAGCTCAAAAAAACATACTTAACGTTGTTTTATTGCCTGAGATACTGCATATTGCATACCTAATGGCTGTTCCTAATTTAATGAGAAAATGGCAATCACACAAGGTTTATATATATTATTTTGTTTGTTGGAATGAGAAAAGTAGGCTGTCCATCATCGTTACAGATCCCATGTGAAAAAGAAACAGCAATGCACAGATGCAAATGTTGCACCAAGGAACATGCTCCATTCCTGACAACGGTCATATTGTCCCTTTGATGAAAGAAAACTGGGGAAAGACTAAGATCAAGTTAAGGTCTGCAATGATACTGTATATATAATATATATATTATAAATATATATTCAACTTGTGGTTAATAAAGTGGTTTGAGGGAATATGATCTCCTAAAAATGTCCACATGTGTTCCCAACTTTGAGAAACGCATTAAAGGCTGTGTGACAAATCAGGACCATGACATTTTACCTGTGTTTAATATAGCCAGCAAAATGGAACTAATTATGAAAAAGAGTGTTTTGGTGCCCGAGGCAAAAGGGGATCTGAGTGTCCTACATTTAAACAGTCGATACTGTACGCACACAGATTTAAGAACTATAGGGTTCAACTACGACTTTGACCTCCGCCAAACAGGTTATGCATCCGTCGTCTATGTTTCCGTCAGCAGGATTACTCAAGAATTACTAAACTGGTTTCCATGAACTTTTGTGTAGGGCTGGGACATGACCCAAGGAAGAACCCATTATATTTTGGAGCAGGTCCGGAAAAATAACAGTTGGATCCATTTTATTTTTCTTTCTTTAACAAAGAGAGAGGGCGTTTTTTGGAAATTTCTCAAGAAATGAAAAGACCAATCAGCCTTGGCAGAGGAAACATGTAATTTTTTTCTCACTCAACACCAGTAAGAACTCCACTGAAGTTTTAGGCTTATCTTAGGTGATTCAGCCCCTGTCATCTCCCAAACTGCTATTGTTAATGGGACCATCTTTCTCGATAGAGGGAATAAAAAGGAGAAAAAAAAGAGCAGATGTAAAACGCCTATCAAATTTTCCAGAGTACCTCATTATTTTCCAGCGCTCTGGGGACGTGGTCTGGTGTGACTGTTGGGGCCTTTTTACAACAAAGCATATTCACAGAGGAAAACAGAAAGGATGACGACTGGACCCGCAGTTCAATGCTTTGGCTGCAAACAACCGAGAAATGTGATGGCGATTTTTTGCTGTTTTGTGACTCCTCGAACTTCAGCAGTCTGCAGGAGACGGCTGATATGTGACTGCGGGGGTGAAGACAGGGTGTGTCATACTGTTATTCTAGAGTCACTGGAGTTTTGATAGAAATGCGGGTGAGAAGGTAACAAGGAATCTCTTTTACAGCAAAGCAAATTAGAAGAATACAGAATATGATATTGCATTACTCCTCTGAGGAGGAAATGGGGAAACTCATTCAGACAAGGAAAAACTCCCCCAATGACACGTCAGGAAGAGTAGCAGAGGAAAGATCCCTCTTACAGGGTCAAAGGACATTTCACAACTAGAAACAACTCCAGTGACAATATTGGGTGAAGAGTGTGAGACTTGTTAACACATTGTCATTTTTAACCTGGAGACCTGGAGAGGTCTCTCACAAGAGGTAATTTTACCAGGACAGAGTTTGAGATTTAAAAGTTGAATTTCGATCATTTAGATTTGATAATTGGTATAGATAATGGATGGATACATGTTAAAAACAACAATACAACATTCACGCTGATATTCACGATAACAATCCATTTAGAGTCTCCAATCAACCTAAAACCAATCTGCATGTCTTTGGACTTTAGGAGGAAGCCGGAGTACCTGGAGAAATCCCAAACCAAACTGGGATTGGAACTGAGATTTTATGGAAACGTAAACTGCATTATCACTGAAAACAGTGTTAACAACCACATATTGACAGTAAATATTATCTAACCTGTGGTCCTTTTTCTCATACAGATGGAAAACATTTGTCTTCCAGGAGTCTGTGTCAGGTTGTGCTGATGGGCACATTTATCCACATTGGCCACATGACAACACAAATTACCCTTTGAATGAGGCATGGCAACACTACTTGTGGTAAAACTGGATTTACAATAGAGTCATTTAGTTTTATTATTAAATCATTATAGAGATCAAAGAATTTTACACAGTTTTATCTTATAGATTTTGTGAGATGCTTGTTTCTCACCTCTGGTGTTTTAACACATATAATCTCGACAATGATCAGTTCCTCAGTCCATGGATCACTGAACAACAGTGAAGGCCAGGCTAAATAAAATCTAAACCAAGCTTATTATCAAGTTAAGTTTGTCTTGTTCGGTCTACAAGCACAAAAACAACTGAAGCCTCTATACAACTGTGTATCAGTAAGTGTGGAAGTAATGTTGTGAGTCCCTTCTGGCTACAGTTTGCTTGATGCCAATTGCATAATCAATAAAGTTTTCCTCAGTATCTATCTTAAGTCACTGTCACATTTGAATGCTATGTGACAACTCGATTTCACCTCTGATACATGCCTGCTGGGTGGGGTTCCTCCTCTGTTGACACCCCCTTGTTGAGGATCATATGATGCTCTTGTGTTGCTTTGTAATGTTTTGCATATGGCTCCGGGGCGAGGGGCCAAACTCTGAGTTGAATGGTGTTTTTGTTCAACACAGATCATCCCCGAAGAGAGCAAGCATGCGCACAGCTGCCTAAAACAAGGCTGTCAAGATGTCTGCGGAGGCCCCACGCCAGCACACCCCACCAGGCAGCTGCTGCCTGCCAGGCGCCCAATCTACAAATAATCTACTGTGGGAGGACGGATCAGTCTGTTCTGTCGGGGTGTACAGCATACGCACTTGAGTAAAAGACTACATAGAGAGATAGGTGATAATAATTGTTTAATAAAAGTGCTGTGAATAATGTTTTGAGCCAATTTTGAAAACTTAAAAGGAGCAGCTTGTAGGATTTAATAACATCCAGAGTTGAGGTTTCGGATTGGAGTTTAATATCTGTTTCTGTACAAGCATATAAAAGTGTCTATGGTGATGTTCAGGTAACATTAATATACAAAAGGACCTCTCAGAAGCCAGTGTTCATTCTGGTACATGATGGCATTGCATGGTGGGCTCCATGGGGAAAAAAAACGCTCCCTATATAGATATCTAAGTCTTATTCAAACGTAATGAAAACAATTCTTAGTTACAGGTGATTATACACTTATGAAAGCACAATTAATCTGCCAATACATACGCCTACACCCCAGTTCACAATGGGCCTTTAAGCCCTGTACTGTGACTCCTGTGCATGGATGGATTACTAGGAATCCTGCAAGGAAAAAGGCCAAAGGTTCTCTTTTGAAGAACCTTTTTGCAAATCTTGAAAAAAAAAGTCAAGAGAGACGCAAAACAACAACAAAGAGATGCGAAGCGACCTCGAAGAGACACAAAATGATTACAAACGTCAGCCTGTGTTTCTTGTGTCTATGTGGTTTACAAAACATCAACAGACGAGATGTTGAACTACTGCCTGCATACCAGAAAAATGCATACAGTACATCCAATGGCAGATGTCTTCTGGTGTGCAGCAGTGTTGAGCTAAATTTAGGCTTAAAATGTTCAGAGCTTTTTGTGTTTTGTAATTCTTATTTCGTAATTGCTAGATAGTTGGCAGCCTTGGTCAGTGCATGATTAGTGGCATGCTGCTTTGATATCGCTACAGGACGCAAGGCATCATGATTTATCATTTCACACTGAACAATACTTTTCCTTGTGCTACAGAACAGCCCGTCAGATTCTGACAGCCCAGTGATCAGGTGGCATGTCAAATTCCATTAAGTGTGACTGCCATAGCCACGGGGCCCATGTCATAAATTCCTTAGTGTTCTGTCCACACTGTTTGATTTGATATTTTTAGTTCATCCCAATTTCCTGTGACAAATAAAATATGTTTGACTATTTTTCAGGGAAAATCGCAACGTAAATGCTGCATGAAATACCCAGAGTCATACTGTATGGCTTTACCCTCGTTGCAAATTGCTTACAGACAGTCGAGCTGCCCGCAATCAGTTTGTATAAACAATATGAGTGTATAGCCCATGCTACCGAGCCAATAGAGAGTCTCACAGGCCTGGCTGCCGACACAAGTTATGCAAAAGCAAAGACGACAAGGCGGATCCTGAGAGGTGCCCGCTGGGAACCGGGGCCATTACTGCCAACTCTGAACCTCTGAAGCCAGACACTTCAGAGACACCCCGACGAGTTGTTCCATCACTTTATAGGAAAAAGTACAAAACTGTATTGAACTACACTTTTGATGGTAGATTGCATCTGGCAATGATCTATGAATTTAAACTTTTTAAAAGTTGCAATATAAGTAAATAGATCTGTGCAGGTTTTACCACGTAATCACATTAAATGTACTACTCAGCCCCACGACCAAAAATCAAAGCTGAAGTTAATCGAGTACACAGTCTTGCTGTTGGAGCGTAATTTCCCAGCATCACTCTATGCCTGAAGCCAGTGGTGCCTTTGCCTGGTCAATGTGGCAACTCCACTGTCATAATACATCAGCGTTCATGGGCCCACAAGCTGCCAAGAAAATCTTGAAACACTGGAGTAAATACACTGGCTTTAGATGAACACAAAACAACACAACCTTAAATATCAATGATGGGAATCCTGGAATATCTGCATTATCTGTCACTTTCATTAATTTCCTCTGGACGGGGGTTTGAGTGGGTTTCTGTCAGAGGGTTATAAATTCTAGTCAATGCTGTCAGTACACTTTTGAACTTAGGACTGGGCCACTTGTGTGTGTGTCTGAAAAATAAATCAAACAGTGCAGCTCTTAATACCAGCTCAATCGTTGTAAACATAATGACCAGCATGACAAAGCTAATCAACAGCATCCCAGCAGTCTTTAGCTTAGCTACAATGCACAAGCTAACAATGCACACGCTAACAATGCACAAGCGGACAATACACAAGCTAACAATGCACAAGCTAACAATACACACGCTAACAATACACAAGCTAACAATGCACAAGCTAACAATGCACAAGCTAACAATGCACAAGTTAACAAGCACCTGAAACATCCTAGTGAAAAGTTACAAAGCTAAACACAGAATCAGTGACAATGTCGCTGACTAATAAACAACAAACTCACTTTCCTCTGGACACACACACAGGAAACCAACTGGTGGATCAACAACAGCAGAGCAGCACCTCAAACTAGCACTTACCTGTGTAGCTTCACTCAGGAAAGTTTGCAACAGCGCCCCCAGTGGCTGGATCCCCAAATAACCTCTGCTTCATGGGCAGTTAATATCGATAATTATCGCGATAAATTATTATTTCTCGACTGAGTTTTGTTCCTGAGTGAAGGTTGTGGTTGTAAACTCTTCTTCATATGTACTGTTAGGTGTCTTAGACTCTTAATTATCCATGTGTTTATTTATAATATATAGTAAGGTTATACCAGGGTCTAGAAACAAAATGTATTATTGTTGGAATTATTATGAGCACTTTATGCAAAACATACAAATCTGATGTCATACCTCCCTACTGTGCTTTTACATTCATAATCCTGTTTTACTGCCCAGCCCTACTTGCACTTTTTCTTATATCTCGTCTGCTGATTGAAGTGATTCCAGGAAGGTCTGAGTCTCCTCGTGTGAATCTAACAACCAAAACAATGCACGATAGAAACCAGTCTGTGTTTGGTAAGAAGAGGAGATTACAGTTAAAGGAGGAGGGGCAGCAAACAGGTTAGTCAACAGGTGGGCTGGAGGAGACAACTGTTTTTAAAAGGCTTCCACACAAAAAAATACAAAAAAACTGCTGAAAGTCAGGGTGGGATGAAATAAGAAATAAACTTCTAGGTATTGCACAAAGCATAAAGACCCTAAATAATGATGATTTATGGCTCCTGTGTTTGGAAGCTGCAGCCAGAAGCTCCACCTCCTCCACCGCCACCTTTTATGTGAATTGCAGCGGGATGCGTGCGCGAATAGGAGGCGGCCGCTGCCCGCTGTGGATGAGGCTTCGAACGGTCACAACGTGCAACCGAGGAACCAACACGCTCTGCCACCGTGCCGGGACTTTCCTCTCAGTGTGTCTGTGCGTGTGCGAGTGTGCGTCAGCGGCGTCGTGTCCGTCTAGCATGTCTCCGCCGAGGACGCGCGGCTCAATGTGAATAAACCGGGGATCCGGCCGGATACTCGCAGAGGAGGTGAACGCACCTTGCGTCCCGCAGCCATGGGAGGTCAGATCACCAGACACACCATCTACGGTAAGTGTGTGTGTGTGTGTGTGTGTGTGTGTGTGTGTGTGAGACTTCAGTGGGTCTGTGTCGTGAATGAAATGAGTGGTTTTATTTTATAAGAGGCGCGCTCCTGCAGCCTCAAGCCTGCATGTGTGCATTGGATCTGTATAGGATGCTTAAAATAAATTTTAAAAAGCTGCTGTAGCCAAGTTTGAACACCTCCTGTAAGTCACGACTGTTTCAGAATAAAAGAGGATATGATCTTTATGTTATTTCAGAATGTGATAATAACCATTCCACAGGCTGATGGATGCAAGTTTCTCTCAGTCCTGTTGGAGGCTCCTTTCGGCCTGAAGCCTGTTTACAGTGTTGTCATTAAAAACAAAGTGAATCAAGCTGGTGGCTCACACCTTCACTTACTTCCCACCATCTGGCTCGTTATGTGTTGTTAGTGATCACACTGAACATGTTGGCAAACACTGTCACATCTTCTTCACATCAGCTGATCATGTATACAGGGATGGTAACAGGTGCATGTGACACTTTTATTCGTCCATTTTCACATTTCAGTATTTATTTGCCAACTAAATAATGAAACATTTGCTGTTTTCATTGTAAATACAAAGAATTGTTACAAAGCAAAACACTTAAGAAGTATTCATTCGCTTTCATTTGACAGTGTTACATAATCACTTGTCCTTTAGTTACATTCACTGTATTGTAAATAGAATTAGCAGAATACAGATTCACTTTAAGATTATCACATGTGTGTTGACTAAGTGTGTTTAACTCATAAATTCTGTATATTTATAAAAAAAAATCTTTAGTTTCATATAAGATTAAAAGTTTCCATTGCAAAAGCTTATTTATTTAACATTATCGTAAAGCTGCAGCACTTGATTTAAAACAGTTTTGATAATAATTGAATTGTTTCATTTTTCTGGTTCCAACAGGTCAATTGTAAATATATTTTGATCTATATTGGTTTATATTACTATAACTGTTTGGCTGTTGGTTGAACAAAACAAGCAACATTAAGACATCACATTTCCTCTGACGTTTTACGGACAGAAGATTAATCGATTAATGAAGTATAATAAACACAGAATGAATCAATAATGGCAGTATTCATTAGTTCCAGTCCTGATTCACAATAAACTCGCCCATTTCATTTTGGCCTTCAGTGACTTTGAAAGACGTTCACTGATTATGATCATATCGTTTGGCTTTAAACAGACACATATGTTACTGTACTGTAAGTTAATTGCTATTCAGAACATGACCAGGCAACAGTAAACATTCCTCATTTCCCAGATGGACACATGGACACTGGCCAATCCACATAGTCCAATTCTTTTTCCAATTTCACTGTAAAGGACCACAGGTGCTGGCAGGGCCGCTGCTAGAAATTCTTGGCCTTGTGACAAGAGTCCAATCAGGGCCCCGAAAAATGTAAATATCTATAATCCCTGTCATGTGTCAGGGACCCTGTCCAGCTCAAGGGCTCATGAATCATTCAGCGCTCACCTCTCCACATTTGGCAAACCTGCCTGATTGTACTATTGACGTTTAGTGCTTGACCTCAGCCAAGAGGCTGGACCATTTTCTTCTTTAAATGGTGATTAGTTTAACGTGTTGAGTGTTTTAAAGGGTTTTAATGATTATCCCAGCGTTGAGATTAACAGGGACCACTAGCTCTTGTTTACTCGCTCATCAAAATGAGTATTTTAGTTTTGGTTTCTGTTATGACCCCAGTAAGAAATAAAAAAACACCTCCGAAACAAATGGATGACTTATTATTAAAGATCACTAGAGCTGCAACAGTTACTTAATTGATCAGCTAATCTGGAACAAATTTTACAAATTATGTGGTTCCAGCTCCACAAGTGGGGTTTTATCTTTTGAGAGTGAATTGAATATCATCAGACAACACAAAAAACACATTTACACATTAAGACGTCACTTTGGGCTTTAGGAAACCATGACTAGCATTTAAAACTGTTTCCTACGAAAAAACAACCAAATGATTGATGAATTGAAAATGATTGTTAGTTGCAGCCTTAAATTTTAAACAGTACAAACACTGTACTGTACTGTAAATGCACAACAGGCTTTTGTGGCTAATATGTGTTAGATAAGGAAGTCTGTGTTTCAAGTCAATTTAATACTGTCACCTGAATTCAAACATCAAGTTGATTTTGAAACAGTTTTTCTATAAAAAAGACTGGTACATGATAATATTTATGGATAATTGGTTTGAATGTTTGTTTGTTTGTAAGAAACATTATACAGAAACTACTGGACAGATTTGTTCATCACTGAGTGGAAGGATGCAGTGTAAGTTAGGGAAGACCCCATTAAATGTTGGTGTGGATCTGGCGTCCTTTAACATTGTGAGATAAGGCGTTTTCAACACTTTCGCTATTTTCCCAAAGAATAATTCATGGATCTTGATAGAAACAATCTGGTACAATTCAGTGCAGGTTGATTGGATATAAGGGGACTTTTACAAGACTTTTGTATTGGTTTTAGATTAGGTATTAGGTATAGATATAGGAGAATCACTTTTGCTTACCTCATTTTTAAACCAGACATGCTATGACATAGTTGCAATAGATTAAAACAAACACCCGCCCTCTGCCTCCTTTAGGCTGCTGCCTGCGTCACCTTGATAGTAATGTCACAGCACATTAGGGCCTCTGTTCAGGGGATTACAATCAAAGGAGTCCAGGAGGCCAGGTGACGCTGGCCAGGGCCTCTCTGGCTCCGCTCTGTTTGTCCTCTCAAGTTAGTGACAGCGAAGTCCCATTGTGTGCGGTGGCGCATTAAGCAACATTATCCTTCCTTAAATTGCTCATCTGACGTTTGTCAAGGCACCCCTCTTTTATCATGACAGGGCTCTGGTCACTGTTTACCAGTCTCCTCCGCCAGGTTGCACGACTTTTTAAACACTTCTCAACAGCCACTGCATCATCGGCACTTTTGGCTCTCACCAACCTGTCGCTTCCAGTAAATCAAACGTGGTATTTTTATTTATCCATTTATTTACTTATTTGACTTTAATTCATGGTTTGTACAGTCCAGCTCCTCTGCGTGCTCTTAACACTTTTAAACCAAACTCTCCTGGGATGTGAAATTGAAGCTGCCCCTGAAAAAAAGACCAGAGAATCTAAATTCACAGCAGCCGAAGTTAGATTAGTTTTGTCAGAATAGGAGAAAATATCTGAAACTCCAGTTGGACTGAGAAGCGGGGGTGTTGCTGCAGTTGCCCTCAGAGGCCTGCGAGGTGTTTCTTCTGTTCTAAGACCTCACAGGAAATACTCTGTTCAGTCTCTCGTTGAGCACAATACAGTCCTATTCTGTTTTCCTGAAGACATCATGTCTGACATGACATCATGGATGCAGTATGGTCGAAGGATTTGTTATGACTTCATTTAAGACCACTGTTTTGCGCCGAGCACAATTCAGCATTGTTCTGCAGCGACAAGAGCATGAGAAGATCCGAACAATTACACTGTGCTGAGCCCAGAACACTTGGCAGGGCCGCTCTGATTGTGATTAAACGGAGAGACTGTGCAGGAATACGTGATGCACGGTGGAGAGTATTTCTAGTTTAAAGCAATTCTACAATTTGTATGTCTTCAACCACAGCTCACAAAAACAAACAATGATGACATATAACAGACCTAGTGTCAGAGGTCATGTGATCAGTCATCGCCAATCCAGTCCTAATTGATTTGTCTCCAGGGTACTTTACCCCTCCAAGGTCAGTCAGTGGCCAGCGGGAGAAGCTTTCTCTCAGCGAAGGCTCCTGCAGTCGACATTTCTCACAGGCGAACACAAGCAGCTCCCACACAGTTTTCCAAATTTAGGTGTGAAAATACAAGCAGTTCTCAAGGAGAAGAAGGAAGTGTTGATTAGGCCTCGATGATTTATTTAGCACTGAGTTTTGGCTCGATTTTATTTTACTTTAGATATCATTGTGGAGAGGACTAAAGCAGTGTAACAGAAAAATCAGCTATATTTCATAAGAACATGATGTCTGTGAGAAAGTGCCTCCCTCGCTTCAACAAAGTGACCTTGGCTTTGCGCTGAAGAGAAACAAAGAGTGGGAGAGTTGGTCATAATGAGAGGGAGGGATTATGACATCAGGCTCATGATGACTTGACTGGATGTCTTCATGAGTTTATAACCCAACATGAGAGATTTGATGCAAAAAAGAAAACATGTTTGACCTTATTACTTATTATCGTGAGTAACGATTCACGTGGTCGCAAATGTAAATACTCATAAAGATGGATGCGCCTCCACCTCCTCCATTTATATACAAATTAAGCTAAAATATCCTGGATATGGATATTGTCATCTAGTGTTGATGTCATCATTTGTACTCTGTGCTGTAGCGATCGGGGGATGGAGCTATTGTATCGAGGTCCTGGCGATAAACCTGCTTGACCAATCGCGAGTCAGTCTCATCTGTCAATCATGATATTTTCCGATTTTACAGCATCAAATAACTAATAGAAACCAAACTTACCAGAAATATTACATCACATCAGTGTGACAAGAACTAGATATTTGACTTGTACTTTGAGTCTTTAGTTTGATCCATGTCCCATCCACTAACGTGGAGCAGCCAGGGTTTATGACCTATACTGCAGCCAGCCACCAGGGGGCAATCAAGATAGTGTGGCTTCACTTTGGGGGAGCTGTCTTGTCGTCCATCTTTATAGACAGTCCATGAGTCAGATGTCGGTCTGCTCTTATTTTGGCACATCCTCATACCGACAAAGTAATTATGAATCTAATTAAATCTAATTTACGTGCAATGACTTTGTATATATGGCAGGTGGTGGGTATCATACAGATACAAAATATGATTGACATGTCCTCATTACAGCCAAGCAACATGTAGCAGCCTCAGTATAATAGTTGCTTTGTTTGCACCTTTCATGAATCTTTTCCTTCCTTTGTTCGCCTCCTGCTTACTTTCCTTCCTTCTACACACTACGTGTTCCAGGACAGAAAGAAAGAAACCTCACAAGAAGCACACACCAGTCGAAAATTGGCCAGATGTAGAATAACAAAAAGCAATGGGTGTTACTGGAAATGGTCCTTTTCTGAAATTAGAGCATTTTGTAAGAACTTTTCACAGCTGTATTGTTCACTGTATTTACACAACCAAGGGAGCAATTCTGTCCTCATGGGCTTTTTTTCCATCCAAGGACATTTTTGCATGTAATTTACCTTTATGTTGTCACAGTAGGTGTGTGATTGTAACTGTCTTACCTAATACGCAAACATGAATTAATTATAATGCATTTTTGCCTAATTAGATGTTACGTGAGCAGATAAGATATGTGAGGGAAGATGAGAATGTGACATAATATTGGACTGTTATGTAAAACAATGCCTATGGCCGTGCAGACCATCTAATCTTTTAATCTAAATCATAAAGTATTTTTTGCTCCCCACTGTGTAGACCAAACTAAGCAGCCACTTGTCCTTCCCTACACAGATTCTCTGAACGCACCGTTTCCCGCAACATCCCACCGGTGCCACTACAAGCCGAAGCGCTGCCTGCCTATACAGCCATGTGGAGGCTTGTCCTCCACCCCTCTGCTCTTTCACCCCAGCACCAAGGGCTCGCAGATCATCATGGACATGTCCCAGAGGACGGTCAAGAGACAGGCCAGCTTCTGTAACGCCATTACGTTCAGCAACAGGCCCATCGCTGTGTACGAGCAAGTACGACTGAAGGTAAACACGACCCTGCTGTGTGTTTACGAGTGTTTTGACAGAGACCTTTTTATTTCTTCAATAATGTGTTTTTTTCCCAAAGTTAAACACCACCAGTTTGAGTTTTACTTTAAGACTGTCACGGACAATGCACTTTTCTAGTCTTGATGACCACTCAAAGCGCTTTATAGTACATTTACTTTATAGTTTATTGCCCTTCACACACACATTCATACAGTGCATCTATGGGCAGCACTTTTTCTATGAGGGGCAATTCAGGGTTCAGTATCTTGACCAAGGACACTTCGGTATGCAGATGGGGAAGACTGGGATCGAACCACCGACCTTCTGGTTAGAGGACAACCGCTCTATCCCCTCAGAAAAACCTGCAATGGATACACATATTATTATTATTGCAGCCATATATTATTGGCTGGTTTGACTAAAGTACCAAATAGCCAAACTAGAATTTACTCAGTAGAGCGCAGACCTCCGCTAAGGCCCAACAGTCCCCAAATGAAACCACATTTAAATTCACTAGATCCAGATTTTTATTTGCTTTTTTTTATTCACTTCAGAAAATGAAAAATGAACAATTTAACCTTGTTTTATTTTTTACATAAATCAGGGACGTGTCTCATAAGTCAAAATTGGCAACAGGTAACCCCCCACCCCCCACCCTCAAAGGATACGTGGTATTGAGGAGGGATGGATGGATGGATGGATGAACTAATCTAAGCAAACTTCATACTTTATACAAGTACTATATCTGCAAGTAATAGTTTGTAAACTATTACTTGCACATATAGTACTATGCTGCCACCAGTTTTGCTCCATGACCAACATCAGTCATCCTGTTGGCTTCCACTTCTTCATTAAAAACAATACAGTGCAAAGATGTCTTCTATACTAATAAGATACTGCAGCATCAACATTAGTCCATGCTGCACTTTGCATTATCAGCACAGTAGAGTGGTGAGACACAAGCTGTGACACTCTCTCTTTCATTTTTCTCTGTGTGTTTTAGTTTTTCTTCTCATTCCCTCCGTCTCTCTCTTCATCCCCCGTCTTTGCTCCCCTGTTTTCATTTTCTCTCTTTTCTCTCTCTCGCTGCTCTTGTGTGGGCCAAAGCGGCAGCAGCTTAGAACAAGTTTCCACTTCACTTATCTGCCCATCTATGTCTTGAAAGTGAGAGAGCAGGGCAAGCATTGCCATGTGAGGAATACTGTTATCTTGCAAAGTAAGTACAGGGGCGAAATAAGACAAAAATCGTTTGCAGGTGAAAAACATACCGAGGTATCTGGTTTTAGTTTGCTTAGCACAAATGTTGTTTTTAGCCAAGTTAGCGGCTTGCTGGTAGTGTGGATGTGCATATCTCAGCAACTATTGGATTGCACTGAAATCATTTCTCCTTCAGGATTCTTTCATAACTTTGGTGAATCCTCAATGTATCATCAGGTCAAACATTTTAGACCAAATACATCTTCACGAATTGGTGACATTTCAGTCAGCCTCAGTTGGAAATGAGGTTTAGTGAATTAGCAAATGTTATCATACTAACACACTAATTCCCAAAACATCACAGAGCTGTTATAACGTGGCTGTAATCTCGAAACTTGTACTTATAGTTCACACAATAAAAAGAAAATACAGACTGATCATCATCACTGATTAGAAATATGTTCTCTCCAGATCACCAAAAAGCAGTGCTGCTGGAGCGGCGCCCTGCGTCTTGGCTTTACGTGCAAAGACCCGTCGCGGATCAACCCAGACACCTTGCCCAAGTACGCTTGCCCCGACCTGGTCTCCCAGAGCGGCTTCTGGGCCAAGGCTCTGCCCGAGGAGCTCTCCAATGAGGGACACGTCATCTCCTTCTGGGTGGACAAGAAGGGCCGTGTGTTTTACCGGATCAACGACTCCAGCCCCATGCTGTTCTTCAGCGGCGTGCACGTCTCCGAACCCCTGTGGGCTCTCATAGACATCTACGGTCTCACGAGAGGGGTCCAGCTGCTAGGTGAGTAATATGTTCAGAACTAGAATGTCACTCAGGAAAGCGCATTCCTCTGCCAAGGCACCACAGCCCCCTCAAATTCAATCAAGCCACACCAGGTTCTGGTTAGGTTTAGCTTGTTAAATAACTATTTTTCTGAAGGTGACTTGGAAGAAATATGTATCCAGGTTTTTGGGGGTCAACCTTTCTAAAGGCACTATCCCCGATGTGCAGAAACTCAAAAATATAAGACCCCTAAATATGTCCGATTTCTTAATCAAGATCTCTGAGAAATTAACCAAAGAAAATCTGGAAGATTTTTAGATCACTTGTCATCCCTGGAAATCATGTGCATCTGATGTTCTCTCCACTGTGAGCAGTTACAGGGCATGTTTGAACAGCGGCCCTGCTTTTTCCCACACCCACCAAATAGCTCAGTGGAAAAAGATGGTGGGAGATTAAGTAGATTGAACAGTTACCACGGTCGTCTGTATCAGAGAAATCTCCCAAAAGGGTGGAAATTTTCAGAATGTCTGAAATCCATTCAAAGAAGTTCTCCGCGCTGTTGAAAGGGCCATTACATGAAAGAAATTAGGAGCAAACAGGTCCTCCACAATCGCTAACAGCAGTTTTTCACCACGATGAAAAATCTGGAGAACGTTTGGGTTGCAAATCGAGATGCATTTATGAAACGCATCATGTGTTGCAAACGGCTGTCTCCAATTTCTGAAAACAATACCAAAATATGCAAAAGAGATAAATAGGGATCCTTGTGGATGCCTCAGGACCTATTTATAACCATTTCCAAGAACTGCGCTGCCTCTCTCCAAAAGAATAGAGGCTGTCAGCGCCGTTAATAAAAATAGAAGAGGCCACCATATTGTGTAGATAGTGCCATTTAACCTCATTTATTGTGGTGTGTTTGACAACGAGAGGCGCGCTATCTCGTGCTGGGCTGTTTGGTATCTAGCGCCAGAGTGCGACTATCTGGGGTTCGCTGGCCTCGTGGTGCCGAGCAGCACACAGCTCATGTCGAAGAACAAGAGGAGTGTGTTGGACATCCCAAGGGGGGCAGGGGGGGTGCAGACAAGAAAAGGGATGATGTCAGGTAATGACATGTCCTGGGTGTTTTTTTTCCAGGACAATCAATCCAGTGGAATGTCTCACTCTTTGAATCCAAGTCTGAATATGTGACATGTGTGCAATGAGAACGAGAGTCCTGCTCACCAAAACTATATTGTGCAATTTTCTTTTTCAACTTTAGAACTAAAAACAACTTTCTCTGCTATTTGTAGTTCTTCTTCTTCGTAATCTTTGCCTGTGAATGAGGCCGGCAGCCCCTAAATCCCAGCGTTTCCACTCTGGTTTTCCCACATCGATCACCTTCATCCCCACATTGATGGTTTAAACCGAAAAGCCTCGGCCCCTCAGTCGGCTGAAGGATCACTTGGCTATCAGCTTTCCTCTATAGCCCAAGAGCGTCCTTACTCAAGAGCATGGTATATATCAAAGGGCCGGTATTGTCTCAGAAGTTGGCTGCAGTTCAGCAGACACTTAGTCTTTGAAATATGGGCGGACACATCAAAGTGTGGTTTTGCAGACTGGCACATGTGCCTGTTTTCCTTTAGCAGAAGGGCAGATTTTGATTCTTAATGATGCTTACACAAGGCTCGGAAAATTAATGCTACACCAGCTGATAAATTGAGCCAAATTTCACCTGTTGTGGGCTTGTTATCACACAATCTGTCCAGGTGGGAATTACAGATCTGCTGCAGTGGTTGTTTTTTTTTCACAAGACAAATGGAGCATGGAGCCGTGAATGAGCTCTCCGGAGTGGAGAGAATGGCTTGTTTTGGTGACTTTGATTTGGCCTTTGTGATAAATGTGCGCACGTGTACGCCAAAAATACAAGAGAAAATTGGTTGTGATGACTGATGGCTGATTGTGAAGCCTGTTGACTTAAGTAATATGCATTGCAGAGGCTGCGAGATAATGTTTTTCTCCATTGGTTTTTACAGAAGAAGATCACTTTACCTGTCACCAAGGACACAAATCAGCTTGTATAACAGATGTAAACGTCTTCTGTGGGCCGGAAGAAAGATTTTTAAGACTGTTCTATCGACTCTTGTGAGAAAGTAAAGTAGAAGTTGACGTTCACTTTATTTCAACACACTTTTATTCCCTGGTAACATCGTCGGGGTTGGACCGACTGCAGTAAAGGCTTCCTAACAAACTTGATATATGAGGTTTAAATTTGTGACCATTTACTGGGATGGGAGGGTGTAATGAAAGATTGAGGTTGTGTCCGCAATGACTTATTCACTTTTCCCTACTCACTGTTTTAGAAGTTCTATGTAGAGGACTATATAGTAATGAGTTTTATTGAGTTGAATTTGGGAAGTATAGGATCCAGCATTTCTACAGTCTGACAGATTCTACATGTGAATCTGCAGAATTGGTGACAAGGGACAAGATTTGGGGGGAAGGAAGCTTGACCAACCATGTTTGAGGAGGCTTTGGTGGCCCACATGTGAATAGTGGAGTCCAAAGGAGGCGGAGCACATCAAGTGAAATGCATCGTCTATCTATCATCAGACAATAGCAAATGCTGTCTGAGGTTGGACCAATACGGGAATAACAGTCAGGATATCATAACTTCTGTGGCTCGATTTATAATTTTTTGTTTTTGTCTCTTGTCTCCCAACTTAATGAAAGTCGAGTAATTCCCTTCCCCTGTCTCTTATTGTTAGACTCATATAATGAGTACAATCTTTCTCTGCACAGCTTCCTTGCTTTTAATATTTCATAGATTAGTTATAAGAGTGTTCAAGCTCACATGACAGCACATCAGCGTAACTGTCAAAGTGTGTCTGCGAAACGCTAAAAGATATTTTGTTGTTAAAAAGGTAACTTTACTGAATCAAAGGAAGCCATCGTGATGCTTCCCTGTGTCCTTCTTGCTCTACCTTTTACACAGATGTCGATCTGGTGCTGTAACCACCTACGCTGCCATCTCAAAGGCAGAACATTGTTTCCCCCCTATTCCCTGTTCATAATTTTTAGATGGACTAAAGGCACAAAATTGGTGCCTTGAACAGTATAAAAGAAACTAGTGTTACAGGCACAGTGCGTCATTGCCATTCTGATAAAAATCTTTTTTGATTGCTTTGCGTGAACAATTTTTCTGTGGTCTCATTTTCTCGGGTGAATGTTTCTTTATGAACTCAAAGCCTCTTAAAATTCATTGATGTTTCATTACCTAAACAAGTTTTTTTCCCCAAACTGTAGAGTTTTTGAAGAGTTTTATTTCTTTCTTCATTCATTTCAATGACCTACCATGAAAGCCATCCATTTTAGTAGTGCCACAGTCCAGTTTGTTGTTGTTGTTTTTTTTAGCCTGTGGATAATCCTCATCAAACGCATGCTCCACAGGATTCTCATACCTTTGTGTGTCTGTTTTATCTTTTACTACCTTGCATACTGCATTGAGGAATCATTATAGACACTATCCATCATCAGCATTTCACTTGTGCTGTCTCTCGCTGCAGCCTCCTGCAAACTGTTTTCCTGCTAACAGGTCTTATGCTGATGTTTAAGGATCTTTTCATGAGCGATGTTGTTTCCTCTCTTAGCTTCTGTCAGGGTAGCGCAGTTCAGTAGCTCGCCGCCCATGCAAGGAGTCAAAGGTGAGCCTGAGATCAGTGAGACTGCTTGAAAGCTGAGATGGTGTTGCGTAAGCGAGGAAGCTAAATTAATCTTCTAAAATCAAACTGAGCCTCAGGGGTTGTCCAGAACCAACAAGGCTGCCTATGCAATTTAAGAAAGATCTGTTACATCACCACACTTGTCCTACCCGCGTGGCTATCAATAAAGACTGAAGTACCCTGCTTGGGTTTTGTACAGAACGGACTGTGCTGCCCCACGCTGAGACGCATTAGCCCTTATAGGGACTGACAAAAGGTTTCCTCAAGTGTATAATATGTCTCAAGCAGCGTAACCGTGTTCAAAGCTCAATTCGTCTGCTGTATTTTCAAAAATGTCTCTATTTACTTTCTTATTTTTCTCCGAGCAGTATGATTAGAAATTTTGCTTCAGATACAATTTGCAGCAAAAACACAATTTCCCAAAAGCTTTATTTTAAAAATGGAAAGTTTGAAAGATACGGTCTTTTTTGTTGCTGTTAACTTTTTGAGTTTTATCAAGTTGTTTGTCGTACAAGTCCCAGAAATCAGGTCACAAATAATAAATAATAAAAAAGCAAATGTTTCCAGTTATGCTGTATCTCCCAGGAGCGATACATACACATGTGGGAATGGTATACCTTTCTGCAGTCAAAAAAACAACAACAAGTAATCGTGCTCCCTCTACACATGTATGGCTGCAGTCTTAACAGAATGTGTTTGTTTATGGGACAAATCCAGAGGGACCACACAGCCTCCACCGTTTTGTGCAGGTATGATGGATTCCTTCCAAGTTAGATAAGCGGAGCGAGTCAAAGGCATCCTTTGATGGATACAAGATGCTCTACTGGGGGTTTGTCTACTTGAGGTAGATGAGTCACTTAATCACTGACAGGACGCCAGTGATCCGTGAGACCGGCGTCAGCTAACATCATCTGCAACCTGTCTCTCTAGTCATTAGAGAAGAATCCAAAATGGCTCCCAGACCGCCAAGAGGCTGCATGCCTCTCAGGTGATTAAGAGGAGGGTGTTGACATCAATCATCTCCGCACACGGCATTGCGATGCATTAGGCCTGTGGAGCATCATGGTGGGGAAAACATCCCGCTGTACGCCTTTCATGCTCTGTAACGTTCTGAGAGACACATCGCTAACGTTTCCACCTCAGGGGACAGAGGGGACAGTTTTGAAAGACGCGGTGGGAGCTGATGTTTTTGAAAACTGTTTACATTGATGTGGCTTTTATATATTGACGTGGCTCTGTAGATAGCACTGTCACTTCTGGAGATCTACCTCAACACATGTGGGATGGATTTCAGTGAAAGTTGCAGACAGTCATGGTCTCGAGGGGGATGAAGTCTGATGACTTAAAGGGATCTCCTGGTTTTTCCTGTAGCGCCATCATGAGGTGGATACTTTTCTTTGTTTTTTAAAGGTCTTGTGGTTTTGTATGAAAAGTATTGTTGTCTATTTACATGAAAAACATTTACTAACCCTAATGCTTTGGTTTTTGACCATATCTTGTAAAACTAATATTATTCCCATCAGCCCCATTTGTTCTTTGTGTTTAGCGCTAATTAACAAATGATAGCATGCTAGCATAAAGTGAGATGGAAATCATAGCTCAAATATTCCAAAAAATAAACATTTGGGCTTGCAACTAGTGAATATTTCCATTATTATTTATTCTGACAATTAATTTGTCAATTAATGCATCATTATTATTTGTGAAATAGCTTGTTTCCCTGAATAGCTCTGCAAAACATTAAATATTAAGTTTACGGTGCTTAACTATGATGAAACTGGTGAAGATTTGGCAAATTGCAAATTGATTGAAATTATTAGCCTTATCTATCAAAATACATGTCCATTGTCTTGTGGTAAAGCTACTAATTATTCAATGATCTTACTGTTACTGTTCCTGTTCCCAACAACAGCCGAAAGAAAATCAGAGATGCAGCTTTTGTAAACTACGTTGTGGAACAGACATCAGATAAATATCAGAGAAGCTAGTTCAGTAAACGTCTTTAAAAGAAAATTTAAAACATTTCTTTTTACTTTACCCTATAACCTTTACCTTACTTATACTTACACTTTTATAATTGTTATCACTTCTTTTCTCTCTGTTTTTATGCATTTTCTTATCATTTTAGTTTTTATTTTCTTATAATCAGCATATTAGCATGCTGGCATTAGCTTTTAGCTTCAACCACTGCTGTCTCTTAGCACGGCTTCACAGAAAATGAATACCGACTTATTTCAGATTCAATGGTGTATATCTGCTATATTTTTTTAACTGTATTTCATAATCTGACTCTATTATACGCTCCTGTTCACACGTGAACTTCTTGTTACTTGAACTGAAACTCAAACTGTCAGCTATCAGTGTAAGATCACCGTACCTCTGACTCATACCTGTTTTGTCAGCAGATGAAGAGATAGCGTGGAAGTGCTGAAAAGCTTTGTACTGCACAAACATGCGGATTGTCTCAACCTAGCCGTGCAGTACTTTCCTTTCTTTGTGTCTATTTTGGTCCGCGTTCACCCAGCGCACCTCACGCTCGCTTGCCACAGATCTCACTTATTGTTTCACTTGTCAACATAGATTATGTGGAGTTTCACAGGGTTTTGATTTGTGGATAAAAAAGGTTTTAAATATAGAGAGGTCAGAGAGGTGCAGTGTGACACAAGTGGCCAGATATACAGCGAGGGGTCAGCCTGGTCACCGTGCAGGGGAAAACGTGTCAGTACCACACAGGGACGGACAGAATGTAGACTATGAACTGTTAAAAACAAGTTAATTCAGTTTTACACCATATATTTATTTGTATGTGCCGTCCCTCCCTAAATCCACAAAGCTCCACAACCAAACTCTTCTGGTAATTTAGATTGATGAAGACATGCGATAGGCCTGAAGGGTCTGATTACCCTGAAGTACTGCAAATGGATGTTGTACTAATATGTTAAACTTCTGGTCTTCCGCTTACAGCCAAATCTTCCAATAAGAATAAAGCATGGTAATAACAATATGGAAAGTCATCTGTCAAAAGTCAGTTTCCAGCCAAGAGCAGTGAGGGAGAATGGCAGAGAGAGATGCTAAACGTTTCACATATTATAAACATTCTGCGATTTCTCTCAGCAGAATTAACAGAAAATCGTGAATCTACAGCCTCAATCTCTTTCCTTCAACGTTCCCTCTCTGTGCTCTGGTCACAACAATAAATCAAATGAAAGGTTTTCCAAGAGGCTGAAGTTTTAAACCTGATTATAGTCACATTAAGATTTTGCTTTGGCCCCTGACCCAAGTTCTCCTCTTTTGGAAATTACTGAAGTCTGCAGCAAATTGTCAAGTTAAGAAGACCAGGGTGGAACATGTTGATACCTTTTTTGGGTAAAAAACCATCAGGCCTTACATGACTGTGGCCTAAGGCTGTCATAACCTTGTCCACTTCCTCTGAGCTTCATGCTCGTGAGTCTTTTCAGGACAATGTTGGCTGCTGTAGCTGTAACTGTGCTCCTCAGTATTCAGCCACAGTTCACAGGTCCTCTGTTGACATTTTAGTGCTAAGCTTAAACTTTGTTGTGTCTGTGTAGTACAGTCACATTAATTTAGTAAAAACGACACACTTAAGGAAACTTAAGGATCATTATGCATCATCAAACCTGATTTTTTTTAGGCTGGCTTTAGTGAAGCTACTCTACCATAATGCATTATGTAATATAAATGAATGATTTTACTGTACTGCTGCTGTACTGATCGAGGAAGGCAGTTAACACTGGTGATAACTCAGTACGATTGAAAGCTGTAATCAAGTAAAAACCTCATCTTTTCAGAAAGTCCTACTGTTTCATTTACTTTTCTCAAAGCTCTCTCCTCATTTGTTTTGTAGGAACTCGTATTGACCACAATAAGTTTGTTCTCCATTTCTAGTCTCTAAATCTCTATTTCTAAAGGCTTTTGAGCGATTTATCCAGACCTGTAAGACTTTATCTAAATTCCTCTCATATCTAAACTCCACCCACAGATTCTGTCTCCCACAGAAATATGTCAGATAACAGAAGATAAAGTGTTTTATTTTCTCTTTCACTTTGACTTTAAATCTGAAATGACGAGCTGTAAACACCAGGTCCGATATCCACTCTCCTTTTAGCTCCGGTTTTGGTTTCTACCAACTCCTGAAGGCCCTTCAGCTGCTAAATGCTCTGTTATGATCACAGGATTGAATAACTGTGTTTCTCGGCTGTTTGCTGCCGAGCAAGTAGCTCATACTACGTCTTTGGAGCTTTTTCACTGTAAACAGCTGCCTGCTGCGGCTGAAAATGACACTGATGAAAAGTGACTGGAAGCCATGAGTTAGAAGATGTTATAAAGCTCTGTAAGCTGAGGCAGAACTGCGGATGGGTGATAATTGTCTGTGGATTTGTCTCTACGAGCAACCCGTACACACATTCATTTGATCCATTGGTCATTTAAAAAAAAAGATTGTTGTCGTTTTAAGCAGCACACTCACTTTGCACAGAACAATTGGTTTTACTGCCATAACTAAACCAAAAACTAACCAGAATCCCCGTCCCTGCTGCCAAAGATAATTTGTCAAGCGCTAATCTGACTGTTAGAGTGTCTTGATTTTCCCTCGGATGCTAATTATAAGTGAAGTTCGGTCATTCTGCCAGACAGTTGGTTACAATGAAATGAGAGGCCTGGTATAAACTAAAAAATGTTGGAGGACTGTCCTTTGACCCATCCTCTGCCAGCATGTACACATCGGGATTAAGGTCTATTATATTTACGAGAGCTCTGTTTCAAGTGATCTCAGTGCTTGGAATTTATTTGATTTGTTGAACCAAAATAAATGCCGACCGGACCGACTGTAGTGCCTCAGCTGGGATTTAATCGGCCCAAATGGAATTGAACAGATTTGCGGAGAAATCAAAATAGAAGTCGTAATGGAGCCTGTCAGGCCTGGGCTGTGCAGGGGGGAAGCCTTCAGAGAGGCTAATCACTTTCAGATGAGCGGAGTCTCTTCCCAGTGAGGACGTGACTGTGTACTCCGTCCATTGCATGTGTGTTAGTGTGTAGTTTACACAGAGCCTCTCTTTGACCAAAACAACGAGCTGAATCCATAATTGCTGAAATGTGTTTGAGATCAGTATTACCGGCAAAACAGATGAGCAAGGCATTAAAACCCAAAATACTAATTTCACAGTATAACGTCCGCTATATGACTGCTAATATGACTTTATGGGAATGTTACTGATACCTTAATGTGTAAGCGGTATTGTAACATTTATTACAGTTACGTAGTGTAGCCGGTTCGTACAGTCAGGCCCCATCACAAGATAAATCTGAGGGGTCATGAGATGATTAATGGCAGAAGCAAACAAAGGTCTGATACATAAATCTGTTTTCTGTTTTTAGGCTTTTCTCAAATATCTGCTGTTATTTGTGAAATTTACCTCTTCCACTTAATTAGATGAAACCAGCCGTGCCGGCGAGTTCAGACAGAGACTCTCTTTGGTGGAAGTGCGAACAGCTCAGTCGTCAGACACTGTCTTGTGAGGGGTAAAAACACTTGAAAGGTTTTAACGATGGTTTTTTTAATCAACTTATCTAATGTTTTGAGTACAAAAATTAAAAGTCAAGCGTAACGATGAGTGTCATAGCTGTCCAAAAAGTCCAAGTGAATGAATAGACTGAAGCAAGATACACTTATGTAAACGTACTTAGTTACTTCTCAACCCTTTCGTCTTACGTTCATATTTTATTTATCTGTTTCCCCAATTACATTTTTCTGGGAACATAATCACCACCAGCTTTTACGGTCTTTTTTTTTCTAAATGAATGAAGCTTTACATTTATTAACGGCGACATAACCACCAGGAGGTGGTTGGCGTGGACTTTGTTTAAAGTTTTGGGTTGAATATTGTGGTTTTGGTTAAATGTAAACATGTTTTGAATGAAGTTCACTGTGAAAATTTTCTTTAGTAAACCAGACCACCATCATCCTATAACTTTAACCAGGCCCTGCCAACATAACCACAGAGAAGTTTAATAAAGCTGTAGTCACTACAAATGGATATTGTACCGTGAGGTTGGATATTTCAGTGGGAAAAATACGATGTTATTGAAGATTTTTCTGATGCGTTTAGTATCAACATATCAGTGACTTGCTGAATAAGTCATTTTCTCATTATATTAATAGAAAACATAGCCTGGCAGCAATTGCCTTTCTTTTAAAACATAATTGCTTTCCCTATTCAAACATGCACTTACACATACTTTTCTTTTACTGTTGATTTGTTTTGTATTTTTTAGTATTATCGTTGTTATTGTTGTTGCTTTTATTGTCCTAATTCAATGCTGTTATAGCTCATTGTAATATCATAAGAACTTGCCTTTCATTGGGACCCAGCACATGACTGCAGGATCATCATTAACAAAAGTACTTTATGTGACAGGTGACAAACATCCCTGTTTGTGCCAGTTATTTTATTTTTGCTTTGTTTTATTTTGCTGTTGTGGTTGTTTTTCTTTTTTCTCTTTTTTTAACCTCTGAACAGGAACAGGAAAGAGGGAGGGGCGATAGAAGAGGATTTATACGCACATGTGATTTTTTTGTTGTTTGTCATATGTTAATAATAATTAATTGAACATAATTGCAGTTGTAAATAACCTGAATTCCTAGAAGACAGAGTCACACCACTGCACTATGATCGTTTTAGCGTTAGGGTTTCTCTCCGGAGCGGGGGTGTGTGAACGTGTGTGCTGTTTTAATAGAAAAACTTTGAGGCTCAGAGGTTTTTTTTAACTGCGGTCGTAGACACACTGTGCCCTTGCGGCATCCCTGGTGCCTGGCGTCATCTTCACTGCAGCCATTTGTCACCTCAGCGTGTCCCACTTTATTTCTTTCCACGATCACGGTCCAAAACTCAGAAACATCCGGCACCGAACCAGAGACTCAACGTGATCTTTCAAATACTCCACCTATGTGTCTCCTGTTGCACATGCCATCTCAGACACTCACACTGTTGAGCTCCTCCTGTGTAATGATATCACAGCACACTCTCACCTTTTGGCCCCGGCAGCTTCACACTCATATACTGGTGCCATTATCTTGACCGGGATACCACTCCTTAAAAGCTCATCAATGCAGATTTCCCCTGGAGCCTTTTTTCTTCTTATGATAAGTGAAGGCTTATCCTTCTCCTTTTTGGGACACACACGCACACACACACACACACACACACACACGCACACACAGCCTACTTTCTCATGACAGATGACTTCACTCATTCTCGACAGAGCCCAGGATAGGCCTCCTATGCATATTTATGGAAAATCCCCAAACACACACATACACACACAGACACAATTGGTGCAGCTGACCTTGTATAGAGGTTGTAGCCTCGGTAAACCCCCAAAAGCTTCCTAATCCTGTTCCACCAGGCCCAGGGACAAACTGAACCCTCCCTGCCTATTCAGTACCATTGTCTGAGTGAGAGGTGTTCAAGACTAAAAAAGGTATTGGAGTCACAACTCTGAATTAAATTGAACAGCTTGGATCAAAATCTTAGTACATGCCGTCCTCTCTAAAAATGCAAGTGAAGACGAGGTGGAGCCCGGCTCCTTCTTTTTCACACGGCTTTTTAACCACAATACAACAGTTGTCAACATTAGTCACTCTGGCATCTGTCCATAGTGAAACAGGATGCCAGTTTTCAGTTGTATCCTGTACGTCCTCGTTTGCTCATATCTGGAACTGGTTTTTCAGGCTTACGAGCAGAACTTATCTCGGTTGCAACTTGTTTGAGAAGGTCAACCTCTAACAGCTCCACATGGATGTGTATGTTTTGGAAAGGGTGTGTTCATACTTCCACGAAGCCAAGAAATTCCTCCCTAATGTTCAGCCAGCTTGATTTCTGATTTTTTTTTTTATCCTCACAGCTACAGTGCTAACACTAACAAGCCAACGTGAAGCCATAGGAGGTCAGCCACTGACCCCGCTAAACAGTGTCAGTCTGGTATGTGTTCCTCTATTTAAATGGAGCTTTTCCCTCGAGATTGAATAGCTGGAACTGTTCAAAGACCACTTAATTTTACTAGGGCAGTCTCAGCCATGCAGTTAATCACATCTATATTGTTTACATGCCTGGGAAAAGGGATTCAGACTCTTTCCTTGGTATTTAAAAGCCTCAAGGACTTGAAGTTTGACATTTGAAAAGAGAACATAATCACTGCTATGTTCAGCGCTTGTGATTGAAAAACCACTGGAGCGCCGCCAAATGTTAAAACTATTAAAAAAATTCAATGGGTATTATACTTAATTTTCTAACATGATGTGGGACAAAAGACAAAGCTGCACATTGACATTGTCTCTGTGTGTGTGAGGGACATTTTAATGAGTGAAGAGGTTGGAAGGTTTAGCTTCTAAACAAAGAGTGTTTACACCCCTGCTCCGAAAAGAGAACAAGCTGATTATTATTTGCTGGTATGTGCAAGATCGTGTAACGTCAGGTCAGTGGCTTAAAACCTGCACAGTGACTTAGTTAAGTGGATATGATTAAATTATTTACAATATTGAAGTGCATCTTACTGCATTCTGTCACTGTTGGTTTAGGTTTGTATTCGTACAACTTAGAGTAACAGAATTTAACCCATCAACCACTTTTAGCGACTTCAACCACAGATCCTTGAAGTTTAAATACTGTTCAAACCAAAGACTGTTTAAAAACATGGACGCAGAAACTCCACTTCCGCCCACCGTCCAGAAATGAAGCCAAAATATCTTGGATACGAACAAGCACAATCGGAGCCAGAGTCTGCACAGTAGGAGTTGGGCAATGGAGCCGAGATATCGAGGTCCCACTGACAGACCAACCATGAGTCAGTCTCAGCTGTCAATCACATGTCATCTTGTTTCTATACCAGCAAATAACTAATTAAAACCAAACTTTGCAGGAAAATGAACAATTTGATCAGTGCGACTTCTTAAATGAGAAAAACATGACGAGTACTTTGACAATTTCATTTGGCTCATGTCCCATTTATTAAACTCAGATAGATGGGACGGGGTTTACAACCTATACTGCAGCCAGCCACCAGGGGGCGATTGAGATGCTTTGGCTTCACTTTTAGAGCGTTGTCTTGTCATCCATCTTTGGTTTAAACTTGAAATAGTTTTTCATATAGTCTTAATTGTTACCTGTGGTGTTGTGTAATAGCAGACTATATCTTTTAATCAAACTGTAATTTCCTTTTTTTTAATAAGCAGAACTAATACAGAAATACAGACGCACCTGTTGGTGCACCAGCCCCCTGTTTTCAGTGATATACAAACAGGTTGAATGGGACATGTCTCTGCTACGTGTGTGTGTGTTTGTTGTGTGAACAGTTCTTTACCCTTGTGCATGGAACCATGCCATGAATGCTGCAGACATGTCGTGAATGTTGGTGTGTTCACATAAACACGTAGTGAATTGTGTATTTCAAGCTGTGTTATCTCGGTGACTTGATGCTTTTCATTTTTGTCAGATGTTTTATGTGTGAAATTCTTCCCCAGACTCCTGCGAGACCAAACCCAGGAAGAGGTCATACATATTTATTCGGCTCGCTTCTTTGTCTTTCGTGGTTTTGTCTTCTTTATTTCATTTTTTCCCCCTTCACAATAAATAGAAATTTACTTGTAAAGTTGCAATTCTCCTCACAGCTTGTTTTGACTGCCGCGCCGCTCAGAAAACAGAAACTGTGAACCGCAGGAAGCCGTAATGGCAGCAAGGATAGAAATTATCTCCTGCATCCCAAAGTCGGCTAACTTTGCCTTGAAGATGATAAGGGTGCTAATAATAAGAGCCCTATACTTGGTTCTGAACACTCTTGACTGAGGAAGTAATTAAGTTCAAGCAGTTTATCAGCGGCTGGCCGGAGATGTGCTGTCTTTGTGTGATAAAGAGGAGCTCGTGAGGTATGCCCTTTCCCTCAAGTGTCCACACCACCCTATTTTTCATCCTTCCCTCCTCTGTCACACTCTCCAGCCACTTCCCATAGGGGAAGCCCAGAGCCCACGGAGGCTGAGAGCCACACAGCTCAGCCATGGTGTCACTCATCCCTCGGCCTGTCTCTCCTCGCTCTCTTCAAATGTCCAATTAGGCTAATTTTAGCCCCGCGTTAGAGAGCTGTGTTAAATTTGGCCGCGTGTCCCTAAGCGTGCCGCGATGCAGATCCATCTGTACCGACTGGGTGCATGGACACACGCTCTCTTACTGTTTTCCTTTTTTTTTTCACGATGATGTTCA
Organism: Hippoglossus hippoglossus; assembly: GCF_009819705.1. Taxonomy (NCBI): domain Eukaryota; kingdom Metazoa; phylum Chordata; class Actinopteri; order Pleuronectiformes; family Pleuronectidae; genus Hippoglossus; species Hippoglossus hippoglossus. The sequence continues at coordinate 9,090,584 of NC_047165.1, forward strand.
GCCATGTGCTTTCTATTTTACAGTGGGCAGAATTAGCCTATAGGAAGAGCTATTTTTGAGGAGGGAGGGGGGGGGGGCGCTATCCAGCATGAGCCGACATTTGATCCACTTTTCAGAATGCCTTTCCTCTTCAACGATCGGAAAAAAAGCTGCATTTAGCATCCAGACACGTAACCGAAAATGTTGACAGCGCACGGAGGTAGAATACACAACATGAAGTCACTGCTGCTGAAACACTGTGTTATGTAAACACCTACGACTCGTGGCGGCTCATTACGGCTCTACACGGCACAAACACTGCACGCTGTGACTGGAGACTGGAGACTGGCTTCATGAAAGAGCCTTTTTATCGAATTTAATAGCCTGGATATGCCTCAATTTCCACACCTTATAGGTTCTTGACTTTAAAACTGAAAATGATAACGAGAAAAGAGAAAATACACAGCTGAGCTTTATCATCTCACAGCGGCTGCGTATGCATCTCTTACTTCCTCAGCGTTACACAAAGCTGTCACGTCCCTTTCCCCGTGACGTAGCCTCTGGCCTGCAGCTACACTATAGCCCCCACTTAAAGTCATGGTATGTCTCTTAACATATAAACTCTGACGTATTTCTTCGTATTGTTCAACTTCAGCCCTTAGTGAAGAGAGAGAGAGAGAGAGAGAGAGATAGAAATAGCATGAGAATGAGTATGTTATAAAACTGAGCCAGAGGCCTCCATTTGTTTACAGTGACAGGTATGATGAATGAACAGCGTACAGGCAGGGAATATAAAACAAACCAGTGTTGTACATGGGAATACACGGAATGATAACTGAGTACATGGTTTAAATTGGGTTCTCTGGACTTTCAAGAGGTATACTGCATTGGCCATTTTCCATCTAAAGATATTTTATTCAAATAATAATCATAAGTGGACAAGAAAAAAAGACGTTGTTTGCTCAGTCAGAGTGAGATATTTATTTAAGAGGACAACAAACAGGCGGTTACATAACGTTCCTGTGTTTATTTTTTCCCGCAGACAGTGAGATGGTCCCTGTGGACTGCCTGCGTCCTCGCTCTTTTGCAGCCACCCACCAGGCCTCTATTCAGCGAAGCGGCGACGACCCTCACCTCTCCATCAGCCTGTGCGACCTGAGCCTGCAGCACCAGGAGATGCATCTGGAGGAAGACGATGAGGAAGACGACCGGCTGCAGCCCTTGAGCTCCGCCTCGTGCCACGTGCCCCAAAACTCTCAAAACTCACAGCAGTGCTCGCTGCTGCCCAGCCATTTGGACACTGATCTGCACTTCCACTCGGTGCACGGCATCCATGCTACCATGCTGGATAAGCACACTGTCGGGCGGCTGGATCACCGTGGCGATGAGAGGACCCTGGTGTTCACCAGCCGGCCGATGCGATGCTCAGAGACTGTGTTCGTGAAGGTTAAGGCGGGCGTCACGCGGTCGGCTTCTCTGTCTTATGGTGTGACGTCCTGCGACCCGGCCATCCTGAGGCCCAGCGACCTCCCATCAAACCCAGAATCCCTGGTGGACCGCAAGGAATTCTGGGCCGTGTGTCGGGTGGTGGTGCCCCTCCACAGTGGAGATATCCTGGGCTTTGTGGTGAACTCAGACGGGGAGGTCGTGATGAGCCACAACGGCGTCAGCGCCGGGATGCAGTTGTGTGTAGATAACTCCAGGCCCCTCTGGATGTTTTACGGCCTGCACGGCACCGTCACACAACTCAGGGTTTTAGGTACGTTCTTTTTTTTAAAACAGATTTTACGATGTTGTGTGTCAAACTAAAACCAGTTTTATAATCTCCAATAAAATGTGGAATGCAAAACAAAGTACAAAAGTACAAAGTTCTTAAATGTCCGAATTCAGAAATAAGGAGGCTTTTCACAAAAAGGGGCTGTGATCCTTTTCCTGTTATCCCCTCAGGCCAAACATTATCCTCACAAATGAGTGCTAACTTTCATTCATGTCCGGCACCTTTTCATTCGTCTTCAGATCAATGTGTGATCCTCCCCTTGTTCTTGGAAACAGGGACACAAAGTTGAAGGAAACCCACAACCAAGCCCGAGAAAAATAAGTCTTTAATCTGAGATGCCCTTGTAGTCAGGTGACACTGAGTTGCAATCCTTTTTTGAAATACTCAATACACTCAATACAAATTAGAAATTAAAGTTGTTTTATTATATTTTAGATTTAATTAGGTTGTTAATAAAATGTACCAACACAAACCTATAGTTTCGGATAAGCATCAGTATTCAGCGACACTTTTAATAGTAAGTGAAACATGTTGCACGGATCTCTACAGGATGTCTTTGGTAACTTTCCTTCCAGAGGGTAATGCAGTCCCTTATCCTTGAACGACCTTTGGAGGATTAATTCCCACTCAGCCGACTCATGAATTGGCTGCCTGCGCCGCTCTCTGACTTTTTATCAACTCATATATCTCATTCTTCCCCCACAGTTTGCAAATGAATGTTAACTTTGTGCCTCCGGTTGAACAGAGTTTCTGTCCGCGCGGTTTTCGATCCCGGCGGATTTCCAACCCTGCAACATTAACTGAAGGCACCCTGACGTTGATCACGTGCGGCGGTGAGGGTTCTTGCTCCTGCACGCACAGTCTATGTCTCAAAATTTAGCAGAAGAAGAGGATGAGATGGCGAACAGGTTCTGGAGCTGCTGGAAATGAAGGTTTAATGACGAGCAGTGGTTGTAGGCTGTTTATTTAGAAGGTGAAAATCAAAGCATGTTGCGTACTATGCAAGTGCTGCGGTGATGATCACAGGCTGAAATACAAACATGCTGAAAATATGCCTTTTTGCGATGTGTAGAGAAAACATTGGTTCTCTGGTTTTGTCCTGCAGCAAAGATCCTCAGATAATTTGATTGTTTAACTGTTGCGGACGTGTTATAAACACTCTCGAGTCTCTGATATCGCTCAGAGTCTTTAAACATTCGAGGTACATGCAGACATCTTCAGTGAAGAGGTGAATAAGCTCACCACATCACCGCATTTGGAGGTTTAAAATATTTAGCGTAACTCGATGGGTCTTAAGAGTCCTGCAATTGAAGGTTTTTTTTTTAATTCTCTATTTTTCAGAAGACAGAGCTGAAGCGTCACTTGACTGTGAGCAAGCAAACGCGAGTGCTTTTGATTTGTTTAACAGACACAGTTCATCCAAATGATGAGATATTTTTCTGACTCTGGTTAATACGATAATGATCCTGTCAGAGCAGGTTGTGGTTATTTCTCTTGTAAAATTCATAATGTGAGATGACATTTTCTAAAAAGGCTCCACAGATGATAAAAAATGTGTTTGTTTGTATTTTTTTTTTTTTCCTTGCAGTGCTCTCCTCCAATTCATTTCTTGATTGCGGTTCCTCCTCTCCTCTCTTTCATGTAGTCAGTCAGGGCTGAGGAGGTTATTTCTGTCTTGCGTGGGCTCCCAGCAGCCAGCATTATGTATCAGGAGGGGGCCCGTGATTGCTCCTCATGATGCCCTCCATATGCATTATTAAAATGTAATTGCATGGAGGTTTGAGATGCCCCGTTTTTTTTCCACCCACAGTCTGTTCCCTTTTACCCGTGGTCCCTCTCTTTCGTACATGCACCCCACCCCCCCCACCCACCCACACTTGATTCTTTGGGGTACGGCCGTTCTTTGAGTCATTACCCTCTCCAGCTGTGGGGAATGCATTTGTGACGTCTCTGCTCACCCACTCGCTGCAGCCTGTACACCATGAGTTGCCATGGAAACATTTAGCCACTGAGGCAAGTGACAGTTTGTCATGGCTGGGTGCTGTCGAGCCTGTGAAGTGGAGCAGATGGGAGTCTGCTACTCTCACATGGTCATTCTGTCTGTGTGATCTTAGAAGCACTGATTTTATAATTACATCTATAAGAGACTGAGAATCAATACTGGCAGACAGTAGTCATGTATGTCCACATTTCATCTGGGTTTACAATGTTTCTATAGTAACAATTCATTGTATGAATATGTGACAGGGATCGATTTTAGTGATAAACCCTCAGAGAATTATCCCCCAAATCTGCAGCTCCACAGCTCTATGGAGCATTAAAGCATCTTTCAGCTCTTGTTTTATGGTCTGAATCTTATGGTTAAATCATCCTGAACCAACAAAAGTGAAAGGGACTACAATAGGATTAATTAAATCATACCCTTGAACCCTGCACCAATCAGTCTGACAAAGTTTTGGATTAGCTAACCAAGTGGATAGAGTGATTGCTGATTGCTAAAGAGCAGAGACTTAAGCAGGACTCGCATGGAGGTTGGAGGGTTTAACAGAAGCGCTGCTCGTTCACTTTTAATGGAGTGGTGTCATGTGTGGCAGAACTGGATTGTGGTTCTGTTGCATCGCTCACATTTTAAAGCAACAGCGAAGGCAGCGGCCATGTGTAAACCAGACTGTAGATAAAGATGGACGACACGTCTCCACTTCTTCTCACCATCCAGAAATAAAATTGCCAACCCCACCAATAACGAGTCAGTCTCAGCTGTCAATCAAAACCAGTTTTTTATAGCATAAAATAACTAATTCAAACCCAAAATGCCAGAAATCAGCTTTGAGAAAACCTTTTTTGATGTACTGTGACTTTTTAGTTTTACACATGGCTCATCCACCAACAAGGAGGAGGTAGGGGTTATGACCTTTACAGCAGCAAACCACCAGGGGGCAATCAAGACCCTGTGGCTTCACTTGAGAACAGCACTCGTGTCGTCCATCTTCTATGATGGAGACAAAAAACAAATCTAATGGAGAGTTGATATCAGCCTTATCTTCACTAAGAGGACACAAACATGGTTTCAAATAACTGCTAATGTAGATCAGTAACATGTGCAAATAAGCAGTTAATAAGTCTGCCGTATCAACATAGAAGGTTGATGTCATTGTCCAGACGTGGATCAGCTGATGAAGGTTTTAAGTGACACAAACAGAAAATAAATCCGCCTGATGGGCGGTTGAGCCGAATTCTCTAGATTCTCTTTGATAAGCAAGTGTTGAAAGCTCCCACTCTACCACAAATAAGTCTCCTGTGCGGCCTGCATAGCTGAAGACGTTCACATGCTCACTCCTGGCAGCACAGGCAGCGGCAAATTCATAATACATGGGAAGATGAGAGGTACGCTTAATGAAAGGGAAACATGAATAGACATGAAGGTTATCCATTGTGCCTTATTAGAGGTGACCGAGACATTTGCTAACAGCCGGGCTGCCACATAGGTCACGTTAAGTAGGTAAAATAGGAATAAATTAATAGATGCCTCTGGCTCAGCAAAGTGGAACAATAATTAATCCCAGTACTAAACTTACATGGGAACAAATAATGGAAAGAATTTGATATGGATGACCAGACGTCCTGCGAGCATGCAGACGTCTGTTGACTACATCTGTTGATTCGTCAAACTGACTGGATAAAACGCTTCTATAGTTTGTTTATGTTCGCTGAAAGTGAGACTGCAGTGGTTGAGGTGGTCCAGAGAGAAGCCATCAGACTTTAGTGCAGTGGATCAGAGGAGTTATGCAACTTAACTGTAGACATCTTTGTTCCAACAACAGACGACACGAATGTCCATGTCAGTATTTCATTTTCTCACCATCTGTGGTCTACTCCACGCTCATCGCAGGGACGGTTTGGATAAGTCAATTGCGGGGTAGGACGTAACCTACCAATATAAGATAGTTTAACACATGGTAGGATGTTGCTGCCAAGTAAACGGACCAGCCTGACAGTGTGGAAGTATTTCTGTCATGGTCAGCTGAAGGACAATGTGTAAACAACAATGCGGTGGTGTGCCTGCCAGGCCGGGCTAGATCAGAATTTGTTTGTGGAATCAGGGTCAGTATTCTCGTCTGTGAGGAGAGAGACGAGCTGCCAATATTAGAACTGATGCCAGAGCCCGGTGGTTACGGGGTGCGGCTCGGGACGGATCAAACGGGACAGACGACAGATTCATCCATAGAAGCGTGTCGTACCCTACCCACAGGGATCGTGGGCTCATGAAGGAGGAAGGAGGCTGTTTGGTGTCCCTACGCCAACTCACAGGCTCCAATGCATAAGCCACAATACAACAGGGAAATCAACAACATAACTGTAAAATCAACAACATAACCGCAAAATCAACATAACTGCAAAAGCAACAACACAACTGTAAAATCCACACAACTGCAAAATCAATAACATAACTGCAAGAGCCACAACACAACTGCAAAATCAACAACACAACTGCAAAATCAACAACATACGCGCAAAAGCCATAACACAACTGCAATATCAACAACACAAATGCTACAGCGACAACACAACTGCAAAAACGTCAACACAACGTCAAAAGCCACAACACAAATGCAAAATCCTTTCGTTTGATCGTCAACGTCCACTGTCCCTCACTTCAGTTGCGATTGTGTTTCCGTTGTGTGGCCTTAACATTCGTGTTTTTGCGTTCATGTGTTCTGTTAATGCGCTTGTGGGAGACGTCTTGGCCGCCCTAGCCAAACACCCACACATACACAGAGGTCTCACAGCATTTGTTTGTTATTAGAACAGATGTTTATGTCTGTGTGATAGAGAGAAAAATATGCAAGAACATCCACTCTCTTCCATATTTTAATTTCTCGCTCTGACCAACCTCGCTGAATAATGGAAATGCTTTTTCGGTATGTTGATGAAACTTTGGTTTGAACCACAACGTCTCTTTCTGCACCTTCAGGCTCGTCTCTGCACCCAGACCTCCGAGGCATGTCCGTTCCCAGCTCCCCCTCCTGTACACCCAACACCCCCACAATGCTTTGCAGCGGCAACTCGGAGCCCAACCTCGACACGCCCTTCAACAACAACCTCAACGCAAGCCTCAACTCCAACTACCACGCACTCTTCTCTTCGTCCACAGGTTTGTTTATGTGGTTGAATTTGTTCCTTCCTCTTTTCAGCCTTTACCCGCAGGAGGATATCTACACCACAGTGGTGGGAGATTCACCAAATATTAATTTGGAAAGGATCTGGATCTATAAAATCCATGTCACGCTCTGTGAATTCAAGTATTTACAAATGCTCTGTCCCCGTCAGGATTTGTTTTGATTTTTTTTCTTCTGTTTGCCAATTTTTTTGTTTATGAAATTGATGGAAATGCAGACATGCAGGAGAGCAATAAAACAGCCAGCAGCACACAAACACTGGCTAAACAGCACAGAGACATCGACTGTCAATATGCAAGTCAGCACACGGAGCAAATATTTACCTTGGTGATATGAAGCAGTGATCACCGACATCGCCGCAGACAGTATGACAGGAAAAACTCCTGGAAGATAATGGCGGCAGAGTGAGCGAGGATCACAGCGGAGACTCAATTATTCCTCCGTAAAGTTTTCCTGACACTTGATTAGCAGAGAATAACAGTTGGCAGCGAATTGACAGCCTAAATAAAAGGTGCGTTGACGTGTTGCAGCGATCAGAAGGTGTCAGAGTGTGTTGTCCGCCTGAACTCCCTGGAAGCTTTCCTCCCATTTCTGTTTTGGCAGTTTTTTTATTTTGTTTTTCTCCCTCACACTCATTCACACCTCCCTGATGACTTTCTCTCTCCCGTCACCTCAGGTACAAGCCCGAGCTCTCCGTTCTCCAGCCACCCCGAGTCCCCGACCTTCCCACCCTGCCCGGGCTCGTGGAGCGACGAGTGCACCATCTGCTACGAGAACGTGGTGGACACGGTGCTCTACGCCTGCGGACACATGTGTCTCTGCTACGCCTGCGGCCTCAAACTCAAGAAGATGGCCAACGCGTGCTGCCCCATCTGTAGGAGGACGATCAAAGACATCATCAAGACCTACAGGAGCACGTAGGCGCGTGTGGCGTCTCCAGGTCCAGCTCACAGAGATTGTCAAAGCCATGTAAGACTTTGTAAAGACGGACACAGCACAAGTGAAAACCACGGTTATTTGTATGTGCAATCTGGCTCAGGTACTTTACAGCAGGACTTTAAACTCCATCATTTGGACTTTGTGTGTATGTTTTGTTTAACTCACATCATCAGGAAGCTCAGAGCGGCGGCTTCCTGTGAAGACACGCTCACGAGATTCCCCCCGAAACCGCCAAAAACTCAGCAGATCGGACAACGACCCACTATTGTCCAGCGACTCTGGGATTAGTGCGTCTGTAGAGGGAGAAAGCGCAATCTGGAGAGGCATCTGTCCTACTTACAGGCACGATAACCCTTCATTCTCTTGGCTACGGCATGGCTTCACTGCCGGCCAGTTTTCGAAGAAATAAAATTGTCCAGAGCTGCGGAAGAAAACGAGGAGAGTAAATCTGTGGCTCCTCCAGCTGCTCCTGCTCTGCTTGTCAGAAAGCATCGGGTCGAAAAGTGTTGTTTTACAGTGAGAATCAATTCTAAATGTGAGAGGAAATCAAGACAAGGTTGTTTTATCTGATTTCCAGAGTGATTCCAGTTACCAGTGACGAAGGGGCGGAAAGAAACAGAGAGATTTTGTCGGTGGCAATTTTTGAATGAGTAGAAAACGCTCTCCCGTCTGCAATAAAACACGATAGAGTGGCTCAACCTAAAGGGTTCAGAAGTCCTTAACTCTGTTCGGTAATAAGTGTTTTTTTTACAACCGCCCTTGCTTCTGTGGACTTGAGGAAGGGGGCCATTGTGCGAAGGGTAAAAAAAAAAGAAAAGTGTGAACGTTGTCACCATAGAAGGTCACACTTGCGGTGAGATGAGGACGTAAATCAGCGGGGGAGCGAGGTGGGAGAGAGGAGGTTGTAAGTTTGGGATGTGGACAGTGGACGGTGGAGGAAGAGGCACCTTCAGCTTCGTCTGCGTATCGTCTCGGTGCGAAGAAAGCTGCTCTCAGGCAAACCAGACGCATCCCAGGTTTTGAATGACGGCCTGTAAAACGTGGGACTTCCACCATCTCCGGCTGGATTCAAAAGATTCATTCATTATCACGAGATAAAGAAAAATACACTCAGTTTGCCGAATGTCTTTTTCTGTCTTCAGGCGACACTCTCCCCTTTCATTATGTACATTACGGCGTGAATATTTGCTTTCTGATGATGTGTCTCGGCGGCGACGAGGATGTAGCTTGTTATTGTGAGGATGTAATTTGCATATCAGTTCCTGAGTGCTGCTCTCCGACGACGAAAACAAAACTCCAAGGACGTTTTCACTCGACTAATCTCGTGCATTACGTCCTGCTTGAAACTGTCGAGAAATACAAGCCGTCTCCAGATGTTGCCCCGGCCTCGCTGAACCGTAACTCTGTTAAGTAGTGAGTGCTAATTGTTCTCGTTTTTTAATGACTTCAAGGGGTTTAAGCTTTGTCAAACTCGCCTCTTTAGTGGTGTTGTGCTCGCATTCGTGTCACGTGACGCTTTCTCGTTGTGCCTTGAGAAAGACGTTGGTCAGGAGGTTCCTCGTCGTCGTTCGTCTCACGGCCGCTCTGACGTGGTCGTGATGTCGCTGACGCGGAACCACAGAACTAATCGATACAAAGCTGTCGTGTTTTGACATTTAGGAAAACATTTCAGAGTGCGTAATATCAGCGTGTGAATTTATCCGCCGCTCAAGATGAAACGCTTAATTACCGCCTCGTCCCTGATGTCACCGCGTTGCATAATACTGGAATTTTGTTGTGCTTGAGACCCCCCCCCCCCCCTTCCACCAGCTTTTACATTTGCACCTGTTTTTGTTTGTTTCTTTCTGACCAAATATGACCTACCAGAAATACAATGTTGTGAAAGACTTTTGATAGACAAATGCTATTGATGAGTGTAATATTATAGCTGTACATTATGAGGTTTATTTATTTTGTCCATGCTACTATAAAGAACTGTCACTGTTTTGTTTTATATGTATGGCTATAGTGTCCGGAAATGTATGAATATTACATTGTTTGCATAGTCAAAGATTATAGAAAAACTTTATTCTCCTAAAAGACTCTGTGCTTGTGTCGGCTGATTTTCACTTGAAGGAACCGTTTTGAGAATAATTTGGGAAATTTGCTCATTTACTTTGTGGCGAGAGGGTTAAACGAGAAGATTAATACCAGATACATACTTGAGTACTTTACTTTATACTTATACTTACTGGAACACATATACTTCACTACATTTCAGAAGAAAACATTCATTTTTTCTCCATTATAGTTATCGGAGTTACTTTAAGTTAGACTTTACACACAAAATACAGCAAATGATTATATAATTCATTTAATTGATAAAATAATAATAAGGTTTCCATTAGAAATGTGTTAATCTGTGTTACAGCACTGAAATGCTGCTGACACATGAATGCAGTAGTTATCAGAGTACTTCCAGTTATGATACTTCAAGTAAAGTCATTTTATCGATAATACTTTTTACCTTACTAGGTAAATTGGTTGGTGTAGAACTTTTCCTTGTAATTGGGTATTTGGACATTGTGTGTAAGCTTTTCCTTAAAGAAGCTGTTATAGCCTAGTTGTATCAATAGCATTATATCAAATGAAAATTTGACATATGAAAGGTTATAGTACAACCTCAAAATACATTTTCTAGCCCTCTGTGTTATTGTTTTGTTTCCTCTCACCGCTCTGGTGTCGTTTTCTGGAAAATATCCCTGAAAATCCCTAAATATATTCCTCCAGCATCAAACGGGAGACAGACATGACAGGCTGGTACAGTGGAGCCTTCAGCAGCTAAACAGTATTGTATAAACCAGGTATTTCCCTCTGGGGTAAGTGGAGACCAAAGAAACCTTAAAGCAAGGTTATATTTAGACTGGAGAGGTGATGACGAAACTCCAAATCAATGATAATGTTGCTTCTTTCACTAATCAAGTTAAAGGTGATGAATTGTCAGTGTTGTGCTCACAAGCTTTGGCCAAAACCTCAGACCCTTTTTCATAGCAGCCATTTTGACCTGAGATAGTAGATGAACACGTTAATGAAGGTTCTGATCTATTTGGGTTCGTCATCACAAGCATGATTGGCTGAGAAGACGTCATATGTGAAAAGATGCACAAACACAGACGTGATCCATATTTTACCATCCAGATTACAACTGATAATACTAAGTGTCACAGAATGATCAAATTATCGTACATCGTGTATTATTGATCGCACAGAGGGCAAAATTATGGTTTAAGTAAGATTATTATCATACATCTGGCAACACTGAGGAGTTAACAACCAGCATGACTGTCCAACATAACACAACCCACCTACAAGAACCTCCAACTTTTACTGAAGTGAACTACAGTGAAGGTTTAAAACGAATGAGCTACTGCAATGTGTTTCCTGTGTGAATGCTACGCTGAGCTAACCACCCGCTAGTTAAAGCCACTTAGCAGATAGAACACAAGAGTGGTATTAATCCTCTAATCTAACTCTGCCAGAGAGAGAGTTCATTTCCCAAAGTGTGACACATTTGAATGATTATAATTCGCTGAAATATGGAATATTAGGAAGGAATAAAGTGTTTTAAATTGACATTTCTATCAGTTCGTCCATCTTGAGCATATTAACTTTCTATCTTGACTCTGTGTTGTGGTAAAGAAGCGTGACTCGTTACCCTATGGTCGTAATTCTTGTTTCAAATGTGACCAGTTATTTACAATCTAAACAAAACCCAAGCAGAAAGTGAGTGGTTGTGGGCATTGTGCACTTTGGACAAGAGAATCAGCTCAGTACCTTTGAATACCTGGACATGGGACTTCTATACTATGTTGAAAAATCATTCTTAAAGTTGTTTTTGAATGTATTAATTATGTTCAGTTTGGTTAATAAAGTTTAAGTCTGATTCCCTGGCTTTGAGGCTGTTATTATTTCTCATGAAAAAAAGAAATTCACACTTCATACACCTATCTCCTGTTCGCTCTGGCATTTGACTCGGATTGCAATAAAAAAATGAAGACTGACCATTTCCATTTTGCAGCTACAATCTTTATTATGGACTCTGGAGTCAATCCTGCCCATGAGATGGTAAATGGTCTGTATCTATATGGAGCTTTTCTAGTCTTGATGACCTCTCAAAGTGCTTCAGAGTACAGTTTTGTGCCATTCATCCATTCACACACAGATACATCTACGTGCAGCACTTTCTCTATCACATATCAATCATACACTGCCAGCACAGCCGTCAGGGGCAAATTGGGCTCATATTGCCCAAGGATACTTCGGCATGCGGAATAGGGGAGACAAGGCTGGAACCACGGACCCTCTGGTTAGTGGACGAGCCGCTTTACCCCCTAAGCCACAGAGCATTAAGTCCCAAAACGTACATTATGCAAAAGCCGGATGATGGATAAACCTCTTATCCAAGACAATTCAAATTGGACAACAGTTAAAGAAGAAAGAGGCAGTCATCGCTCTCGTGCTTTAGAACCCAACACCATCACTCTTCTCCGTAGTATACTTGACTAACATCCTGCCATATACTATATGAATAGCAAAGGCAAGGGCTTTTAGTAAACAGCTATAACTCAGAGAGAAACTGTTTACAGTAGTGGTATGTAGACCTGGCCTGAGTGAACATCATCTGTTATTTACTACCCCGCGGGCCTGGCTCTAATGCAGCTCTGTTTTATGCTGCTCTCCAATAGGCACGAATACAGCCCGCGACGTCCGGACATGAAACAGACAGCGGTGGATGCCGTTCATGGCCAAGTGTTCTCAGAGGTGTTGGAGAAACACACGTCCAGGGTCGGTGAAAGTGACATGAATACAGTACATCTCGCTGGTGCCTGTGTACGCGCAGACTTTCCACTCAGACCTCTCAGTGAACCTGGCTGCCGGCCTTCCCAGGGCCTCGGAGGCTCGGCAGACTTCGTGGGAGCCGCGCTGTGGTATCTCTTCTCAGGGGCCGTTTGGTCAAACACACGCATCTTCTATTAACGCATCGAATTTGTATTCCACAAAAGCGTGACGCTATCGATTCTGAATTTCAACCAGACATCAGACCGTCTGTGTTGGGATTCCTTCCTTCTGTTGTTGTTAAGGCTTTAAGCTCTTGTTGTTCAGAGTGAAGTCAAATCTTTTTTCCTCAGAGTCGAGGGAAAGACTGAGCGGAGACGTATGATAAAAGGTGCAACTTTTGCTCTAAGATGTCAATTGAGCGACTTCATGTCCAAACTATTTAATTGCAGTGTTGATGAAGACAGAGGTGAAGGCTGCCATCTGCATTGAGGTGCTTAGTGCTGCTGCCCTCCAGTGGCCGAGAGCTGCAACAACAACACCTCACACAACACAGAAAAACCAGACGAAACCACATCCACATTTCACTGTACTATACTATACTAGACTATAATATGATATACTATACTATAATGTACTATACTATAGTATAATATCTTTAAACAATGCACATAAAACATTCAAACTTTAAATCACAAACTAAAGTTTCTAAGGTCGAGAATGAACACTGCATTTTTGACTTTTGATAAAAAAACCTCAATATCTAGACCTCTAACACTCTTAAGTGTCTTTATCTCACCTGCACTCCTTGCATCTCTTTTCCCTTCTTTCTAACATCTATGATTTGTCAACTGCAAGCTCAAATAAACACGACATAAACACAGCTCACTCTACATTTAGGAACAACAGGCGAGCAAGTGAAGACACAATCACACCCAGTCAGCAGCATAACAAGCCAGATGAGCTACAGGAACTCAAAGCTTAGTTTCAAACCAGTGAGTCTAGTATGAGTGTGGAGATCCTGAGGAAACAAATCAGGCAGTGAGACGGAGGTATTTCAGCCATAAACAGCGTTTCAGATTAAATTTACATTGGCTGAAAATCGTATTATATTTCCGGCACCAAATCCGATATATTATCCATCTTCACTGTCTGACAGAGGGAAACGGCCTCAGTGTTTTGACTTGGTGTTTTTCTGGTTAAAGCGGATGGTGACAATATTATATTACAACTCCACGCTGGAAACTCAAAGTTTTGCTTTGCCACTTGATGCTAAATGAAGCAGCTCAGCAGCCGCAGACTGAAAGCCATCGAAACCAAAGTCAAATGTCCAGGTTCTCCTGAAGCAGAAGCTGCCAGGTTTCACTTGCACCACTAACTGGCTCAGTGCTACGGGTAAGAAATGAAGAAATGAAGATATAAAAGGGATGTCGGGGAACCAAGTGTAATCTAAGTTATTTACATAACAGCATCCAGCTGCTCTTACACTCCAGTTGAATTGTAGATGCCCAGCTGTGTGTTCATATCGAATATAATAGAAATTATTGTGGATTTGTGTAAAGAACGCAGAATGCAGCAGTATTAAGAGTTCACATTGTATAAAGGGACAAGATAATGTAACCTGTATTTTACAGAGTCAAACAATATTGACCAATAATTCCATACTTACCTTTTGTGTGCATGTAAATAAATTGCATTCACATATTTAAATGTGTTAATTTGTAAAGGGGAAAAAAATTCTCACAAATTCAACTTAGTGAATGTGTAATAAAGTTTTGCAGTTGTATAATTTGCACATGCGTAACTTTATCTGTAATTAAAATGTTTGCAGGAATATTTTAATTTTCAAATCTGAGAAACCTTCCAATCATATCTGGAACATGAGAATACTGTAAACAAAATGGTCCAAATCATGTACTTGATTACTTGTATTCCAGTACTTTTACAATAGTCTGGGGACGAGCTAAACTAAACTATATCAAACAAAAACCATACATAGTGTAATTTAAATTGAAAACATAGAATAAATACATATAATGTGGGTAAACAGTAATCACAAGAAAGACATTTTAAAGAAGAAAGTACTAATAATTGTTCAAAAGTGCATTTATTAAATTCTTTCTTTTGGCACTTCAGTTATCACTGGTCACACAGTTAACATAAAACAAAAGTGAGCACCGCCAGAGTTATGTCAAATTTACTGCCCAGCAGAAATTCAAAATGTTATTTCAGATTAATAGAGCAGTTCTGAGAAATGTTTAAACTGTTGTGATTTTTTTTAAATCAGTAAAAATACAATAAAATAGAATAAGTAATAATACAATATTTAGGTAATGAATAAATATGATTTTCAAGGGTGTGAGGGGAAAGTTCAATTTTGGATAAAAATGTGTATAAAAAAGACATTTTAAGGATACAAAGTTTCAAGGGAGATTTGAGGGATTTTTTTCCAATTTAAGAAAAAAGGCTGTGAAAATCGGAGATGCTCACGAAATGTTTCATTAGGACAATATTAAACAATTAAATGGATAAAATATTTCACATAAAGGTGACATACAGTATAAAGCGATATAAAAAAAACATGCAAACAGACAGCACCAAAATGAGACTAAGCAGCTTTGGCAACAACTGAGATTTTCTGTAAAGGAAGGAGGAGAAAAACGTTTTATCTCAACAGCTCAAGGCATCGTCAGTATAATGAATCATTTCAAACATGCAATAAGCTTTAAATGCTTAAAAGGTTTTTAAAAAATACATTATAAACGTACAGAGAAAGAGCTTCAAGGAGTGGACACAAAATGGCATCTTATTTCAAGTTAAAGTTAAACCGCTGAAGAATAGCACGTAATCGCTCTTCGGTTTTCTGTTGTTCTCTTCGTCTGTGTCGCCAAGTCCCATTATACTGCCGCTGATGCAACGTCTCAGGCATCTGTATCACGTCGACTCATTTTAAGTCACAATTTGATCTGGCTGCTCATTTTGGCAAAAGTACCGGGTAAGATCTCCATCCTTACTTAACGCCCTTTTCACAAAATAAATGCATCTCTCTGAGTAGTCTTTACATGAATGTTAAGAGTTCAGCCAGCTCCACAATGAGCGCTAGCGCTTTTTCTCGAGGTAATTTGAGGGAACCCATCCTTTCCTTGGTCGGCCATTGTCCAGAATCTTGCAGTACCACCATCCATTGGGGTTCCTATCCAGGACCTCCAGACTCGTCCCCTCGGGAAAGCCCATGGTCTCCTCGTCGCCATGGTAATCTGCTATGGAGACATACACCTCTCTGAGGTTATTGTGGATGATGTGGGGCTTGGGCCTCACCGTGGATACAGGGAGGGCATTCTTCGGAGCGCTAAGGCCGAGGGATTCAGAGCTACCGGTAGCAGATCTGTTCCTGATGGGTAATGCTATGTTGTTTGGCCCCAAGCTGCGTGGGACAGTGCCAAAGGAGGCGTTGCGTCGCACCGTGGGGCTGGCACGAGGGTGGTCCGTGGAGTTGAGGGACTCGTTTCTCCTGAGGGAGCCAGAAGGGCTGGGCCCATCCCTGATCGGGGCCGATATGAAGACAGACTGAGGTCTGACAACCTGCTGCTGTTTGGTGTTGTTCTGCTTTCGTGAACCAAACAGGCCGGTGGGTTTGGAGAGGCCACCCGGCGGCTTGGAGGGGATGGGAGGGGTGACCTTCTTCAGGTTCTGGTTGATGTTGTTCAACGCCTGCACCCTCTGTTCATTCTTCTCCAGGCTGTTGGACTTGCTGAGGCTTCCAGGTTTAGTCGGGGTGCCATCAGATTCAGACCCCACAGTGTCATCTTGCTGCCTGACGGGCTCCAGGAAGTAAGTTGGAGCCCAGCCCTCTGCATCTCCCCAGCGGATATACCACCAGCCACTCTCCTGCTTCTCCACCACTTCCACCTCGACTCCAGCGGGGAAACTGACCTCAGTCTCCTGGAGTTTCTCGTAGGGATCTGTGGTGCGGTACAGGCTGCAGCCTTCCAGGTCTGAGTCTCCGCGGCTGCCTTTAGAGTAGATGGAGGAGAGATCGGATGTGCTCTGAGAAGAGAAGGAGTCCTCAGAAGAGATGACCGAAGCCGTCTCAGAGTCCTCCCCCTTAGTTTTGGTGCCGTTCTTCAGCTGCCCTGTTGGCCGCAGCTGTCTTCTCAAGGTGCTGATGTCCATCTTTTCAGCACTGGAGGCCTTGGTTAGATGTGGTTTAGGCCTCACCACTGGCTTCAGTTTAGTGGAGGATTTGGTGGGAGAGGATGGCTTGCTGTCCTCTTGGTCTTTCTTAGGTCTGGACAGATCTGGGGTGGATTCAGTGGAGGCAGATTTTGGACTGGATGCCTCCTCAGCCTTGGTCGAAAATGGACTCCCATTCAAGTCGATCTTGAGCCTGTTCTTTGCAAGTCTCCATCCACCTGAAATCGGGTTTGCCGTCTTGCCAGTTTCTGAAAAGACACTTGTCTTGGAGGAATTTGAGTCTTTGCTGCACTGGCGCTCCGGGGTGTCTCTGAAAGCTCGGAAGCCTTCGTTCTCGTAGATGCACTCCTCCTCTCCGTCTGCCTCTGCCTCGCGGCCGTCTTCAAATGACTCCCCCATCTTGAAGGAGGCGCTGTGCAGCGATGAAGCAGGAGAAGGTTTGGAGGAGAGATGGGATCCCTTATCAGAGGAAGTGTCCTCATTCTTTGCATCCACCAAGGAACCCTCTCCTCTCAAAAACTCAAACTCAGACTCCAGGTCCAGATCACCGATGGCGGGAACATCATACTCTGGCTCTTCATACACGGGCCTCCCAGGAGACGAGGGCGACTCTGGAGCTTCAGACCCGGGGCTGCTGGGAGGTGCGGTCTCTGCTGAGTCTTGTTTTTTGACAGGCGGAGCTGGGGGTGGTACTTTAGGGCGGCACAGGGTGCTCGTCCTGCGATTCAGATTGGGCTTCTTGCGTTTATCAATGTAGGAGCAGGGAGCCCAGCCCTCCTTCTCTCCTATCTGGACGTACCACCAGCCACCAGAGTTCTTCTCAATGACCTAAAATGCAAGTTCAAGAAGGAGTTCAGTCTTTTTATGAAGAGGTTTTCAAACATTGTCATGATTGTTTTAGATTTTATCTTGAAGAAGGCAGAGTTGTTACTCAGCTATGATGAATACTACATGTGCTGCAGCAACAGATATATGTCTGGTACCTCAGTTTAAGATTGTCTTGTTACTAAAGTTTACATTTACATAAGAGCGCTTACATCTGCTTTCTGTCCTCCGTTGAAAGTGATACCATCAGATATACAGGACTGAAAATCTGCAATGGTGTAATACTCTGCTTCAACTGTAGGAGGCTCTGGTGGGGAGGGCAACTGAAATCCCTGGGAAGAAATGAAATGGACAACGTTAGAATTACTGTTAAATAGTTAGTTGTTGGTTTTGAGGTGGTCAAACTTTGCTAATTTAAATTCCTATAAATTACTGCTCACTTTCAAATATAACGAAATTCATAATTATACTAGAATGGCACGAAGAAGGGTTAGAGAATACAACCACCAAGGCCCAACAGTCCCCTTGTAAAACTACATTTAAATTCACAAAATTATGGATTATGCTTTTATTGGATGTAGTCCAAATATTACACACTTATAAATATAACTTTCATAAAAATACCTGTTTTTTTATCATCAAGATCCATGAATTATTCTCTGAGAAATCAACAAAAATGTTAAAGAAAGTGAAGATAAAACCCTGCATCTGACCCCTGACCACCAACATTTATGGGTTAATCCTTGGGTCACACCCCACCCCTCCACAAAAAATATCATGGAAATCAGTTGAGTAGTTTTTGGCCTCCTTGGCTCAGGTAATAAATGGTAAAATATTAAACTCTCTCACCAGGGTTGCATCTCTTCGAGGAGGAGGTTTTTGCCGGAGAACTGGGGAACCTGTGAAACAAACACAGAAAGGAATAAGAATAGACATTTATTAGGTGATTTCATTTCCTCAGTTTAGAAATGAGATTTAAAAATTTGAATTGTGATTTACAGTTACAGATTGACAAAGTTATGACAGAAACTGAAATATTGACGGTGGCACGACTGACCGATTTCCACCCGCTGAGGGGCAATGCGAGCTATCGCTGGTGAAGCAGGCTCTGCTTTACTTGTTCCTTCCTGGAGGGAACTAACTGGGCTGGATTCAGCACAAGGCATTGGCAAGCTGATCTCCTTCCTGGCCACCTGGGGGCTCTCTGGGACACCTTCAGTCTGCACGTCCTTCTCTCCGGGGGGTTTCTTGTTAAGCAGGTTACTGATCTCCATGATGTTTCCAATTATCTCCACCGGGCCTGTGACGGTCTTCTTGCGGGGAGAGAAGTCATCCTTCGCCTTCTTCAGGTAAGAAGCCGGAGCCCAGCCCTCTTTGTCCTTGTACCTGAGGATGAAGAGAAACAAGACAACTGATCAAAAATACAGTTTTTGTAATGAAATGAGTAAATACAACATTATCTGGAGCAAAGTGTTCAGAGTCTTACCTGATAAACCACCAGCCTTCCAGGTTCTTCTGAATCACCTCCACAATCACTCCTTTCTCAAAAGCTATTTCATCCTTGCCTTCGCTGGAATAGGGCTGCACTGTTAAGTACTTCTCTTCTGCCAAAGCCAGAGCAGAGAATGACAACACATCTTAGAACATGAAGGCTGTAAAGTCTCTTCAAACAAGACAATCACTGGAAGGAAAAAGAAAAGGAGAAGGAAATGTATATCCTATAAATCTTTGCTACGTTTATATGACCACACTGCAGCAAAGAGAGATAAAGGTTAACAGAGCAGAGGTGTATCTTTTCTCTAATACAAACTGGAACTGTTCTGCTGTCTGGCAGTTCGCTCAGCTGCCAGATGTGCGAGTAGATGTGCTCAGCGTGTGAAACTGCTCTTTGGCTCCGGACATTTGTCTGTAATTTTATTTTGTGAAACTGAGAGAACGCAGCAAATAATAACAGTTATTTAGAAACTAAATATTTGGCCGTCTTACCAGATCGCATTTTGGCACAGTGATACAGTGGTTAGCATTGTCCCCTCGGTGGTGATCTGTCCAGGGTGAATATTTTTGGCAATAAAATAATCACTTGTAATTTTAGCATCATTATCATGGGACCACTGTGAGACTTGTGTGCTATTAATAAGGTAGGAGAAATTACCCTACACAAATACTGCAAACAGGATAGGTTCACATTTCTGTCTTTCTTAAAATAATACTCTCATGACCACATGTGTCCTTTCCATACTGGCCACAAAGAGATCCCCTCCTTAAGCACTGGAGGACAAAACTAATTCCCCATGTCCGACTTCTAAGCAAAAATATATTTCAATTTTCAGCCAAAGCTTGTACAGAGTTTCAGTGATGCGAGCTGAACAAATCAAACGGGCGTCTTCTAACATTATAGTATTTTTAGTATGAAATTCCCTCCACCACAGCTCAGGAAACAGTCTGTGGAAACACAAAGAGGAAATTTGGACCGGGAGAAGGAGAGAGGGAGAGAGGGAGAGAGGAAGAGAGAGAGAGAGAGAGAGAGAGAGAGAGAGAGAGAGAGAGAGAGAGAGAGAGAGACTAAGTTTTGAGGAGACCCACTTGACTCGTCTGCCTCAGACTCCTTTAAACTGCAGAATGAAACTCGTGAAATGTGGATTTTGTCCCCCAACACTAACAATGAAAACAGGATCTATTTTGTGGCCACAACAACCAAGAGGAACAAGTAAAAAAAAAACATAATGCTTTAATTTGGCATGTGAGTTTTGTTTTGACAGACACAATGTTATTCTTTACAGGTTGGGACAATCTTCAGAGGGAGTAGAAGTCTGGACAAACCAAACAAAGAGTTTCCATCAACTTCTTTTTGTTTTTGACTGTCGGGGAGGAGCATAAAACTGATGACTGAGTAAATACACTGAACAAGTGGAGTTCTGGTCGACAACTCCACAAATCCTGCAAGCACATCAGTTTGCACATTCTTGTACCAAAATAAACATGAACTGCAACCAGCAGCTTGCAATTTCTATGTGCATTGTATTTTGTGTTGAGCTTAAAAGGCCAAAAAGGTGGCAAAACTTTCAGAGTTAAGTTGAGAACCTGGATGGAGCAGAGTGAGCAACGTGAGCCTCACAGCCTAGAGCGGGAGCGTGAGGGGACTGAACTTTGGGAACAACCATGACTCCTTTCGGTCGTCACTCATCAGTGTCATTTGCAAATGTCTCACGTGTTCAGAATATAACAAACCAGGTTCACCACAGTCTAATCCGTCATCACTCAAATGTCATATTTATAATCAGCTCTGATCGTCCTGGTTTGCATTGCTCACCTTTCTTCAGGTTTTCTGTATGGTCTTAAAAAATAATTTAATCTAAATTTTAGGCCTTAAATACGTTAAAATATTAGTATGAAACTAAAAACAACTTTCAGAATCCAGTATTCTCTGCTGTGTCTCTGCCTGTAGTTTGAAAGATAATGTCATGTTTCGAGGGTCATTCTCATTCTCGGCTACTAATTCTGGGACTCATATCTGCCTTCATATCTGTCGCACTTGACACGCGTCTTTAATTTCATTCATTATGGTCTGAAAAAGTGTTACATTTAACACATCTCTACGATGCACTACTGATTAGTGCCATTATATCAAACACTCTGTCATCATTGAATTACTTGTATTCACAAAAGGCTCTTCACCGAGGCGAGCTCCAGCACACGGTGCGAGCAAGTGTCCTAAAAACGTCCTTGGCCTTGTGACAGCCAGCAGCTAACTCAGCACATAATGGAGAGCAGAGGCTCCATGCTGATTTATTCAATCCCATGAGGCCAAGAGGCTGAGCAAAGACCCCATTTCCTGTCATTATGGCAATTCCTGTCTAAACACAGACGGCACAAGTAAAAGAGGAGTGTTCAAAAAGTAGAGGACGTAGAAGGACAAACATGAAAAGGCGCTGCACTGTGCGCTGCCCTCTGAGCTGCCGCACCGGAATCAACATTCTGGTGACACATTATTCCATTTTCCTTTTCTCCACCCACTTCCCAGCTTGTGCGGGAGCTGAATGGGTGGGGGGTAGTGATTCACTTTACTTGCAGGAACTACAGTAGGTTTCACGGGTAGAAAGAATATTTCTGTGCTCTTTATTTTCCTTCTGCCCGCTTCTTCCGGCCTCTTTGTGTCGAGGCTGGTCGAATGTTTTCCTCTCACCAACCTCCTTCAAACAACATCCAGCGGTGCGACAAAAGGGAAACTCTGAATCAGATGTTATGTTAACCACAACATGCATCGCCTGCATCGGTGTTATAAATTATTTCTGTGGAGTCAGCAAAACTCTCTCTCCTTCTTTTTTTTTTCTTTTTTTAAACGCAAAGCAGAATTTCTGTCCTGGGGTGGAAACAACTCTCGCTCCACTCCAGAGAGCAGCATCCACTGCCAAGCGCAAAGTTTGGGCTGAACTCAATAGCCTATCCTCACTCCTCTGTCAGCCATCCAAATGCATCTCCAGTGAAAATAACATTGGCCTTAGTGGGAAGAACATGTGCAGGTCTGTGATAGAGAACGTGATTCTCTCGCTAACTGCGTGATTAATACCACTCTTTGTTTATCTCGATGATGTTTGCGATCCACACGACAGCAGGATAAATCTGTGTTTTTGCCACACTTTGTTAAAGCATACACTCATTAGCAAATTACGTACACACTTCATTTGCTCATAAAAAAGTAAAACATGGCTCTGAAATGCAGCATCAGGCATTCCACAGTCTATTACGCAACTACTTTCAGATGAGCTGGTAGTATATTCCTGAGAAGATTGGTTTTGGCACACGGTCCTTAATTATAATGAAAACACTTATTCTGTTATTCTGTGGTATAATTTGAGTTTAGCATCGATGATTGCTGCATATAAAGCTGATTTCACCTTTGCTTTCAAAGCTCATTTCATATTAACATCAGTGGGTTAGTTGTGGAAGGCTGTGGCTCATGATGAATGCATTTAATGGAAGACAACACAGGACACAAGGCTGAGCAAATATGTGCACGTGGAGCGGGACGAGGGGAGCGATGACAAAAAAGGGGGAAGAGGGAGGTGCAGACGCAGCGTTTGTCTCAGTTCACCTCGGCTCTGCTGCCTGCTGATGACACCCCCCAGCGTCCATCTCCGGTCCAGCCTCTTCAGATGAGCCTTATGTCGCTTAGTAACTGACAGACACACACACATGGCGACCAGACACCGACAGACAAACAAACAAACACGGGAGACATGAGCAGCGAGCACAAATGTTACACAAAAAACACACAGCACACAAATGACATGGGCTCTGACCATTATTAGCTACATGGAGAGACATAAAAACAAGACCACAAAGCAAAACATGGTGGACAGTTAGAGTGCATGGATGAATGGATGGGGAGGGGTTGTTACAGAGGAAGTGTTAAACCAAGACATCTTCTCTGTGGCTTGTAATTAGGATGCTGTTAGCGTGGCTTTCTCATCCTGTCGTGTTAGAGCATCTGGGACACACATTGCTGCAGGAATGCCAGCCAATTAATGGAGCAGCTGAGGGTGCCGCTGGTTGGTTGGAGTCGTGCGCCTTAAGAAGGTCTGCATGTGGCTGCTCACATATTTAGATGTATAAGGGTTATTAGGGATCTGTTTCCAAACAGTCACATCTGAAGCCATCTGAGCTTTCACCCGAATCTTGTTTTTTGGTGTTGCGAAAGAAAACTAACATGAATTTCGACTCTAGTTTTCCAGCAACTTTCTTTGTTTCTGTGACAATGTGGTGGCACAGGCTGCAGAAGACCACAGGACTGACAAAGAGATCTTTTACGAGATTCATGCCATTCCCATGACTGGCTAGTCACATAAACACTAATTACACTGACAGATTGTCCTCCGAAAACCCCCTGGCAGCAAACTGCAGCCACCTCTGACTGAGCAGAGAGGAGTGCTCCGTGCAGACGTTTGCATTTACTATAGGTATGTGTGCCTATTTGTGTTCGTGGGTACCCATTGAAATGTTTTGTTAAACGTGTATTCTGTTGATCCAAACTCGGAGTAGAAGTCATTTTAGCATACTGCACATATTGCAAAAAACAGTTTGGTCTCTCTCCCTCCATAGAACACATACAACACCGAGGGGATCCATGTTCCCATTGTTATAGCGTACAACAACTGTGCAGCAAAAATATGTTTTGGCCCGGGTGCCGGAAAATCTTGATGTTTGTTTGGAAGTGTGATACACAACTTAATTATTCCCGGGCCTCCAGTTTTGTTGGATTTTCTCTAACAAAATGCTGCATATAAATAAAACAGCGTAGCTGCAGTGGCTGCTCTCCCCGTCAAAATCGGAGTATCTGACACTAATTGAGCTTTATTGCCCGGAGATTAAAATGCTTTCTCCAGCGATATTACGGAATCAGACGGCTTGAGTTGCTCTTAAATGGTTTGATAACGACGTCTGACAGCACTGTCGAGGTGATTGTGAGATTTGGACGCGGATTTCAGCTTCACATGTCGGCATTTATAATCTGGCAAAGCAAACTCTACATGGGTGTGTTTCTTATCAGGGTTTTGGATCCGTCTCTGACTCCAGTAAGTTAACAAAACGTTTACGCTACAGTCCGCTGTTCTCAGGTTTTCTGCAGGTTCTTACATAATCCAACAATCTGAATTTTAGGATTAGAAATTATGATAAATTTACGTTGATGTTACCTTAAATTTTCTTTTAAACTTGATTTTGGGAAACATTGCTGCATTGATATTGCAAAACCAACCTGGAACCAACAACCACTATAACACCCAGCTAATGTGTTGCAATGTGGTGCTTGGACCAACATGGTGTCTCCTCTCCTTTTGTTAACATTACTTTCATCTAATAGAGAAGTTCTAACTTGGGTAAATTAAAGTGCAATGAGATCTGACTTGAGAACAAATTTGAAGCGTCACAAAAGTCCGGCCCCGGCGTGACCCACTCTCCACTAACAATGTCAGCTTCTGCAACTCCAGAAGTGTAACAGAACTTAAATTGAAATAATAATGCTGTTAAAAAGGTCTTAAAAAGTCTTAAATTTAACTTGTTGAAACCTGCAGAAACCGTAGAACTGAAATATTTCAGCAATTAATGCTGAAAAGCAAAATATACAACATAATTCGTTAACGCTAACTATAATATAAAGAGTACAACTCCTGAATTATTCTCGTGATTCATTCCTTAATGCCGATGGGAACACACGTCTCTTTCATGAGCTCACTCCACGGAGGTCATTTCACTTCATGTTGCTCTGGATCTGTACTGCACAGTGCATTACTGTACAGCTCATCACTCTGGCTGTGGTCTGGTCGCTCCTCCTTGCTGTTTGACCAGCCCTGAATCTCCACTCTGTTCGGCCATGCTTATGATGGCAGGCAGACAGAGAGAGGTGTTCACGCCGGCCTGGCGTCAGACGTTAGCGTAGGCCGGCCGCGGTGGAGCAGGGGGGGGGGCGAGTTTGCTCCATTTTGACACAGATCAGAGACGAGAGGATTGAGGGCAAAGGTGGCGTCTGTGTGTGGACATTTGACAGTTTGTTTGCTTGTGTTTCTGTGTGTGGTTGTGTTTGAGAGTGTGGGCGGGGCTGGTGGTCACAGGGACTTAGCAGTGACTTACCTTCTCCAGCTTTAGAGGCGCCGAGCTCCAAGTCATCCCGTGTGCCACTGTGGGAGTTGAGATAGGTGGCAGGGACCCAACCCTGCTCCTCTGCGGTGCTGACAAACCACCAACCTGTGGGAACATGGAGAGGATGAAGACTACCGGCAATAATATGTAGATAAAATAAAATACATTCAGGTGCTTCATATACAGGATGTTTAACAAACACATCATACAATAAGAGTTGTTTTTGAATAAATAAGAAAAAAATACAACGCAAACACAAGGACATGTAAAAGATCGATATATGTACAATGTAAACAAAATAGTAAAACAGTATTGCACATACATGATAATTATATTTGCACAGATGCATTACCAAGATACTGTAGGTATGGCTTAAAGTGTGTATGTGAAGAGTATTCATAATACTATTAAAACTACTACTACCACTATCACTACTTATACTAATAAACTTTATTTATATAGCACCTTTTAAAACGCAATTAAAGATCTGAAGTCTAGAATATTTGCTTAAGAATTTTAATCTGTGACAAATTTCCTGCAACAAAAAACAAATGCACAAAATAAAACTCTTAAAAACCACATCTGATCTGCATCTTTGTTTTAATCATTAAGTCTTGATTTGATAAAAGATCTCAAACCACAGGGGATGAGATAAACGTCAGGAACTTGACTGTGTTGTCAAGAGAATCTATAACCACAGTGAGATCTAAGAACTTGGGAGGGAAACACTGCCTGGCTGCAGCTCCACTCATGAGAGGGTCTTGATCAACCTGCGTTTTATCAGGGTCAGTGATGAGTTCAGTGGGCAGGACAGTGCTGAACTCCTGTTAAGAGCCAGAGCAGTGATTTTGCAGCCAATTTGAGTGCATTCCTGTGGGAATGACAACATTTCTTTCACATCTGCTTTATGATAAATGCCTCTGCTGGAGAGAAGCACCGACTCAGCAATGTTTTACTTGAAATTCTGATCCAGCTTCATGACAAATGGAACGACCATGACATTTTAAATGTGCAGGGAAAAAAGTCCCCCCCCAAGTTTGTGAGGCCGTGTCAGCTCTCGGCAGGAGACCTAAATGACAAAGCTGGCACAGACACGGTGCTATGGTGCACGTGTGGCCACACTTAGGCTATTTGTTGTGGTAACGGGGATTAAATATGGCTGACAGCTGTCTGAGTAGCCCATAAAGAGGAGTGTTCCATCACAGCTGGTCCAAACCTCAAGTGTACATTTTCCTACAGAAATACTGTGTTATGAGGTAGTTTATTTGAACACAATTAATAAAAAGAAGCAGAATATGAAATGTTAGACGGGAACAGAAAAAGAAAATTGTGTTTCTTAAGTAATGATGTGGTAAAGCATGAGGTAAATTTATAGGATGATAATATGGAAATTACAACTTATTACTACTTACATATATTTGGCAAGTGCGATTCATCTGCATGTAGTATATAAATAATACATATATAAATATACGTATTTATGTATGTATGTGTTGGAAATGCCTTGATATATATATAACAGATAACGAATAACAGCACAGTCATAGGCTGGAAAATTCATGGATAAGAATATGGTAAAAGTTCTTCCCATGCATAAACTCGAAATATGTGTATTAATTTATAAAGTACTGAAAATAAATATATATCTGACTATATATGTTTACATATATGTTTCTGGAAAGAATTTACATAATACTTTTGTTTGACCCCAGGAGGAGGAGCTGATGCCTGATATTAACTAATAAGGATTTTGCAATTAAAAGGCCTTTACAGAATATAAGAAGACAAAGATGACTGTTTAATCTGTCTTAATGACTTCTTTCTTTCTGTTAAACTGAATCTGTTTCATGTAGAGAGATTATTTTGTTAAGTCAGAGACCATTTGAAATTTCACCCAGGCTGGATCGTGACATCTTCCCAGCTAAACAGAGCGGAGATCCTTGTTGTGCCAAAACTGAACAATGCTTTAACCTGCCGTTATATTTAAAGAGGTCCTGATTTCACTATAATTTATTGACGTCTGCGAGCACGCCCGTAGGATTTGGTATCAGAACACTTTTCTCAGCCTGTTTCACGCTGTAATTAAGGTTACAAAAAAATGTTGTAATGTTGGCAGCCCCCAAAAACGTTCCTGAATCAAATTGATACCCGGTCTTTCCATGAAATTTAGCTGGAATCTCGAAGAACCAGAGACATGATGAGAGCCAAAATGCTCGACTCAGAGAAAGAGAAAACATTTCCAGGACTTTTTACTTACAAGTGCTATATCTGTGATTCATGTAGGGGATGCTATATTTAATTGATAAAGCTGCTAAGCCAAAATAAAGTCATCAGCTGAACAGCGGGGTTATTTTTCACAGTGAGGGCGTGTGCAGGCTGTTAGTGTCTGGCTCTGAGCATCTTGTTGGCTCAGACTCAGAGATGAAACAAACCATGTAATGTGCTCAGTCTTTGCACCGACGCCGCGGCTTGAACAAAAGCCTGTGTAAATCAGACAGAGCTCCGAAACACAAAAAATGTAGCCTTGTGCTTGTTAATTACACCGACATCCTGATTCTAAACAACCAAATTCTACAAAAACTTGCCATACTTCATTTGGTCGTTTGAATCTGATGTGTTATGTCACATGACCATCAATCTCCGTCAACGGTACCTGAATTTAAATTGAACATTACAGAGAGAGGTCAGCTGGGCAGGAGTTAAAAGACCTGTGTCAACTCACTGACGGGAAAAAAAAAACCTTACATCTGCAAACTGACATTTTCACACATGCTAGCTGAGTGGGGAGAAATGTCATTTTCACCTCGGTAAACTGACACTTGTAGAAGTGTAAGCAAATATAAGAATAAGGTGTAGGAATGTGATTTAATTGAGTGCACTTGGCTGCGAGTCTACATATACATACGCAGCAAAGACGAGCTGTCCCTCCAACAGGCCTGAGTAAATATATGCTGTTAGTAGTGGCTGGGCCTGACCCGCCTGGATTTTTCAACCATCGTCCCATATGGCAGGTGCTTAGGCTGAGTTCACTGAACCTCAGAAGAAGCAATAAAAAACATAACGCACACATTTGTAAGTGTTGATTTCCTGGTCACTGCAGGTTTCTAACAGAACGGTTGTAATTACCTCGTGTGAAGTATACTGGAGAAAAATAACACGTCTGAATGAGAGCCTGCTTCATGTATTTCATCTCATGCATTAACTCAGCGTGATTAAATATTGCACAAAACCAGCTCCTTAGTCCATATGAAAAAAAGGGTGTCAAAAAATACAAAAATCACAAAACCTCTGGAGGTTAAGTTAATAAAATGTGTGAACTTGTATCAATACAAGCTTTCACATCAGTGACAGAATTTCCCTGAGCGACATGGCGGCTTTTACTTTTCCAGAGCTAGAAACATTTTTTCCACGGTTTCGCTTCTGACACCCATCTACCCAATCACAATCGAATCAGTTGGCGAGAGGGTCACATCTTGAAGCAGTAGAAGAAGAACATCTTCCTCTTCAATACAGTCTGATATAAAATGTATATTTGTTGATTTATTTCATATATTTGTTTAAAACCATTGTTCACAGTTATGTTAGTCTTGCAAACAATAAGCTACGATGAAGCAAACGGTGACCCAACTCCTATCGAAGAAAATGTATGAACCGAGCTGGGACTGTTTACAAACACCTTGACCTTAGTCAAATGAAAAACTATGATCTTGGTGCCAGATGCTTCAGCTTTTCTTCGAACTATCCGGCAGACATCCTGAAATACTGTACGTCCTGAAACGGCTGTGAAACAGTTTAAGCTCCTGAACCAGTGAAAATCAACAAGTTCACCAAGTAAAAGCACAAGATCAGTCACTTGATGTCAATTTAAACCTTCTTTTCCAGAGGGATGAATATTTTATCATTATAATTTGTTCGCTATACTGAATCGCGCTTAATGTGAAGTCAGGTATGTTGAAATTTGATATTTTGTGCCGTTTATTTGAGTCGCTGTTTAAGTGCAAAGGCCTTAAGACTTGAGATTTCCACCCATTACTGTCAGATATGGTAATTTGTTCTGTATAATATTTCTCAACTTAATTTTTACAGGATTATCAATTGTACATTCATCATGATGACACAGACCTTCAGCTTAAGTGATTACAAAAGTAACAGCTGTTTCGTGAGTCTCCTCACATAATGCCTAACATTTCTCTGAAATCCTGTTGATAAGTCTGCATTGTCTTCTGAAATTTAGTAAAACTTCATTTTACCACTGTGTGACCCCGAGGGCTTCACCCCTGTGGTGTTGGGTTTTAAAATCTCTAGTCAGACATAATGAAATTCAACAGTGATGCTCCTGCGGCGCGAGTGAATCAAGTTGTGGATTCAGCCGCATAATGGAAATAAGATTAGAGCAGGAACATGTTCTCTCCTCCTTCGTTTCCGGAAGGCAGGAATTATCTGTGCAGATGTGGGAGGAACAAAGGTGAAGGGAAATAGACTTTATGTCTTGAAATATTTGTACCAGTACACGTGTGTCTGTGCATTTGATTCATTTTGTTCCACCGGCTTGTCTTGGTTCCCACAGCGGCGATCATAGACATACATTACAAAGCTGCACCTGTACATTACCAGCACCTGTGTGTCATCTGTCATTGTTTTTTTTTTATCTTGGAAAGCTGCTGTTGACTTTAACCACAAAGAGGCAAAGGACAACTAAACATTAAGAAAGAAAATAATCATAGCTAGTTACTGGATTTGAGCAAAGTCAAGCTTTGTGTCTCCTTAGCAGTGATTGCATAAGGCAAGAACCAAACCCCCGACCCTCTATAGTGGACATCTCAACCTCATGCCTTGGAAAGCAAGAAGCAAAACACTCCGTCTTTAAAACACTGTTGTAATGTGCTACAATAATCATGAAAAACTGGAGGTTTTAAGCTGAGCAGAGGGCAAGTAAATGTATGTCTCTGTGGCCCGACTCGGTCAAATCAGGTCAAATGTCTGTTTTCTTTCAATTCCATAATTTGAAATGGGAAGACAATGACGTCAGCTTAATTTAGATGACAGAAAACATACAGATCCAGATTTAAGCAAAAGTTTGACATGGAAAATGCACTTATTCACTTTCTGTCCATTACATTTAAGGCTACGGCCAACAGCCAGTTAACTTAGCTTAAAACGAAGACTGGAAACAGGAGGAAGCAGCGGGTCTGCTCCGTCAAACGGTCATAAAATATGCCAAAAAAACCTCAAGACCACTTTTTGAGCAATGCATTTAGAAAACCAAGATCTTGCTTGGTTAATGAAGAAAAATCAATGTGGGTAATGCAACCTGAGCGCTTTGCAGCCGCGTGGAAATGCGAGATGGAAACAAAGCTACTGTGATAGATATTCCTGCACAGAGACGATGAGATATGTAAACAGATTCCCACTCCAGACTTTTATGGAGCTCCACTCAAAATGTACATTTGCAAATACAGTGGATGCACATAAGATGAGAGCGAGCAGCATTTCTGAGCTGTTTGTCTCTCATACAGTTTCTACCATCTGGAAACTCTATCAGCTTTAAGAGCCGCTCTTCACTTTACTGTAATCAACAGCAGATTCTCAGCTGCAACAAGAAACTAGATTTATGCCTTTTCGGGTCGCTCAAATAGTGACTGTATAACCTATGAAATAAAACCTCAATCTATACATACAGTCAACCAGGTCTGATTCCCAGGCAAAGGCAATGTTGACAGTGTAACGTTAATTTTATCGTTCATTTATCATCCAGACAAACTCTTAAACTGTGCTGAAATTCAAAAGCAACTTTGTTTTGGGGCTGTGGAGTCACTATGTAACACTCACACAAGATTTCTACATATCCAGCGTAAATATGAGAACCACAGATTCAGCAGCACGAGGAGGCTTTTTTTTCCCGGGCCTGAATTGACGAGGAATGCGGTGGCTCAGCACTACTTCAGACATTTGACACCACTGTTGAGCAGAGCTGGAGAGAACCCCATTCATTTCTAGCTCCTGTATTTATTAACTGTAGATCGGGAATCAAAGCACAAAGGGGGAACGTATCCAGCCCAATACACACTCTTCCAGTTTTCCCCAAAAAAAAAAAAAAAAATGGAGGTTTCAATTTACCTGGGTGGCTCTGGTACGAGGGGGGAGGAGGCGTAAAAACGACACAAAACGACTTTCAAGAGCGAATGTTGACCTAAGGATCGACCTTGACTCCCTCCCAGCCTCTGAAAGGATCCCCTCATGGGCTGAACGCAGCTACAGCCCACAGCTTGTGCGCTCTCTATAGGCTCCACTGATTTGGAGACACAGCAGTCCTTGAGTGTCTGAAAAGCCCACACCTTAAAACCCTGCTTTGACTCAATGGTCAATTCTTGAGCGAGGGTGGGGGGGGGGGCACCTTTTTGGCTCCACAGGCTGATCTCTGTTCACTATTATTACAACTGTTTGTGCCGGTTAATACTGTTCCTGATCACATTCTTCATTTTCTCTGCCTGTATCAGCAAGATGGAGGAATATAAAGAAGGTTGAGAGGTCGGAGAAGTAGCACCATCCGAGTTTCCATCTCTAAAAATACAGGATAAGGTTGATTTCTCGAGACGGTCATTAGTACTTCCTATCTTAAGCTGAAAAACTGTGGAGGACGGGGCTGTGAATGGATAATGTGTCCTCCATCTGTTCCGAGACATTTAACACTTGGCAACTTTTCTGTATCATGGCGTTAGTGGTTCATCGACAAGAATTTTAGGGTTTTTCCTCTTTTACATAAGGAAACGTGTTCTTGCTGAAACTGCACTAATCAGAACTGTAGCTTTGAGAACTAGAAGCTCAACCCTGACCTTGTCTTCAAACCTATTTATTGCATATCAGAGGAACACAAATTGCATCAGCCAATATGTGTCATGTTGTCACATTTGAAGGAACTGCTGATGCTAAAATATGCAAAGAAACTGCAGTTTTCTCATCAACTAATCGAGTATTATGGCCACACACCTTTCAGTCAGGGTGCTTTTATTTAGGTACAGATGAACGTCAGCTGTCATTATAACACACTAGTGCCTGTTTGGAATGGGCTGTTTGCTTGGTCTGTGGTAATACTGGTTGCAGCTTTTTTTCTGAAACTGTAAAAGTGACTTGCGGTGATTGAGCAGCAGAGAGTTAAGACCTGCAGCTGGACTCAGTCTGCAGAAGCCCACACCACAGCTGCCGCACAAAGAGCTGTTCACCTGTTCCTTCAAAGTTTGGTGAAGCACGACTCAGTGTGCAGAACCCCCGGGCTGGAGAATTAACTGCCATTGCTGTTGCATCATAACAACGTCACTTACTTTGATGGGTTTTAGCCGCCTCCAGCTGTTCTTTTAGCAAAGGATTCATCCTGCAGAGAAACCAGATTTCATGGAAATCCAGGGCTAAAACAAAAATAGACCAATACTGCCATCCTAAGAGCTATGCGTCTAACATAGATTAAAACTACTGAAATAAGTACAAGACATAAACTGACTCTAGTAGTTATCTTGATATTTTCCATTTCAGAAATATGTCCTTGTATAATTTTGGAGTTTGATAGAGTATCAGTAAGTCTGTGCTCTTGAGCTAAGCTCCTCTCTCTGAACAGTGGGCTCCTGCTGAGACCCTGAGATCATCTTGATTCCAGCTTGAAGATGGAGAGCAGAGACATTATTGTATTGGTGCAGTTTATTTCCACGTTAAGGTAAAGCAGACATCCTGTACATCCATCATGCCATGCTGAGGGCCAGACCTGCTTATTCTGCCAGGATTTTACTCCAGCAGCGTGCACGGGCTCTCAGCCAGGAAGTCGAAACATCACCTGCAGGATGCCCCTGTTAGCCTCCAGCTTCTCTTTGGCTCAGATTTGTCTAATTTAAATCATTCGCGTTCGTGTGACAAAAAGGGTAGCTTTATACAGATTAGATTACCGTCTTGGAAGGTGACCATTAGGTCTCTTCCCTGCTTAAATAAGCTGTTTGGAGCAGTAGAGATGCTGGACACCGGTGGTGCCAGGGGGTCTTGGGGTATCCGGAGGGACTGAAGGATGTGAGCTGGCGTCTCCAAAACAAGACAGAACCCGGTGTTCATTTGGCACATTGTAAGTCACAGAGCCTGATCTGGACTTGGAATTGAGACAAGTTAGACCCTGACTGGTCCATAGAGAGATCTTCTACACAGGACTGGGCACATGTCTAACGTTGCCCTTGAGGTGCAGACAAAGCGGCTACAGGAAGGCTGCAAAATATTTTTTCCCTTTCTTTTACACGACTCCGTGAAAGGGCAAAGTTTAAACCACTGAATACAAAGCATTTGAACTGACCATCACTGCTGCTAGCTTAGCTTTGGCTAACATCTCAGTGATATAGTGTAAACTGAGGAGGCATCCTGGAGGATCCATTAAGCCATTATAATGAACCAACCTCTCTGAACCACTAACTTTGGCAGGAAATGGCTTTTTCCATTTTCTGCCTGCGTTTCTTTCTGCTCTACTCTCTGCTCCTGAGCCAGCGTCCCCCCCTGGCAAACTCTAATAAAATAGACAAATAAAATAGCTAAAGAGGGAGTAAGGACAGAATTATTAATTAGAAAACTAATTCTGATAACGGCATCATTTGGGACAATACTAAATTTTAACGACTATTTTCATATTGCTCCTTCACATGAATGCCTTTCATTTGCTTCCATGGCTCTTGGCAAATAGTAACTTGGGAAACTGCTGCAGCAAAACATCAGGCAGTCACTGGTCTGCCCTGGTGATTTCCAACATATTACACCCACCAAACCAGCAATCAATTTAAACTACTGCACCAACGGAAACAAAGGACATAACACAAACTGTATCGTCAAGCCGGGATAACGGAAAATACTGCCTTGGCTCAGGGCAGCAGGCTGGAAAAGTGGAGAAAGCTGAGCTCACTTATAGGGTCTGACCTAGATTCACTGCTCTGTCAAAAGCAGTGAATATATCTATCAATTATCTAATACAAGGAAAGGAAACGTCGATAACTGTACTGGGCACCACACAGTCTATGGCACAGTAGCTGTAACAGCAGGAATTCTGCTGAAGGTCAAAGGTGAATGGTAAAAATAATAATTATCCAAATCTGCAGTTTTCCCATTTCTCTATGTTAACTCATATTCGCACCTTATGCAAAAAAAACCCTCCTAAACATATACAATCCTGATACAAAAATAGACGTCAATATGATTTTCCACTCAAAGCATCCAAAAACTCTGCAGGGGGACACACGCTGGTTTAATTGGCCATGGCTTTAAAGGAAAATGTCTAAATACAGTTTGAGGCTAAATAAAATCCATAAAACTTTTTCTTGTTTTTAAATCATAACAAAGGTAACAGACGGTTTATAGCACTGCTAACTCTGTGTGTTCACCACTTAGCTCCATAATGCACACATCAATCTGTCAGAGACCGTTAAAGAGTTTGCACTTATTCTGCAAGGGAATGGATGCTGAATCAAGTGAACTCTGAAAATCTTCCCAGCACACACCTGGTCCTGTTAGTGTTGGCAAAGGAATGTGGTGTGATGTCGACCGGCCAAATGGAGCAGCTTTCGCCGACTTCCATTGCAGGAGGTGTTAAGATTTCAGTTAACTGCGAGCTGCGCTGCTGGAAACAGTTTCCACAGCAAGATGTAGGGGCGGTGGTATTTACTTCAGATCTCTGAGAACTTGTCCGTTGGTGTATAATAAAACTGTCAAATCGTCTCAGGGTGTGTTTTAAGACGCCCAGAGTCGACTGTTCTGCTTTCTAGAAATTCATTTCAAATCGTCTGACTGAATGAACTGAGAACAACAAAACAGCTAGAGAAAAAGATGAAACATAATAACTTGGGAATCAAGCTGCAGTTATACCACGGAAGCCTGGAAATCATAAATCTCATTCTGCATGGGTCATCAACATGCGGACCAACCATTAGAACTTTGCACAGTGGTGAGCTGAGATGCAAAAGGGAAGGGGGACTCTACTTGAAAGCACAGGACCATGCAGCTTTGAGTTCATGGAGGAAAGCTCTCATATAAGAGCCCCGGTAAAAGGACTTCAAGGTGTTGGGATATCCGCCTCGCTGCGGCTCCCCATTGGGTTGAAATCCTACCAGTGCAGGGAGTGAAAACAAATACATGAACCCAAAGGCAGGACACGAGACACTTCAAAGCGATCCGGGTCTACGCATGGACCCTCTTCCTTGAGGCCAGTGTGGCGTGGCGTTTCACTCACGCCCATCGTGAAACCCAAGTCCACTTGCCTTCCTGGTCTCAGTTTCCCTGTCCTCCCTCTGAAGAAACACATGAGTCCCATTACTGTTTTACTGTCTCAGCACACCATTAAAGGTGAAAGTCAGGCCCTTTAAACCAGGCCTACACCTCTGCAGTCGCTGTTGTGCCATGATAAATTCCCTTTGAAATAGAAGTCATACAGGCAGGTGCTCAGACCCATGGGAGTCTGTGATAGTAGATGGTCTTTGTATATTTAACACAGACACATGATTTAATACTAGTGATAATAATGACCAAGCTACAGCACTATCAGCTTTTCTGGGGTTCTTGTATCATAAAATCAACAAAACTATCAAACCACTTCATTTTACTGCATTAAAAAGTTATGCATTTGATTTTTTAGTTGTTTTCTATACACTTGTTTCCATTTACAGTAGATTAAAGAAGCTTTACAGCACATTCCTAGAAAGTCATTAAGTTATGCTTGATGTCATCCTCCCACTGACTCATTACATATTCAGTATTGTCAAACTGAATCACATATACCTTACCACGCGCTCTAGGCCCTATCGGCTCAGCCTTTCCAGAGGTTAAACAGCTGACTAAGGCTGCCATTTTTAAATCTGGCATGTCTTGCCGGCTTTCCATTAAATTGAGGTGGAATAATTAATACGAGTCTGGAAGACATTCCTCCTGCTAGAGGCAACATTCTGGCCTCTAGCCTAAACCAACACTGGGAAAAAACAGGGCTGACTGCAGGCCAAAGCGAGCCTCCAGATGGGGATAAGCAGCCGCTAGCAAGCTGCGGACAAAGAAGGTGGGAGGGTTGAGATAGGGAGCAGGGCAGAATGTTTGAGGAAGTGTGGACTGGATCGTGAAAGTGTATCTGCTTGTGTCTGACGTACACACACACAAAACGCATGCCGCGTGTCCCTGCTTAACATGTCATTGTCGTGCATGTGTTTTTATTACTCACCGCTCTCACTCTTTTCAATGACATCGACCACCTCCCCCGCTTGAAGGCCGATTTCTGCCGGCTCTTGTTTCTCGTAATTGGCCACCACCACGTACTGTTCCAGGAGCATGGGGTCCGAAGCATCCAGACCTGGGGTTGATGGGAAAAAACATGCCGTCAGCCAGCTGCCAGCCATAGGCGCACGAGAACGGCTGCTGGGCACACGTTGTGCCATAGGCCACTTTGTCTGTAGAGCTCAGCCAATCACAATATTCACAGGGTTCAGTGCATCTTCCTGAGAGTCTAGCCATAGAGCTGCATCCCCCTCCAGCCCAACATCCAGGGCAATGGAGACACTGAAAGTGTAGAAAAAGAATCCCCCTCCAAAATGTGAACGATCAAACAGTCAGCTGCAGAGAATCCATTCTGTATCACTGAAGGGGCCTCATCCTGAATGTCCAACAAAGCTGAGACCGGGTCAGTAGATGCACGTAGACACATTCACAAAGTAGTAAGACAAGCAGCGAAGAGAAAGTAGAAGGAACAGTAGAAGTGATAGAAAAGTGAGCTAAAGCCAGCTGAGGACAGGACATTAGAGTAGGAGAAAGAAATGGTTTCCCTTGGAAAATAAACCATCTGCTAAAAAGCCTCCTTCTCCTCAGTTGGGGCTGGAGGAAGAGTAGGGGGTTGTGTACACCAATCATAGGAGTTGGGACTAGAGGCCTTAAATAGAACCAGATGAAGGGGCTGGAGCTTTGCTCAGAGGGATGGCCCTCTGTCTCCATGAAACACTAGAGCCCTGACTACAGCGTGTGGCCCAGCCAATGGAAACCTTCCTTTCTCTACTCCACTCAGTTAACCATATAAGCACCGGCAGTGACTTAGTTTTTCACAGTTTGTGCCTGTATCAGAAAATTGATCATATCCAATTAAGTTTGGATCAAAAACTTACGAGAATGACTTCTTAAAGAAGAAAAACGTGTTTTCATTTGTGACAATATAAAAAGAACATTTCACTGCCTGATACGATACAAACACCCACAACATGTTTCCCCTCCACATGAGCATATGATGAAGCCTTAATCATTGAAAATCCTGAACACAAGCATAGCTGTGTCAACTAAAGCAGATCTAACAAGCGTCATATGGAATGCAGACTCCTCCCCGGCTGACATCCAGCTCACAGATTAGCAAGAGCTTCTGATGACCGCTGAGGTCAAAGCTCCGTACACAAAGTACAAGGTACGTTCACGCACCAAGATTACATCTGTAAACCTTGTTTCATTGAATCCATCATACCCTTTAACAACGACTTGGTTCAAGTCCCTCAATAACATCAACAGTTAAACACTGTTATAAGAATGAGCAGCAAAATAGTTGAACTGGAGCAGGAACCATTAATCAGCATTTACAACAGAGTAACGCAAATAGCCTCCAACACCAAACACTCACATTCAGGACTAAGAGAGCCAAGTCAAGCTTTGTGCCCACATCCATCTGATGTATTAATGGTTGATCTATTTATTTTAACACCATTAATTGTTTATTCAGTAATTTTAAAGTTATAAGCTGCATTTAACACTGTTGATTTCTCTCTGTACGTTGTATGTGGAATGCTGTATGTTGTTGCAATATAAGCGTATACTACACACGGATACTTTTACACAAATGAAGTTTCTAAAGGATAAATAAAGTTCCTTTAATTTGAAATGAATTAATTGTGTTGCTGATGTACAAAGGACTTTCATCATGTTTTTGAAAAAGAGAAATATCCCCAAACAACAGCAATCACATCCTCTGTTCTTGTCTGTTTTTAATAACTGCCATCACTTACTGGAAAGAGGAAATCTGTTTTATACTGACTTTGGAAAATAAGAACAATTCAGTCCAGCGGATGGAAGGTTTGGGACTTAGATAAGGAATGATTAAGACAACTTGGATTAAGCTGCAGACCTGGCGTCATGGCTCCAGACTTGGAGATTAACGGGTCTATAAATCAGGATAATATTTTTTCATTTTAATTCGGGGACTAAAGCTTGAAACGTCATTGAGATAATAACTTATGAATTAAGAACCATTGGTATCTGAAATGCTATGACTGGCAGAGGGACTGACACTGGATTACTGTGGTCGGGTCGTGGTTTATGATGCTTTACGTTATTTGTGCAATATGTTTGGGGGAAACCACAAAGTTGGGTGCAGAGACACTGGTAAGAGCATATCTGAATTCTGGGTATATTCTGGGCCTTCTTGTTCTTTAATATGACAGCAATTAACTGCACTAACAGCAGACAGAGATATATTTCTCTTGACACTGCTTTGAAAATGTGTGGTTGAGTGGTTTGTTTTAACTTACAGATCAATTAACTTTGATTAATAATAATTTGGCATCAAAAAGGACAAGAAGAAAAACTAAAATATAGATTAGCTCTTACAGTACTATCACAGATAGGGACCAATAACCATAATATAGTTAACCAATAATAAAATAGTATCTAAAATGTGTTTTTAAGTCCGTACTTTTACTTTTATTACAGTTTGAAAGTTTTTATGTCGGTTTTACACCATACTCTGTTTTAAAAGTCACCAGATATCACACATTTAAAAGGCAGCACAGATTACTAAGGTGTAGGACAAAGTCAGTGAATCAGAATGGGTGTAAATTAAGTACCCAGTCATCACCTATGGTCTTGGCTTGTCCAGACTTACAGATTAATAGTATTTTGTGCATTACCTAAGCACAACTTAAATGAGATACTCATAAGATTTTCATGATCAATAAATTGTCCTCTATTCAACAAATCATCCTGCATAATAAACCACAACCAACATAAACCCAGTGGATATATGTTGTACCTTTGTTTACTTAATGCTGAATTTGAACCTGCAATAAAATAATGACCTGACAGGAGCCAAATTACAAATAAATACTATATCTTGGACGTTGTGTAACCCCCACAAGAAAACTTAAGAAAACCACAAACTTGCCAGCAATACAATTTCAACACAGATGAACATAAAACTAAAGTCAGGTCATGATCTCATAAAACCAGAATCTATGTCAAATGATGTTTCTGAAACACACGGTTAACTACACTACAGCAAGCGAACAGTAAATCCGAGACCCGAGGTGAGTGAGTAAAGACTTTGTCAGCAAAGTCAATAGGCCTGAAAAACTGAAGCTAATATTTCAGCCTCGTTCAGGAAATGAAATGTTTTGCAACAGCAGGAGGAGCGAGCCAGAACAAGGGGAACGTGTGAGAAAAATGAGGTGAAGCAGCCTGGGACGGGATAGGTCTAATTTCAGATATGATATGTGTAAAGACAGCTGAGTATAAAACGAGCTGTATAAATCAGTGTGGTCAAATCAAGGTTCAAATGAATCAATCCTGAGAAGTTACGTACTTCGATCAATTACACATACACACACACCATCTGTTAGGGCTGTGGAGTGTATCTGACAAACCTGGTTAAGAGTGTGTGTTTATATATGTATTAGAGCATGTCTGTGTGTGTGCCACATAGATCTGATGTATTTCTGAGCTTTAAAATTACATATCTTTTTTGGGCTGCGATCAAATAGCCCTATCAGCCAGTCTCTGTGTTTACATCTGTCCTTGCTCAGATTTATACATGTGCTTCCTGCTCCCACCCTTTCAGTCCCAGGCGTCCAAACTTCATCCAGCCCCCACCCCCATCCTGACTCAGTCGTCATCAGCTCCTTCCAAAGATGACAGTTGGGAACTTTGCAATAATTCATCCCTGAGAGGAGGAAACTATAGGGAGTGCATCGTCTACCCGTTTCTACCGAGGAATTTCTCTTCACGAGAGACTTTTCAGGATCAGCCGTTTTGGTTGATAGCATAGTTGGCACGGGCCTCTGCATCTTGGTGCCATATTCCGAACCCTTGGGTGACTTTACGAGCGCAGAACTGGGTTGAGAAGAGTAAAATTTGGCAAAGTGCATCGCCTTTGTATGTCTCATCAGCAGCAGATGTGAAGTTGGATAAGAAAGGGACACAGGACTGCTGTTCAATGTAGTACAGATGTACTCATGTCATTGAATCAGTATGTAGCCCTGAGGGACAATGGGCAGACCACAAACAAATCGTGCAAAAACGATCCCCCGAATCAACTTACAAGTGAGCGACAGCCTTCACAAAGCTGTTAAAAACTGTTGGATGTCTTCATCATCTTCACTTGATCATTATCTTCACTTAATCATCATCTTCACTTGATCTGTTCCTTTCAGGATTCCAGGTCCAGATAAAAGTGGGAATATCACAGACATTGAGAGACAAGGTACAACAAAGCTCATCTTATATAGATTTTCAAAGTTTCTTTGCAAACAAAGTTGAGTTTACTCCAGGTCACTGTTTCTAACTGAAAAGAATTGTGGGCCTCCTTCCTCGTAAAACATTTGCAGAGCCAAAGTTTGGAGGATTTCTTAATCTTCATTGTTTACATCTATGTTTGCTTTCAAGAAGTCTTCCCTCGCTGCAGTACTTGAAATATCACCACCAACAACTGTCAATCAATGGAATTCATTAACCTATTAGTGGACTTTTTAATCATCTATTCTGCGTTTGAGAAGGAAAGAAACTCCACAGGGAAACTCAGGAGCTCCCGTTGTACTGGATGTTGAAGTTACGAGGGGATTAAAGTCACAAAATCAAATAAAATCCATTATCTTTACAGCTTATCCTTTGAGGGTCGGTTGCCTGGAGCCAATCCCGGCTGATATTGGGCAAGAGGCGGAGAACACCCTGGACAGGTCGCCAGCATATCGCAGGATACAGAGACAAACAACCATTCACACTCACAATCCCACCTACAGGTAATTTAGAGTCTCTAATGGGAGGAAGCCGGAGTAACTGGAGACATGGGGAGAACACTAACTCCACACAGACAGGCCTTGAACGGTGGGCAGGTTTGAACCTAGAACCTGCAGAGCCACTGAATCACCAATATCAAAAAACTCAATCAAACCAATCCTGCATTTCATCAAGATTTCCAGTAGAAACTACGATTTCTAGATCAGATTCTGACCTGGTTATGTAACAGTGGAGCATTGCTTTACTCATGCAAGGCTACTTTAGGGATTGCAGAAGTTCAAAGTTAGAGATGTGGT
Organism: Hippoglossus hippoglossus; assembly: GCF_009819705.1. Taxonomy (NCBI): domain Eukaryota; kingdom Metazoa; phylum Chordata; class Actinopteri; order Pleuronectiformes; family Pleuronectidae; genus Hippoglossus; species Hippoglossus hippoglossus. Next base: position 9,132,250 of record NC_047165.1, read on the forward strand.
GTCAAAATATGACAAATTACATTAACTGCTGACAAACTGAAGAGGTGCCTTTGTAATCATGGATGAACAGCGGGTGAATCTTAAATGAAAGTTGTTTATCACATTAGTAGCAAAAAACAACCGTCTTCGGAGTTAAGACTCAGGTAACGTAGCTGATGTTCTATGCTACATGTTAAAGCTGTACCCATGACATGAGGAAGAATGATCACTTTTACCAATGTCCTTTAAAAATAGGAACATACAACATTTGAAATAAACCTGGTGTAACCCACATAATGAATCTTTCAGGTCCTGTGAGGCTCATTGTGCACGAGTCTAGAAGGATTCTGAGCTGTTCATTGAGAAATAAGCTACTGCCACAGTGTCTCCTTGTGATTTGGATGTGCTCAGTTGCCCTAATGATTTCCAGTTTAAAATCTTATCCATCTGCAAACACAAACAAACACACAAACCTCTTGACCCGCCCACCGTCTAAACCCGTGAGCAAATTAACCCTTATTCCTCCTGACCAGCATGCACAGCACACACATGCACATACCCACATACAGTGTGTAAACACTCACACAGGCACAGCTTCAGGCACACATGTACACCCTACAGGCCCCCAGAGACCTGCCGCTGAAACGAAGACAGCAAGTCTGCACATATAAACACTGCACTCCCTCGGTCCGTGTGCAACATTGAAATGGTTTCCACTTGCCACGTAAACCTCCTCTCCTCTCCAGCTGCTTTTCACATGCACTACACCCCCGAGTGCTCCCTTTCTTTTCCTCTCCTACTCCATTTCTAACTGTCCTCTGCTCATCTCACTCTCTGTTTGAGTTCAGATAATCACAAACGCTTGGAAGTCGATCTGAAGCTCCCAAACCTCAACATCCAAAGAATTTAATCATCATAGTGTCCTGTCAAAAGATGATTCCAGTTCCACTCACCTGACTGTGATTCAGCAGACTTCATTATATGTTCAAGTGAAGATAGTATGTTGTTCTTTGAACCTTATATTGACAATAGCTTTGCTATGATGCAGAGTCAATTATGTAGAATGCTTCAATCTCACACTGCAGCTCTCGACAAGTGGGACCATAAAAGAAATATGGGGCAGAATCTTACTAGAAACATATGAGAGATGAAATTTCCAAGTAAAAAACTGACTTTTCACTGGTTTTCATCATCTAATATAAGTCCCACAAAAAAGACAAATCACCAATGAAGTGCACTACAGACAAGTTAGAAAGAGACAAATAAGGAAAAACAATCATGAAAGAGATAGCGAGGAAGAAACGATCACCATGAAGACAAAGAGCAACAGTGAGCAATCATCTCTGAGTGCCTAGAAGATGTTCCTCTGATTTATTCTGCCTGCCAGGTAAGAGTTCCTACTCGAACCTCTAATCACTCGCAGTTTTGTGGTGGAGGGCCACATTCTCCTGTTTAGAGCAGGGGCTCAGTAAACTCATATGTGAGACCCACACCATGTAATTATGGAAACCATGAGCTGCAGCTACAGCACAAATTCACCACAGACTCGCTGCACTTTATCTGCTGTCCTGCTTTAAAGGAGAGAGATCAATCTTTCTGCTGCTGACCACTAACGTCCAGCATGAGTAGGAAATCACGTATGGAGGGATTTTACAGTGTGTGACTCTGATTAGTAAATTATCACAAGCACCAGTTGTTAAGTGTGTTATTAACGTTTCCACTGGTAGACTTGAGGGATTTATTGTAAGTAAAATTACGACATAACTGATATATTTTATATCAAACTAAACCATTGAAACTATGCAAACAACAGACACTATATGACAAACTTTCCAGGCAGCCAATAGGAATATAACTGAAGGCCAATCTAATATCTTGCACAGACTGAATGTAGGTTACTCGCTACACACACACACACACACACACATACACATACACACACACAGCTGAAATAAGACAATTTTTCCATTTCACTATGCAGCTGGAATCCCCTGTTACGTAAAGCCTCGATACCATGGAACACATAATGAAATTAGGTTGGGGTCTTATTTCGTTTTGGTGACAACTGTGCCGCAGCTTTTCCTCTGAGTGGATCGCCCGCAGAAAATTAACTCACAGGTCACCGACTAAGACTTTCATTGCCCCGCTATGTCATACGCAACTATAGCAGAGTGCAAGACGGATGGCCACAGCGAGTTTGCATCTGATTGCAGGACTAATGTGTAATTAAGAAAAGGGTATTCTGAGACTGCATGCATTCAAGTGCACACACACACACACATACAATACACAACACTTGAACAGCTGTTCACTAATCCCCTCTCATACTCTTCCTGCTGCCTCCTACGCCTGTATCCCCATGCTCAGCTGAGTCACCCAGTCTTTTTTGACTTCAATACTCTCCCTCACACACACAAAAAACATAAATCCAACAGCCAACCCTGGAAGTGTAAATACAGAACCAATAGAGGCGAACAGCAGGTGCCCTCTCCCACCCAGCACTGTATTTTTCACCATTTCCTCAGAATGCAGAAGTGTAAGGTCGCCATTTTTATTTGAAGAACACTAGAGCAGCGCCCGTCATGCTGGAGCTTCGCAGTCGAAACTGCATTTCCTCGAGTCCGCAGCAACACACCTGCCAAGTCTGAAGTCCACCGGACGCAGTTGTCGACAAAATCAAAGACAAACTGACAAACAGACTGAGATTCTTCGATTTCTGGATGGATGTGTTCTTACAGAAATGCACCACCCATTTAGCATCACGCTCCTTCAACATTGGCAGGCTCAGAATGGACAGTTTTAAAAGAAGAGTAGAAATCAATGCAGCAGAATAGCATAACTAAAAACTGTCTTCATTATTGATAAATCTGGCAATTACTTTCTCATTTAATCAATTAATTGCTTAGTTCCGGGTGACTTATTCAAATTGCTTGTTTTGTCTGACCATTCAATTCAAAACTCGAGTACAACAAAGACACAATACAGATGGATGGAGCGCAGAATACTGGACACAGATTCCACTGGCTATAGGATAAAAAGATTTCAGATTCTTACCTGATTTACGTTTCCCAGAACTTCCACAGTCTCTGCAAAAGAAGCAACACCAGAGAAGCATGGTCAGTGTGAGTGGACCCGAGGTCAGAGCATTTATATGACTTGATCAATCTGTGGTTACAGCTGAATCTGTGTCTGGGACTCTCCAAATGCTGCTGGCACACAAGTACCAGCCAAACCCTCGCTGAGAATGCACGCAGAACTTGACCCACTACCAGAGGGAGGGAGACAGGGTGGGATACATACTGCACGGGTGTGTGGAGGACCACAGTAACTGTGTCAAGGACAGAAACAGCAAATCATCAGATGTTTTAGCAAATACACAGCCATGGTAGACGTGGTGTATATGAGGGTGATGATGCAGCTGCCTCTGGTTAACAGAACAGCATTTATGTACTTTACAACAGTATCATATCCCATTCATGACCCCATTCATGTTTAGATGTGAAAGCGTCTTTCAAAGCCCAGACTGTAACAAAACACCGAGCGGACGAGCGTCAGTGTCAATGAACGCGCTCTGTGCACGTGTACTGTCCATGTCTGTGTGCTCTGTGCTGCAGCTGAACACACAGACGTGTATGTGTAATAAGAGGAAATATAGGTTTAGTCATTAAAAATATACACAATTTATAGAAAGCAAATTGAATGGCACAGAAAATTAGCACTGGTGCTGGGTCTATTCAGCCAGAGGAAATACACTGCAATCAGTTTGAAAGAAATTAGTAACAAAGAAGGAAACATAACAAATGACATATGTAGGATTATTACATTTAAATCCATAATTCAGTGTTGTCAGATCAATTTTTGTTCTCGTGCTTCATTTTGCTGTAATGCAGTTACATAAATGATGATTACTTTATCCAGTTGAAATTAGTTTTACCTCCGCCAAGGAAGTTATGTTATGCGGGCCGATCCGCACAAATGGGCAGAGCTAGAGGATTTGTTTTTTAACATTGTGAGAGTGTTTGTTTTCATCATTTTCACTGGTTTCTCTGAGAGTAATTCGTGGATCTTGATGAACAAGATCAGAGTGTATGAAATTTGGTGAAGCTTGACTGGATTTAAGGGGACTGTTGGGCCTTGGCAGAGTTAAACGCTCTACTGAACGCCATTCTAGCTTGTTTACTTGCTAGGAGCATTACGCAAAAAATATTAAAGTGATGTCCACAAAACTTAGTGGGAGGATGGGACATGGACCAAGAAAGAACTTGTTAAATGTTGGTGCAGATATGGCTAAAGGGACGGATCCAGGAACTGTTTAATCGTTTTTTTAATATTATGAGATGCATGAATCTTAATAGGTATATTCAGATTATTGATATGAATGTCTGGTGTTTGATTGAACCTATCAAAGAGTCATGCACTCTATAGTGCTATAATAGTTATACATTGGAAACATTTCCCAACAAGGCAAAACATCTAAGTCTCTGTATTTGTACATCTAGTTTTTAACTTGGTGCACATTTGAAGAAGCTCTGGCTGAATACTTGTGATGGAGCACACTGAGGATAAACTAAGGATTGATGAAGATGAGATCAGACACCTGGCTCTCTGGAGAGGTCGGCCTGCAGGACTGAAGCAGTGGCCAGTTATGGATATGAGTAGATGTTTGGATAAACCCCCTCCAACATTTGCGTCCTGTTCAATGACTCTCTGTGCTTCATTGATTCCAGCTAAACAAGAAAAGTTTAATTTTGTATATTTCGCAATTTCAGTCTCTGGAGTTGATTATTTGACTCTGTGCTACAGAGAAGCCATCTCGGGTTTTGCTTTTAGAGGACAATAACAAATCAAACAAATAAAGTCAGAGTATAGTACTTTAGTTTCTGCTGAGTGCAATGAAAAGATTACTCGTGTTCAAGCTAAGCAACAGTTTTTGCTTAATAAAAACATTTTTCCCATAACTGTATCCCTCTGTTACTTAAGATAAAGTCATTTTTGGCTCAAGGCTTCCACGTTTCCAGATGCATGAACAGATCAGTTATGAGACATTTCCAATCAATCGCATAATAGCTTACAGCTCAGTTCAGCTTCATTAAAAACATAAATTACATACATATTTAACTTTGAACAAATCCAACCATGAAAACACTATTAAGCTGGATTGTGTCAAAGCAGATGCAATGTTTATATTGGATCTTCAGCGTTCATACTGTGGGAAAATCATTTCAAGCCCGCTGCAATATGAATTTTATAATTTTCTATATAATGGGCTGAAAACACAAAAATGTTAAACATTCATGCCAAGCCAACATAAACATGGTTATGGTTTAATAAAAGCGAAGCAAATGATGCTCATCACTTGAGACAACTTTAAACTCACAACAGAGGGATGTCGTGGATATTAAAAATCAAAACAACACACACATCATTGCACAAGTGGATATAGTTGAGGATAAGGATAGAAAAGTGAGCAAGATGAGTGGTGGAAGCATCGTTTCCCCCAGGTAATGTCAAATCTAGTGGGGCAGAGATGAAACTGAGGGAAGCTCTCTGCAGAGTTGGGGAGAAATGATGGGGATAAAATAGATGCTTGACCTGCCCTGTTCGCTTATGACCCATAGCACAGAGCTGGAATAAAAATTCCTCCCGGGAGGAGACACAACTCTGGCTCTGTGCACTTTGTGATTGAAGAGAAGAGGGGGAAGTAAGAGGAGCAGAAACCCAGCTGAATGTTTAATAATTTGCATCTTTGTTTTCAGGGGTAAATTGTAACAGGAGTGAGTCACATAAGTTATGAGATTTATTATCAACACTGTTCTGGTATTCTGATGTAGCTAAACCTACACATGTGCGCACACTGGGCTGAACACATCATTGAAAGTCAGAGTCCATCTTAACCTCTAGTTGAGAATAACCATCTGTTAACACATAACTGCAGCTTACTCTTTGTAGGTGGGCCTATTAGAGGAGGAATTTGTGAGATATTAGTTCTTTGCTCACATTTCTTTTTCAGTCAGGATGGGAGTGTCTGCCCTGCCCCACGTATACATTACACAGACGCTCCAGCCTGACCTCAGATTAACCTCCGCAGGAGTAACCTCCAGCTCAGGGGTCAATGGGTCGACGTCATTGAGCAGGAAATCATTATGATAGAGCAGAGGGCAGCTGGCTTGCACTCAGAGAAGCTGCAGTGTTTGTGGGGATATTCTTCAGAAAAGTAATGATTCAGATCTTTCTCACGAATATTGGTACAAATAAGCTTTTAAGTTTACTCAGTCACTATTTTCTGACGACAGCCTTTTAGTGTAAAATTCTTCTTTTTACTCTTTGGAAGCATTTTAGTGAATGAAAGTTGCCCAGAAACAGATCAGAACTACAAAGCTGCCTTAAATGGTCAGTTATGCAAATAAATAAACCACACAAACATGTACCCCTCCATGAACAGGTCGTATTCATCAAGCAATTCACAATAAATTTTAGCATAAGAATACAAAAATGTTCTAGTTGCAAGATGCCAAATGGCCTTGAATTGATTTCTTGATTGCACAGGAAGTGCAGTCACTTCACTGATACGTTCAGGTAGATTTTCCTCTGTGGATAAAGGTCTTGATTATTGATTTTTGCGTATCTAAGTCAGTATACAGAATACTTCCTGCTAGGACTCTCAAGTGTAATTTAGAGCTTATGTCTGTTATATTACAGCATGTGAATCAACCCTCCAGCCAACCTTCAGAGAGATGACACATTAAAGTACAAATGCATCAAAGAGATGAACCATATGAGAAGAGGCCCATCAACTTGTCAACAAGATATGACGTGAATAAATAAAAAACGAGCTGGTTTGGTTCAACCTGGGATTCAGCAGCAGTAAAATAGTGTTTAGAATGCAGATGATGGATGCAAAGGACAAATTTCCCCACGGGCATTAATAAAGAGCGTATTTATTAGCGCTCTAAAAATGGAGTACAAACCAAAGTCACATCGTAGTTGGGGCAGTAAAAGACACATTTCAGTGGACAAGCAAATTTAGTGGCATCTCACCATGAAGTTTTAGATTGAAAAACACTGAATACCGCTCCCCTAACCCCTTCCTTTGCAAGCGTGTGGAGATCCTATCATTACCTATAATGCACTTGTCTCTATAGCCAATAGTTTCTCTGCTGAAACCTTGAAAAGAGGAAATCTTTAGTTGAATTCATTGTTCCACAGCGAAAAAGATTTAAAACAACTCATTGCAGCATGGTAATGAAATTGAATATTTGTACAATTTCAGTTCATAACAAAAAGATCAGGGATGTGACATTACTCAATTTTGCTATAGATGAGATCGACAATTGAGTGATCACAAGAAAATATATTTCCTATCCTTTACTAAAGAGCTTCCCACACAGCAACATAGCACATTATCTGTCTGCACCTCCTTCATTGATGTAACATGAAACTATACGGCCAGAGCTATTGCATGACTCCCTCTTGTGATGGAGCAAAATCACATGCATTTTTTAGTCGGTGCAGTGACACCTCTGGACCATTAGATGGCAGTAACAGATGAGGGCTTGGCAAACACATTGCTGATGTTAACAGTGACTGAAACTAAATATGAACTATTCTTCATCTAAGAGAAAATGTTGTTTTTCATGTGATTTGTCTCATAACGTATCACTGTAACAGAGATATGTTGGAGTAATAGCGACAAGTTTAACAGTTTTTACAGCCTGTATTCAACAGAACATTTTTAATATCATCAGAGCAGGAAAAACAGGCTCTTATTCTCAATGCTCTTTTTGAATTATCCTTCCTAATTGCGCTCTAAATCTGATTACATTTTGTTTTAGTTGTTTTCCCAGTCCATTTTAAACACTTGACATTTAAATGATGAATGTTTCTTCACCATACCTCACACAGTGTCATCTCATGGCATCACGGGATTACCTCCTCTGTCTTCTTGCGAGCTTGTGACACACAATAACACCATAAAAGTCATTTTTGAAATGGTCCAGATCACCCAGTAGTGAGCTGAGCACTTGGGTGGCACAGCTCTCAGACATCAACGTCTCAATTTAAGCTGTGCTGGACTGTCTGCGAGGCCCGGAGGAGGATCACACTTGAAGTGGATTAGCATGTGTGGGGTTTGGGGGGGTTAGAGGTGGTGGTCGTGGTGGTTGTGGGGAGACCACTCAAGAGGTTTACTTCACCACATTTGTCTCCTCGAGTTGGGAAGTGCACAAAACAACATGCGACAAGGTCAAATTTATATCTTAGCTCGAAAAATACGATCCGAGACATATTTCAGTGAACGTGAGGCAAAGGAGAGAACGGCATTTAAAACAAAAAGTAATTTAGCAGCCGCTCTGTAATTACTCCCACACTGACTTTGAACTGAGTATGACAGATGACTAGCCTGAGAGCCTCATCTGCTCCGAGACTTGAACCCAGCCGCACTCATGACACGATCATGACACCACTGATCCTCAGGCATTTGTTCTGGGATCAGGTGTCACCCCCTTGAAAACATTATTAATAAAACTCAGTCCCCCTCTCAGCCAGGACCAATCAATCATCTCTGAGACACAGCAAAGCCTGCGGATCAAGATGGGTCAACCCGGGTTGAGAGGGGTCTGTCCCGATTGCTGAATCACACAAACAGTCTGCTGCTGTATTCACTACCCACCAGAGGGCAATGTTTGGTATCTAACAGCTCATGTAGATACTATTGTGCTATTGCTCAGCTTATGATTTACTAAAGATAATAGCTACTCACTCTGGTGGAGGGTTGAGGTCGTCAGATGTGGTCTCAAAGAACGTCAGGACCTCCTCACTTTGGGAAAGGTTGGAGGGAAGCTTCATCAGAGCCTGTGGTAGAGGAGGCGGTATAGTGTTGAAACAAAAAACAGGTGTTTAAAAGCTTAAATGGCATGGAGTGTTCAGTTTATAACACTTATAACTATACTGTCATTGTACAGTCAGTAAACAGGAGAAGCACACAGGCGGAGATATCGAGGGCGTGGAAGGGAAGGAAGAGGGCTCTGAGCTGAGAGAGAGGGTTTAAACAAAGGAAAACACACCGAGGTGATGAATTGGAACAACCTGCACAGATATTTAAGAAATGAGATACTTCAGCCCACTTAAATACACCGTTATAGGAACAATATTGAAAATAAATCTACTTTTGTTGTCTTTAAGCTTCTTGCCTTCACGGCAAATCTCGTTCAGTTCCTCTAAATGAAAACTGCTGCCACACTTGGCAACGCACCTGACCCACATTCCCGTCTCTGACCTCGTGAACGTAAGAGGGCCAGCGAGCCGCCTGCCTTCACTGCTAACACGTTAACTCAGCTGATTCATTCTTCTTGATTCTGTCCTACTCCTCTGTGCCCCCATTTCCCTCGTTTCCTTTATAGGCTGCCTATTTACATTGGTGACAGGAAATGACCAGCACAGATAGAGCAGTTGCTTTCCTGTCGAGGCTGGTGGAGGAGATAAATGCTGAGGCTTGCCTTGAAAATACAGCAGCCAATGTTCAGGGAGTAGAGCATGAGGTGTTGGAGCTTGGACACAAAAGGAGATGATGAGACAGAGTCTTACTTTGCAGTAATTATCCAGGTGCTTCAGTCTTTTGACGGCCACATCTCTGATGTGACTTCGGCGAAACAAGACTTTACCTGAAGGAAAACAGGGCACTGTCACACATACAGTACACATCCAAAAAATATTATATAATAAAATGTCAGATCATCAAACAGAAGAAAAGATGTCTGATATTTATGAATAAACTTTATTAATATTCATGCATTAACAAAGACACCAGCATGTCCGGCACAATCCTCACTATTCCCATCAGACAGTACTGATGGTGGGACATAAATGTCAATGTGTGAATAACTCAGTTTGGATGAATGGTAGCATCAATGTGTCACTGATAAAGAGAGATCATGATTAACATGTTAAAAGGCAAACGTGTAAATTATTCATTAGTGTATTAGTAGCTGGTCATGGTTCTGTAGAAAGAACATGTTTTCCCTTCTTTTGACATCATGATGTCAGATACAAAAAAAGAAAGTAGAATAAAATAAATGATAAATGAATAAATGCTTCAAAGATTAATTTCTTAATGATACAAGATTGATTGTAAAAACGTCCTATAAATTAATGAGCATGATTCCTCACTTTCCATCTCTGACCGTCAATATCAGTGTCTAAAGGCACGAAAGCCACACTGCCAGTAAAATGGTGCAGATATTAAAGCAGCACAGCTTATCTAACAAAGGCTCTGTTCACTGCCCTCCTCTGCTCTGGCTCACACAGACTTTACCAGAATAGGCAAGTCCTTCTCTGCTTCCCTCCTACCTACATGGCAAACCACAAATTGATTCGGCCTGGATGGAGTCCAGTCTAATACAAGAATGCAAAGCAGTAGGTTTCCTAACAATCATCTGTTGTCCTCTTATGAATAAATCTAAAATTGATGTGACACTATGTCAAAGTTGCTGTGTGTGTATCACCTGGCAAAAAGGGAATAATCCTCTTTTTGGGGTCCTTCTGTCCTCCCTCGATCGGGAACTTGTCGAGGATTCGCATCTGCAAGAGTGAGGGAGAAAGTAAAGAGAGACGGAAGCATGAATCGTGCAGCAAAAGTATAAAACATAAACGTATAAACAATCTCTGTCTTCTCACTGCTTCTCTCTGCCACATTTTAGCTACCACAAGTTTATCAATCAAAAGTTGAAAGTGGGGGAATCATAGATGAGAATAGAAACAAAAGGAAAAGGTCGCAAACTCTCCAGGAACAGTTGACCTCCTTGTTACAGTACATGATCTCAACACAGGGTGTAATTACATCTCGCCTGAAAAGCTTCTGTGTCGTGACACTGCCAACGGTTTCACTTTGATCGCTGAGGAGAGGAGACGAGGTTACATCACCCGCACTTATCTGAGTTCCACTTGAGGATCTTAGGAGGCCATCAGAGGAGATAATGAAGACTTTGATGTTAACATGTGATACGTGCCCATTAACAGGAATGATCCATTCAGAGATACAGAGCAGATAACTGGACAGAGATCATGGAAATAAAGTGTGCTCTGTCAAGTCTTTAATGATGACAGCAGAATTTCCTGTAAAAACCTGTATTGCAAATGTGTTAAATATGTGTCTGTATTAAATCATGGACGAGAGATTCTAGTTTCCTCTTTGAATAAATCATGGCAATAGCATAATTGCACGCGCACACACACACACACACACACACACACACACACACACACACACACACACACACACACACACACACACACACACACACACACACACACACACACACACACACACACACACACACACACACACACACACACACACACGATTCAGTCCTGCCTCGTTCCAGATGTGCTCCACTAACAGTGCAAGTTAAAGCGCACTCGACTGGGAGGAGGCCCGGGAAACTAGTCTTGGTCTCGCCTGAGCCAAAAAGAACCAGGTGGACAAACAGAAAGGAGCTCGGAGGGTAATGTTGGATCCACACTGTCTGGGCCTTTAGGAGTTGTTTGTAGAAACTCTCCAGTAAGAGGCGGTTGGGTTTCTCTTCTTGTGGTTTCTTTCTTTTCGGCACTCATTTTGCTGCCTTTGCGAAACCTCTATGTTTGCCTCGGGGCACGGCGTTCCCCCTCCTCCGAAATACAGACAGCAAACGGGAAAACATGTCTTTTTAAGGGAACAGCCGTCTTTGTTGTGTTTTAGGGTCAGAGTAAAAGGGCTGAGTGTTAAGAAAAGCACTGGTTAACCCACACCTGCACATTAACATGTCATGGTAAGATCTGATCTAAGAGTTTAACGCTGCTAAAACTCAATATAAACCAGACAGTTTTTTCTTTAGAACCCGACGGCAATGATACAATTTCACAACAAAGACTGTAATTTCCAAACATCTCAGTTGTTGCAACATCATGTTTGCGACTTCAGCCTTTGTCTGACACACTAATTGCCCACTAATCATGTTATCAGGCTCCCAGTTGAACGAGCTACTCCCTGTAAGACGTGAGCGTTCACTCATCGCCTTCAGAAACCGCCGCGGCTGAAGATGGTGACATCACCACCAGGGACCTGCCTGGATACTCTCACGGCTTCCGCGGGACAGGTGTGGAGGCCGTTACTATAGCAACAGCACAAAACTTGGGCCAAACATCGCTCATATTTCATACACCTTAAAATTCGGATGGCTTCAGGGACCAGAGATGCTGTGTTTTCTCTGTGCTGCTCGCTTTAATTCTGCACAGGATACTTCAGCGTATTGAGCTGCAGCGTCAGCCAACTGTTCCCACTGGGAAAATGAACATGTCGGCGTGGCAACAGGTGCTATGATGTCATCACATTTCCCATGCCTCTTTCCACACACTCTTGATAATGAGTGTAGTGAAATAAATGCCAGAGAAAGAGAGAACACTCAGCCCTCGGTCACCAAACACATCTTTATTTAGCATTGTGACATTGTGGACATGAATTATGGTGACGGGCGAACCCAAACAGCTCCTGAAAAACTGTAATGACAATAATCTGGAGCATTTAAACTTGATTGCACTCGCAGGAGTGTGGAGGGAGGAACAGACAATGAGGACACTGCACTGTGCAACGGACAAAGAAACTGCTTGCAGAAGAATCTCATGCCGGGGGGAGTTTTGGAGGAATGTTTGAGTGGGAAAACAATCTGACTCCATCTCTGGGTTGTGTTTCACATCGACTTGACAGTTGTTTACTGCAGAGAGATTATGGTGAAACAGACCATTTTGTTTTGAGTAACAGGCAGAGAATCACATTTTATTGTACAAGTCGTTTTCAAAAGGTTCATGTCATCATTTTACAGAAAACATGTATAAGAACTCACATGTGTGTCACATTAAGTCTTCATATCTGCAGCCCATGGGCTAATTTGATCTTAGTCTCCTGATTCAGTGTCAGTTAGGGATGAAAACAATGAGAACTGAGACTTTGGGGTTTGAATTTAGAAGAAACAAGATTAGCAGACTTCTGTAGCCTGCTCCTCATCTCAAAAAGGACGTAGGCATCTTGGGCCTGCATTAGCCTCTTGCTACCACAACCCACTCGAAGAAATTTCAGTGGTTGAGTTGCATCATATATTATGTAGGCTAGGCATCATGCTTTTACAAGTGAAGACAAGTCAGATTTAGAGTGTTAAAATATGTATGGTATTGATAAAAAGACAAGGAGTACAATTACAAGAGAAAAGACTGTGTGGAAAATAAAAACATGTTAAAAGACATATAGAAGATAAGTAAATATGACATAGATTAAGTAAAACAATGACAGGCATCACAGATTCATAAAACAGACTCCAGCTGGATTTAAAAAGATTAAAAGGCAGCACTTTAAATCATATTAAAGATTATTGATGGTGAGACCTGATGCAGAAAGTGAGACTGTCAGAGCTCAGGGGAGAAGAATGCTTGGAATTAAATAGATGATATTTCTGGTTCTGTATTAGTTTAAATCAGACAACTATTAGTCAATTCATCAATGAAACTATCCCCAAAAAATATATATGATAGTAAATTAAATATTGGGGTTTAGAGTGTTAAAAAATTTAATGTCACACTGTGCAAGATATGTGATTGGCATTGTTTTTACTGTGTTCTCATGTTTGATGGAGAAAATAATTATCACATTAATAAATATCGAAACTAATCGTTTGCTGCTGTGTTCATACATGTTTTGAGAACAGTGAAAATATTGTTGCAGTGGTGTAATTCATAAATCGATTACTCTTTATTGTAATTAAAACCTTCAGTGTATTCTCATCCAGTTGGTTTGTCTTCCTTAATACGCCAGCAGAGCAGCCCTTGATCAACAACAGTTTTTTTGAGAAACATAACCTAGTTAAAGTTCCATGTTATATTAGGAATGTAGGCCAGACAAATTATAATGTGGACAGGGTAGAGCTGAACTTACTCCGACTCCCCGATCCAAACATAATGACAGCTACAGATTTTTAGGCAACTTTGTGTCCAGAAGGAAACCAGCCAGATTGCGCACTCCACAATCTCCTGAGGAATGCTCTGGCCCATGTGCTCTGGTCCGCTGTGGCTAAAGGGTGCAGAGGGGGGGGTTGCTGACTTCCATCTGTCTGTCGGTAAACTCCGTATGAGACAGTGACCAATTCTGCTCACGTCGATTGTGTGCGGGTCAGAAACATTTCCCTTCGACACCAGAAACAGCGTTTGGTGGATTTCAGGCTCAGCAGTTGTCAACATGAAAACAATTGTCTCTGAACCAAGGAATCAATGTACTTAACTCTGCACATGCATTACAAAGAGCACACCTTCACTTCAAGTCAGCAGGAGAGACTAAGAGAGAAAGGAAACAGATAAAGAGGAGAAGGGAATCCCGATAATTTATGATAATGGCTTCCCAGTGGAGCTGTTAAGAGTTTTGTTTCGTGCACTGGAGAGGTTTAAATCATTACTGATGAGTGCCCTCCTCGACGTCCATTTGGCAACGAATATGGCTGCTTCACCTTAAAAAGACAAGACCAGACAAAGCTGCCAGTTTTTGACGAGGAGTTTTTATATGACCAGTTGTACGGCGCCGTCTGACGCTCGACATAACCCGAGCGACTGGCCACTGCTTAGAAGGCGTTTCTTGTTCTGCGACCTTACTTAACTTTCCATTCTGAATTAATTTTTATCAGATGAGATCATGGTCACATTTGTCAGGCCAAGGGTGTAAAATGCTTCTCTTTTTCTTTCCTCCGCCAGTGCCGAGTGAACATAAAACACGCAATTGTGCTGCGAAGACATTGAGCTATGCTGAGTGTGGAAAAAGATTGTAGGTGTCAGTTCGCAGACACACAAACACAAGCTCAGTTTGCGCCTGATGAAAAGTCAAATGTTTTCATTTTCATTTTACTCCACATTATTGAAAGCATAAGGAGATCTGTAGTCCCAATGGAAAGCATCCTCCTGTCATTCTTTAAATTCAAGGGCCCAAAAGTGTTCATTATCCCAACCCCCCCAACCCTTTCCTGACCACAACTTTCTCTTTATTTCCATTAGTGCATTCTGGGATTGGTGCTAACGTTACGGAAACTACATCCTCCTTCTACGTATATTGATTTCCACAAAAAATATTTTTAAGCACCTGATCACATCATCTAGAAGCGAGACAATACGTTTGTGTTTTTTTTTAACCAGATCTCATCTATATGGCTACGTTCACCTATATGTTCATATAAGGAGAAATAACACGCCCATTCTGTATAGACAGCTGTGGGCTGTTGTTCTCTGTGGATTAGCATGGCCAGACAAACACACCCCGGCAGTGGGGATCTGTGGACAAGACTAATGTTTACAGAGACAGGAGAGGAGCTCTGTTTCCATCAAATAGACCAGGGCAGACTTTTCCTGGCTATTAGCAAGAGACCAGAGAACAAAGGGTTTCCTCTACTGCCTTCAACAGGGCCGGCCCACCACAGCCGCGGCACTGTAAAGTGCAGTCTGGCAGGGAGCGCAATCAGAGCAGAGTTGAAGACAGTACAAGGGAATGCTTGATAAGGTATGCACTGATTTAAGTTTAAACCCTCACACTGGTGTTCAGGTTGTTTAGTTTGACTAGGTTTGTTATCTTCCTTAAAAATAACCTGTGTTATGGACAATTCAGCTCTGTGAGATTGAATTTTAATCTTGAGTCACTGACATAAATGCTAAACTTTCACTAAAGGCTACAGGATCCCTCACAAAACCCTGTGGCATATCCATGCGGCATTCTGCATGCTCGCTGAGGTCATGTTTTTTTCCTGCGTCCCTGACTGGATTTCCCCCGCTTCCCTTTTTCCGAGCGAGCTCCTGGAGGCTTAAATGAGACCTTTCACTAAGCCGCCTTCCAGCAGACGAGCAAAAGGTCAAACTGACCTTTCAGATTAACAGTTTAATATGAAGATTCATGTTAAGCCCATTCTTAACACACTATTTAAAGCTTTACTGCCTTTTGAGCAACTTCTAATAAATCAAAGCGATAAGAGCACGTGTGGTTGTGTTGCTTGTGCACTGTACCTGTAGTTCAAAGAATTTGCTGTATCTCCTGTAGATGACATGGGAAGTGGTGTCGGAGTAAGTGACATTGATGAGGTACACCTAGGAAGAGAAGCACAAACAAGAGAGGCTCATTAGGAACAATGTCACTTTGTCAAAAGATAACACCGCTTTAGGTCGACCTGTCCTAATGACACAAAGTGCATTCCCTCCTGACTTAACTTCAACAGGTCACCGAGGGTCAAATAAACTCATTAAGATCTTGAGTCTACGTCACACATTGGAAAACAATCAGATGGTCAATAGGAGGTTCAATAGATTTCAAGTATGTGGTCATTTATTAAAAGTATACATAATGGATTGTATTTGTTTTGAGTGCAGCTGATACAATGTGGGTGGTTCAAATATATAATTTAATTCTACAGGTTTAATAACAAGAAGCTGTGGTGCTGTCATTTGACATGATGCATTTCACACCTTTGCATTTTTCTTTTACAACGTCCACCGGAGTCGGTGGAAACAAATGACGCTCCCGTTCCAGCACTTCTATCTATCACCATGAATAATGACAGGGAAGAAGTGTTTACCCATACAGGAGCTGAGATGGGAATATCTTTACCTTGGCAGACATCAGTCATTTATAGAACAAAACGCTGCTGCCAGATGTTTTCCCAAAATAAATCCTTTATTCACCACGGCAATAAAGGGCCCACACAACAATCGTGAACGCCCCGAGGTTCAGAAACAGATGGCTGCACCTCATGCATTTCCATCTCGGTGCATGGCACAAGAGTGTTTACAAAAGCCGTATTTACACATATGGTGGCAATCTGCAAGGACATCAGTTACTTGTTTGAAATGCAGTCCTCATTCAGCGCACAGTTCATTACGAGAGTGTGCACCGAGGCAGAACCAGTCCTACGGCAGCTTGCTAATTAGGTGCAGGCAGCACGACCAAATTCTGTGGATTCAGGCAACAGCATGGCTTAAAGCGAGGGTGTGTGAGGTCAAGAGACATCCCAGACGAACCATGAGCCACGTTTATATGTTCTAATGTGACAGTACAACCTATGCTGCAACAACCAACTTCAAATGAAGCTAATATTTCAGTAACACTTATGGCAACAGCATACATTTATTGTGATGGTTGGAACCAGTTGGAAACTCATGAACTCACTGCAATAAAAGCTAAATAATTACACTTTTTACGACGGATTAAAAAAAAAAAGTAAACATCACAGATGAGTGAACATATATGAGAGTGTGTGGGGCCCATCTGTGTGAAATTACCATTTGTGATCATATACAGCTGACGGGCACATTTTTACTCTAAATGCTAAACTTTGTATTTGACAGCGAGTAAACTGCACAAACCCTCTCTTTTGAAACTATCCCCCCTTATAATGTATGTAAACAGGGACTAGTTGCCATGCACTCTTTGCCTCCAGTGCCAGGAGTCCCCGGGAGGAAGTCACACTTTGACATTGGGTACAAAAGACAAAGGGCTGCTTCTTTCCTCTCTGAAACCGGATAAGCATTTTCAGTTGCTTAGCTCATAGATAATGAGATTTTATTTTTTTCCTTCTCGTCCTTCTTCTTCTTCCCTTGAGGGGACTTCCCAGTCAACCGTCACCTCCGGCTTCCGTCCCGAGGGAAAGTCTGAGCCCTGCGTTTACTGGCCTCTGGGAGCCTCCCCTCTAGCAGGAGATGGATGATGCAATTGATCCCAACTCTCAGGTTAATTAATCCAATTGTACCTGATGGACTGATTGATTTTTTGCAGTTCCGCTGAGGCATGTCTCGTGGCTCATGGGGTCTGATTAGTCAGGTCACTAAGATAATGCCAAGACCAGACTGTGCAGTCACACGCCTACAGCCATGTTAGCAGCTGGACTCTGTGAGGCTGTACTCACTGGCACAGCGATGCTTTGTGCTAATGGCTAACATAAGAATGACAACATGCTCACAATGGCAATCCTCAAATGTGGATGGCTCGTCAAAAATGACATATCCAGCTTTAAACTGTCATGGTCCCCAGATGAATCCTGTTGACTGAATTGATCCCCTGATTTTCCAGTTTTCCATGATATATCTAAACAACATTTTAATGTACACATGTACAGGCTTTGAAAGCAATAGTATAATAATCCTATTACCTAAAATGTTAAACTATTGCTTTAACTATATTCACAATCTTTCAGTTAGAGTGGCTGAGATCATAAAGGAAATAGTGTGAATGTCAGCAACTCACAATCCAAGAAAAAAGGATCTGACAATCTTGTTTGAATTCAGTGAACATTTCACATACTTGCTGTCAGTTACACAATGGACACTGGTTGATTATACTACTACAGTGAACCAATATTAATTACATTATGACAGAGGTATTTTTTGCAAATGCTTTTTTGTTTTAGCTCTGTTTTATTCTTGGCAAGTTTAAGAATTTCTGACCAAGGCCTCATGTGGTCAGGGAAATGAGGTCTGTCATCAGCAAGCAGGACAAGGGAAGTGAGACATTGTTATCAGAACACTGCAAAACCCAGCAGGCCTGACACCTACCAATGGTCCGTGTTTGTATCTGTTAAACATGACAACAATCTTACCATTTCGATTTTTAATCTTTTTTTTTTTTTTTAATTAGATTTTTGAGCAATGTTAATTGCGGAGTTATCATCCAGATCATTAAAAATACCAAGCTCCCTCACAACTCGTCTGACTATGACGTGTTGATGAGAGAATTGTTTTGTTTCTTTCACGACAGAGAAAAATCTTCAACTGTCTTGCTGTTGGGAGCGTTTTTTGTGGTTGTTTATCTCTGTCAGGATTTTATTGACCACAAAAACATGCGCCTCCGAAAAGATGTGAGAAAGCCAAACAAAGCCACTCGCATGTATGTCGACAACATCTGCCAGCTGCCAACATCTCAGGCAACACTTTTTCTACTTCAGTCACTGTTGTCATTTCCCCATGCTACTGGACCTCCCTGACGAAATGTGTCTGGGCAGACAAATCTACAGACATCTTCCATCTGCTTGTCATTTAAAGTTCCCCCTGTGCCTCCACAGAGAGAGGTCGTAAAAAATGCAAACTAAAGTGAGATGGATTTAAACTACCTTCATCTTTGGATGCTGGTTTAGAGAAAGAAAGTCAAAACAAACTCCCTAAAACTAGAGCAACAAGATGATGACATTATCCAACGGGAGAACGTCATCATCTTCAAAGAATTATTTTTCAACCCCACCTTGAAATAGATAGTCTTCCTCCAATGGATGATAATAAACTGTGTGCATGCTTGTTTCCTGAATCAAGCCCCTCTTTACTGGCCACCTGATCACATATGCTACACCCAACTGATGGTCTGGGAGCAAGTATTATATTGAGTTCCTGGGGCCTCCTACTGTCTGTCTATACAGCTTTGTTCATATATAACATATCCCAGCCCATTGCTATTGTTCCCATTGATGATGTTTGCATGTGTCCACTCTGGTCAAAGCAAAACTCGTGCCTGGTTCTCATATGGGTGTAAAGAAACCAGGATGGTACATTCCCTGCAGCAAATTAGATAAGTATGACCCATGCTATTTTAAAAGAACTGCTACAGAGTTTCCTTCCAGCTAATATCTCCGAACTGTAACTAACAGGTGATAAAAAAAGGTTTTGACCAATTGAGACTATGACCTTCTTTGTGCAAGAAAAAGTTGTTTTATGCAACTCTTCAATTTCAATTTCTTTTTTACTTTCATGTACTTGTGTGTGTGTGTGTGTGTGTGGGGGGGGGGGGGTGACCATACTCGGTTACCTACAACATGTTAGTTTCTGAACAGGATTGATGATCACAGATAGCATCAGTGTAAGGAGGAGACTTTTTCCATAATGCTGACACGTGGATTGTGGGATAGTACATGTTGCGTTCTACATTTTTACATAACTGTTTTAAGGCTTGGTGTTGTGCCCGGGGCTAAATACTGATCTGCAGAACTTTCTGACCACAGACTGAAGCACATAGTCTCAACAAAAATTTTAAGTCAAACTGAAATTATTTTTTTCCCCTGGTACAGCATACACATCTCCTGGGTTGTCCTGTAACCGCGTTTTAACGTTTACCTGCAATTATCACTTTGGTCTGTTTAGATGAGGTTATGCCACATACTCCTTTACGTCACTGGATTGTAAGCTACAGCCTGAGTTTGTTTACTTCTTCTCTCTTTCCCCTGACAGGGCTCTAGCTGCTGAGACATTTCTGAGATTTCCCCAAACACACTTCCTTCCTTTTTCTTAATTAGAAAAAAACTGTTTCTAAACAATAACAATATTTGTGACTGCAAGGGGGGGGGGGGGGGGGGGGGGGGGGGGGGGGGGGGGGGGGGGGGGGGGGGGGGGGGGGGGGGGGGGGGGGGGGGGGGGGGGGGGGGGGGGGGGGGGGGGGGGGGGGGGGGGGGGGGGGGGGATGATTAAATATGAATTTAGGTGCAGCTGTCAGTGATCTGTGGAGCTTGTGCTTATGCTTAGTGCGAACACGATATGCTGAGCTAACGATGGTGAGGCGTGGTAAACACAATTGGTAAACACATTGGTAAACATCAAACTGCTAAACATTAGCATGTTAGCATTGTCATTATTAGCAATGTTAGCATTTAGCAACAACAAAAACAGCCTCTTTAAAGCAGAAGCTCAAACAAGTAGAGCTGTAGACTCCACTGAACATGCTAACTTGCTGATGTTCAGCAGGTGTGATATTTACCTGTGTGTTTACCATAATTGTTATCTTAGCTTAGCATTTGAGCATGCTAACATGTGCCAATGCGCACAAATCACAGCAGAGCATGGTGGATAAGTTTTTGGCTCTCCTGTAGTAGCCTATTAGGGGAAATCTAACACAAATTTAACTTTTGAACTTCAGATGTCTAGTTACATATACAATGTCATCAATCTATCCACAATTTACTCAAAGACATGAACTTGTGGTGCACCTATAGTTATTGCAAATAAAAATAAAAGCTTCAGGTGGTATATTATGATGCATTCAGAGTTTTGTTCAAGCTTCCATTGACAGACAAGTTCAAGCCATGTTTGTGATGAGCCATGTACACAACTTTCATGCTCTGCTGAAGAATATCATGCATAAACTCATGTTTCGATTAATTGACTGTGATCATCGGCCTGAGACGACACTACTCATCTTATTTTAGGAAACAATGGACCTATGAGTGTGAAATAAAGCCAAACTGTGGTATATATTTTGTATAAATTACATTTTAACATGTTTTTATTTTAATAAACATGATTTTATCTATTGTATTTAAAGGACGCATTTCTTGTATGAAAGCTGCTATACAAATAAAGTTTATTATTATTATTAACTGTAATGTTTAGCTCAATCTTAAATCCCTGGAGTCAACAGGGGTTCATCCTCTGGGCACCAAGACTTTCATGGCAAACACATGCAACAGTGTACACACACTTCCATAGAGCTGTTAGCATGGCAGCAATTTCAGTGTAGGTGGTAAATATACAATGTGGAGCCTACATTTGTAAGTAAGTAAGTAAGTAAGTAAGAAAGTGAGTAAGAAAGTAAAAAGTAAGTGAGTAAGAAAGTAAAAAGTAGATCGAAAATCGTAGATAAGTGAGTAAATAAAGAAAAGAAAAGTTCCACAGCCATGATCTGAGAGAGACAGAATAAAAAAAAGGACAACTTACATAATGTTTGGACGGGTTCCTTCTCTTCTGCACATCCACAACATTAACGTCAAGGACCGTGCGGAGCTGCATCTTGACCGAACACGATTTGCACCGAGAAAAACTACAACAAACGAAGAAGTTCACCCATGAAAACGACGCGAGGAGTCAGAAACCATGAGGGAGCAGTTCCCCGTGAGGACATCCAGGAGAGAGGCGAGGCCGGTGGAAGTGGAGGCTCCTCGGACTGTCGGTGTCAGGCGGTGTGGGCGCTTCTGAGCTCCTGATGGAACATGGCAACGCAGTCACCCTGGCGCTGAGTGGCACCTCCCCTCCCTCTGGGCTGGACCCTCAGCCCCGGTGCAGTACGGAAACGGAGCCGGGGCATGTGGGCGCGTACACGGGGCGGTCCCGCCTCAGCTGGCCGGACACCACAGCCCAGGAGCCCCCTGAAGAAGTGAAGTCACACCGGGAGTCTCTCACGTGTGGGAACTGAACCAAAGTCACACAATAAAAGCTCAGAGGGTTGAGAACACATTTTAGACAGAAGACATGTTGACTGCTCGGTTTGTTTCTTCATAGAAAGCAGATGGAAAAGAGAGTGGTGTTGCGTTCAAGTGTTCCCCCTGCTGCCCACAATGGGCTGTACCAAACTAAATAGATTTATTTATTAATCAACACTTAGCTATTTTCATGAAAACTGTTTGTATGAATATTGGCAAGTATATCTATAAAAAAAAATAACAGCTGCATATAAAGATAAAGTTTGTCTATGTAGTTAAAACTTTAAAGGAGCTTTAGAATTTCCCACAGCACCTAAACTCGCATGGAGCTGATTTCAACATGTGGTGAATGGCTTTGCCCCCTCCTAGTGGGCGAGCATGGAATAACATTTAATTTATCTTCCCACACGGGGGCGCTGATAACAAAATTCGTTTAAAAAATATGGCTTAATAGTGAATATTATGATTTGTTATGTGCTCTAGAGCAGAGTGGAGCAAAGTAACTTTAGTAGTAGTTTTGGCCACTTTATACTACTTTACTAGACTACTAATATTGTACTATATATGACAGCTATAGTTTCTAGTTTAAAAAAAAAGAAAAAGTAGTCCATTACAAGTAAAAATCATGCATTGAAAATGTGGATCATACAATGAGGAAGTTGTATTTTTACAGAAAAACATGTGTAATTACACTTGTCTTAGTGCATTAGTGCACTGTTACAACCGATATTACAGCATAACATTAGTGTTGTTATGTTTCAGCTCTACTTGTATATACTGTTGGGCAGTTTAAATCTATAACAAAGAATCATATTTTACAAGCTCTTCATGCTCTTTATCCAAACTCTTTATCCACAATGTAAAAATAAAAATGGTTTTTAAGTAGAAGTATTTATTTGTGAAAGTATTTATTCACAATAGGAGGAAGTTGTTCATCGAGAGAATTTTCAATCATAGGAGTGATTCCACCACTGATGACTGCTGGATTACTGTGAATCATCTTATTGGGCACCACCTGACGTCTTCTCACACAGTGTGGGTCTACATGGGGTTAAAATGTGAAACTTGTATAATTTTTTCCTCCTCATGACGACAAGTAGCATGCGTACTAGAGGCAAGGGGCTGAGCCAGAGAGCAGAGCCCATCATGAGGCGGCGAGAGGAGATCCAGGAAACAGATCCGTTAAACAACCCAGTCAAGCTCGCCACTGACAGACCAGCCCGAAGAGGAAATAGAAACATTAAGTGACCAAAGTAAAAGCATCCCATATCTCTTACTTAAAATAGCATTTGAATCATATAATGATAATATATATTAATAACAATATCAATAATAATAATCATACATTTTATGATAATTGGCTCAGCCCTAGTTGTGACATTTACGACTGTGTTGTCATCGTCGCGTTCGTGATGATGTGGCTTTGCAGTTGGCTATTTTTTTGTTGTGTTGTCACTTTTATAGTCGTATTGTGGCGTTTGTGCTTGTGTAAGACGTCTCGGCACTTCAGGTTTCAATTATATTTCAGCTATAACTTATTCAGCAGTAACTTATTCACACACACTCCATACATACACAAAGTTGTTACCACATTTGCAACGAATGTCACACTGTACTTTTGAATGTATATAGTTTTAGTATTGTGTTGTATTTGACTTTTTTTTAAATAGTAAGCTCTTTCTACCTTACTTTTATTTTAATTTAATTGTTTCTTCTGGTTTCTTCTAGTCCAACACTTTTCATTGTACTGTTGACCCTGTGTTAACTCAAAGTCAAAGTTAACTTTATTGTCAATTCTGACATATGTCCCTGGTGTAAACATATAAGTAGACAGAACATATAAGTACGCAACATAATAAGTACTCAAAATGTAGTACACAGTACGACATAGTATGCAGTCATAAGGCAAACGGTGGATAAGATGAGAGTAGTGCAAACAGATGACAAATAAAACTTGAGCTGGGGCTAGAGTCCCCCCCTGCCCCTGCCCCCTGGATCCACCCCTGGATCCAGTGTTACAGGAAACCGCCATCATCAGTGAGCGGTTTTTTATTTTGAAGGTGTTTTTTAACGGAAGTCCTTGCAGCCATGTTAGCTAGCTTGTCACCGCTTCGCTAACTTCTGTGTGTTCAGCCAACCGAGGCGCGAGGTGTGTTCTCGGTCTTCTCGGTAACGTTAAACGATACAAACATGTCGTGTGGTCTGTGATGCTACTGTAAATATTTACCGTTTCATTTGCTATCAGCGGGTTTGATCGGAAACAGGAGCTAACTCTTCACCTCCCCCTCCTCCTCCTGCTGCTCCTCCTGGCTGTGAAACGCCGCTAGCTGCGATGTGATTGTGCGGAGCGGCCGTCGAGGGAAGTTATAATTGACATTATCGCAGCTGAATGGACACAACACCCGCTCGTCCGGCTTCGTTTAACGCGTGAATGCGGCTCTTCTCCACAGTTGAGCCCCGCGTCGGGAGGAAGAAGAACCGCTAGACTCGTTTTGTCTTCCCGTGGCGGCGGAAATAACCGAAGAAGAAGAAGAAGAACAAGTAGAAGACACATCCCCACACAGACACAAACATGTCCTTCTTCAATTTTCGGAAGATATTCAAGTTGGGGCCCGACAGGAAGAAGAAGCAGTACGAGCATGTCCACAGGGACGTGAACCCGGAGGACATCTGGGAGATGATCGGGGAGCTGGGGGACGGAGCGTTTGGGAAAGTGTACAAGGTAATAACACTGTTTCACATCCGTCCTTAAGGGGGTTCGAAGACAAGCAAGCGTCCATTGTGTGTCACGTTGATGCAGATGAGAGGATGCGACGTTAAAAATGACAGCACCCCTCCTCCTCCTCCTCCTCCAGGCCACATCCTTAGACTTAGGGTGTTTTTCATCTGAGCAGTTCACTCACACTGTTCTGTACACTGCACCTTCACTTACCAGGAAATACAAAACAAACCAGAACCTGCAGGATCTGCTGGTGTCACCTCAACTCACACACGTATAACCTCATCTCCCTCCTTTTATTTTGGAGGGCTAAGGTCCAGGCCTCTTTATATACAGTCTATGGTCCAGGCCCTGTTTATAAATATGACTTTGCCATGTCATTGAGTGGCACTTGGCTGCAGGCAAAGTGGTGAAGGTGTGGTCCTACTGCCACAGAATAAACATGGCCTCACAAATGTCAGACTGGATTGTTTTTTTTGTTTATTTTTCAATCTGAGTCTGCTGTGAGAAACCAGAGGCCACACAGACAAAAACCAGCAGGTAGCCTTACAAAAACAAACGTGTCACTCCCACATGTGCAGAATTGTTAAGGTGAGAGCTGCACATGTGCGTCTGCAGATTTTAGTAGTTAATTCTTTTATTTACACACTGACTGACACAAACTGTACATTATATATTAGGACCATGGCTAAAAATATCACCATTACTCTTCATATCACTCAGTTTCTATGATCATCACGATTAATGTCACATTATTGTTTCTCCTGAGTTTAAAGACACATTTTTTGCTCCTGAGTGAAGGTTCTGGTTCAATAGTTTTCTCTATGGCCAGAGAATGAAACACGTGATAAATAGCAAACCATTTAACAAATCCCAGGTAGAACATTAAAACCATTTATGTATTAACTTCCTCACCATGCTTGCACAATGCATAAGTAATATATATATATTTAATATTTACTACATGGCTATTGATGAAAACGCATTCTAATCGTTATTGTTATTGTTTTATTGCCAGACCCTTTTTTGTATATTGTGGCCACAATAGCCACAATATCATTAAATAACTTAAAATGAATGCTACCTTTTGTGGAGATTCAGTTTTTGTCGAGTTAGATGAACAGCCAGAGTTGCAGAGATATTTCCTCCCTCTGAGACTGTAGTTTTCAGTGTAGTATTGCATTATCCCACAAAGTATTGATGTTTTTGTGTCCGACACCTGTAATCTCTGTCAACTCTCCAGGTTATCTTTGTGTGGTTTGTTTTACATTGTGAACTGGTCAGCAATATAAGAAACACTTAGCTGTTTTCAAATGTGATTTCCCTGAAATTCTTTGAAAGACTTCCCCCTCTGTTTGTTGTCACTTCCTGAATTGTTATGGTCAAATAATGGAGCTCACAGGCAAAACAAAAGAAATCAGTCACAAGTTCCCAAGGCCTATGAGCTGATTAGCTAACTGTGATGAAAGCACAGGGGCCTTTCATGCCCTGTCAGACTAGATTTATTGATGAAAATCTCACAATGTTCCTACACATAAAGGGTGAGGAGAAGTTGGGGTCAGGTCACATTAGCCGCAACGCAGACGACGCATTTCATCAGTTATTTCACAGGCTTCTGACGGTTGCCTCATTTGGGTGGGGTGACAAAGATCAACAGCAAAGTGTGAATCAGCTTTTTGTGGGAGTGAATAAGAGGAAGTCCAGACCTCACGTACAATTCAGACTGTCTTTTAATTTGTTAGAAACCCCTGACATAATTATTTTTACACAGCCAGCCACTTCACAAAGTTATACTCATGTATCTGTGTTAAACAGGGTTTCTGCAGGGCCTTAAAAAGTCCAACAAAGTGTAAAATTCAGTCATCTGAATGTTTGGCGGCACAAAGTCTGATATACGTTAAAATTTACATACCATGTCTTAAATACGTTAGGGTCTTAAACGTTAATTTAAGGCTACTTCATCACGCCTTTTAAATTTCTTTTAGCAACATGCATGGGTTTTTAAGTTTTTTTTATGTGTTGTAGTTCTTTCTCAATGATACCAATTGAAGCATGCTGTAATAATACAACACACAACATAGAACTGATGACTGAGTCTTTTAAAAGCCCGCTTCACTTTATCCTCAGCTATGGGGAAGTGGTAGTAAATCTATGACTCCAATATTACATCATATCTGTCGTAATTGAGACAGGTTTTAAATTTCATTCTTTATGGTCTTGAAAAGGTCTTAAAAAGGTATTAAATTTAACTGATACCCTGTTATAATATGAGAGACACAAGGTGAGTCCCCCTTCTAGGTGGTTGTGTGAGATTTATCATGTAACAATTTATTCCATATCAAATAGGTCAAATTATTTGCCAGATCTAAAAGATTATCGAACCCCATGCATGTGGCCTCGGTTATTTATAAGGAACAAATAGTTGTGTTTCTCGTTTTTACATTGTTACGACGCCTATGAACTGATTTCATATTTTAAAACAGACCAGTATTTACAACAAGTGTAAAATATCATGTACATAAGGACAAAGGCCAGACACACCACGACAGACGAATAATCGCCTCACTTTCCATCATGACGCTTATACTGAATCTGTATATGTGTCAGCGGTGGCTCATGTTAGACGAGTGTAGTCAGTACAAAGGGAAAGAGGCGGAGAGTGAGTCAGGTCAGAACTGTGTAAATATAGGGTCTGACACACTCTGTAGCAGCAGTTGCTCCCAACACGCCCTCCCGTTTCTTTTTCCTTAACTCCCTGACATTGTGTCTGTATCCATAAACATTAAACCACCTAAAAATACATTATTCTCAGCTACTTGTTTGAAGGGGGTGTGTGTTTTTTTCTTCTATATTAGTGTTTATTTGACTGCAGCCTAATCAAGAAAAAAGATTTTGAGGCATTTTTACCGATACGGTCACACATAAGCCAATCAAATGTGATTTAATGTACAAAAACTGCCACTGTGACTTCATACCGTATGCTGCAGCAGGTGTTTCAAAGGGAAAGGAAATAACTACAGGTTAGAAAAGGAAGTGGAGGAAGTCGGAAAGTTTCAGAATGTTGCTTGCTTTTTTTTTTTTCTTACAGCCATTTTCCTTTTCAATATACAACTTTATGTTATCATGACTTTCTCTATAAAATGTATTTATAGAGATGTAATCCCCAGGAGATTGCTTTCAGTTAAACAAGCCATAAAGTCCTCCACTGTTTATTGCTCTAGCTCCTAAAGCGCTTTGTCCTAAATAAAGTCGTTAACATTGATGGGTGTTCTACCACAGTAGCCACCTGACCGTGGCAGCAATTGACCAACATACTCATTCGAAACAATCCCCCTTTTATTCTGTTTCTTTTACAAATTTTATGTTGCAAGAATACACAATATTCCTAGTATGTAACTTTCCATTTTTCTTATTGTTCATGCTGTGTTCAGGCTCAGAATAAGCACAATGGGACCCTCGCTGCTGCCAAGGTGATTGACACCAAGACGGAGGATGAACTGGAGGATTACATGGTGGAGATCGAAATTCTGGCCTCTTGCGACCACCATCACATCGTCAAACTGCTGGATGCCTTTTATTTTGAAGGCAAACTTTGGGTAAGCAAGCCAGTGCCTGACTGACAGAACTGTCTTTTTTTTTTTTTTTTCTCGTGTGTTGATGTTGACTTGAAGCCAAGGAGACACAGAGGCGGAGAACAAGTCATGCAGGGAGACACAGAGGCAGCGAACAAGTCATGCAAGGAGACACACTAATTCATCACCATTTGTTATGCCGTCTCTTGAAGAACCCTCACATCATTTACACGTCACGATTTAAGGACAGTCATACTGCATTTTTATTTCCTGTAGCC
The DNA here is from genome assembly GCF_009819705.1 of Hippoglossus hippoglossus. Taxonomy (NCBI): domain Eukaryota; kingdom Metazoa; phylum Chordata; class Actinopteri; order Pleuronectiformes; family Pleuronectidae; genus Hippoglossus; species Hippoglossus hippoglossus. Next base: position 9,161,009 of record NC_047165.1, read on the forward strand.
AAAGATTGAAGCTTTTAAAACCAGTCATGTGACACAATTAGAGGCTAGGTTGAGGGTAAGTGTGCTCGACTGCAGGATTTCCTTGTCAGGAAAATACATTTAATACATTTAATATATTTTCTTATTTTAAATAATGGACTGGTTAATCACTATGGTTGGATCCCATGACTTCCAGTAGAATCCCGCCATTTTTGACCCAAATCGTAACAGTGATTATAGTGGAGTAAAATTCTCCGCACCCATTTTAAAAACAACTCCTGTGTCTGCCTCCTTATCCCCATGAGCAGAGACTTCAGTCACAGTGCAGATTTAATACATGGTCAGTAGATTTCACTCTCTGTGCAGTAAGAGGCCCCAGAGCAATTAGGTCCAGGTAGGTGGTGTCATGTGACTGTCCCCTGTGGACTGTCCACATCTATGAGAAGATAATGGAGTGGGTTCGGTGGCTGGAGAAAGTGCCTGTGAATAATTCAGAGCTGCATGCCGGTTGCCCCTCCGTCCACAATCTTTAAGCAGCTGATTAATGTGTAACTGCCTCTGCTTTGCATGTGTTTGGCATTGAGTTAATGTATAATATATTCCTTTTTTCTACTACTGATAAATCAAAGAAAATACTTTGCTCAAACTAATGGGATTTGTTTTTGTAGTAGTGATGTTCAATTCAGCAAATTGGAATTTGTGCAACACCTGTCAGAGGCACAGGAATGTAAATGACTTGCGAGATTCCCACAACACAATGATGATTATACAGAACGGGAAGAACCACTTGGTTCCTCCTCGTTGTTTCCGTCTTCTGACTAGAGGGTGTTGCTTGGTTGTAGCTTTGATTTATTTTTTTCTATCATCTGATACCATGAGCTGCCAAGTTACGTGCTGGCAAAGCTAATGAAGATGAAGTGGTTGTCGGTTACATTACATCAGCTGATCAAAGAGAGAGAGCTGGGGTCAGGTGCTGGGCAGTTTTACATTTCAATAACAGTATTAAAGAACAGTGTTATGTTCGTCTAATGCACGTGGCTTCAAATAGTAAACTCAGATGTGCTTTGTGAACTGATAGTCTTTATATTATTATACAGCTATACTGAAGCAAACGTTTAAAATGGTATATTGTACAAAGTTTTACTCAAATGTATGAGGATCGATGACTTACTTCCCCAGAATATTTCCTCTCACATGTTCCTTTCATGCAAATAATGTGGTTTAGATACACTGAGAGTAGATAGAACAGTTGTTTGTGAAAGGAATCGACCTCTTCTTCTCTCCCATAACGAATTTGTCTGCACAGTAAATTATATTTTAGCTTAAGGTTATGTTTTGTAAATATACAGTGTACAAACAAGGACATGATATTTTATCAGAATGTATGATGAAATATCCTGGATGTTTTGTGTAGTCAAGCAAACAAAACATTTACCCACCAAAGAATATGAATTTATAAGAAAGCGCAAGGAGAGGATCAAACCTCTAAATATAAAGGATTGTCCTGAAATGGAAAACACAAGACGTGCCTTTAGAGCAGGGGTCACTAACAGGCGGACCGCGGTCCGAGTCCAGACCCAGAAGCCGTCCCGTACGGACCCGGACCTACAGCCAAAACAGAAGGTTATGATTTAAAACCTGACGGGGCGCTTCTATTTGTAACCGGCACAGCTTTTGTAGTCTTTACGGTAGTGGTTTAGCGGATGAGGAAACGCACAGACCAATTGCATGTGAGTTAAGCCATCCCATGTGATACTACTCAGCCAATCAAGTCTGTGCATTCCAGGCGGTAAACATTGCGACTCTACAGTGCAGACAGATGAGAGAGTCAGAGGCAAGTTACTCATGAAAAGACGGTAGAAAGAAAAAGAAAGATAGAGAAACAGGTAGAGAAAACAAAGGGAGAGATACAGACGACTGAGCCGGAGAAAGTTGAGAAACAGGAGTGAGACGGAGAAAGGGAGAGAAACAGACGAACAAACTGTTCAATTGTTAAGATGTGTTGAGATTTATTATCTGTAAAATTGGTTGAGACTTTTGAGTCAAGATGTGAAACAGAAAAAGGGAAATTCAAGCTTTTGCTCCCTTTATTTTATTTTTCTGAAGTTAAGCCCTTTATTTGAACATGCACAATTGTCACATTTGATTTATTTTCTGTTATTTTGAAATGCAGCCCTACTTTTATTTAGTTAATGAGAGAACATTATACATATCTGCAATCATACATATATGTTCAGTTCTTTGTTACGTGACAATAAATATTGTCAAAAAGGTTTTGAATCGTACTGAATTCATTTGATTTGACAGTCAGGTATTTAGTACATGCAGATGTTGATACAACTACTAGGCTACTTAAATATATATCACACTAAATAGTTAGACATTATGATCTTCCGGACCTTTGCTTCAAGAAATTTTCTCTAACTGGACCTCTTTAAATTTTAGTTGAATACCCCTGCTTTAGAGGAAGCTCAGAATAGATATTTTAGTGTCTGATTGATTGGTTTCTTAGAATGGCCCCACAACGAAATCAATAACATATAACAGGGATGCTGATGTCTGTGCTAAAGGTCATGTTATTTACATACTCTGGATAACAGTTCCTCCTTCATTGCATCGCAGAATGCATTACTAATTTGTCCAATTTGTTCTGCTTTAAAATTGCAGATCCTGATTGAGTTCTGTGCGGGCGGCGCAGTGGATGCCATCATGCTGGGTAAGTCCCTCATTCATTAAAGGAAACAGAAACGCACTATAAAGTTCTGGAGCCTTTTCTTTGCTCCATCCCTGAGTGCCAACTCTTTTTGTTCCACCCTGAAACCTCTGCTGGATTTTCTTTCCCTCTCCTCACTTGGAGAGGCCGGTCCAACTGTGTAATTATTATAGCTCGGTTTTCAAGGAGTGGTTGCTCCACTTCTAACGCCAGCACACTCTCTTATTTTCTTATTTTGATTGAAGAAACACCTCACAACCTTTTCTTACTCGTGAATTACAACAACAAAGATGATGCCAGTCAATTCACTGCTCCGTTGGATGTTGTTTCTGCTCTGTGGTCTGACTCACCTAAAACAAATGTCTTTTGCCAGGATCTTCCAGTCATACATGCTGGCTGGTATAAGGGTGGAGATTTGTCCTCCAGTTGCTATTGGATACCGTTAAGCCATCATATTTAATGTTAATACATTCTAATGACCAAGCCTGTGTTTCTTAAAGGCATAAAAAACTACAATAACAATATATGATCTGGAAAAATATGTGACTAAAGAATTATCTGTGTGCATGTTTTTCCACAGAACTGGAGAGGCCCCTGACAGAGCCTCAGATCCGTGTGGTGTGTCGACAGACCTTAGAGGCCCTGGTTTACCTCCATGAGAACAAGGTCATCCACAGAGATTTGAAAGCTGGGAACATTCTCCTCTCCTTGGATGGAGAAGTGAAACTGGGTAAATATATACATTTTCACTGCTGTGATTGCCATAGTAATACCTATCTACTAATTCCAGAAAATCTCTGCCTGTCTTTGACTCTTATATCTCGACAACCTTTCATCTTATCGGCTTTGCACTTGCCATGTGTATTGTTAAGTCGGGTTTGATGCGATATTGACAAGTTCAATACTAAGAAACATTGAATAAACAGGCGACCAGCACTCTGTAGCAGTGACGGCTGGAACTCATCAATGTAAGTGACGTTGTTGCAGCTTCAGGGTTCTGCGGACTGAGTCCTGCAGCCAGTCTTTACTCACAATTACAGCAGGTCACTTTTACAGTTTCAGAAAAAAAGCCACAACCATTATTACCACTGGCCAAGTGAACAGCCCATTACAAACAGGCATCTTTAGAACGGGCACTGTACTAGTTTTAACAAATGTGAAGGATTATTCAAGAAGATAAGTGCACTTGTGTTACAGCTAAGCACATGTACTTTGGAATACTCAAGAGGTGATTCATTGGTGGTTCCTCTCTCAGATATATGTCCCCTCTGAACCTCCCAGCAGGGCCAACACTAATAGATCTTAAAAAAAAGATAATTAGTAAAGTCTATTGTGGATCCCTTGGCCATCAGCGCTGTTGTAACCAGCTGAGCTACATGACTTTGGGGACGATGACAAGTGCACAGCACTGTGTTTACGTTCAGTAATGAGTCATTCATGCTGCGTGACATTTACCGTGGAATTTCGAAAATGAAGTAAAGTGTTTTTTTTGTCGACCCGAAGGAGAGAGGCGTATTTTTTATACAAAACTAATGCACTGGAGTTGGTGAAGCACTGAATTAGTTACATAATATTCAAGAAGTAGAAGTGTTCATGTTGCTGCTGTTGCATCCAGAGCTGCTGGTTCCCCGATGATTCATGTTCTGTAGGCAGGAGGGTCACGACAGAGCCGGGCAAACAATAATTATCAAGCTGTCACCAGGGAGGTAATGATAGATCTCTCTTTCCTCCTAATGCGTACATGCTGTAAGTGATGGGAGAAGCAGGCTGAGATAGTTGCACAGATAACAGCAGTGCTGGCAGTGATAATGGACTTATGCCCAGTTGTAGGGTTCATATTTGAAATCTGAAGCCAGTTTAATTTAGAAAAAGGATTCTGGTTTGCTCTAGTAGAAAATGTCTGCAATGTTTTTTTTTTATACAATTCCCTCTTCCAGTGAATTCATAGTTTCATTATAGAGTTAAATTTTATATTCTGATGAAAATAATCAAAATGTCTTCTTTCAGCTGACTTTGGGGTTTCTGCTAAAAATACCAAGACGTTACAGAGAAGAGATTCTTTCATCGGCACTCCTTACTGGTGAGTCACGCAGCCCAAAGACATGAGGACACTGCATGTCCAACAGATAATTGCCTTAAGTGTGTCCAACAGTTTTGGGTGATGATTTTTTCGGCAGTGACACAAAAGCGTCATTGACCTCAGCCTTAAATACCGAGCACGGCTTCCTGTCCTTCAAATTCCAGACCAATATACACACGCATGCTATGTTACTGCATTTTCTCCCTTGAAAAGTTAAGAGAATTGACCTAAAGGAATCAGAAAAATATCAAATATCATGTCTGAAAGCGAACATTCACTTGCAGCCCAAATGTTAGTTACAAACCCTCTGACTTCTCATTTTGCAGGATGGCTCCCGAGGTAGTTATGTGCGAAACGTCCAAGGACCGTCCGTACGACTACAAGGCCGATATCTGGTCCCTCGGGGTGACCCTGATAGAGCTGGCACAGATCGAGCCGCCCAACCACGAGATGAATCCCATGAGAGTGCTGCTGAAAATAGCCAAGGCCGAGCCGCCCACACTTATGCATCCCTCTCGCTGGTGAGATGGTGTGCTGGTGATAACTAGACAGGTGGAACGGGAATGTTTCCGGATTGGAGATAAGCAAATGTTGACTGTTTAATGTGTTAAAGTGTGGCGAATTGTTAATGCTTAACCGGCCACAGAGGAGAACTGTATTAATCTGACTCCACAGAGCAGGGCCAGGGGAGACAACTCTGTTCCGTGGCCAACCAACTGATTCTTTTTTTTTGTATTCTTGAAAGGTCATCACAATTCAACGACTTTTTGCGGAAAGCACTTGATAAGAATGTGGACAGTAGGTGGGGCCCAATACAGCTTCTACAGGTGAGCGGCTTTCCTCCATTTACAGCCCACTGTTATCTCCGAGTAAGCAACCATCTACACTGCTGGCCACTGGCTGGAGGCATTATGTTATGATAACCATCTGTCTGTCCATTTGTACTATACTGTACATACATCCATCCGTTCCATTATTTTTAAACGCCTCGAGGTCCTAATGGCTACTTGGACTCTGAGCTGAAGTCAGATTTTGGTGGTGAAAGGTCCATGTCGCTGTGACCTCGCATCCAACTCATTCTCATCAGCGTGATATCTCAAAAAACGCCTTTAGGGAATTTATTCAAATTTGGCACCAAAGATCACTGCTCAACCTGATTGGATTTATGGTGGTCAAAGGTCAAGGTCACTGACCTCACGTCCGTTCTATTCTGATTTATCAGTAGTGCCCAGAGGGAATTAAATTCCATCTGGTACAAACATCTTTTTGGACTCAAAGATTAAGTGATAAGTGTCACATTATTTCATAGCCTCGGTTGGTAGAGACATAAACCATGAGGCCGTAATTCTAGTTTTCTGTTTAGAGGTTTGTGCTTGTATTTGATTCATCCTGTCAGTTTGAGAAAGTTTCTAATTCATTTCGATGTCTTGTCTCCATCTGTAGCATCCCTTTGTCAGCAGTGTAACCAATTGCAAACCTCTCAGAGAACTCATAGCCGAGGCCAAAGCTGAAGTCACAGAGGAGATCGAGGACAGCAAAGAGGAGGAGGAGGAGGAAGAGTCTGATACACCTCAGGTACATACTTTTATTAGTGTAGTGTATGTACTATATATACAGTAGCAAACATAATGGTATCTAACCAAATGTTTTTTTTCAAATGATGTATTAGCTCTAAACTCCCTCGTTGATATCTTTGTAACAGACAGCACTGTGACCTTTTCTATCATTGATGCCATTTTCATTTTCCTGTTTTCCTTACTTTTGACTCAGACTGTTCCTGGGCACAAGCGCGCCCCCTCAGATGTCAGCGTGGCCAGCTCAGAGGAGGACAAAGCTGCACAAACTCCCTCCACTCTGGAATCTGTCACAGAAAAGACGGAGGTCGAGCCTGCTGCGGACAGGACCAGTGATAAGCTCTCAGATGAAGGACTTGGAACAAGTGAGGTTGACAAGAATGAGGAGGAGAAACTCAATGAGGTGTCTGATGCCAGTAATGAAGACCTGGCCTCGCCGACAGTAGAGCCCACCAAGGACTTTGTCTCTCAAGATCTTACAGAGGATAAACCAGTAGATGAACAAGGTGAAGTGATTCCCGAGGAGCCTGTAGTAGCAGAGCCTGAAGACAACTTAGATAGCCTAGACCTATACACAGATGGTCAGACAACAGAGGAAGAAGAGAAGGAGACACAAGAGGAGAAAGCGAAGGATGAACCAACTCAACAAACAGAAGAAGAAATTAAGCCTGAGGATGTGAAAGAACAAGAAAAAAAAGAAAAACAAGAAGCAGGTACAGACGAATTTACAAAATCCCAAGAGCAACCTGAAGATTCACGAGAGAAACCAGAACCTTTTACAGATGTTGTAGCACAGGCAGGAGAAGAAAACAAAGAACAAAGTGTGGAGACACCTCAACACAAAGTGACAGGAGAAGACACAGTTGATGTCACAGATGCAAATGTAGACAAAGAGAATATAGAATCAAATCTAAAGGAAACAAATGTAAATGGAGAAACAGAGTCAAAGTCAACAGTGGATCCCTCCATTGACATTTTGTTAGAGAAGCAGACCAAAGAAAATCAGCCTGGAGAAAAGCCTGAGAATGAGGCCCCTGAGGAAGCAGAGCAGCCTGAACAAGATAATCAGACTAGAGAGAAGGTTGAACTGGAGAAAGAGGCGACAACTGAATCCACAAATGGAGTGAGCGATGAAGTCAAAGAAGCCTCTGAAGAACCAGAACCATTGGAACCATCTAAAGACATCGCCATGAAGGAGGATGAGGAGAAAACTAACCGTGCTGATGAGAGCACTTCTCAAGATACCGTTTCTGTCCCAGAGAGCGAAACCGACTCTGAAACCAAGACAGAGCAAGGAAGTCCTGCTGTGATCAAGCCAGATGTGGAGAAGGACTCTGACTCTGGAAGCAGCTCCGCTGCTGATACTAACAGCCTTGACCTCAATCTGTCTATCTCCAGCTTCTTGTCCAAGAGCAAAGAAGGGGGCTCTATTTCTATGCAGGTAACATAACATTTGCCTCAATTATAACCTCAATTGTTAAAATATAAACATTATTTTAATAACTTCTGCACCCAAAACATTCCTGTTTCATTTGTAGGAGTCAAGACGTCAGAAGAAGACTATGAAGAAAACACGTAAATTCATGGTGGATGGTGTGGAGGTCAGTGTGACGACATCAAAGATAGTGACAGATAGCGACGCCAAGAGTGAGGAGATGAGGTTCCTGAGGTACGTCTGTCTGCAATCTGCTCACCATACTATTGGTCTAAATATGGGACATGACCTGTTTAACATGCCTCCTTAAATAGATGTGTTGTATTTCACTGCTCCCACATCTTTTACAAAAGCCAGATTATCTCCTGTGATGAATGCTGTATGTTATATGTTACCTTTTAAAGACATGAAACATGCTGTTTCAACTGTTTGTACAAGTGCGTAAGTATTTAGTGTGGAGTTCATGACCTGAAGATCAGTAATGCTTAGAGTTGTATAGCAGAGCAGAGCAGAATAGTCAACGCAGGAGAAGAAGCTATTGTTGTAATTAATCTTTTGTTACATATTAAAAACCCCATTTCAGATAAGGGAAAATAAAAGTTTTGAATGGAAATAATCTTATTTCATCAGTAACAAACTGAGACGAGAAAATATGATGTCACCTTGACTACACTGTTGCTGTGGTTTCCTCAGGCGGCAAGAGTTGCGAGAGCTGCGCCTCCTGCAGAAAGAGGAGCAGCGGGCCCAGCAGCTGCTGAGCAACAAGCTGCAGCAGCAGAGAGAGCACATCTACCGGCGCTTTGAACAGGAAACTACTGTGAGTCACTCTGTTCATACCACAGTAGTGTGAGGTGGTTTTTTTTTAGTGCACCAACTAGTAAGAAACAAGCTGCTTCTTCTCAAAGTTGATCTAAACATAACTGAGAATCTTACATTAAAACACTTGTCCATCTCTAAAACAAATCTATATATATTTATTTACAGTAAATTAAAATCCTTAAACAAAGTTTTGGCTGTTGATCTGTGTTAATCTTGTGCTATTATAGATACAGTCCTCTCATCAGGCTGATGCCAGTGTCTATTGATTCTGTCTGTGCAGGCTAAGAAGCGTCAATATGACCAAGAAGTGGAAAATCTTGAGAAAAAGCAGAAGCAGACGATTGAACGCCTGGAACAGGATCACACCAGCCGACTGCGAGATGAAGCCAAGCGAATCAAAACGGATCAAGACAAGGAACTCTCCAAGTTCCAAAACATGCTGAAGAACCGCAAGAAGGAGGTATGGTCGTGCCTGCCTGTGTCTGTGTGGAGGTGCCGTTAATGATCAGCTCTTAACTGAGGGATCTCGGGGTGATAAGCACTTGCATGCCATAGATACAAGCTGTTCAATAGTGCATGTGTTTAATAACTTACTTACTTTGGCTTTGTCATATTAGTCCTATGGGAGCGGGTTGCTTTGCTGCTCTGCCTGTTACTGTATGTGTCCAAATGATGGCAACAGACAGACAGACTATGCTATCGTTCCTCTCGCTGGCACTAGCTCTGTGTTGTTGTATCTATTATTCATCTGCCCAGAGGCTTCTGCTCTCCTCTGTTGAAATGCTGTGCTGCAAATGTATTTGTTATTTTTAGAGAATTATCTCAGGCTGAACCTTATCATGATGGCGGGCTGGGCTTGTTACACCTGCAGGTCTTTTTTAGTCTCTTCTGCCTCTTTCTCTGCTTAGAATATGGAGGACTGTAACTGCCAAAATTAAAAATAAATAAATAATCTAATTAAAGTCTCAATAAATAAATAAATGCCAGTTTAAACAATGAAATGCCTAAGTAAATGAAAAATAAATATAGTTTTGTGATGAAAAAGGCTATTTAGATATATCTACATTTTATTTTAATTATTTACTTCTAAACATTGTATTTATATCTTTGTTTTGTTATGTATTAATTTCATTTACCTTTTATATTTCTATTTTCATTTATTTATTTTTGCATTTCTAAATTAATTCATTTATTTATATATATATATATATATATATATATATATATATATAGTTTTTTTACATTGATTTGGTAATTTATTTACTTCTTTATTTATTTTTATAGTATTGATCCTCCCAGTTTGCAGCATAAGTGCTTTGTAGGATGTGTTGGGTGCGCTTGCAGTTTGTGGGTTTCGCGTTACTTGGCTCTTTTTCGGCAGTTGTGCCGTTTGGCATCTGTTGTGCATTATGTGAACCTGGTGCTGGTTGTGCAGCTCGCAGTTTGCTTTCCCAGAATATATTTCCTCAGTGTATTGAAATATATGATGTTTTTGCCGGTTGGCTTCATGTGATCGCTTCTGCTTTTAGCTTCGTTGTTGTTAAGCTGCAAAAATATGAGCTGTTGCCTTTCACTGATAACATGTTTAGTTTTTCCAATGTTGTATTTTTGTTGTCACTGTATTTGTTAACTAACCATGTTTCCTGTATGAGTGTGTGAGGAGGCTTTGGACAATAATCTTTGAAGATTTTTCTAAGTGGTGTTGGGCTCATTTGGGAAAAATACAATAATCCTTACATCAGAGTAACTGATACGGAAAAGTCTTTAATAGAGCTGCACAATTAATCGATGAATAAATCAACATTTTGATTATCTGTTATTGAAAGCAACATTTCCAAATTGACCTTGTTTCAGCTTCTGCGTATCTTTGACTTGTGTGTTTTTTATTTTTGAGTTTCAGAATGTTGATAACAAAACACACAATTTGAAGATGCCACCCTGAGCTGTAAGAATATAATCTACAGATTAATAACAATAAAGATCATTCCTAGTTGCAGCCTTAGTCATGGATAAGTATGGAGACTTGAAGCATGTACGTTTAATATTAGGTCTTATTTGCATTCAGTTATAACTTGAGAGCCTGGCAAGGGTCCAAATGTAAGCACTGTGAAATAATCAGAGATCGTAGTTGTCAGACGATTCCAACTCAGTTACTCTGTTTTTTGAATTACAAGAGTCAGAAATGATCCTGATGACTTTGGGACTTAATCAAACGCAAAGTAATACATGGGAGCTGTTTATGAGACTAACATCTTCTGCCTCGTACTCGTCAAATCTTTCTCCTGACTTCCTCTTAAAATGATTCCAACTTGAGCAGTTCAAACTGACACTTCTGATGTGCTCTGAATAACTACTAATCAAACGAGTGAAAACTTCACTCGCAGGAAGTTGGATTTCAGCATGCTGACTTGAAATCAGTTGGTCGGGTGGATACAGAATCTCTCCTCTCAAATCGGGCCGTGCATGTCCTCTACTCTTGTTGGCCAAGCTTTGTTAGATTTTCATTATATACATGCAGCATCTACCAGTTTCGGCATTCACACTGTAGGTCAAACAGGAAGTTGGCGAGTCTCCCAAACACTTGAGAAAAGAGCTCATGAAACGCTTAAAGGAGGATCTATCGCTCCTCAAGACTGCCGAGGTAAACCATCACCTGCTGTGTCTTACTCTGAAGGAGTAAGAGATTACTTCTCCTCTCTCTTTCCTCTGTTTCCTCTCTCCTTATATATCTCCATTCATGTGAGGTATATACACATCTATACAAACAAAGGGAATCGCTGTGTCTGTGATCACTCCTTACTTCCTCTTATCAGTTTAATAAATAACAATACATTTTAGATAATGTTTAGCAATATGACAGTACATGCAAATCATAGGACTATAGACATTTGTCAATCTTTCAAGGTTGAACTACTTTTAACCCCTTTATATATGTGGTGTTGTTGAGCCATGATGGGCATTTAAATCAATGGGCTCAATTACTTTGTGGTTATATTACATACAAAGCCAGTAGATGAGTGTTTGTATTTGAGCAGAGCATTAATCAGCTGTTAATTTGTTTTTTAAGTGATATTTTAATTATAAGTGATAACAATTCACTGATTTTATGTTCAGAAATATGAAAATGTACTGATTTTCCCAGTCCTGATAATAAAGAGAATATATCTGGGTTTTGAACTGTTGCTCAAACAAAACATTTGAATGTCACATTCGGGAATTTGTAACGAGTATTTTTCAATAATTTATAGATTTGTAGATCAAGCAATAAATGTATAATTTAAGAAACTAATCAGCAGAACCTTCAGTTATGAAAGTCATGGTTAGATTTAGTATTTAGAGAATGTATACTTCTGTTTACTTTACATTCTTCAGTGCAGTTCTTTGCACCTGAGATTACTACGTGTATGTGGAAATTACAGTTACACGTTAGTGACGATGCCGAGCGCAGACATTATCTGCTGCTGAGTGTTCATCGTCTAATAGTGAATTAATCAGCGAAGGGGCGATTGCAGACACAGCTTTCGTTTCCTCAGTCGACATTTGTGCTGAAAGCTTTTTCCTGACTTTGCCTGTGCATCTTTTATGGATTACGTGAACGTCACGCAGACAGAAGTTGACTCTCGTGAGCCAGCAGCATGGAAAGTAACAAAGAGAATGCTCCTCTTCTTATGGGAAGAGTATTCATAACTAATTAACTGACTTCCTCCTAACATTTACGCAGAGCTGCGCTGTTCGCCTTAAACTCACCGATAGTCCCAAAATGGAAAGGGCCATGTCTTACATAACTTAGGAAGAATCAGTGTGTGTGTGTGTGTGTGTGTGTGTGTGTGAGATCCTCAGCCTGCTGCTGTGTGCTGTTGTCTGTCCCTGATCAGGGCGAGTGCGCTGTTTGCTCTCCTCCGCAGGCAGTGGCCCAGGTTATGATACAGTCTTTTCAGTTGTCCTCATGCGCACTCTTCAACGCTCAGATGCAGGATGTAAGTCTCCCCCCTCTACCCCCACCCCCCCCACCCCCAACTCCTGCCCTATTTCTCTCCGTCGCTCGCCCATACTTAGATGTGTGCAAAGTAACGTGACAGGCTAGATTGTGATGGTGCAGTTTAACTTTAGGAGTGACACATGTAAGCATGGGCGGTGTTTTGTTTTCGTTTTGTTTTTGCGTGTTGTCATCACTGTGTTTGTGCAGTGGTTCTCTCTTCTTATCCTGCCCCGTATCTTTTTTCTCCTCCACCAATCCACAAATGTTCTACATCTAGTTTGTGTATTTTATATGGCTTTATTTATATTTGCTTCCAACTAGATTGGAGTCTGGGAGTAAACAAGCACAGTGCTCCGTCCCAGTGGGGGTGTAGTTGTTGATCACCGACTGTCGAGATCCATGTTTGTCTCTGACTGCCAAGGTCCAAATGTTGACTAGCTGCCTCACAAGATGGATGTAAAAGTCGTGGGTTTTGTGTATAATTTGGTTTCAGTATCAGATTTACTCATTTATTTTATTTTGGATTTAGTTGTAAAATAATAAGGTTCCATAGATTTTCTACTGATTAAGTGATCATAGTTCATAGTTGAGTAAAATTTAACTAAAACTTAATTATAAATAACTATAAACAAAAAGAAAACACAAATTCAACCAAATTAATAGAATTTGAATTAAGAACATATTTTTTTACATGCAATAAACATAAACGCACATCTTTTCTGCATTGTTTATTCTGTGAAATAAAAGATTTCATCCCTGTGCACGTTGGCCAACAAACGGTCATATCAGCGCATTTTAAGAAGTCAACTGATAATTAAGTTATAACAGACTGGTTCCCTGGACGATGTTATTGTCAATGTAGATGTCGTCTTACGTAAAACTGTGAATCTGAATCTCAACTGAACTGAACTCTTTCTCTCTCTCTCTGTTTCTCTCACTCTCTTCACCTCCATTGTGGATCAGTGCCATCCATGATCTCTTGAGTGTCTTCTCTCCTGATTCAAGTTGATGATGTGACATCTTAGTTGCTCTGTGTCGTGCTGAACTTGACGTGGATGACTTGAATAGTTAATATAATGTTATATCAGACTTGATGTTTTATTCAGCTCTCTCTGTCTCTCTCTGTCTCTCTCTGTCTCTCGGCTGTCCCTCTGTGTTCATAACCATGGCTTCCTCTGACTGTTTCTCACCGCTCTCCCTCTTCTCTCAGGAGCAGGAGTTCCTACAGAAGCAGCAGCAGGACCTGGATGGAGCTCTGAAGAAAATCATCCAGCAGCATAAACTGGAGATCGCCACTATTGAGAGAGACTGCCTCAACCACAAGCAGCAGCTGATGAGAGGTACGAGCTGGAGAAAACGACACTAAAGATATATGACAGCTTACGGTTTTAACCAGTCCCTCTTGATTCAACTACAACTTTAACTTTCTATTTATTTTAGTGTAACATGAAACTAATATTGTTTCAACTTGTTCGAGACGTGCGATTCACAATAAATGAAAGATTGGGGAATGAATCAACTGATTGAAAAACATGATGACATTTCTGTTTCTGATTTCCTCAGCTGAAGGAATCACATCAACAGACTGTTATCAACCCGTCTAAATTAGATTATGGCTCAATTATAAGGAAAAGGCATCATGATTCGGATCATCTCTCAAGCAGCAACACAGCTCAAACATCGAAACCAGTTTCTAGTCTCACCTTAAACAAACATGAAACCAACAGCTGCGTGAAATTTCGAAAAGTGATCATTTTTAACTCTTGATTTACTCTCAGTTTGTACAGAGAAGGTATGCGAGCTGCACCTTATCTTCTCACCAGCATTGTGTAAAACTGACCTTGACATGGAGGAAAATGAGCAAACACATGCTCTGAGAACATGTTACAGCTTGTCTCACTCGCTCAGTGTCGCCTGTCTCTGTTTGCTTCCGTCACTCTACTCGTTACCGGCTTACATGCATGTGCGTGTACGACAACTCACACTTACGTGGCCTCACGCGACGTTTCGCTGTGTCTTGTAGCTCGAGAGGCAGCCATGTGGGAGCTGGAGGAGCGCCACCTGCAGGAGAAGCACCAGCAGCTGAAGCAGCAGCTGAAAGACCAGTACTTCCTGCAAAGACACCAGCTGCTGAAGAGGCATGAGAAAGTGAGAGCCCAGAGAGGAATCTGCGTGGATGAAATGTGTGGTGTTGCTGAAACGACCCAGCTGAACTCAAAACTGTGTGTGTGTGTGTGTGTGTGTGTGTGTGTGTGTGTGTGTGTGTGTGTGTGTGTGTGTGTGTGTGTGTGTGTGTGTGTGTGTGTGTGTGTGTGTGTATTCTGCAGGAAATGGAGCAAATGCACCGCTACAATCAGCGGCTGATAGAGGAGATGAAGAACAAACAGAATCAGGAGAGGGTTCGTCTGCCCAAGATCCAGCGCAGCGAGGCCAAGACCCGCATGGCCATGTTCAAGAAGAGTCTCCGCATCACTGCCACGGCATCTGTCACCCCGGAGCAGGAGAGGGAGCGAATAAAACAGGTAGTGACACTGACTGGAGCCCTGCTGTCACATTTGAGGAGAAGTGACTCAACAGGCACAATCTTTTTTTAGCAACACTATGTCACATAGAGTCACACCTGGGATCTGTCCAATGCAAACACAATACTCCTGATTATCTCAACCATTAACGTCACCAGTCCTCTGGCTCCATTATCCTTTGTTTGTTCTGATAAAACCAGAGCCCAGTCTTTAGGCAGGAAGGTAAAAATAGGGCATTGCCTGTCACTTTGTAATGTACGTTGAAATCAGAGATAAGAGAAAGTTAGATTTTTGTGGTAGATGTTTGAAATGAAACAATCCCTGCAGCACAAGCAGACCACTTTTCAAAATCTGACCTCTCTGCCACAAAAAAGACAGATGATTTGATATTTTTGTTTGGTGCAGCGTTTTACACTCTTTTGTTTGTCGGTTTCCTCCAGTTTGGATCGCAGGAAGAAAAGAGGCAGAAGAACGAGAGACTCAATCAACACCAGAAACACGAGAACCAGATGAGAGACCTGCAGCTGCAGTGTGACTCAAACATCAGGGAGCTGCAGCAGCTACAGGTGGAGCTACAACACACACACACACACACACACACACACACACACACACACACACACACACACACACACACAGATACACATACACATGTTTCTTTAAGTTTACCTGGTTTGTAGCACATTTTATAGGATTTAACAGCAGAACATACCAGGTTTTAATGTCGAGATTATAAAATATCACTGCTGATTTAAAAAATTGAAGATTAGATATATTAAAAGCACAGCCATAGGTTTTCCATTGCAGACAAAGGAGGAGGAATACAGTAGATGTTAATCCAGCTCATAAATGTTTAATTTTTAAATTTCCTTTCAGAATGAGAAATGCCACCTCCTGATTGAACATGAGACCCAGAAGCTGAAGGAGCTGGATGAGGAGCACAGCCAGGAGATCAAGGAGTGGAGAGAGAAGCTCAGACCCAGGAAGAAGGTAGATTTATATTCTGAACAATTTATCTCTCGTGCAGATCGTCTCTGCAGTCGGGTTGTTTTCAGGATTCAGCTGCTGCAGCTTTCTTTTCTTCATGCAACGTTCATCGTGGTTGACTCAGCTGTTTGTATCTGCTGCCCCCTGCAGGCGTTGGAGGAGGAGTTCACACGAAAGCTCCAGGAGCAGGAGGTCTTCTTCAAGATGAGCGGTGAATCTGAATGCCTTAACCCCACCACCCAGAGCCGAGTGTCCAAGTTCTACCCCATCCCGAACCTGCACAACGCCGGTTTATAGCCTCACGTCCGTCCATGCTGCACAAACAGACTCAACCACGCTCACAGACGCTGCCTGGTGGTGGAGCGGCGTCGTTCCTCTGACCGTTGAGTGATCCAAAAAATGAAAATGTCTTCACCTCCCTGATTCCAGCAAAGAGTGAGCACACTTGTTGAGAAAGTGTCCGAGGGATAATATGCACTTTTTTGAGCATGTTGAAAGTGTTAGCAGTCTGCAGTTGGTAGCTAAGCCCAATCATGCTTATGAGAACATTGTAAGCACAGCCTGCTACAGTATGAATGATCTCCAGTGCCTCATGTATTCTGTTTTCTGCATTCAGACACTCCTCTGTTGTGTTTTTCTTCAGCTTACAGTAAATACAGTGCCCCCCCCTCGAATGTGTTGCACTTAAATAACTTTTTGTCATTTCCACCCATGATCGCAAAATACATTTTCGTTTTCATCATTTCCCATGAGCTGCTGAATATTCCGACTCTGAGATCCTGTCTTGCTGCGTGGAAGGTGGAGCTGGTTCGCAGCGAGGTGTTCTGTGTCTTCTAACTCGTGCAGTGTCTGTTGTTGCCATGAGAGAAAAAATTCTCGCCACGTTGGGATCATAAGTCTGTGAGTTACAATGAAAAACGATTGTACTGTGTCGTAAACGAGTGAAACGTTACATGTCTGTACCTACATACGAAGTCAAACTTACAGTCTTGAGGCGAATGAACAAAACAATCGCACATAATTTCACGTCAGTGCTGTTCTCCAAAACACACGTCTCCCCTGTTTGGTTAAACACAGCGGTGGCATGTGTTTCTTCCTGGAGAGAGAGAAAATCCCTTTTTTTTATATATATATAATATATAAGTATAAAATAAATCACTCGACCCTCCGGGAGTCTTTTCAAGCAGTGTTGTGAAGTTTAAACACATGTGGAAACTAAAGGAATGTAAAGCCGTTGATTTGCACTGTTTTGCCACGAGAGCTAAAGAAAAAAAATATATGCAGTTGAATCTGTCAATTGAATTTTGACAGCGAGTCACCTTCGTCTCACCAAAGCCGATTCAAAGTTTTTTTTTAAATACATAATTTTACCTTATTTTTCAAATGTTCCCTGAGTATTTTATGTTCACATCCAGTTTCCTGAAGACACATTCTCCGATGTATTGAAGCTGTAATCACTCATTATGCTGAGATCGGTGTTGTGTGAGAGTTAAGATGCTGTATCTGTTACTGTATGAATTTCAGTGTGTGAGGAGACATCCTTCGCTGTATTTTATGAGCGAAGTATTGACGGTTCACGAAAAGAGAAACGTTTTTTTTTCGAGATAAAGGTGATTATTTTGTTTTGCCACTGCACATCGTCAATGCACGTTGTAATTTCTGTACGCTGACACCCATTGTTTTGTCGTGAATGCTGGATTTGTATTGGGGTTATTGGAGACTGTGTTTTGTGAATTACACCGTACGCCCCCATAGATTTCAGATATTTTTTTATTTTGTTAAGTTGCAGCATTTTAATCTGTCGTTACGTTGTCATTCTTCCACCATGGATATTCTTGGTATATACATTTTGTTATGTCAAATCAAATGTATTTAAAATGTTCTCACAAATGGGACATGGTTTTTTTTCGTTGCTGTAAATAAAATATGGACTGTTTATCTGCCATCGTACTTTCTTGAAACATCCTTTGAGACCAATTTTAGTCATACACATACCAAGACTCACGAATCCAAAAAATAGATTTATTGGTACGCCTTTCAAATATATTGATCAAATGTCAATAAGTTCAATCATGTAAAACACAATCTGGTAACATTTTTATAATTTAATATCTTCAACAGTAACAGGTAACAAGAAAATATATCAATTTCAGTGTGGTCTAGTACAAAAATCTTTCATTTATAAGTGATTACGAGTCCCTGTCTTTCAACCATGTGAAAAATGTGATTTAATAACAAAAACCTTTTAAGTGCGTCGACCCAACCCCACCTGTGCTCCGCAAACCGCCCTCGCTCTAACAGGGGCCGTGTTCGCCTCTGATGATGGCGTATTGCTTCATAAACTTAAAAAAAATGCATGTTGTTTTGTGATATGTGTATGTGGTGAACGAATGGACGACTTCCAGTGGTCTTAAAGACTGAAGGTTGGTTTGACATACGTGGTTAATATTGCAATGGTTTGCTTTGATACAACATGAAACACTTAAAACAGAATATAATCCTCAATACAATATAATCCTCAACAGATACAATAAAAAATAAGTACAACACAAGCAGTGGAAAATGTTCAAACTAAAAATATCAGCGATTTGCTTCCTATCACTTAAAAATACATCCTCTCTTTGACAAAGCTGCCCCAAATGTTTGCATACAAGCTTCTAACTCAGCGAAGTAAACATTATACACCCACATGTAAAAGTGAAAAATGAAGCCTGTCTTATAGAAACACTGACCGGCAGCTGAACCCTTTACCTCTGCTGAAGTTTTAAAAGAGACGGATGCTTTCTTTGGCCACTTTTATTTTCTCAAACTGTCCTGTGACATTTCTACAGATGGCAAGAATAAGGAGCATTTTTTTTTAGCTTTTTGACTACTTGCATTGCTACTGCTGCTGAATGCCTAAAATAAAAAAAAGTGAAGTAAAATGGAAATGAAATCGGACATGATCCAGTGGTTTGTTAACCCTTCAGCCACTCTTTGACAGACGAGGACGCAGCTGGCGACGACGCCGCACTTTATTGACTGAGGAGAATGTGAGAAAACAGTGTAGTGATGAGTTGTATTGTATGTGACATTAGTTTTTATGCAATGATTTGACGATATTTACCTGTGTCCCTCTTCTGCACTTTGTGTGGAACCTGGATCGTGTACGACCCTGGTAATCCTGCTAGACCTGGCTGTCCAGGATCACCTGTAAAACACAGTCTCATTCAGTCTCGTTCTGCCTCTGACAGTCGCTCCACTAAAATATTACTCTGATGAAAACATACCCTTCTCTCCTTTGGGTCCTGGGTATCCTCTGTCTCCCTGTTGTCCAATGCTTCCTGGAGGACCGGGGATGGTGCCGTGGGCTGCAGGAGAGCAAACGCACAGATTCAGTCGTAATGAAGCAACATTTTCTGGCTTCACTTGCTCAAGTCTGGATTGTTTTCAGCTGCTTTAAGATCTAACCAGATACAGTATGTGGAAAATCATAACTCTGAGTCCTCACCTCTGAAGAATTCCATGAGGTCAGCTGTGACGTTACCGTAGGACCCGATGACGCGGCTGTAACCAGGTGGTCCGGCGGGGCCAGGTGGACCCGGAGGGCCTTGAATCGCTCTCACGTTCGTCCTGGACGGGCCCTCGACCAGGTACTCCTTCAACAGGCCTTGACCTGCGGAAGGTTGTTAGAAAACAGCACATTTGTCACAGAAATATTTAGAGGTTTTCAAAGTCCAACACAGAAGAAAAGTCTGAAAACTCCTGAACCTGCCTGAAAATCATCATATTTTTAAGTTTTCTTCAGGATCAAATGAATCCAGTTGTAGTTTTTATACATCATTGTTACATCACAAAGAGGAACTGTTAATAGCTAATGAGCACAATTTGTAGTCCACAGCATATCTCAATGACGCCATAGCAACAGTCTCTACGGCAATATAAACACAACCAAGACAAATACAAATCATTAGAGTGGAATAATTAAAAAAAGCCATTAATACATATGTTTTTCACGTTGTGCTATAAATAATTATTCCAAATAAAAACTGTATGTGTTGCAGCTGTAACTGACTCACTCCTGATGTAGTCAGTAACTCTCACAGCAACGTTGGAGTAGTCCAGTGTCTGGTCAGTGCGGAAGCGGCTGTCACCCTGAGCGTAGCTCTGGCTCTGCACGTAGCTTTGGCTGTAACCCTGCTCTCCGCGTTCTCCTTGAGGTCCCCTTGGACCTGGAGGTCCTGTGGCCCCCGGAGTTCCGGTGATGAAACGACGAACATTGTCAGCTGGGGGGAAAAAAAGTTAACTTGTGATATGTGGACAGATATGCATGCTGGTGTTTTATGTATCCAGTGGACATGGGATTTATGCTTCAACACAGCAGAGGCAGCGTTATGAAGGTTCAAGTGGGTCACATGTCTTGTCTGTGCCGGATCTTACAGGTCAGATACTCCTGAACTTCAGCGCGGATGCTCTCCCGAGGGAAGTTTCCAGTGTAGGAAACCGAGCCAGAGTGACTGCCTGGTGGACCCTGTGGACCAGGTGGGCCAGGAGAACCAGGAAGACCTCTGAACCCAGAACCTGAGAGGGATTACAGTCAAAGTTATTGTCAAGTTAAGTCATTGTAAGGGTAGAGGTTGTGTCACTTCACTGTGACATCACTGTTCCTCTCTCACATAGAGGAATTAGTGTTGAAGTCATTTATGTAGCATCTACTGGTTTACATTTGTTCGCAGACTTAATTTGAAGAATTTGTGGATAGAGGATCGTGTCAGGTTCAAATGCAGATGGAGTGTGAAATAAATCAGCGTTATCCTTTAATGGTTAGAGATCAAAGTGATTTGAACATTACCTGAATAAGGACGTTGACAGAATAGAACATATGTGTAATTTCATTTACCTCCACAGAGAAGGTGATGTTTTCATCCCTGTCCATTGGTTTGTTTGTTGGTTGAGAATTACGCAAAAACTCGACGGGACATGTGTCAAGAAAGAACCCATTCAATTTTGATATGGACATTTAAATCAGTTTCTCTAGATTGTGAGATTTTTGTACAATTTAACTGATTTCCATGAAAATAATTCATGAATCTTGGTGGAAACATCCGACATGTTCAAGAGACGGATATTTATGAGGTTGTGCAATTTAGTGCAGATCCAAATAAAAGGTTTCTTTAAAAAGTAACATTTTAACTCATTGATTGAATGTTGTAATGTCATATTGTGCAGGTATTGTCACTGATATTTGTCTCGCAATTTTTTTGAGGACCACCAACCTAAAAGTGCTCTCACTTGTCTGCTCCTCGCTGCCTGCGAATATTTACAGGTTTGTTTTCAGTTTTCTTTTGCTGCACTACACACGTCTCTGAAAGTTTTATTTCCCTCCTGTTGGCGACTTGAACTAATTAGAAATGCAGGAAAAAAAACCTGCCTTTGGTTTTATGTTTGCAGGAAATTGAAGTTTGTTTTGATATAAACGGTATAAATGTTTAATCGTGTTTTCAGAATCATATATTATGTATTCTCTCAGGGAGGCAGTTACGCTGAGATTTAACTTCTATTTGACCTCTTCTACATATGATTACTGCTGTTATTTCATTTTAAGATAATATACATAATACAAGTGTTTATAAATACATTGGAATCATTTTTACTTTTTGAACTATATGAAACTGTAGATTGTGCAGTTTAAGAAGGATAAAGTTTCTGTAATTTGTTTCAGAGGCTGATAAATAAAATGGTGTAAACACTATGTTGTCATGATTATTGGTTTTCTTTGTTTTCAGATTTAACGTTACAGTCACATTGAATTTCTGCATTGATCTTGTTGTTGTCGTTTTTCATATTGACATCAATGATTTTTCATTGTTCCGTCACAGCAGATAAACAAATCTCTATCTGTTTATACATCATCCTGTGTGTCAGACTCACCCTGCAGGTAGCGCTGAATGTCCTCCATGCTGTAGCCATGACCTCCCGCCCCAAACACGGTGGCGGTGGAGACTCCTGAGGGCCCCTGAGGGCCGGGAGGGCCAGATCGCCCTTGGACACCTGGAGGTCCAGGAGGACCTTGTTGTACGGCAGAGCTGATCCATGAGCGGAACTCTGAGTCTGGGAAGGTGGATGAGGACACGGTGAAGATGGTGAGTGAACAGTTAACAGTTTATCTTCACTCCACAGGTGAAACAAGGTCAGTCTTACTTTTCATCAGTGCAGAATAGTCGACTGTCAAGGTATTAAAGCCAGATGATCCTCCACTAGAAGGCCCAGCAGGTCCAGGTAAGCCAGGTGGCCCAGGTGGACCTCGAGCAATCCCTCTGTCTGAGAATGAAAGTAGAGGCAATTTAGTTGTTTGATCGAGCCCAGGCACCAGCTCCAGGGTTGTAGTTTTCTGTTCGGGCCAGCTGTGCTCACCGTTCATGATGTTGAAGACGTACATGGCGACCTGCTCAGCACTGTAACTGCCTGAAAGTCCACCTGACGCCCCTGATGCCCCTGGTGGTCCTGGTGGTCCCTGTGGTCCTGGTGGTCCTGACAAATATCTCCTCACTTCGTTCCCTAGACAGATCAAAGCAGAGACATAGTTTAGTCTGGTGCATCTTCTGAAAAAACAAGTTCTCACGTGTTTTTGTCTTCATAGTGAAATGAAATTATGTTATAGAATAAGATGGCAAATGAACACAGGGGTCCAAAAGTGTGAGACCACTTTCCATGAGGCCGAACATGTGTTGTACTTACTCTGAAGCATGATAATGAGATCACCAACCGATAAGACTCGAGAGCCAGATCCAGGAGGACCAGGTGGTCCTGGAGGACCCTGAACTCCGATGCTGAGGCCAGAGCCAGACCCTGAAATTTTATACAACACATTATCATAATTAAGCATCACGAGCATGTTCTCCATTTAGTGATATGAATTCTGGTGGAAAAGCACAGGCTTACTTTGAATGTATGCAATAATACGAGCTGAGATGTCGTCCATTGAGCCAGAGAAGGTTCCAGGGATTCCTGGAGGCCCAGGTGGACCTGGAGGTCCAGGGATACTGGACTGCCGGCTTCTACCTGCATGCAACAAATACATTTTTGTCAATAATCTGTTCCGTGTCCTGACAGCCTGTGACCTGGTGACCTCACTTCAGAACAACTCTTACTCAGATAGTCAGTGATGTACTGGCGCATCTCAGTAGAAGAGGAGAAGGAGCCCGTCTGGCCTTGAGGACCAGGAGGACCTGGAGGACCAGGAGGGCCTGAAGTGACTGAGATGGAGCCTGAGGAGAAAACGCAATAGTAAGGACCTTTCTAGAGGAGCAGAGATGTCCAACGTTAAAGCCACTGTAAATGATTGTAAGAGAAATCTGGATAATATCATGGTTTTCTCTACCTCTTGAAGAACCCGGAATTCCAGGAGCTCCAGTGTCACCTTGGTAATCATAAGCAACGATAAAAGCATTTTAGGAGGATGAAATATTCATTCTGAAATACAGATAGTAAAACACTGACAGCATTCACAGATTCTAATGTGATGTTAGGTTTACCTTTGAATCCTTGCTGTCCTGGATGTCCAGGAGGCCCTGGTGGACCTGGTGGTCCAGAGATCCCACTTCCTCCAGCATAAGTCGACACTGTAAAGACAAAATAAATACAGTGACCGTATATCACACTGTGCATTCTCCATGAATACCCTCAGCACTTAATATAAAATGTATTTGATTATTTATGGTCAGTGTTAAACGTAAAAGGGGCCGACCTCTGTCGGAGCTTCCTGGTCTTCCTGGAGTACCGGCCACACCTTGCTGTCCTTGTTCACCTGAGGCACAAATTATCAATTACATTTAATGATGCTGGAAAGGTCTGCTCACTGTGCACTGTTACATTACAGCAGTTAGTGCAACAAATACAGACGTAGTAAGTAAATGATGTAAATATGAATGACACAAACCTTGAAAGCCCCTTGGTCCTTGAGAACCTATAATAATAATAGAGAGGTCACGATGAAGTGCGAATAGAACTAAAGAAGTGGAGTTGGTTTTAAATAAATTAAAAAGAGGCTCAGACCACCTCATAAAATCTGATCACCTGATGATCCTTTAGGTCCAGGATGCCCAGGTGGTCCTGGTGGCCCAGTGTAATATGTCCCTGTAAGAAGAGCAGGGTTGAATCAGTGGTGTTACTTAGCGTGTAACCCATATCATGACAGAGCAAAGGTTTTAGATTATGGATCATACCAGAGCTGGACGAATGGCCTGAGTCTCCTCTGTCTCCTTTAGGTCCTTGTCTTCCATAACCTAAAAAGTATAAAAAAAAGGTTAAAGTTCTTCTCCTGGTTTTAATTAGACCACTGAAAAGATATCTTTGATTCCTTTAAAATCCTGTAAAAATGAATGGCTACACTAAGGATTAGAAGAATCACTTCAACTTGTAAATACTAACCTGTCGGACCCGGAGGCCCAGGTGGTCCCGGAGGTCCTTGTCTCGAATCTCCTGATGAAAACATTTTTTAAAACAGTCAGTGACATACTTTTTATCTTAGCAGGAGACACTGAAGGAGCAGAATGAGGTCATTCTCAAAATTAATAAAGATGGTCTCTTGCTAATGTTGTGACATGTTGCGTCTTATTTACCTGCACGTCCAGGTGGCCCAGGAGGACCTGGTGGCCCTGGTAGGCTAGAAGATCTTGAGGCTCCACTTTCTCCAAACTGACCTAAACCGGAAAACAAACACGTCTACTTTAAACCAATGGACTTTACTCTGATCTGTAGAAATGGACAAACCAGGGTAAAAGTGTAGCAATGTCTTCATGCGTGTACAACTTGAACCTTTGCTTATTAGCTGCCATTGTACAAGAAATAAAATAAATGCTGAATGTGAATTTGCACCATTTTTTCTAAAGTTTCGAACATTTTCTTTTGTCCACCATGTTTCTTTTGTGTGAACTCCACACCTCAGCTAGTTTTGTGCCAAAATGTTTGCAGAATTTACACAATGTTCTTTTGACTTGAGGAGGCATTCACGTGAATTTTCCCCATGAAGAAGCTGTTTTTCCTGATTGTTCTGACACCACATGAATATAATATAAGACAGTTTTGTGCGATAGATGGGTTTAGACACCTGTCTGAAGTCTGAATATTAGTTAGATCGAGGCCACTGGCTATAGCATAAATGTTAAACCGATTTTATTGCTTATAAATGCAACTTTTCATTTGCAAGATCAAGATTGTGTTCTTTTATTCTCTGTTAAATTGTATATACTATATTGCTTTAGATGCAGATGATGTTATATGACAGGTGCAGCAGGTTATTTCTCACCTCTAAAAATACTATATATCTATAGTAATATATAAACAATAGTACTCACTGTCAGCTCTGGTTGAACTTATAGTTTCGGTCCTTCTCACAGTTGATCCTTGTTCTCCCTGGTCTCCCTTATATCCTCTGTCACCTTTAGGACCTGTGAGAACAAACCAAATGCAGCATTGATTAGACATGGTTTACATTCTGAGGGCTGAATATCCCACTACAAGAGAATCAAAGTGCGATGACCTACCAGACTGGCCAGGCAGACCAGCAGGGCCAATTGGACCTGAGGACAGAGGTCAACATGACAGATACATCATTCAATCATTAAAAATGCATACAGTTAGGGCATTATGCAGAATGCCAGGGACATCATTAAGCTACTTTCTGTGCTGTTGAGGGTCAGACCTGATAATCCAGGAGATCCTGCAGGGCCGGGGGGACCAGAAGGCCCAGGTGGTCCTGGGATGCCGATAGAAGCGGAACCAGCTGAGAAGTAAAGCGATGGTCAGATATGTACAAACAAAAGTCCAATCAATGAAACATTAAACTACATTAAAATATTTATCACATTCTGTTACCTGCATTGATGATTCTGCCTGGTTGACCAGTTTCACCTAAAAACAAACAAACACATGCTACATAAGATCCAGAGTTTGATAATCAACAGCACCAACACAGTGTCCTTTAGAAAGCTGCAGAAGACCCTCGAGGCCGAGGCAGGAGTCGTACCTTTGGTTCCAGGTTGTCCTGGGTTTCCTGGTATCCCTAAAAGCAAGATGAAATTACATTTTAGTGTGAGCGCATTAAAAGCTAATATACACTACAATGTCTCATGTGTTAATAGTCATACCTGGTGGTCCTTGAAGCCCAGGTACTCCTACAGGGGTGGGGGGTGTATTACAAAAGTATGTCATCATATTATCCACTGATGATAATGTTTTATATATTCAAAGATCATGTTTCATAGGAGCGACGTCATGTTCACTTTACCTGGAAGTCCAGCGTCTCCGGGAGGCCCAGCAAGACCCCTGAGTCCAGGGGGGCCGGCAGGTCCTTGGTCACCTGAGGGCCGAAAAGAAAACATGATTTATTAATGATTTTAGGATTATTATTATTATTATTATTATTATTATTATTATTATTGTTGTTATTAGTAGTAGTAGTATGTTTGGAAGAAAATATTTTTTTAGCTGGACATCCCTTCATTTTTTGTGTTGTGTAATTATTGTGTTCAATAGTAGTCAATAGTAAAGTTAATAATAGTCATTTACCTCTTGATCCTTTTGCACCATCTTGTCCAGACTGACCTGTTCATAAAAAGATGAAAATAAATAACATTGTTATATACTGTATAATGTGTGTTGCTTTATGAGCAGAAACCTCTCTTCTGCCCCCCTATGGAGGATCTAGTTATTGCCACTTAGAAATCTGTTGATTTCCTATAACATTCACCGTTACAGAAAAAGGATAAAGATAAGTGAGGTATAAAGTTTATCAAGTGTTTAAAGTGTAGAATTAAACTACCAAATGATTATTTTAAGAAAGAAGAGGAAAAAATTTGAGATACTCTGTGAATAAATACATTATCTGAGGTTGGAGGTCTGGTAACTTACCCATTGACCCTTTGGATCCTTTCTCTCCAGCTGGTCCGTGCATTCCTGATAAACCGGGGTCACCTGAGGAGCGACAGAGCAGAATTAGAAAACTCATATTGCTGTTCGATGTACGTAACATACCAACAAATACAGTTTAATGGACAAAGACCGATTTCACTGACCTTGCATGCCTCTGACACCTTTCTCACCAGTTTCACCTGAAATAAACATTTAATTAAAAACACTGACCACACAAGACAAGTCACATGAAAACACGATGAAGTTACAACAAACCTTTAAGTCCTTGAAATCCAGCGAGCCCTCTGTCACCTGCAGAGCGACAGGAGAGACTGTGAGTGACCTTGAAATCAATTAACGGTGAATTTCACTGTGTTTAACTAACGTGACCCACCTTTAGGACCCGGTGGTCCAGCCTCGCCACGGAAACCCTGAGCACCAGGTTCACCTGTAAAAAACAGATCATGTAAAATGTAAGAGATGACGTCATGGTAACGCTAATAGTGTTTTATAGCTGGTGCTGTTACATTCAATTAAATAATGTTCAACTCAGGAGTCACTGTATTAAATGATATGAATGATAACAGGGAGAAACTGACCTGGTGATCCGGATGCACCTGGAGCAAAGATAAATCATTTTTAGACAACAACAAAAAAACTGTATAACATCAATTATATTGCAATATTATAAAAGCCTTATAAATAATATAATTATTATTATTAAATCCTTAATAATGATATTGAAAAATATAGTACTCATGTGGAATTAGCACTGGAATTACAGTCTATTACAGTCCATTAAAGACAGGAGAGACACAGCATATGTGCACTTATACAAAAGTAAAATCATAACTAAAACTATTTAACTCAGCTGAATGTTTTCATGTCTTAATCCTTTGTTTAAATTGTTTTGATTTAAATTTTGTTTTTTGGAAATGGATGGAATGAGGCTGCAACTAGACTGAGTGACTACGCTGCCACCTGGTGTTGGAGCACAGACTCTGCCAAGGAAGATCTGTTTTCATTGCCGTCTGTCTGCCTGTCTGCCTGTCTGCCTGTCTGCCTGTCTGTCTGCCTGCCTGTCTGTCTGTCTGTCTGTCTGTCTGTTTGTCTGTCTGTCTGTCTGCCTGTCTGTCTGCCTGTCTGTCTGTCTGTCTGTCTGTCTGCAGGATTACTGAAAAACTACTGAACTGATTTCCATAGAATTTTGATGAGGGGCGGGGCCTGGCTGAAGGTCCAGATAAACAGGCGGATTCAGGACTTCTTTCTTCACTTGGTATGCAGTAGGTATGAACTCTCCTCTCAGACAACTAGATGTTTGTGTTTGTCATTTATTTGAACATGAGAACAAAAGGGAACAGGGTTTATGTTGAGTGATCTCACCTTTTGGTCCAGCAGTCCCAACCCCAGAATCTCCAGGAGCCCCTGAATAAACCAAACACATCAGATCATGTAGCGACTCATTGTTACTAATAAATTAGCTGCTGTTAATATCACTAATGAGTGTAAAAACTGAATCTGAACCGTATCTTTGTCACCTTTCGTTCCAAAGCCTGGAGGTCCCGCCTCACCTCTGGGGCCAGCTTGGCCCTCACGACCCCTGAGACCCGGTGGCCCCTCCAGTCCGTGGTCACCTGATCAGAGGTTTTACATACAGACACTCACTCAATCAAAAAATGTTAAACAGGGAACTTGTAGCATGTAGTTTGACCTGAAGAGATCAGTGTACCTGAGATTCCTTTCTGTCCTTTAGGACCCTCAGGGCCTGCGTGTCCCAACGCACCTGGAGGACCTGAGGTCAAAGGTCACACTGAGTAAAACAGCATCATGACATCGCACAATAATCAACCAAAATGTAAAATACTGGTAATGTTCGTCATCTTTCCTCACCTGGAGTTCCAGGGTAACCAGAATCACCTGTGACAAGTGAAATATTTAAATAAGATGAGATCATGAAAATAACAGAACATAAAATATTTCTTGCATTAAATGTTTTCACAATAACAATGAAAATTAATGAATAGAAATAAAGCACAAGGGAAATAAGTTAAAGAAATAAATTATATTTTAATTTCACCTTTAGGTCCAGGAAGCCCTCGCTCTCCCTGCCCTGAAGATGCCAGAAAAGCTGAAAAGGAAAACAATTGTTCAGTGAACAGGCATCTAGTGTGAGAGTGTGTGTGCACATGCTTTGTGTGTGTCAGTGTATTCATAAAATATCTCTGTGTCGTACCTCTGAATGTCTGTGATTGCATTTCAGCTCTGAGCATCTGCTGGATCATCAGCTGAAGAGAGGCACCGTCAATGTGTCCTCCACTCACACCAGTACCAAGCCCACCACTGAAGCTGGTGCCTGTGCTGCCGGAGCTGCCACTGAAGCTGGTGCCTGTGCTGCTGGAGCTGCCACTGGAGCTGGTGCCGCTACCTCCAGCACTTCCACCACTGGCCCCACCAGCAACACCAGCACCACTGACACTACCGCTACCACTGCCAGCACGGGCACCACTGGTAGCACTGCCGGCACTGGCCCCACCAGTACTGGCCCCACCGGCACTTCCGGCACCACCATAGCCTCCCCCGTTGATACTGATATCATTGACACCTTCACCTCCAGTGCCGGCAGCACCAGTGGCAATTCCAATTCGTGTTCTGGTGCCTGAGCCTCCACCTCCAGCGCCCAGGTGTACTGTGCCGTCAGTGTTACTGTCACCTCCGCCTGCACCGAGCGCTAAGGTGTTGATGGAATTGGAAGAGCCTGACAGCTTACTGGTACGTCCTGAGAAGACAGACGACTCCAGGGAAGACACTCGATTCTTCAGCTTCCTCACGTCCTCAGCTGAGAAGAGGAAGTCAACAGTTGTTAAGACAGACAATACAGACAAGGAGCACACACTCGTTCTCAATCTGAAACATGACAAACTAATACAGTGTCTTCCACAGATTAAATTATAACTTTTCTATTCTTCTTTTTTACTGTAAATGTGATTATTATTTTTTATCTTTCACGTAAAGCATCTTGTGTAGATTAGGTAGATGTTAGTTTACAGACTTGCAACAAACAGACTGAAATAAATAATGAATTAATCAATTAGTCGACTGACAACTACTGAAATTACTTTGATTTGAAGTGGTTGTTCGGTTATGTTTTTTATAGCATATAAAAGTATAAGTATGCAACACAATCAGCACATAAAAAAAAATATGTGCATGTACAAAAATGTTTTGTGGCTGTAGAAATAGTTTATGTATTTGTAATTTGTAAATTAAAAAATTAAAATGTTTATAGGACTATGTTAAACAGTGAGGTTTCACAACGTCTGAGACACGAGACCCTGAAGTTACAGCTACAAACCTCAAGCTGCTGTATTTACTGTGAATGATCTGCAGTCAACTGACTTTACTGTCACTCAGGAACTGATTTAAAATATAAAATCAGAGGTTGTCAGGTTGTAAATGTTATTTCAGGCTCTTTTTGTCATATTTATTCAGGAGTAAATCCACATCCACAACTCTCCTGCTGCAAGAAAACAAAATGAAGTCTCTGATGTCATGCGGCAAAACTTTCTGGAGCTGCTCCAGTGGCAATAAATGCCAGACCGACTTCATGGCAGCGGGACAGTACCCAGAGGTCCAATCTCCAGGGAGAGGAGAAGGTTTCCTCCCCTCACAGCTCTTAGCAGCACAGTGAAATAATACTCACCAGCCTGTAAAAGCTGAAACACACATTTTATTGCTTCAAATCAAATGGTCACTCCCAGTCTCTACATTGCAGAGCAGCTCCAGAGAGAATCTCATGACTCGTGTTAAATCTCATAATGTTGCATCAAGTGAAACTCACCCAGCGCGATGAGGCCGAAGAGAAGTCCCAGCAGGAGGAGGGAGAGGAGGAGAAGGCCCAGCAGCCATTTCCACCAGGAGCAGCAAGCGTCGGAGCAGCAGCAGAATCCACCACCGCCGAAGATGCCGCTGTCCTTGTGGATCTCTGGAGACAAAATCCTCACATTCAAACTCTAAAATATCCATAATCATGTACATATTAACATACATGCAATGAGAAATACCTGCATAGGTGGCTTTGTCTTTCATTACAACTCCAGAGGATCCATCTGAGGAAGAGACAAATAAACATCCACGTTAGTTAAGTACGTTATTCCTTGTTGTTAGAGATGTTTTTGATGACCTGCACTCACAGTTGGACATCTCAGTCTTCATTGGAGCCGCCTCACCGTAGCTGGAAATAAACTTCTCTTTCTTTATTGAATCTCCCGATAGTGACCCTGTAAATATAGAAATACAACTTTTTTTTCACATTTGTTGTGATTGAGGAGGAAAACTGAAAATCCAGCCTTGGTTCACAAACTTAGGTCATGTAAATGTTAAGAAACCCCTGTTAACTTCTTGTTATTCCAGAAGGGGGCAGTGAAGATCTGACTCACCTCCTCCGACATGAACGCTGCTGCTGCTGGTGAACTGCTTCCCGCTGTCTTTAGCCAGAATGAACCCCTCTGCGTCCCTCTTGGCTGAAACGTTCTCTTTATCAGAGACCATGAACTTGCTCCTATTCGTTTCATCAGTTTGGGATCGAGTGACTGAAAACGACAACAAAAAAAGATGTGAATCATTATCATTTTTATAATTTGAGAATTATTTTGACCATGGTAACTTTTGTTTTTCAGATTAAAGAGGATTTCTGTTGTGGACTTTACCTGTAGAGACTCCAGAGCTGACGAATCCGCTCCCAGTTGACACATTCTTCTGAACGCCATAACCTGTAACACACAAACACAGATAAAGAGTCTTGTAAGGAAGGAAGATGCTACTTGCACAAAAATGTACAAAAAATATTTGACAATGTCAGAATATTGTGGAAAGTGTCAGAAAACAGGCTCCCATACCTCCAACGTTAGCGCTGACGTTGGCTGCGTTGGTGGTGAGCACGGTGCTGATGGCGGGTGCCAGATTGTTCTGAAAGCCGTAAACTGAAAACAGAGATACACAATCGACTTTATATAGACTTTAATAACAAGCAAACATAAGAGAGAAATATGATGCACTTGGAAGGTTTATATTTCAAAACAAGTCAAAACAAATAAAAGAGAAAAATAAACAAAAACAAAATAAATCTCACATTGGACATAGACACCAAAATAAAATTAACTATAGAAATGGTTTGAAGTTTGAATTGAAGAATGATAAACCCTTTAAAAGTGAATATATCTTAGTCACAGATTCAGAACAGTAATAATTGTGATTTTAAATTGTTTGTTTTGTCAAAAAAATTCACACAAAATCCCAAAATATTCAATCTTCAATAAAAATCATATAATCATCTTGTTTTAGAAGCTGGGAGAGTTTAGTTATGCAGAACTGTAAAACATGAGCACAATGAACTTTTTTGCTCGATTTCAACAACATATAGGTTTGAAAATGAGACAAGGATATAGATCTTAATGCGTGATGACATTCATAATAACCCTCAGTGTAAGACAAATTGTCTGTTTTGTTATTTTTCTTAAAAACACATCCTCCCCGTGTACAGAACATATTTGTCTAAATTTCGATGAGGTCGTCATAGTCTGCTTTATTAAAGAAGAGATATCTTGTTTTTATTTTCATTCCTCCATTACAAACAAGAACATTTCTCCTGCAGGTAACAGGTGGTGTTCACTGGACGCTGGTCTCACCTGACAGGGACGAGGGCGAGGTGGGGCCGAGCGGCGAGATTCCTCCAGACCTGTTGTTGGTGCCGACCTGGTACGAGTTGCTGCTGGTGTTGCCAGTGACCACCATGGCGGTGGGGGAGGGGAGTGTGGCGGTGGACCAGGAGAAAGATGGAAGTACAGCGTCCAGCATGTCATATTCACCTGATCTCATGCTGCCGCCGTACTGACCTGACCTCACACTGGTGTCGTACTGGCTCATTTTTACACCACTATCATACTGTCCTGATTTCAGGGAATCATACTGGACTGATTTCCCACCAGTGTCGTACTGTCCTGATTTCAGAGTGACATCATAATGGCCTGATTTTACAGCAGAATCAAACTGTCCTGATTTCACACCGGTGTCATAATGGCTTGATAACAGAGTGGCATCGTACTGGCCCGATTTTACACCAGTATCATACTGCCCAGATGCCAGACTTGTATTATACAGGCCTGAAGCATCAATGGTGTTGAATGCACCGGATCTCACACCAGAGCCATATGCAGAGCTCACTGCAGGAGAGAAAAAACACAAAGACAGAAATCAAGAAAAGTTCTTATTATATCTTATTTTCGTATGTTTTTCATTAAATTCTGATCAAATTACAATTTCATTCTTTGGTTTATGTATGTTAGATGTAATTTTATTTTATTTTATACTTTCGACTTTGTTCACCTGTTTTATTTACGTATTGCTATTTATTTACTTTTACACTTAAAATATTTATACTTAAAATAGTATTACATTTGATATTGCCCTCATTTGTGTTGAGGAATTTCTGTCCATCCTCACACATTACTGTATATGCCACTATATATTATGTATGTTGTATATTACACATTATATCTGTAGGCTTAACTATCCAAAAGGATGTGAACACTATACATGTAACATAGAGAGTGACAGCAATTCTAGCCAATCATGGATGTGCTGTTAGAATGGATGATGCAAGTAGAGATAGACTTGCGGGGTGACTATTGCTCGTGTTACTCTGTTGGCGTTTGTGTATTGTTTCACCTTCTGGTTTCCTTGATGCATCAAGTCTACATTCAAATCTTCTGCATAAGACATCAGCTGCTGCCTGAGTTCTCCTTTCACCAGCTTCCAGAAAACTTCCAGAACAATTTGTGACTCGCTCTGAGGTTTCTAATTTGTTTTCCCTTTTATGTTATGGGATTTATGAATCCTCGCTCTGGTCAAAGGCTAAAGGCAGATGATGTTGCACCTTGTACAGATGTATAAAGTCCTATGAGGCAAACTGTGATTTGTGAATATGGTCTATAGAAAATGATTGATTGATTGATTGGTTGATTGATTGATTGGTTGATTGGTTGATTGGTTGATTGATTGACTTTCAAATATAAAACATCTTTTCAATGTGTTGTCCAGAAGTACCAAGGAGATACTGGGTGTCAGACAAAATATAGAAGAGGAGTCTTCCAGGATTCTGGAAATATTCCATCTAAGCCTTGTATGACATTAGCAAAATGTCACCAAGGAGCTTATATGTCATGGGAGGTACATAGCGGGGCCATGTTAAACCATAAATCTCCAGGACATCTCAGGGACATCTCTGGAGACATTTTGTCTGTGCATGTGGAGTATGCGCTTGTGTGTGATTCTATACCCGACTGCGTGGCCACAGAGACGGTCTTGGCTTCCG
Source organism: Hippoglossus hippoglossus (assembly GCF_009819705.1). Classification (NCBI taxonomy): domain Eukaryota; kingdom Metazoa; phylum Chordata; class Actinopteri; order Pleuronectiformes; family Pleuronectidae; genus Hippoglossus; species Hippoglossus hippoglossus. The sequence goes on from NC_047165.1 coordinate 9,195,356, forward strand.
CGCTGGCCTTTTTAGGGACAGGCAGAGTGGTGGAGGCAGTTGACGAGCGAGTGGGGCTGACGCTGTTGGCGCGTCCCTTCAGCAGCTTCTTCACGTCCTCCAGTTCCGTCCCTGCAGAGCCACAGACGCACCAACAACACTCAGCAGATGTAATGCAGGGATAGCTCTGAGAAATTCATTGTAGTGTATGAGTTTAGTCTGAAAGTATCTCAGTACTGTAGTTTAATAAAAGTTTGATGTACTTCTAAGATCATGCTACTTCTACTCAACAATAATTAATAAAATATTCTATTTTATTAAATCTTTATTAAAACAAACACACAGGCCAAATAAGTGTACTAGAGTAAAGTGTAATGCAAGGTATAAGTACATCAATTATACTAAACGGAGTATTTAAATAAAAGTACTTGATTGCATTGCATGGCTTGTTTTTATGTTGCTATTTTAACTTCAGCAACAGAACTAAATTTTTGTTCCACCTCTGCTGAAAGCAAAGAAAAGGCAACAGGGCAGAACTAGACCCAGCAGCTGCGGTGGGGTGAAAGTGGCACAGAATGACTAACTGCTGTAAAGATGTGGATCAAATAACAGCACTTTTACATTTTAATCAGCAGGGGGAGCGATCAGCGTCTATAAAAGTCTGTCCCTCCACTGTTTTGCCTCAAATGGGACCAGTGACTCATGTGTGCCATTGTTGGCACCACAGACCTGCTCCTCAACGTCTTCCCCAAATAAACACTATTCAAACAAACCAATGAGCCGTACACTTTAAACCCCACCCGCTTCTCTCTCACTGATGTGCAGTGTATCTTCTGTCTGCAGCTGCACATGTGTAACTACTTGAAATTTCATGAACATCAGCAGGTACAGTAAGTGAGTGGAAGACAAAGAATGTCCCACATGTGATCTACTGAATACTTGGCCAAAGTATTTGACAGTAACACAATTCAGCTGAATAAAAATATTGCTCTACAGTGACCCCGCAATAAAGAATCCGAGCGGTTCTTTGCACGGACACTCTGGAATAAAGATGCTTTGTTGCTTTCTGAGGAATTGCGTAACCGACAGCGAGTGAGTCCAAGGGGTCTTACATCTGCCGGCGGTGGGAGAGGCACTTTGTAATCTGGCTCTGATCGCGCTCTCTGGTAAAAAAAAAGAAAATCACAATGGAAGAAAGGAATCCAGATTTATTCAAATGAAAGTCAGGACAATTAAAAGTCACGTGATGCAGAAACTATTACTGAATACCTCTGCTTTCGCTCCTCCCTCTTGCACTGCTGGAGCCTGAGAAGAAAAAAATGGGAAGAATACATGTAAACACAGAGACATCTTGGAGATAAAGCTGGAAAAACATTGAGCGACAAGGAAGTGTTCAATCCCATACAGCTGTCACTCTCACTTACAGTAGTTCCCATAGTCTTTACGAGTAAATTCTGGGGAGGAATTTGCACTGGAACTTCCTAGAAGACAAAAACACAATCGTTTAGCAGAAATACAAACAGCTCCCTTGTGCCGCAGTTTCCTTCATTTTGTAAATGTTCTGTATCAGACGCTGCCGATGCCAACTGTGCACCGCCTGTGTTATTAACAGGATCTCACCGTCATAACCTCCCGAGCGGCTGCTTATGATCGTCCTCTCTCGGAAACCTGGCGACAGGCCTCCTGATGAGCCAGCGGCATGCGCTCTCCTGCCACCCCCAGACGAGCTGGACCTGACCTTTGACACCGAGCCCACGAGGAAGCCTCCCCCGCTTCCTGCTCCTCCTCCTCCTCCTCCTCCTCCTCCTCCTCCGCTTCCGTACCCATCTCCATCCAAGAAACCCCCCAGTCCTCCATCGCCTCCCCCTGAGGAGTCTCCCCCCAGGTAAACTCCTGAGGAGGAGCTGTAGCTGTTGGTGTTCACACCTACAGAGGCTGCAGGGACGATACAGACCGATTCATTTACAATTAACTTCTCCACAGCAGGAAGGCACAAACAGCAACAGGCCTCAGCCACAAAGAAGTCACCTTAAAAGTAACTGAGTACTTATACTCAAGTGCAAAGTTGAGGAATAGTAACATTAACACTAACATTTGGTGATTAAGATCAGATCCTTTACTTAAGTAAAAGTACAAATACCCAAATGTAAAAATACTTCATTCCAAATAAAAGTCTTGTGTCAAAAGGTGTACGAAAGGTGAAGTAGATTAACTTGAGTAAGAGTACTTGAACCATGTGGTGATTGTTAAAACTGATGCATGTGTGAGCAGTATTTTACAGATGTAGACTCTCCATGTGGAGCTGGTTTTAAATACTTTATAGCGTTTTTTTAAGTGTAGTCCTGTGGTTCCCAAACTCTGAGTCTGTCCTCAACAGAAGGTCACAGGATAAATCTGAGGGGCCATTTTCAAAGTTTGGAATTTTCTCTCATCCTCGTTTTCTTTTGCTAATCTTTGTTTTGTTACTTTGTGTAAGCAGCCTTTAACCACAGATAAACAAAAGAAAATGGATGAATCAATTTAATATTCTACTATTCTAAATCGGGCTAAAACTTCTGCTGATTATTTTCTTGCTCACTTCATTGACTGCATTCATCATAAATGTCTAAAAAAAGCAGTGAGAAATGTCCATCACAGTTACCCACGGTTCAAAGCAACATTTGATCAGATGTTTTATTTTTACAGCCCAAACCTGAAAATGATTCAGTAACTGTGATTTAAAACCGGAAAAAACTGTCATATTTGACGAGCTTAAACCATTAAAATGTTTGGAAGCTTTTGAATGAAAAATGACTTAAATGAGTAATCATTTTAGCGGTCCTTGACTTTTTTTTCTACAGCGCATAATGTTTTAAAAGTTCTTTATTTTGCGTGTTCAATCTAAATTTGTAAAGAAACCTGTAACAGATAAATGTAGATAGAATTAAATTGCCATAAAATGGAAGTAGCAGAGTAGCACAAATTTATACTTGTAAAAAGTACAAGTATTTAGTTACATTCCAATTCTGTAAAGTAAATATTTACTAAAGTGGCTCCACCTCGGGCAGCTACAACAGTAAAATACTTCTTGCATCAGTAATATCAGTGTTATTCTACATTACAGTCTGACACCCACATTTCTGTATTGAACACTTTTAACATTTAAAGCTTTTGAATATATGGTTCAAAATATATACTTCTACTTTAGTAACAATGATTAACTTGACAGTTTTTAAAAAGTTCAAAGCTTTACCCAAAAGCCAAAGTTAGTTTTAGCTTTTTGTTCTAGTGGGCGTTGTACGTTTGTTTTAAGACAAATGCAGGACTTCCTAATTTTGGTCTTTGGTTGGAAATGTGCTCTCACATGAGGAGAAATAAGTTCCACTGCTGTTCTGGGTTAAGACATTCTTCTCCAAGCCCAGCCCACCAGCACTGCTGGACATATTCCTGTGATTTGATCCGCCGGTTCCCTCTAGCAACGAGAAGACACACAGCAAAACAAGAGAAGCAGTTACTCATCGGGAACTTCCTCCAGAGACGCTCGGCTATAATTATTGTCTTATGCCTTTAAGTTTACTGACAGTAATTAAAGTGAGTAGGACTGAAAGGAAGAGACACTCACTTGGAGGGAGGGAAGTCAGTCTCCTAGTGGTGGTTATAGTTTCTGTCACAACTGATGAAAAGAGAGAAAATTATTAGTCTGTACACACACGGCACGTTAACTCTGATTCCTACATATCATTTAAATGTCCACATGTTAATCCTGATTGGCAGGTGCTGAGTGGAGTGTTGAGTGACACGCAGGGTGATGACTTTTACACTTCCAGAGCGGAATTTATGTGACTAAGAGATAATGCTTTATATAGCAGCTAAAAGCCACTACTGAGAACGCCACTATCAGGTTACTGATCTTTCTTCTACAGGACTAACGTTTGTCTCCTTAGCTTCTCCGGTTACATATTTAAAACTGATTTACATTATAGCCACACCCTTAAGGATTAATACTATCATCATTTAAATAACGATAAAGCATTAAAGTATGCCGATGATTTATTAGAGAGTGAACACTTTCAACTTTTTCTAAGTCGCTGTGTTTAGCCTTTAAACGCTCACAAATAAAAAACGTAAACAAAAGTACATAAAGATTTAAGGTGTTTAAGTATAATGTAGCTGAAAGATGATACGTCTTTAGTGGTGCATCATGGACTCCACCTGTTGGCAGCCATAAGTGAAGGCTGTGTAAAGATGATGAATGAGGACAGTAAAATAGCTGTAATTAGGTGAAACGTGGCTATTTTTAATCAGACATGAGTGAGCAACTACTTGTTTGTTAGATGTTGTGTCTGTTTACATGCGTGGAATAAATAAATAAAGAGCAAAAAAATTAAACGGAGCTTCCGAAGTGATTTTAATTGTTGACAAACACTGTAGAAGTAATAAACACAAATAAATGTCCCTACAAAGGTAAACAACTGCAAGATAAAGTGCTTTAAACCATTTTATATATATTTGAACTGATTATAAATGTAAAGTTGAACGGCTTCAAGCAAAGAGTTACTTCTAATAAGCTTTTACTTTGTACATTGTACGTTTACATTGTACAGATTACTTTCTATTTTTCATGTTACCTTGTGTTCATATTGTATATTCACTTACTTCCTTATTTATTACTCTTATTGAGTGTCTACTTTCACTTCCCCCTTGGCTGCTGTCACACTGTTAGTCAATGTTTTAAATGACAACTAGATTATTTATTAAATTGTGCCCCTATAAACAAGATTTTATGGAAATGTTTTTTACATTTCTGAAAGCTGAGTCCATGTGGGTTTGTTTATTCTGTTTCATATTCAAGTTAACAGACTAAACAGAGAGATACATTCGGGTTTATTTGGATGAAGTAACACATTCTTGTCAAAATAAAGCCAAACCTTATAAATCACACTAAATTAAATGCAGAGTACATTCAAAATAAATATCGACTAAATCATCAAATCAATCAACTACATTTAATATGTGAATCTTTTCTGGGGTGTCACAGTTTAGATTTTTACTTTGACGTCACACTTACTGGAACTTCCCAGAGCTTTCAGTCAAACCCAGAGGCAGATGGAGTTTGATCAGTTGTCATGGAGATAGTTTGGTTATTGTCATGAACTTAAAAGTTACATATATATGGTATTTCAAACATTATCATAGCAGCCTCTTCTCTAAGTAAAGACACGGTGTTGTACTGTAAACACACCTGCCCACCATGGTGCTGTAAACCAGGGAACACAGTGGCTGCACCTTTACATCAAGGCTCTAACCCTTTAATAAAGTGTGGCTATGCAAACAATGCTCGCCATGCTACATAGCAGCTTATTGCTCTGCATGCCAGTTCGAGAGATAGCTGCAAGATTGACAGCCGCCCTGAAATGAGATTTAACGCCGTGCGTTTACCAACTGAAGTGTCTGACATGGAAGATCTGACAGTGACGGGGGCACAGACCAAGCGTCAGACACATGAGATGTTGTTGTTGTTGTTGTTGTTGTTGGCTCTATTGTACACAGTTTAGCTTTTTTAGTTGTGTTCACTGGGCTTCGTGACATACACCGATTTTACAGACAACACCTTGCTGAGATCTCGAAGGGAGGTGGGAGGTGTTTCTGAGGTTGAAATTGTCTGAGTCCGAGATGATGTGCGACACCTAGTGGTAATAGATATCATATATAAAAGCTAAACGACATCCAAACCCTCTCCATGAACGCTCTGGAAAAGTTTCAGCCAGTGAATCTTACTATTTCTGAGATCAATAGGACCTTAAAGCTCAAATAGTTTTTTAGGTCTATGGAAATACTCTGAAAAGAGAATTTTGGCATTTGTGTTGTGGATTACTTTAATAGGGAAAAACAATTTAACAGGGGAAAACAGCCTGAATACTCTCATTTATAGCATTAAAGTGATTCAGAATCTACTACATGAAAGATCCATGTAAACCCCTTTGTAGCTTTGTTTTGAAAAGAGCGGTATATAGATTAAGTTTACGGTCATTACCATTATTACTAACATAATGTACGTAGCTAGTTGAACATTGCAAAATACAGAAGGGGAAATGACTGAAATGAAAGGTCATTTCAGGTCATTCATCATGGAATAGAGGCAGATAATTAAGATTTATTTAAACTTTATTTAAAGATTTGTTCTGCAGCCTGTTGAGTTTTCCTGGATTCAGTTATAGATAATATAAATTCCATTTCAATTTCATTCTGCCTCCTCACTCCTGTCCTCCTCGTCCTCCTCCTTCCTTTTAGGGACTTCTGTTTGCTTCGGGGCCGAGGCTGAACACTAACAGTCATCAGTATTCACACTTTTACTGCCGTGACTTTTAGAAGAGAGACTGAGCAGACAAATCAATGCGTAAAAGGCATCTGAAAACCCACTTGTGTTTTGACCCTCCAACTTTGTTTACTGTTTCCGAACCACATGATCTCGTCTCTGTCTCTTGTTTTCTCTCTCTCTCTCTCTCGCCTCTTTGCTATAAAACCACGGGTGTGAAAAGTGCTACACTAATTTCTTTTAGTAAAAAACAAGAGGTGACCATGAGGACAGAACGGCTGATTACATGTTTGTCTTGGTTCGCGTCAAACACATAATCAGACATTCCTTGACCTCTCCATCCTGTGTTGGGCCGAGATGAGCTGTCCTTATATTCAGCTATGATGACTGCAGGAGGAAAAACCCAGAGGATGACTTACTCCCTGAGAAATGGTGCAGCCATGCCGTAATGTTAGTGACAGTAAAGACCCCGAAAGAAGAGAGACAGAAGCGTCACCCAAGAGAATGATGCAGGAAGCTAAAAGTGTTTTGGAGTCTTTAGGCTCAGATTTCCTCTCCACCAGTTGGTCATTAAATAAGAAATAACAGTTTTATATCTCTTAGATCTGAGGAAATGAGATGTTGTTTTTAGAAAAGATTCGGCAGAGATTTTCAAATGTATTTTTAACACGAAGTAAATTAAAAATAATTTCCATTGTATTCATGTTACTGTTGACATTTGACCTAATAAAACCCAAAGTATCTGCATTCATCTACAGGTTCGAGTGTTTTTTTTTTCTGAATTGTGTGAATCGGCCCTTTTACTGCGTTTTTAGTTTTTGTTTTTTAACGATCGCTTTGTTTATTGTTTTCAAAACCTTATAAACAAAAGGAGAAGTCTCACCCCTTTCTCCTGACAAGTCTCCTGAGTAGTCCATCTGTCCCGTTAACTCGTCCATCCCATCTTATCTGGTGAGATGATAAACCATGATGATAAACCATGATAAACATTGGCCACGGTCATCCATACTTACTGAGCAAACTGTAGTCAAAGGCCTGTTTATCCTTTGACGAGTAACTGTGGTTAAATGGCATTTTAACAAACATCTGATGGGAGAAGGGCAAAAAAAAAAAAAGTCCAGCATGTTGCCAAGAACGAGTTGGGTTTATGACCAGAATGCTTTTCGTCGAATGTTTACTGCATCAGTTTGAGGTTTTATAACTCTGAAGACGGAAAAACAGCATCACACCAGTCTCATGACTTTATAAAATCACAATCTAATACTGTAGTAGATCCAGAATTCCCTCAGAACAACTTTAAATGATTTTAATAAAGACATCTGCAGGAGTCACCTTAAAAAACATTCCAGACAAGTGAATAGTCAACGCCACAAGAAAGGCCCCAGCGGGTATAAAAAAGCATCATTTACAGATTTCAATAGACTTTGTATTTACTTTGGAGTCTTTTGAAGAGCAAACTAACAAAAGGACAAAAGAAGCCATTGGATCAGTGCACAGCTCTGAAAGACCTTCCTATCGCCACACCCATGCCGTGGACATTTAACCGAATGTGGCTCATCTACAGAAAACATATACACACTTTCATTGTGAAATTTGACATTAAGAAAAGCAGAGACACTCCCAAATATGACATTTCCCCCTCATTCCTCAAATCCTCTGGTGCTGAAATCACATTTTTCAGCCAGTGAAGTGCAACAATCTAAGTTTCTCTAAGTTTATTTGCATTTCTCAGTAAATCCAAAGCTTTACTAAAGCTCGCACAAAGCTCTGTAACTGATCTTAGCAGCAAAGATAGACTAAAAGGACCCTCTCACTAAAATCTGCATGGGGCCATCTCCTGCAGTATATTTAGAGGGATGCAAATAGCCCAGCAGAGAAACCTGTAAAACTATCCAAGTGTCTATAGATACCAGCGGAAGAAAAATGATCCCAAAAAACCCCCTGCTGGGTTTTACAGACAGGCAGATATGTCACCTACTTGCGGCTTGTAATTTATAGCCCGCAGTAAACTGGACTTTGCGCAATTCCATCCATTAAAATACATCTGCATGCGCAAAAAAAGGAAGTTGCCAGCCCATCACCAAACTCCAAAGGAGTGCAGTTGTTAGTGACAGAGGCGCAAAGAGCCATGTGGGAAGGAAACAATCCAGCGAACACAAGTTTAAACACAATTAAACAGATAAAAGAGTTTCCAGGTCCCGGGGATCCATACCTGAAGCCAGCTCCAACAACAAACACCCAAATCCTGATCCCTCTCCCAGAGACAAGAGCGACTGATCCGGTCCACGGGAGGAGGAAGAATAATAATAATGCGTTTTGAAGAGTTGAACTTGATGCGTGCTGGTGGTGGAGGAGGAGGTGGTGGGTTGTTCTTAAAGTCCTCCGTCCTTTTGTGTCTTGACTTTCCCAGGGCAAGTCAAAACACAGATTTGGGATTTGGACACCGGTCCCTGCACCGCGCCCCTCAGCGCTGGAGCTTTGGCAGGCTGGTTGTTAATATGCATTTAAATAAAACAACGCCTGAAGGAACCAATTATGTTGTCAGAGACAGATAGTCGACTGCGGAGAGGTGAACTCCTCCTCCTCCTCTTCCTCCTCCTCCTGTTGGTGCTGCCTCACCACTTTTCTAAACTGGCAAAGTTTTGGAAGGAGGTGTACTTTTTTGGGGTGGTGGGAGTTTTTCCTTTTGTTGTTTTTCTTTTTTTCTTTTCAGATTGAAGTGTGGGAGTGGAACCATTTCAGGGTCTGCTGGGCTATTGTGAGCAGTAAATCCCTCTCACTGCTGCAGCTGGAACACATCTGGAGCCCATATTGGAAGTAGAAGCGGAACATTTAGAATGTATGGTTCCAGCCACTTATTACATAACCAAACAGTATTTTTACCACACATGCAGAGTCTTTCAGAGACAAAAGAGCAGGGAACTCTCAGTAACTGACTCTAATCCTGCAGTTTGTTTGTGCAGCTCTTGAAGGATGTGTTTATTCAGATTAGGGAATCATCCAGATGATTATCTCTGGAAGAAGCAGCATCAGTCTGCACCACAAGCACATGAACTCCCATTTGAGGGAATACACGAGCTGTTTTTAACTGGGTGACCATAATATAACTTTCCTATCCATTCATTTTACATTTATGCAATTTTGAGCCAAATTAGATGCTTTATTCTTCCACTGGCAGCCACAAGCACCAGTAGGAGCCCTCGCCCGCCACACCCTGCGTCGACATCCACCCACCCTGCATGACTCACAGCGAGCATGACTCCAATCTGCTGCAGCGATGGAAACAAATGGCCCCAAGGATAGTGTATAGAGAGAAGGAGCCGCTCACTCACATCTATGTGCGAGGTTAAATAATGCCAAGTCTAACAGAAAAGGAGGCCTGGTTTTAAAACTCCAGACTCAAGAAGGAAAAGTAGTGGAAAAGGAGTGAACAAGACTGTGTAGCCATTTTGGATAAATCACACTCGTGTTTGTGTTGAGGAGAAGAGCTTTACAGATAAGGGCTCATTATTTCTCTGGGGGAAGGTTTCAAAAGTGACCAAATGAGGTGGGCAGCGAGTTTATACACAGCAAAGACCTTAATCATAGGTTTCTTAAGATCATGAGACATTGACAATGAGTCAATGTGAAAGTGAATCTTAGCAGGAGAGAGTTGTACAGGAACCATCAGTTTATAGGCCTAAGAACATAATTCACATAAGAACTGATGGAATAAACAGATAATGTCGGGCTTCGGCGGAGGACATTCTTGATTATAGTTAACCGGGGTCTCAACTGATTTTAATATCATTTTATTTTAACTTCTTCCACAAAAACACAAAAAAATCTATTTTCTATGCTGAGCTTCCCAATGTTTTTATTCACTTTACAAAACTGCAAACATATCCTCAGATTTTCAGTTTTCTTGTTGACTGAACGTAAATTTAGAAGTTTTGTTCATTTCAAATTAAACGATTTTATTTTCAGATGACTTTGGAACTCATAAACATGAGTTCTTCTAAGTTGAGGATGTTTAATTGAAAAGAGAATGTGTTGATTGGTGTGATTTCTGAAAGGAATGCAAGTTTTACTTCATTTTTAGCAGTAATATTATTTATTACTTCACTCTTTGACGCCAAAAGAAAAAGCGTCTCTCACTCAGGGGGATATTACAGTAACACAGCAGTTAGTGGGCTACAGTTCAAATTGCTATTTCGAAAGCATCATATGTTTTTCAGTTATAGTTCTTTTTCACAGAGAACATTTAAATAGGTCAAATGGGAAAAGCACAGATGTAAATCATAGAATTGCACATCAAAATTTCCAAAACAGAAAATACAGTAATAATCAAAGGCAGCTCTACATTATTAAGTAATTTTGTGGCTGTGTCTTGTCGACGGGCCCCGTGTTTAACTCTTGTCTGCAGATCTTTATCACGCTGCCATCTAGAAATCATGTTGTGTAAGAAGATAAGGAAACCTTCGCGGATGAGACACTGGCACAGCATGAAAGGGAAAGTCTCCGACAACAACAGCAACACGTAGAATCACCTGTGAATCAAAAACAATCAACTAACCTTATATACAAAACATTATAACCCATGAAAAGAAGTGACCTGACTGCAGTCAATCACTTCTTCACTATAGATAGGAGACAATCCAAGAAGCTGATGTCAAGGATCCGTTGTGTTTGATACAATCTCTTCCTTACAACATATTCCTCGACTTACCGTGTTACATTAATGGGTACGACAGTGTCTTTAGAGCCCTGAGGCCTGTATGTGCGGCCACCATTCACACCTGATAAAAGCTGGCACCCACTGTCAGTCTCACATTCCCTCTCTAGATTCTATAAACCTGAACCACCATCACAGTCATTTCATGTCAACTATTCACAGGTTTAAAAACACCTCCTGACTCAGACTCAGTAATTATCTCCAAACCTCAGACCTGAAAGATTCATCCATATAAAATGTTTTAAAAAATAGAGAGAGAAATCTTAGTTCCCCAGGGTATGAAATATCAGACAACTCCTGACATTCAAGCCTGGGCAGGATCACGGTTTTGATGCACACCTTTTTCCTCGTGGCAAAAAAAAAGAAGACACAATTAAATAAATTCTGGATATCAGCACAAGTCTGAAAACAAGCCTGAACTTACAATGAACAGGGAGTCTTAAAACAAATCCTTTAATAGAGATGAATCAACCGATGAGTAAAGCTGAATCACAAATATGACTGGAGGCTTTTAACAGAGGTAACCAGGGAGCACTCGGTCAACACTGGACCCATGTGTCCACGAGATCACAGAGAAATCCCCTCTACGCTTCATTTGAGGTCTTTATTTGGTGAAACAGTGCAGCTGGATCAGTGTTTCTCATTTTAACCTCACGGGAACAATCCACCTCTATTCTCCAAAAAATCTTTTATTTATGTATTTGTTTTAATTTACTAAATCATTGTTATTATTCCTCTCGGGTGTATTGTACAAAAGCATATTGCTGCCAAGCCAGAAAAAGAAGAAAAAAAACGGGTCAGTATCACGTTATTGTGTAAAATGTATTGCATTATACCATGATAACTTAGTTTTAAAATAAAAATGTTCATGTTAAATCATAAAATCTATACTTAAAATGATGTATTGAAGTACTAAGTACAGTATCTGCGGTGCAAAATGATATAATAAGTTCAGAAAAATTGTTTTGTTCTATTTTAATAATGTATTTTTTTGTGTAGCTTCATCAAAACAGGAAGTAAAATCTTCCTGGAGTCTGGTGAGAGTGATTTATTGAAAACATGTAGTTTTTGCTGTAACCTATTTAGCTTCAACAACTACAGCTCCCATGATCCTCTTCGGTGGCGCGTCATTGAATTCTGTCCAATCGTTGACTTTGGAGGTAAAAATACGGAAAAACAGAAAAGTCTCGCATCGCTGACACAGTTTTGTATTTTCTGTTTTGAGATAAATCGGATGGTTTCTCCCGGATGAAAGCGACTGCGTTCATTAGTTCTGGTAGTTTAGTTTGTTTGCAGGTGTTTGTTGAGGAGTTTTGTGACTCACGTGCTTTGATAACACTCAGTTTACTCGGTTACCGTCACGGTGCTGTTGCTGTAATCTGAATGAGACGATCGATTCCCCCGATGGAGATCACACCGAGAGCAGCAGCTAAAGTGAAATCAGTGTATCTGTCACCGTGTGATTCAGTGGAGTCAAGTCCCGGTGAAGACAAACAGGAGAAGGTGAGTGAAGTGTCTCATGTACCTGGACTGTAACTGTAAACAACAACCTTAAAGCCTCTGATCTCAGTTTCCTCCAAAGGCCTCAGAAGGATTTAAAAAGTCAAGTAAAGTTTATACAGTCAGAGGCTCATGTCCCCTGAACTCCAGCCCTGTGTTTGTTTTAGGCCTGTTCAGTTATCATAGGTAAAGTTAATTGATTATTATACTGATCATTATTAATATATAATCATTTAGCACTGACATAAATATCAACTGATGCCCATATTTGATAACTAAGCTGTCAGCTGGAGCCAATCCCAGCTGACATTGGGCAAGACTTAGGGTACAACCAGGACAGGTCGCTAGCGTACAACAGGGCCAACATACTGGGACAAACAACCATTCAGTAATTAACCACACTCTTATGACGTTGGACTGTGGGAAGAGAAAACTCACACAAACACTTGTGGAAATTTCCAAGTCCACAATCTGGTTTGGCTCTGCCCCTCAACGCAAAAAGGCCCAGAGCAGCCAGGGATTCCAACCGGAAACCTGCTCGCTGTTAGGGCGATATTGCCAACCACTACACCACTGTGCCACCCTTTTATGAAACATGAAAGTAGGCACCCTTTGTGTGTGATGGTAGAAAACATCACATAGATCATTATCATCTGGTAATGCATCATCTGCTCTTTCATTCACTCATTATCCCTCCAGCCTCATCAAAAGCTGAGTTCCTCTCTGAGGGAGAGGCTGAAGAGATCGAGGCGCTCCTTCACCTCGCCCTCCTCCGTGGCCAAACGACTTTGTGTTGATGATGACTCGGAGGAGGGCGGCCGACATGTTTCGGCAGATTCCCAGAAGACCGTTAATAATCCTCCACTCATCACCGTGCGCAATGTTGATGTAAACAGAAAGGACACGAGATCAGGGAGTGAAAGGTTTTCTGGACCCATTCCCGAACCAGGGCATGCTCCTTCTAAAGACTTAGCGCAGCAACGAGACCAACTCAGGAAGGAGGTTAAAGACAAGATGGAGACCCTGCGCAGACTCAAGCTGGTTAAAATGTACCGAAGCAAGGTAACAGCCTGGGCTCCTCCAAGCATGAACACAAGGGCATTTATTATGTTAACTAGACTAAAACAGTGATTTAATTTGTTTGTCTCTCTTCCTAGAATGATTTAACGCAGCTCCAGACCTTGATCGACAAGTGGCGAAGTTGTGCTCAGGATGCTCTCTGTAAGCTCCAGCCGGACGTCCTGATCGAGGGACAGAAGGGCAGCCTGTCTCAGCTTATTGACCTCTTTGGTCTGGAGGACGGCATTCTGCACTTTGACCGCACATCGGAGGACTTCACTTTCTAATCATTTCTTCTGAAGCACGCGCACAAGAAAATATTTATATCATCCGTGTACAAAAACACGCCAGCTGAAGGATCACATTTCAAATATGCTTTGTTAATTTATTGCTTTGTTCGTTGCTGCTACAATTGTATTCACAAGTTGAGTTGTAGATTTTCATGTTTTCAGTTTACTTGTGAAGAGAAGTGTGAATAAAACCCTCAGTTATGTGTGAAAGAGAAGGTTTTGCTCAGTTGTGTTTCAGTTGATCCAGTGAAGGAAAGCTCCTCATCCTCAGACGCTCAAGTTCTGACTCGAGAAAAACCAGATCTTCCATCTGGGCTCTGGTGAAATCCTTCAATTTCTTCTGCTGAGCGATCACCCGGAAGCTGTCCTCTGTTGTGGCTGCCAGATTCTCCTCAGAATCTAAACACCAAACAAGCCAGTCAATAGTCAGGGGACGGTCTAAAAACTCCTTTTGCTACGTGCTTAATTAGATGTGAAATTACTGTTTTATTACCTGCTGAATCATGGATGTGTCTCCTCTCCGCCACAATCACCCGCATTCCAGGGTGCTGCTGCTCTAAGATTTTGTTCCTCTGTGCTTTCTTCGCTGCCTGCTTGTTGAGATGCTCAATCTCTTTCATGCGTTTCTGCACATTGTGTTGATGAGTCTGGGAAAAGAGTAAATAGGAATTTTAACTTAGAGAGCACAAAAAAGAGGTGATTGAAGAGATCACGTCGTTAACTTTCTCTGTTACCATTTCCTGGAAATCGATTGTTTTCGCCAGGGTGGAAACTTGCTTGGACACGAGACCTTCTCGATCTGTCTCGTTGAGATACTGAAAGAAAAAAGAATAACTGACATTTATGAAACTCAAATTGAAAAGAGCACAAAGGAGCCGCAGGCTACTCTTAACTCTTTTTCAAAAAAATATCCCGCAAGAGACAAATCTAAAAAATGTGCAGGATCATTCAGGATATGTTTATATTCAAAGTTTCAGGGGCCTGAACAATGACAGGAAGCTGCGTGCCCAACACAGCAGACACTACCTGAACCCTTCCCAGAGGAAGCTGGCATGCAGGCCTGGAAACATATTGTGTGTGCCATGCCCATGGATTTGCCCAAAATAAGAGGATGGATGACTCATTTGTTTTTTTATGTATTTCTTCATTATTATTCTTCATTATTATCCACCAGTCAGTTCTTGAATATGTCTGAATCAAGAAGTGTTTTTTCATGCGTATCACTTGGTTAAACGGCTGCAACCAGGAGCAAAATATTTTCCCGTCCACTTCTCTGCTGTGTATTTCATTTAACTGCCTCCTCGCTCCTTAGATCTACATTCTCAGTAAGGTGAAGTAGACCAGCTTTCCTGTTTTCCTAGAATTTTTTATAATTTGATAAACACGCCTTAAGTTTTAAGAGGATAAAGAAAGCAAGGAATGTCCTGTTTGTATTTTTAAACACGTCTCTATTGGGTTCTAAGTTTTAAAAGACAAAAAAAAGGTAGGGCGTGGTGCTTGTATGAATAGGGTGTATGTCAGATAACAAAAGATCCACCATCTGAACTCGGGGATGGTAACAATTTTCGGCTTGCAAAACATCTTGTGCTGCCAAAACCAAAATATCTGCCTTGATATCACCAACTGAGGTTTGGCAAACATTCATGATACTTCACCTCACACGCAGAGGTTTTAATTCCCATTTCAAGCAGATGCGTCACGTTTTCATGACTTGACATATGAATGTATAAAATAATGTACAGGGTCAAATCTTTTTTACTACTAGCATTATTGGAACTGACTGGTGTTTGTTTCCGTCTTGAGGAAAAGCCAGTATTTGATTGAGAGGAACTACAAAAGGCAGTAAGAGGATGTTTTAGGATCCTGGTTACACTCACATCCCGTTGCTCCTCAGAGAGACGCAGCGTCTGAATGTCCCTCGCCTTGGTGTTGAGGTCCTCTATCTGCGCCCTTATCATCTTGTGCTCCCACTCCAGCTGCATGGTGCCTTTACGGAAGTCTTTACACTCAACCATGGAGGCAATCTTCTGCTCTCCAAGCATCTGATCACATAGATTATCCCCATTAGACACACAGATATTTTCACAAGCAATGTATTAGACCACCACTTAAATTTAGCTCATTCTGGCACCTTTCATTAAACAGATAATTATTGATTAGTAATTTAACCTGTGTATTTTTGTCATATCAATCATAATAATATACAGTACATCCTGGTTTAGTAGTAAATGCAGACCCTGATGGTTTTGTTGAGCTCCTCCACCACACTCCTGTGGAGGAGTATGAAGTCAGAGTCCTCAGCTGTCACATCTGCAGTGGACACGTGACCCTGTTTGAGGACGACCTGGACCATGATGTTGATCTGGGCATGGTTCTTCTCCTTATAAAGACTACAAGATCATAAGCAGGACAACAAAAAACTCAGATGGATCGTTCATTCAAAGAAAAATATATAAAGACTAATGGCATCTACTTTTAACTGACAAATGAAAACGATTTTTTTTCCAATCACAACTGCTTTTAATCTGAACAACAACATCATCATCATACCTTTCACGTTCGTCTGAGAGATTTTTAATTTCCTGTTCAGCAGCCTCATTCTCATCTCTCCTCTTCTGTAAGAACGCCTGCATCTCAGCAAGAGCCAAAGCTTTTACTTTTACCTGCGGAAGATGTTTCAACCAGTGAATAAAAATACATACAATTGTTTGGTACAGTTTCCCTAAATCTGTTGAACAGCAGGGCTGTACCAAACATCCCAGTGGTGGTTCACTTTGAAAACAATATATTATGCATAATGCATATTAGTAGTGTGAAATGGCTCTGAATCTGTGTTGCACAATATTTCCAGTCTCTAACCTGTCTGTGTCCTTATTTTACCTTTTGCTCGCTCTCTGTTTTTGTTCTGCGGACAAGACAGAATCTCTCCCAGATTGATGGGTTCAAGCCCTCAGGTTTATTTTCCGGAGCATCCAGCTCTTCCATGGCCTTCAGCATTTTGCCAAGCGCATCGGGAGCCTGAGAGCCGCACAGACGCTGATCTCTGAACGGGTTGGGGTTGTTGTCGGTCTGAGTCCTCAACTTTTGAACCCTGAAGCATGAAATAGTTTGAGAACAGTGCAGCTCTGTGTGCTGGATTTCGACATATGAAACAGTGTCAGCACAGTAAAAAATAATCACAAACCTGGGTCTGCGTTTGAAGAGCTTATACAAATGATCAACAATTTGCGCAGGTACATCACAGAACTCCTTCCTGAATTCTTTATCGAGAATCTTGGGAGACATGGTTTACATTATAACATTATGTGCACAGACATTTAAGGCCAAAATGCTCTCAGTGCTTTAGCCGCTGGCTTACTTTGTCCTCAGCTACGACGGTGTCATAGGTCTCGTGAAACAATTCTACATCTTCTTCACGTAACTTCACCTCCTCCTCAAGCTCTTCCTGTCAGGAGAAAAGCATGTCAATAAGATGAGAGTAGCGTGTTCAGGGAAACGGTGGCTGGCAGTACTGAAACCTGAGACAGGTTAAGAGATTGAGGTTAATGAGGACAGGTTAGCTCTTGCAAAGCATGCCTGAGCTATGGGGAAGATATTACACTGGAGTTTGGAAGAAGACCACAGAGCTTCACTCTGGTATCTCACAAATAACAGACTCTGAAGCTGGCAGTCATACATTCCTGCATCGCTACTGTGAAAGAGCTTTCTGACCTTGTGCGCCAGCAGTTTTTCAAGTTTGAGCATGAGCTCCAGCTCTCGATTTCTCATCTCCTCTTCTAGGAGTACTGCACAGACAAGCTGGGCGATCTGAAGCTTTCCCTATAGAAATCATCAAGAAAAAACATTAAACAGGATGTTTTAAAGATGTCACATATAGAGGGTATCATATAGCATAATCTCAAGGAGGAAACCATGATGAGAACAGAGGGCCCTTTAACCTAAGAAAAAATAATCAACAAACACTGATGACCAGTCTGCATGTGTGTGCGTTTGTGTGTTCACCTGATAAACAGCCATTTCGAATTTTATTTTCTTCTCAAACTGCTTTGTCAAAGTTTCATCAAACTTCTTGGTTGCGTCCCTGGTGGCTGCCTGAAGTCTTTTCATTTCAGTTTCCATTAACTGCAATTACAGCATCAACAGCTGATTTATATTTATCACTGATCAGAAGTGAACAAAAGAAAGCTGTGAATGCATTTGCTGTGATACCTTTCTGTATTTCTCTTTCCTTCTCACTCAGATTCTTTGGTTTTCTTTTCATACTGTTTGTAGACTTTTTTCTCCTCCTCAGTCCACTGAATTTCAGGTTTGGTCAAAACAAGCTCAGGCGGAGGTACTTCCTGTGGAGTAAAATCAAAAGAAACTATGTGCCCTTCAAGTTGATTTGTCTAATTCAAGTGACAATGCCTAGAGAAGAATTCAGGAAAAAAAAGAGATGATTCACACTTTTTGTGCGAGTAGTAATTAGCTTATTTCAGCTGCAATGAGATGTAGGATTACGTGTAGAGCATAGGAAATGACTGCAGGAGGAAAGGGGGGGTTTTCCACTGCTCTTCTTTGTCTTTCTCTCCCAGACATTCAAACTGTTTTTGTCACTTGTTTATTCCAGCCAAAAGCTAAAAATTATTCAGTTTACTATCACATATGACAAAATAAATAATCAAATCTTCACAATTGACCCAGAAAACGTAACAATGACTATAGCGATTAATCGCTTATCAAAAAATGTGTTCGTTTTCTGTAAACAAACAAATTGATTAATTGACGAATCAATTTTCATTTGGGCATTCATCTATTTTTGCAGATAGATTTATGGCCACTAATTTATTAAAACTGGACTTAACCTTTCAGGGTTGCATTAACATTTAAACCGACGACACAGTAGCAAAGGTTATCTGCAAGTCCATGTGTTTAAAATTGTGAATTTCCGATTGATTCTCCATTGATTGATAAAACAAGTTAGTCGATAATATTTCATCAGTGTGTCTGCCATATTTTATATTATTTTGTATGCAATAATACGTCTGGGATCAAAAATATTTGAACACACCATTCTCAAGATGTCCTCTTTCTTCACTTCAAGTGCTCCATCCATCATGTTATCAAGAGCCCGATCTCTGCAATCATCCTCCTGCAATAGACGGGAAAAATATGTATCAATAGGAAAGAACTCAACAACTTACTGTGAATCGTCTAATAATCATAATTTAATTTCTTTAAGACAAAGTACTCGTAAATGTACTCTTACTGCTGATAAGAATATTGTTAGATGCGGTAATCATATATAGAAGTATCTGAAGAATTTGTAAATAACGACAAACAGGAGGTGAAAAACAAAAACACATTTATCGGGGCAGCATACCTTGGAAGCTAAACGTCTTTGCTCTTCCAGCTTCTTCCTTTCCTCCTCCTTCCTCTGCTCTGGGGTGAGGCACTTTTCTGATTTTATCTGGAGTGGGACAAAGATTCTAATCACTCTGGTAAACTGTGAAAAATCATCTCCTACGATGCTAAACACTTACTATCTCACATCAGAGTAAACAAATATTGCAGTGTTTGTTGAACTTTGTCAACTGTTTAGATGTTTTCGTGGGGGGTCAGTTACCTCAGTGTCGTCCACAGTGAGCAGCCTCTCTGGCCACTCGCTGACGGTCAGGCTGGGCTCCCACAGCTGCTGCTGGATGTCCAGCTCCAGCAGGATCGCACTGATGAGTTTGTTCCTTTCCCTCACACGGTTCAGCTCCTGCACCTTCTGCCTGTGCAAGCCCTCAAACTCAGTGTTGAAAGCCATCTTGATGCCATAAATCACATCCTGCATTTAGGGTTGAGTGAAATTAAAAAGAAATTAGTATTTATATAATCATGATTATATTCTGACTGAACAGACTTTCTTTATTTCTCCTTTTCGCTTTTGTGTGTGTTTTGGAAAAGCATTGCATTATACAAAAGCTTTATAATCCCACTGGTCTTATGATTCAACAGTTTTTGGAAGAGGTTCCCACCTGTAGCAGAACAATCTGGTTGATCCTCTGTTCTGTGTTATTCAGGCTGAACTGATCGTAGATGTGAGGGTTTGAATATCCAAACTGAGTGGAGAAACTTCCTGAAACAGCAGCTTTCTCAGCTGTGTTGTCTTCCTCTCCCTGCTCTTCTTCCTTCAAGATGGATGTATTGGAACTTTTCTTTAAGAGGTGCAGAAACAGACAACTTCATATGAGAGGGTTGAGATAAATGTTGAGGATTGAATAAGTGGTTTCAAGATTATAAACTTTATCCTAGGAATATTGCAGTGAGGAGAACAACCAAAACACTCGCTGTTGGCCACACAGTCGTAAATCTAGAGACACTTCAGCAGTGGTGGACTGGCATGTGTTCAAGCATTTTAAAAAGTCACAACAGCGAAAGGTCAAAGGAAGGACGGTGATTTAAAGCATCCAATTATTTTCCATCAGTTAACTCCTTTTGAGCAGAGTTTGCACAGAAAATGTACTTCCATAGCGTAAAGAACCAGCTCACTGAAGAGGTTGCATTGTTCGCAACTTTAACAAAATGTTTATGCTGTGACTATGCACGCTGCGTTCTGCTTCAAATTAAGATTCACATAAAATCTAATCCTCTGTAACTCATCACATGTGCTTCTCTTTGCAGCGTTAATCAGAATTGAAACCACAGACTGTTCAGGCCTTGAGAGCTTTGCTTACAGTGCAGGCAGCCATTTCAATCTTCCTGATGTTCTCAACCTTGCGAAGTTCCTTCACCTCTTTCTCAGTTCGCTCCTTCAGAGGATAATTCTTCACCTCACGTTCAGAGTGAAACGCCTGTGGTGGACAACCAGAAGGTATTTAGAAATAGTTATATATATATATACAGATCATGATGTACATGATGTTAAGTTGGATATAACTGATCCTGATCTTACCTTAATGGCCCGTTCCTTGACCTTCACTGAATCCCAACACTCTTTCTTCAGGACATCACGGAGGTAGCATTTCTCCAAAATCTCCCACTCTATTTCTTTTCTCACCTACGATGTGATTGCAATAAGATTCACCACCATCTTCACCACGCAGAGAAGTTAAAGATTACCTGGATTAATGTGAGTAAAGTGTGTGTGTTTTACCCTCGTAACCTCCTGCTCCACCACGGCCGCTTGATGTCTCTGATCCTCAAGATCCAGGTTAAACTCTTTTTGTGCCAGACGCTCGTTAGCTGGGAGGGTCTCATTTTCACACAGCATCTCCTGGATCTGACAGTTGCAATAGAAACTTGTTTTGTAGTTCTACGCCTACCTTCAATTTACCTTAACTACACTGCTAAAAATAGAACTACAAATGTAACTTGTTTGTATGTAGTTTTTTTTACGAGGGACACACTGTGTGATTATGTGCTCGAAACCAATAAAACTAGAAACTACAATGCCACTCAATAGAGCACACACCTCCGCCAAGGTCCAACAGTCCCTTTGAATTCAATCAAGCTGCACCAAACTCCACATACTCATAGATATTAGTCCTCTTAGCATGTCTGATAGATTTTTATCAAGGTCTCTGCATTATTAATGATGAAAAACTCCCTAAAGCGCAATGTTAAAGAAAGGGTTCCTCGATCCGCCCCCTTGATCGAATCTGCCCCCAAAAGTTAATGGGCTCTTTCTTTGGCCAAAACCCTCCTTTCAATAAAATCTGTTCTGTAGGTTTTAAGTAATCTTGCTAACAGACAGACAAACAGATAAACAACAGCAACGATGAAAAGATAAACTCATTGGCGGAGGTAATTAAAGGGTTTGGTAAGTAGGGTAGGTCAAATGTTCTTTTTGATCATTTGAGATCCCACTAGATTAGCGTGGCTTCATGTATTTGTTCCTATACATATTTTTTTAAATGAAGGAGTATATTTATTAAAGTATCTATTACCAGCACTTCCTATTCCGCCTTCAGAGTGTTTTGGCTTTAAGATATTTGAAGCTGTGTGTACTCAGCAGCTATATGTAATTACAGGGATTACTATTACTGAACAGAAAAGCACTTAATTATTAAGAATTTAATTATACAGTATTTGTGCTAACATGCACCGTGGGATGTTGTTCTGTCACTTACAGCGCCGCGTAACTCCCTCATGGTTTTCCTCAGGTTTTCTTTTTTCTCAGAATATTTCTCATTTTCTTCTTCCATCACCTGTTCAATATAAACAGAGTGAAAAACAGTGAGAGATCTTAGCTGAACTACACTAAAGCAACAAACCAGTTAGTGTTAACCCTTTGATACACAACATGGGTCGAAAAAAACGGATTGATATGCTTTTGATTTTCTTTATCCAGAGTGTTAGTATGGCTGGTCGCAATCATTTCAGACTTACGGCTGACATGTTCATAAAGATGCTGTATGAAGAACAGGATGAGGAAAATGAGGAGGCAATTCTTGGTCTTGATTCTGAGTCTGAAATCTCTGACTTTGTTCCGCAGGATCAAGCTGGAGTTTTGGGTGTTTCTTGAAATCCAGCTCTCCTAAATGAAGAAGGCTCCTTTGATGATATAGGAGAATCATCTTCCTTGTCATCAAAGGAGCCTTCTTCATTTAGCGGAGCTGGATTCCAAGACACACGGGAGAAGTAAACAAAGAAGTAAGAATAAGCTATAAAATAATATAGCAATAATATAGCAAAGAAACACCCAGCCATGCATGAAATAAGACAGGAGATGAATACGGGTAATTTTTGACCCATGTTGTGCATTAGAAGGGTTTTGCATGGCTTGTGTTTTAAAGGGTTAAAATGGCCTTATGTGAACCTCAGATTCAACATCTTCTCAGGTTACAGCAAGTGCACCAACCAATGACTCACAAACAAACAGTAATAATAATGTTAAAATTTACACCATAAAGATTTAATGATACGCCATCCAACACTTCATCACTCAACATGAACCTGTGAGTCAGATTAGAAAGTATGGTGTCAAATAAAAATCAGGCTGGAAGGTGCCTCTGCCTTTATCCCACGTGTGGTTGCAGAGGAGGCGTGAAACCCACAACTCAAAGACCGCCACACCTTCGATATCAATTCATTGTTATCAAGAAGCTTTGTCAGGCGACAAAGTGCCAAACATTTATTTTTTACAAAGCTTATCTGCTTTATAGGACTTGACTACTAATTGGTTGATTTTCTCACATTGCAGGAGACGATAAATCAAGCTGTTGCCTGCCAAAGGCAACACAGCTGCATTTTGAACACAGGTGCAATGGGGACTTTCACAATCCTCCGCCCGAGACGCAGGAGAGACATATCTAAACATAGTGAACATTACCCACGGAGCACACCACCACAAATATTACAGCATGTTAGTCACTGACCGCCTGTCGTCTGCCTTCCAGCCAGGTGGGGTGTGAAGGTGGAGCAGACAGGAGGACGTTAGAACTCTCATCCTGCTCCGACACATCCACGGTCTCTGCTCCACTGCTGACCTACACAATGTAAACACATAAAACACACATAAAAAACAAATGGTGGCAATATATTTGCGTTAACACTAATTAAAGTGTTGATCTTGTTCAGCTACGTATGTGGCCTTCGTTAAAAGCTGAAACAGCTGAGAAACAAACTGTTTCACATTCATCATTATATTCTTCAAATCCACTGGGATGTGTCCCACTTTTAACACATGTAACAATATAGCAAGTTGTCAATCATCAAGTCTGTAATACAATAGCTTTGTTAAATGAGAAGTTTTCGTGATCATTTAGGAGATTGCAGTATGTGTGGTGGTGATTGAACTGACAAGTATTTCTAATTGTTTTTCCTTTATATTTATAGCAATAAGAACAATTCATTTTACAATAACCACTCAATATAATTACAATATTGAAAATTGAAAGTGGGATTTATTGTTTTAGACTGCATTGGACTTGGATAGGTGTACCTGTAACACCGAGTGTGTTTTCTGCTGTTGTAGTGTGCTGTTTGTTTTGTAGCCACAGAAGCAAAGCAGTTAGTTTGGTGTTATGTAGAACAACTTTACAACCAAAACAAACCGGATTATAGCAGGATTGATTATTGTTTACCTCACTCTCCTTTGGTTTTTCAGAGCCCAGACAGGATTCCTGTCTCCATGCAGGCAAGTCAACAAGGACAGGGTTCTCTGTGTTGAATATATTCTTTAAGAAACGAGCCGTGGCCTGGCTATACTGAGCAGATTTCTTCACCCCAGCTTCCCCAGCTTTAATCCTGCTTAGAAAAACACAAGATAATCATTGATGAGAGAGCAGATATTTGTTATGGAGCTCTAATGATTACCAGTTGATCCAGAAATCCATTCATGTCATGTTGTAAACACATGATGTGCTATTTCAAATGAAAATTAAGTTAGTTATATAATTACTTGTTTCCTTCTGTGTTGTGGTGAAAATATTTTCAGATCTTGAGATCTAAAATAAGACAAAGCTCTGGAAAATGTCAAATAAATCAGTTTTTAGTGTGAGATGCATAACATATTTTCTGGGAAAACTGTAATATAACTATGAATAAATCAAAGTGTAGAAAAAAGCTTAGAGCAAAAGAAGAATATTATTAAAAGGATGCTGTTGGGAATATTCTAAACATTTTAATTATCATCCACATATCTCAAGAAAACCAACTGTGTGTTAGTCCGTCTTTATAATTTCTGACTTCCCTGTGACACTCAGCCCATTTGTTCTCACTAAAGACATAAATCTTTAAACAGGAGGTCACAACTATATTGTGTAATTTAAAAATAAGGATATATTGGTTCCTAAAGCAGCTGTGCATGGTCACAGACATTACTCAAACAGAAATAAACAAAGCATTTGCTGGGGGCAACACCAGGATGATAAAGCATTGACTCAAAATGAAGTTCTGTGCTTCTGTTGTTTATAATAGAGGAAATGTCTCCCAGTGAAACGATGTGACTCACTGATGTGTTTTTAACAGTTTTAGACAACAATGGACAGTGTGACACAGAGTCACGAGCTATATCAGACTTTTTGGATGATTGGTTTTTTTCAATGGTGAGATTTGTTTGGCATTAAGAAAAGAAAACACCAGACTTCCCATACTATCAACAGTTTAAGCAGCTTATGGTTAAGACGTACAGTAAAGTAAACCAACATTAGAAGTAAAAACATGGATGAAAGAGAAAAAATGATTTTTTTTTACTTCAAAACAAAAGCATGCAGGAGCAAGCAGATGTGGAATGTTAGTGGGATGGGATTCAGTGGACGGGTTGTTCTCTGAAATTTATTGGACCTTTGTTTTCCTGCAGATTCTGATCATAATCCCGCTGGAACCTCCAGTTCAGCTGTATTTATTTACCATCAGCACGGCCGTCGGTGTGAGAGGAAAAGTTCTGTTTAATGTAAACAACATAAAATTGAGGGAGAGTGACCACTACTGTGAGCAACAGTTCCCTCTGCTGTTCACAGTGTTATGCAAGCACGACAGGACCGCTCGCTGCTTTACCTGACATTGGTGCACACGAGAGAGCCGTCTTTGCAGCCAGCGGTGAGGAGTGTCAGGCCGTCTGCAGAGAAGGTCACACTCCGGACTCCAGCGAGACGACATGGATGACACTGGAGCTCCATGTATCGATCCTGTAAGTGCAGCAACCGCATCGTAATAAAACACACCACAGACAGTGGAAATATGATTTAACTGTTTACAATAATAAGCTCCTACCATGGAAGCAGTTTCTCTAATACACAGAAGGCCGTCTTGACCTACAGACGCCAGCCATAACTGATGAGGAGACAGAGCGAGAGAGGCGGGGCCCAGCGGATGACCCTTCACCTCCAGCTCTGGTTGTAGCACCTGTGGACTGGAGGGACCATGTGTGTCCTGAGAAGAAGAATCAGGGATTAATAGATTTGTATTTGTAGTCTTAACAGATTAGGAACACATAACCTAATTTAGGATACTATATATTTGAAAAATGTATTTAATAATTTTCAGGGCTACTTCATTTGTACCAGTAGGTAGATTTGGTTTGCATTCTAAGTAAGAGGCATCCATTTTACAGACAGCACAGACGGGACATGATATAATGTAACAATAAAACATTATAAATACTAAAATAGAATAAGAAAAACATAAAGAGCTCCGGGCTCCACTAATCAGGACTTAAAATACTTAATAAATATCAGGAAAAAAAACCTAGACCTAACAACCAAATAGAATAAACATGACAAGAAAAGCTCAGTATAAATATATAAATAAACAATGCTTCTACTGCATCTGTGGCATGTTACTGGTTCATCTGTGTGATGGCTGCTGCAAAACAGCTATTTTTATATCGCTTTGTTCTGCACCTCGGGACTTTAAACCTCCATCCGGAGGGAAGAAGCTGAAATTCATTGTGTGCAAGTCATCATTTAAAATTGTGTTTGCTATCCACTCTAACTCTCATCAACGATATTTTGCTGTAAATGTGCCAAAGATATTTTAGTGGAATGATGACAGAGCTCATCAGTTACTGGTGTATTAAGCGCCAGCGAACCTGGGGGAACTGAAACCGCTGAAGAGTTTTCTTCCTGTGGCAGTAAGCAAAGATCTCGCTGACTCCCAGGACACAGGACTCAAGTGGATGAGTCACTTCATAAGTGGACACTTTGAGGACGTGAGGAGACAGACAACCATGTCGGTCTACACAGTCAGGGCCTGCAGGTCAAGAGAGAAGCACCAGAAATGTAAAAACAAGCCAATATAATAAGTGAAGTGAATATAAAATAAGTGAAAGTGTCTTTTCTGTATCTAACATGCGAATAGCACTTTATAACACAGTAGTCATGTTTTTCAGTTTTGTAAACTGTGTGGCACACTCAACTGCTGCCACGCCCTAGAATCTACGGCCTAGACTTTCATCTTTGCACTTTCCTCTTGAGACTTCTCGCTCTCATGGTCTCTCTTGTTCAACTTCAGCTGCTGTATAAACAAAGGGTGTGTTTTGGTAAGCTCCTGAGTCATTGTGCTTTCTTTTCAACAGCATTTATGACAACTCTTCTAAACATTTAGATAAAAATGTCCTGTTGAAGTACAATTAATTAGTTATCCCTCTGAATATGGCTGCTTCTTTGGAAGCAGGACTCTGTCAAAGCATCTCCTTAGAAGAAATGATGAGATTTACAGCCTTAAAACAACAGAGGGCCAGTGGATGTCCAGTGAGCTCACAGATTTATTTAACTTACGTAACTCTGATATAAAAGTAGCCACAGGCCATTAATACACTATTACAATTTCCACTAGCCAACACATTCCTGGAAATTGGTTTAATACCATTAATCCCCTTGTAAACCTCCTCTCACCTACAGCAGATGATTCATCAGCTGCTGGCTGCAAAATAAATTCCTCTCCTTTGTACAGTGTTTCGACATTCACCCAGGTCTGCAGTGGGCCTCTCTTACATCTGTCCGAATTCATTTAACTGTGTCAACACGTGACCAAGTGAATAATGCGTTACATATGAGGGATGTGTCAAAAAGGCAAGATGAGGGGTCTTGCCTCTTCCATCCCCAACAAACTAGGAATGAGAGTCACAGGCCCTCATCTGTTCTCAATTATCAGGCACTCAACCAGTGCAAATGTAACAGTAGTAAAAGTAGTGAATAGGTCTAGAAAATCAGCGGGGTACCTGTAAGGTCTTTTGCAGGCAGGGAGAGAAGTGTGAGCAGACTACTGTCATGATTGTTTCCTTCCTGTCGAGTGCACAGTGCAAGAACTTTCACCTGTTCACCATCCCTGACGCACTGAGTGGAAAGTGACAAAATGGGACCAGGAACAACTAGAAAAGAAAACAAATATGAAACAGATGCAGATGAAATTGAGCTGCTCTCTTTCAATATCTAAAAAGACATGGTTCCTGTCAAGGTAAAGTATTACAGTAATAGGTCAGTCATTTCATATCAATTCTGAGCTGAAATTGCCTTTAATATTTACATGTACAGTGTGTTGTTATGTATTGCAGAGCAGTAACACGTCTAATCAATTAAGAAGTGTTGAAAAAGACCTTCTACCTGTGTATCCTATGATTGAAAACTTCTTTGATGGCTTTGCATCTATTACATAGATATGTGAATCTGAAGCTCCAGTTAGAAGGTAGTGCCCCTCCTGATCGAAACTGTTGAAGTGCACACACACCCACACACACACACACACACAGTATATTTGCACACAAAAAGAAAGCCTGTAACCACTGGGTGACATTTTCATTTGCTTTCCTGACCAAAACTGGTATCTTCTCTGGGTCGAGGTAACTCCTGCCTCTACTTTATAGATGTATGATAAGATCCTTTTACACAAGGACAGTCTTAAACTGAACCTCTGTGGTCACAGGGATGGAAGATACTTACACTAGGTGATCCACGGGAGAGTGGTAGAGCTGAACCTGGTGCACCAGGCGAGGCTCCTGCTCCCTGTTCAGGTCAACAAAGAGGATGTTTCCTGACGTTGTTCCTACAGCTGCGTATTGTGCAATAGGACAGCAGGCCACACTTGTCACCTGAACAAACACAGATCAAAGGTTTACATCTGTATATGTCTTTTACAAGTCTTTTTCACATGATGTGTACTTGTGAATGTTCATATGTTGTGACCCTGACCTCAGCTTGAAGAGTAAGGGAACCGAGGCACACGCCATCTACGGTCCACAGCTGCAGCTCTCCAGAATCCCTCACTGACTGCGACAAGCAGTGAAAACACAATCATCACCGCTGACTCACTCACCATAATTATATGTGTCATCACAAGACTATAGATCACAAGAACACAAATGTTTTACCACACAAAGGTTCTTGGCGTGCGACCAAGCTGCTGCCACAAAGTTTCCGCTGAGGACGTCCAGGACCTTCACAAACTTGTCTGACCGGATCGAATTCAACACGTAGATCTGCCCCTGAAGAATAACAATCCTCAATTTAGTTTTTTAATATATATTTTGTCTTAAGTAACTATTGAAATGTGTTAACACTACAGTTTATCTGAGTACTTACTGTATTAGAAGATAGAAGTAATGTTTCATAGTTAGGGGAGTAGATTGCGGCTGTGGCAGTTTCTTCTATCTGCCATGTTTGTGTGATGTCAATCTGAGTCCCTTTGATTTGCATACATTGCACCACACCGTCCTGTGGAACATAAGCATTTCAAAAATACTTTTATAAAAGGATGAACTGTGAATTTCTGATGCCTGAACTTGCAAATCATATCACTGGTTGGGCACAGAAATAAATTTGCTTGAACTTATTGTATATTGTATATGCACAGACTCGTACCTTCCCTACAGCGACCACCCCATTCTTGTTAAGGGTTAAATCTTGAAAGCTGCTCTGTCTGAGATCAGCGAGTTCCGGGACAACATCCGGAGCTGACAACACAGATCAGATGTCAAATGACTTTTCTGTTGCCAAATGAAATTAGGTAATACTTACATGGGAAAGTAGAAATACTCCCAGTGACATTTTTTTATATTTACCAAGAATAAGTCTGAGATTCCCACTTTGTGTGTTTGCTTACTTGTGGGGTTGAAGAGAACAGAGACAGAGAGGTTCTCTGGGTTAACAAGGAACAGATATCCCTCAGCACAGCCCACAAAGAGATCTGATGTGGCTGTCCAGCAGATGGCAGTAGGAGTCAGTCTGGCTCCAGAGGTGAGTTTTGTCTGCGTAAACACACATGTGGTGTTGGTAACCGTTTGTCTTTATTCATGTGCCAGAGAGAAAACCTTTTTTTCCCAACTGCAACACCAAAACAAACATACTCATTGGTGAAAGTGTATTTTGTAGCCAGTACTGGTATTTAAGGGACACTGGGATAATACTGTACCACAATGTTTTCTGCCTTGTTGCCCTCGAGCCTTGAGATGGTTGATGGAGGAATCTTTTGGCCAAAGTGGGGAGGTTTGACAGTATAAGTTTGACAGTTTGATCTCTCAGCCAAGGATCCATCAGTTGCAGGAAGCTGTACCACACTGTAGCACAACAAATATGACATATGCATGTAGTACTGCTTCACACAGTATTATCTAGTCGCAGCATGTTATCAGTTTTTCATTAAATATACAGAAATATCCATATATCAATTTGGATTTTAACCACATACAATATAAACTGCAATGTTTGCTTTACCATGGTTTTAGTACATGGAGGCTGGCACTCTTCTCAATATTCCACACGGTGATGGATGCAGTGCCCAAAGCACAAAGCTGAAGCCAATTCATTGGGTTGAACACCAGAGAAATTACATCTTTCCCGGCTTGTGGTTGTGTGCAGATTGGCTCTGCAGTTTCCCAGTTCCTGAATCACACAGTCATGATTAAAGTAACAGATCAACTCCATGTGAATACACATAACTAAAAAAAGATGTGGCACAGACAATGGGTAGTGGACTGGTTTCAGTGGCTCACCACACTGTAATGGTGTGGTCTGGAAGAGAGGAACAACAGCCCAAATAAGGGCCACCATCACTTAATGCCAGAGATGTGTAGTCCAGTTGTGCCGTTCCTAGAGAAAGAATCAAAATTCAGTGGAAATAAATATATGTATGATGCATGCAAGCAAAAAAGAATGATTCAATTCATATGGGGAAAAATTACCGTAAAAAAAAAACATCTGCCACTTGTAAATATTATGGCAACTGCACAGATTTAGCTTCTGATATGAGTGAGCAGATCAATCCCCTCAGAATCAATCCAATATAATCAACAAGGTCCTGTTTTGAGTCTCTATTCTAGTGTTTGATAACATTTTAGGCACATGAACACTCTAAGTGCTGTGATATTTGCAACTCTGCTGTGGTTATGTGCATGACTGCAGTGATAATCTCTCAAGTTCAGAGAAATCACATCCTGAACATTTGTTTTTTATTATTAAAATAGTATTGTGTAGGAATATATATTAAACATATTGGTGATTGTGGTCCTGAGTGATTTCAGCTATCATTGGACAATTGAAACACATGTGCTTTAATGAACAGTTTACCTGATCACCTGTGAGTAAAAGTGCATCTTACCTTTAAGTTCATTCTTCATGTGAAGCTCAGGGAACACGTGCACAAATATAGATGGGGACAACCTTTGCTCAGAAAAGGCAAAAATCCCACTGGTGCCTCTGGCTGTGAATGCACCGATGCCTCTGCCGGGGCCCTGGAGCAAACTTTTTGATTTAGTCTCAAGGTTGAGGAAACAGATGTGATTCCCACATGTGTAACACACAGTGTCATTGTCCACAAAGTGGACGGTGCTGTTTGTGAATCCTTGAATCCACCTGGAGGGAGCAGCACAAAACAAATGTAAGCTAGGTGGCTAACTGCTGTGGAAACACTAAAAACATGTTGTACTCACATTGTTTGTAAGTAAAAATAAACAGTATTGTATTTTACATGTTACCTACCTGACTTCTAAACTTCCAATGGCGACCATTTTAACACAATAGTAAAACTACAGCTTCTTGTCACCAGCTCAACTAGCAGACAAACAAGCTGCGTAACCCTGGCAACCAGGATACTGCGCTGTCATGCTGAGTGGCGGACTTTGCGGACCTGCCCATACCGGAAGTAGATAACAAAATGAAATATTAGCCACAAGGAGCTAAATCGCTGCTGTCTCCTCCGTTCACAGACTGTATCCGTCCGCACAAAGACCGAGACCTTCCCCTCACTGACACCCACCACCCCCTGGAGCTCAAACATGTCCACTGAGAAGTGTTTTGCTAAAGGTAAGACGAACAGCTGTTAGCCGGTGAACTAAGGAGTCCTCTGAAGCCTGCTACCCGCTAAACTGAGCAATCAGTTCGACCTGTCCTGATATATTCATGTGTTTAACTATATTTTACTTTGACCCATCATAAATCACTCTAAGTCACTCTTTGGTTATATTTTCAAGTATTATTTTGAAGTAACTACTATTTAAACTTGAGTAAATGTAGTAGTACTTGATGTACTGGTTGTGTTGTATCACAGACTGAGTAAAGGAGTTTACAGTGACTCACTGTGGATCTTTACAGAAACTACACATCGCTCATTTTATATAAATAACTCGATCTCTCCTGTGTGATTGTAAAAGACAGACATTATATAGTTTAGTTTAACTGTTTCATTTTGGTGGAAGAAGTAAGCCACTGAGATGCTTAAGTTTAAAGTTCACAGTAGTATCGTCAGGAAAATTTACTTTTAATATACCTTTCTTATAGTATATTATAGGGTTGTTGTTATTTATGGACTGTCATGAATACATCATCTTAATAATGCAGCTGGTTGGTGTATAAGTGAAATGTTTCATACTTTGTAAATCATCAATTTGATATGTAGAATATTAATCTAAAGAGAAACTTGAATTTAATTGAAACTGATAGCTGCAGATTATACAGTACAAGATTTGTGTCTGACATTGTGTAAAGATTTAGAACAAAACTCATAAAATGGAAACACTTAAGGGTTACTTTAAACATAAAGTGAAAATATTCCCCTAGTTTGTAATTTATTGAAATTATTATAATTTGTTCTTGCCTTTCAGGAAGCGCTGCACCCGGTCCAGTCCCTAAAGGAAGCATCCGGCTTTTCAACATGAGATTCTGCCCGTTTGCCCAGAGAACTAAATTAGTGCTGAATGCCAAAGGAATCAAGTAAAGAAACATTCTATTATTTTTACAGAGTACAGAATTACTACAGAAACATGAAGTTCCTGATCTCTGACCTTTTTTGTGTGTTTTAGACATGAGACCATCAACATCAACCTGAAAGATAAACCTGACTGGTTCCTTGAGAAGAATCCTCTGGGCCTGGTCCCAACACTGGAGACACCTGCTGGTGAGGTGATATACGAGTCTCCGATCACCTGTGATTACCTGGATGAAGTTTACCCCGAGAAGAAGCTGCTTCCCTCCTCTCCTTTAGGTAAAGCTCAGCAGAAGATGATGCTGGAGCATTTTTCCAAGGTATTATTAAAAAAACAACCCTGCATCTACCTCTTTTCGGGGGGGGAACAGATCTATAGTTTCCATCAGCTAATAATCCTTTTAATGCCACTGCTCCCTACAGGTTATACCCTTCTTGTTCAAGATCCCAGCAGGGAGGAATAATGGCGAGGATGTCTCGGGACTGGAAGCTGAACTGAAAGAGAAGTTTACCAAATTTAATAAGGTAGGTTGCTCTTGTTTCACTATGTATTCACTGGGCTTGTGTTGTCCTGAGTGTGAGGTCAACTGAAATACCAATACATTTCTTAATGAGTGTTCAAACATGATGAGTTAAGGGAGAAGTATCCTTCTTTAATGACTACACCCTTATAGTGTTGCTGATTAATAGAATGCTTATTCTTCAGGACCTGGTTGAGAGGAAGACCAAGTTCTTTGGCGGCGACTCCGTCACAATGATCGACTACATGATGTGGCCATTCTTTGAGAGGCTGGAGATCTTTCAATTACAGCAGTAAGTAAAAACATCTGAGGACGAGTAAAATAAATACATTTTATTTATAAAAGCATTTAAAGACACTTGTGAGTGGAGCAAAAGTACACACAGAGGGGAATGTAGAAAAGTGAGACATGAAAGTCAAGTCTTCTTTGTCATCTTTACTTCCTGACATGTTTCATCAAGTGTGAGTTAAGTTCACGTGTTGTGGTTCTTTAATTAAGTGAATGGTTTGATTCCCTTTGTCTTTTAGCTGCCTTGATGACGCACCTGAGCTGAAGAAGTGGACGGAGTGCATGTCGGAGGACGCAGCTGTCCGAGCCACCAGGCACAGTGTGGACACCTACAAGGGCTTCTACAAGACTTACATGGAGGGGAACCCCAACTACGACTATGGCCTTTAAAAAAAAAAAGCACTGACCAGAACCATTAAACCGTCCATTTACATTCATGTTTATTATTGTGGAGTCATGTGTGACTTTGTGATCAGAAACATGGTGAGTTTTCAGGGATAAATTTGTTCTGTTTTTAAAAATCAAATCACTATAATGGGAATGAGGTGCAGTCATTGTATGACTCCAGATGTTTTCAATGACCAATCTCACTATGTGGCACTTTTTTTCCTAATAAATTGATCAATGAAATGAATGAGTTTGTGTTACAATAAACAAAAAACATGTTTTCCCGACATGCGTGTTCCTGACATGCGTGTTCCCTTTTAATAAACCCAGGCTCCATCACGCTTTGACATTGACATAGTGGAACAGGCAAATCAAGTTTTTCTTTACATTAAGCAAAAGCAAATATTATTAGCTGCCTTAAGATTTAAAAACGCTGCTGTAATATTTGGTAAATTAATTCCATTTAGCTCGGCACAATATTTGAGGTATTTCTGTTAAAACTGTTACGTTTCCAAAAGGATTTTTCCTCGAGAATGACTTTTTTTCTGATATTTTTTTTTTTTTTAAAAGAGGCAGAGAAAGAAATACGGAGAGTATACAAAAGCAGGCCCACAACTTGATAAACACTAGGTGTAGGACTGAAGTGATGAAAACCAGAAGAGAAGAAATGTCCACACACCATTTGATGCTTCCACAAACTTCATTTAATTTGACCTCCACCCGAGGTAGGAACCTACCTAGGATGTAATTTAAAGTTTGTGGGAGCATCAACAGAGTCCAGACGTTTCTCGTCTTCTGGCAGAGAAAGATTCACACCTCAAACCTCTTGTGGGTATACTTGTAAAAATTATAATTTTTAGGTTTAACAACAGTCCTACTGAATTATCTTTTAAAAGATTACAGTATATTAGACTGTTTTATATGCAGCACAACCCACTGCATATATATACTGTATATGTTTTAGTTTTGTGCTGTATTCTCAATACACTGGTTAATGTCAAGTGCAATTAAAGCAGCTCAGCCACAACTTCAAATAATTGTTGTGTGTTCACCTTCTATTCGAAAGATCACCTTTGGTTACACAGAGTGATATTTAAAGACCCGCTTAGAAATAATTCAGTCTCCGAACGTGACCAAAGCTCACAAACTGTCCTCGAGTTTGTGGTGTACACCTCTGTTTGATAACTGAGGAGTGTATTCTTGTATGAGCGCAGGTGCATTTCTCAACATCTCCTGAAAATGTCTGACTGTTGCAGCGTACAGCTCCGTCTGCAGCACCAAAGACCTAAACAGATTGATGGGCTGCGCTTTTTGAATAACCTCAGGAAGCTGGACGTCTGCCGGCACTCTACGGTTCCCGATGAGAACGTGGTGAAGTCTCTTCTCCTGCAGGCTCCTCTGCAAGAGTCCGAGCACGTCCCGAAGCCTGTGCTCCACGCTAACCATGCCCCACGCAGAGGGCCTCTTACTCAGCAACAAGTGCAACAGGGCGGTCTTCAAGTGGTAGTTCGTGAGGGCGCTCTTCCCCGTGAGGCCCGTCTGCTTTCTGTGCAGGAACGTGACGATCTGAAGACAGTGTAAGTGACAGGAATTTTTTGGAAGGCGTTTGGTGAAAAGTTTCAGCAAGTTCCTCTCGTACACAGCGAAAGAGAGGGGCCAGAGCGGGTCGGGAGAACTGTCGCAATCTGACGGAAAGTGGGAGACAAAATAAGCATCCGAATCCCCAAACTGTACCACAGGTATGATGTTCAGGACGATGACCTTCCCTGAACGAAATCGGATCTTCAGAGCACCGGCGGCGTCCAAGTTGCGAAAAGTGACCTCGAAGTCATATTTGTGAGAGATGCGTCCCCAGGCTTTGGTGACAGAGATCTGAAACCACTTCATGACCTGATCTTTGGCTAAGAAAGGCGTGTTCCTGGAGCACAGCAGCTCATCAGGAGTGCGGTGCACCTTGATGGCTTCGTTCTTGCCGTGCAGCAGGCAGAGCATGTCCTCTCCGAGGTTAGCTGAGCCACAGAGGCAGCCATCCTCGCCCTCGCCAAACCTGCTCACCTTTATCTTGCCACAGCCCTGCATGTCTGGAGGCATGTCACTGCTGGGGCTGCACCACAGATTGAACTGGAAGGAGTATGGGTCTGGTGGCGAGAAAGGCACTATTAGGTCGCAGGTTAGAGGCTTGCACACCTTCCAAGACTCGAACATGCTCCCAATCCCAACAAAGTCCCAGACTTCCATGTCTGCCTCTCTGTCGCACACACTCCTGAGCGATTCCAGTAAATCGTCGGCAAAACCCTCGACAAACTCCCTCACCCTCCAGTTTTCATGGGCTGAACTGTAGGTGCATTTGTCACAGAAGTTTCTCAGGATATCTTTATCCAGCACCATTGTCCTGGGGGTGATGGCTCCACTCTCTGAAAATATGTCCTCATCCTCAGACGGACGGATTTCCATGTCAGCAAGATCCCCCCTGCACATCTCAATAGTGAAGAAGATGATGAATGACACGGTGCTCCAGAAGTACCAACTGTAGCCTCCCTCTGCGCTGGTCTCCTCCTGCTGGGATTCCTGCTGTGAGAGCTCTCTCTCCAGCCTGGCCTGCTCCATTTCCAGCCTCTGCTCGTGCTCCTGCATGCGAGCCATCAACTCCTTGTCCTGCTCTGGGAGCGTAGTGTTCTCATGAGGGAAGAGCAACGGGTGGTTCAATATGGCGGCGGCTACCACCACGCACACTCGTGCAATGGCCCCCTGCATTTTCAGCTAGTTTCAAACGTGCATATTCAGGCACCCTGCAGACGTCCGTGCAGCTGCAGCTCTAGATCCTAAAACATAAACAAACAGGGGTTTCAGTCAAAAGACAAGTGGATTTAAGAGGATAATGAGCTTTGGTGTGCTGAATAAAACATATGTAAATCATGGTGCAGCTAATTTTGTAAGGTACTCCACCCATCAGGGGGAAGCACAGACTGGTTCTCTAAATATAGAGGCGGGGGGCTGAGTGACGCACTCGTTCAGCGTCAGACTGTGGAACATGGGAGGAAGGAAGATGAGCTCTTTAGAGGAGCATCGCCCTTTAGTGTAGTTACATTGTCCCTGTTAAGATTCATATATGAACCTTCCTTACAGGAAAACATCTAGATAAAGTTTGTTCACTAAGAAACTCATCTTCTCACCAAAACAATGTGGAAAGCACTCACAGTGACATTATTATCTTCTTTCCTGTGTCGTTACAGAAGAGGAAATTACATAAGGTTAGTGCTCACGCTCTTGTTCTTCTTTTAGTAGAATTGAAAGTGCTTGTAAGATGCTCTGGCGAGGGTGGAGTGAATGACCTAACAAAGTTTAACATAACAGTATGGAATCATGTACTTAAAATGGGAGTTCCTCAGGCAAATAAGAGGATAATGTAATATTGTGAGATGATGATGTGTCTGAGCTGAGCTTTAAAATGATCAGCAGAGCAGTACTGGGCCGTCAGTATGTGAGGCACCGGGGCCTGGGGGGAACTTCCCATGACTTTCTCACTGGGATGCTTTCCAACAGTCACATGGCTCCGTCCATCCAAACAAACATCAGACCAGACGATGGGCCTGTGCTGTGGCTCGTTTTAAAATCATTAAAGATCTGTTTTGTTACTGAACATGAAGAACGTCCAACATAATCTCAGCCTGAATCCGTGACAACTCAAGTTCCTCAAACAGATTTCAGTCAAATTAGTTTAATAGTAATAAAAGCAAAGCAATCACGTCACAGGTTTTACTGCTACAGCCGAAATTGGACGATTATGACAACTTGCCGATGATGTTAACTGAATCCACAATGAGAAACTTCTTTGATTATTGATCAGATTTTATCTCAATGTGATCATTTGATGCTTTGTTAGTCATACATGACAACAGTGTGAGTATCTGTGGGTTTTAGGACAGCTGCTTGAATAAAACAAGGATCACCCGCAGATGTTGCCGACCACCGGCGGATGTTAAGGACATATCATTAGTTATGTACCTTAGCATCATCGGGTGTTTCTGCCTTTTAATCAAAACACCTCACCCTCCACTAAGACAGGCCCCCCACAGGCTGATCAATATGAAATGTTGACCATTACCTTTTTTTTTTTTTATTGCAGAAAAGATGTGATTTCAAAAGATATATATTTATGCTTATTTTCTTAATTCAAGTTCTTTGGTATTTGGTTGTTTTTGTGTGTTTTTTTTTTATAGTTATTTATAATAAAGTTTATGGTCATAAACTATCAAGCCCCAAGTTATCATAAGGGTTTGATAACAACATATGTATCTCTGTTATTGGACCTTTTCTACCCCTGATATCAGAATCAGCTTTATCGCTCAAAAATCCAAATTTTCTGGCTCTAGATATGATACTTGGAAACGGAAAATGATCATTAGTTGCAGTCCTATTTTATAATCTAAATATAATGTGTACAAACATCTGATTGTTCAGAGTAACTCCGGCTGTCAAGTGTCTGTGTTTCCACTAAAATGACAGAGTAAAGGGAGTTTGAAGGCCTCGAAGTATTCTGATATAACTGTAAAGTAAATGGGTGTAGACTGCTCCATCACGCTCACAGTCACTGGGTGTAACGGAATAAATGAGCAGAGTGTGTGTGTGTGTGTGTGTGTGTGTGTGTGTGTGTGTGGTGATGGACTCATCTGAGCCACATAGTGACCAGCACTCATCACAGAAACGTGGTAGTAAACAAACTATATTCCAGACGCATGAGTCACTTCAGTCTGACAAATTCTTCTCTACATGACGATGAGGTGCGAAGCTTAAAAAGCAGGAAAACAATCTAAACTGTCCCTGAACATGAGAACACGTGACCAGCAGCAGCATCACATCCTTTCAGGCGACATATTTGCACGTTTAGCTGCTTGGACTCGCTCCTCATCCGGGTACAAGTCAGCAGAAGTAAACCTATGAGATGTAAAGTGTTTTAAAAAGTTTGTTAAGCTTACCTGTTCTCTATGTTGAGTTCATGATGATGAACTTCGGGTGTAGAAGCAGCTTCATCAGCATCAAACTCGTGTGAACAGCGAGGGAAACGCTACACAACTTTTCTGTTACACACACATTTCCTGACTGTGAGCTCCACCCATAGAAACACACACCGCCCAGCTTCCTCTGCCCCAACCAAACATGGAGTCTGTGCAGGGCTGCACTTGCATGAGGGATTTGTACAGGAAACTGTCAAAGTGTCACCGGTAATTACAATAGAATGCTATGACAAAACAATATGTATTTCTACAAGGGTGCAAGGTAATGAGACTGTAGTGGTGACGCGTCAGAACTTGCTTGAGAAATATCAAGTTTTAAAGATGACTCTGATACAGTTTAAAGCTAATAGAAACTGTGATGCTAATTCGACATACTTGATTTGTAATGAAATTATAATATTGAAAAAATGAATAAAGTCCTTTATTTGAAAAAAATAAAGGCGTTGTAAAATAAAGTCTCAATTTGTCATAAGGGTTTGATAACATTTTAGGAATCTTTGCTAAATTTGTTTTGAATATATATCAATCAACCAATAAATTGATGTTGCTTCACTTGTATCAGGATCAAGTTCATTAATCTCTGTTGTAATCAATGGGTTTCCTATCCTAACAATAAGCTATACATGGTTACACTATTACTAATGGGATCTTTAGCAGCTGCAGTCCTTGTGGAAAACAAATACTTTCCTGCTTGACCAAAGCTCGTCCAAAAGGAGGATAGGACACACATTTAGCACAGCCTGAGCACAACTTCTTTCATGGAACAGTTGGTAAAAACCACAACAATCACAACTTTGACTGGTAAAGAAAATCTGTTTCCTATAAACATAAGACGACCAAAACGAAACCAGTCACACTTTGACGACACGAAAGGAAGAGACCAAAGCACATTTGACATTAAATCCATATTTATTCCAGTTTATTGCACAATAATAATGTAACACATTCATCACACACAAAGGGCATGTACAGCATTCATATATTCAGCAGGCGTGATTCAGTGCATTTCGGGTCATTACATCTAAAATTTTGAAGGTTATTTTTACTTCCACTCTATTATTTGACCTGAGAAGCAGATAATAATGATTTTGTTTTAACTGTAACACCATTGTACATCCTAGACATCTGACAAAAACCCAAACTTAATTCTGCATTTATAAAGCTTGGGTCTGCTCATTTACTCTTTTCCAAAAAACACTAAAATGGTAAAACCAGTATTTACAGCTCAGCTCAATCATGTAAACATCTCAACACAATAATAATTTGCTCAATAGATGGCACTGAATATATTCAAAAAGTGCTTCCAATATTTATATTCCAACAGGAGCATCTGATGGAGCCGTGCTGTCACTTCGTAATATCTTCTCCACCCTCTCTGCTTTTTCCTTTTTACGACTTTTTCGTAGGAGTGTTGTCAATTGTTTTGCCCCACCCTTTCCCTCCCTCTCCACCCATTTCAATAGTAGTTGGAGGGTCTGCTCCTCAGAATCCGTGGGGTCGACCCGTTTACAAGAATCAATTTCAACTTTTGTCATCCCACTGCGCATTGCCACATCCTGCATATCCTTCCATCCAAGAACGTCTGCAATGTCGGGCACGTGGTGTAATTGGAGATCTGAAATAATTACAAGTACAAGACAGTGGATTAAGAAAGTAGGGATGTCACGATACCCCCAAAAAATTGTTGTCGACACACATACGCTCCCTTATTAAAAATATTTGAACATAAAAAAAACAACAGTGGCTATGTAGCCTTAAGGTAATAAATAAATATAAAAGACCATTAACATTACAAAACAGAACAGTGGCATGTAGGAAAGTTTTGAGATTTCAGTTATTAGGTATAGATCAATGACTGTAAGAACATCTTTAAAGAAAAGGGTGTCACCTTCCTGTGTCATGTAACTACATCAGTTTATTAAAAAACACAACAAGGAAACTTGCCGCAAAATGGTAAAAAAAAAGGTTGATAAGAAAATCGACAGATAACAGAATCCATACCACATCAACACATAATAAACTCAATAATTACATGAAAGTCAATTCCATCTGATTATGGATTATTCATATATTTAATCTAACATGCTCAAATCATAGAACAATTGCAATTAAAGCTCTAATGCTTGTCAATTAAGAACCAGTTTTTCTTACCATTAAGAGGCTGCAGCTCCTGAGAAGACAAAGATTTCATATTAATACAATATTTCCCACTCCAGCCTGATAAAAAACAAATAGCTTTGCTTACACAAGCTTGACAAATAAACTAAATGTCACACCACAATAACACTGTCACAGAGGAAGCACAAGGACACACTCAGGGTTTCAGACGACTAACCTTCACATCCTATAGAAAGGGGCAGCTAGGCCAACATTAGAGGAGACACAGGGAAGAGTTTATCATACATGTATGTATGACATGTATGTGTGTGAAGAAAGAGGTGAGGTAAAAAATAACTCACCACGTCGGTTGCATTGCCGTTTGTTTGGGATGACGGCTGATGTGGTGAATCTTGTAAGAGAAATAATCAGAAAACAAGACTTTAAATGTGAACTGAACCTTCAATAATATTTCTATACTTTGCTATTTCACTGAGGCACACATGGTCACATTTTTTCTGTTTGCGGTTGTGAAGTAGTGGAAATACTCACGTAATTTTCTCCTTCTGCGATACCAGAGTGCACCTCCAATTAATATAGCACAAATCACTAAGATTGCGAAAACTATT
Organism: Hippoglossus hippoglossus; assembly: GCF_009819705.1. Classification (NCBI taxonomy): domain Eukaryota; kingdom Metazoa; phylum Chordata; class Actinopteri; order Pleuronectiformes; family Pleuronectidae; genus Hippoglossus; species Hippoglossus hippoglossus. Next base: position 9,236,733 of record NC_047165.1, read on the forward strand.
CCAGATATTTTTCCACCATTTACCCCTGAAAATTAAACATAAGATTACATTTTCAAATCAAACTAAATTATATCATAATTTGTTTTGTATAACACAAATTGAAGCCATCGTGATATAATGCAAATGGTGTAGTGATAAACCAAAACATACCTTCAGTTATGGCATTGCAGACTGTGTTGTTTGTGGCTGTACAGGCAACTCCGACACCCTCAGAGCCACATCTTCAACCAAAAGAAAAAACAAGTATGAGTGACAACAGGAAACGTGACAGGACAAATTAACAGAAGCGCAAGCAGGACTGGCTTTATCATTTATTTTCAAAGTGAAGAAGGTTACCGACAGTATTAGAGCAGAACTCACTCTTTGCAAGGGTGGCAGACTTTGCACGTTTCTGGTCCACTGCTGCAATAATGATCTTTTTTACATCGGCATTTAGCGTTATTGGCTCGGGTGCAGTTTTCAGCCACCTCTAGATTCGCTGAAATGATAGTTCAAATACACAACAGGCATTAGAGAGGGAACACTGAGATGTATTGTGTTAGTTGTCTGTCCACATGTCTACAATGACATTAAGCATAATCTTACATATTGTCATTGTATTAGGTTTACTAATATTGATGTGGATATAGTACTGAATTCTCATAGACAAACTGAAATGCTGCTCTTGATTTTTTTTTTTTCAGTCAAAGTTCAGCCTGATGACTTTACAGTGTTTTTTTTCTTTTCCTTGAGCGCAAAGGCATTTCATTTATGATACAAAACAAATAAAAGCAGAAAATCTTGAATTTGACACACTGGATGCAGGGAATGTTTGACATATTTGCTTAATCATTTACTAAAACATTTACTTAGCTATCAAAACAAAAAATCTAACTTGCTAAACACTTAAATTCTCATTGTGACAACACTTCAAACCTTTGCTACAGGTGGAGATGACTTTCATGCAAATGTTAATTATATTGTAGATGAATCAAATCGCGTAAATTGTCTCACTACATAAGACCAAACATAGAAAATAACATTAAATAATTTATACTTATGGAGCTAATATAGATTACTAGAGGATTTTGTGTAGTAATGACTTTGCTTTTCCTAGTGTGACAAATCAAAATGCCTGCTAGCCTTGTTTTGTTGGACACATTATGAAATTTAAAGAAACTGTGGTGTATTGTTGAGTCGGTACCATTGGGGTGTTCACAGGATGTGCAGGGTTCACAGGACTCCTGGGCAGTGGCATGACTGCTGTACGTCCCAGACTCACAGGACTCGCATTGTCCATGATTTTGATTGGCAAGGCAGTGAGTCTTCAGCCGCAGGCCTGCAGTAGGGGCACATATGAGCCAGAGACAGAGGGAAATGTTGTGGTTAGTTTGGGGGAGCTGATGATACCCACACCCACATACAATATAACAAAGCACAATAAAAGCTGAAATTGTAAGTGCATACTTTTGTTGCATCAGTTTTGTTTTATTTCAGTTTATATTAGGCATATATAGTTCATATTTTTGCACAATTAATATATATATGACCCCCACTGTTGGTCAACTTTCACTGTCAGTCAGCAAGTTATGAGTGACATTATGAAAAACTTGCCAACTTTGCCTTTAATTCTCTCAAATACCTCCTTAATTTAAAAGAGGCAGCTCAACTTGCTGTGTTTCATCCAGTGAATTTCAGATGTCATATAACCACTGACACTCACCAACTCCACACAGACAGCAGGTCCTCCCTTCATGCTCGTAGGTGCCATGTGCACACGCCTGCCTCCTGCTGCGGAACAGTCCTTTAACTACACGCACAGAGAGCTTATCTTCGGTTTGGGGCGAGGCTGAAGAAAACTCCCTGGCGATTACAGGAAAAGACAACAGAAAACGAAAGTGAAAGTTAGCAAAGTAATCTCCCAGTGGAAAGAACCCGGGGAGTCGCCCTTTAACGGATCTGGGACAATTAACCAGACACACATTCACTAAACCAACCAGCTAATATTCATCTGTAATGTGTTTACTGTCATAGAAGTAAAATAACATCGCGTGAAAACACTCGCAGATAAAGTAAATCTAACTTTGATGTGACTTGACAGCGCAGAGTTTCGAGGTCAGCAAGTACTCGTCGTTTTGACGTGGCGAGCCGGGCAGCGGCTGGGCTCATTAGCACCCCCTTGAGGCCGGAGGACCGCCGCTGGGTGAGGGTTGCAGAGAACAGTGTTGTAGCGGGGGATTTACACTTAACGACCGCAAGGCTAGCTTGTTTAGCTCGTTTACCTTTAGCTTCACGTCAAAGTGTCTGCGATGGAAACCTTCACGAATGAGGCTAAAAGAGGAAATATTCGGTATCTCCACACTTTAAAAAAAGTCGTTTATCGTGCGTGCTAACTTACTTCCTTAGCTCACAGTGTGATGTGACCTCGGGTGTTGTGGTGAAGCCTGCTCTCCACCATAACCTGTATATTAAAACCCACACTGTCCCCAGACCAGCCGCACATTGTATGTTTAACCTCAACAACAACAAAAAACCCCGAGTGGCATGTCTTCACGTCACAGTTCATCAAATTAGCTTCGAATCAATCAAACCTCTGATTTAAAACGTGTTCAGCTGAGTTGAACACAACTCCAGGCAGCTGCGGTGAACCTGTGGATTATTAAACTGTACTTACAGTGACACATGAGAGAAGATCAACGCGCAGGTGAAAAGCCACAGAGGGAACTTGTTAGAATCGGACGCCATCACGTCTTTCCTTCTTGAGCCGTGTGCCTGCGCCTCTCTACCGAGGCGGGGATTTCTACAGGAACTGTTACTTTCAGTTTCATCACCAGCAGACAAAAGGATCTGCACATGTTGTAACATGTCTAACTTAACATGTTGACTATAGATACAATACTTTTTGTTTGTGTGTATTTGTCCTTTACTGGAATATGAGGACAGTGGACTATTTTGGAACAGAAACATAACACATGTGGTTAAAAGCAGAAACATTTAGGTCATAACACCACCCCCTGCACACTGTACCTCTTACAAAGGAAATAACCACAGACCAAAACTTCTGTATTTTTCATATTCTATTTTAAAGTTAAGCTAACAGTTAATATTCCTGTTTTAACCCAACATGGGTATAGCACTGAAGCCCAAACATTTATACTTTTTGTCCTAAAAGTATCCTAGGATATATTATTGATTATTATTATTATTCATAATTATATTATTCATAATCGTTTTGTGCGTGAAAGGTTGTGAAATATCAAAAATGAATGTCAGTCACAGCAGAGTCTTCAATTGTCTAACTATGGTGGAGCAACAGTCAGAAACTCAAAAATATTCCATTGTCAGTTATATATAGTGAACAAGTGTAAAGCTCAAACCAATGAACAATAGCTTGAAAATTCCTGAAAGGATAAATTAACAATCAGACTCGTTTTGATCATTGTAATGTTGATGAACTATGTTGTCCGTACCTCTGCGTCATCAGTGGTAACTACAATGTTACTTTAATCCATATATCTTGCTTTGTGAAAAGAAGAACTGCTCTTGTGCCACTAGGAGGTGTCATTGTTCTTTGTTTGCTATATAGCTTCTGGAACTATGGAGGGTTTTACTCCTGCGGATGTGGGTTTATCAATGTAATGTAATACAATCAGATACAGATACAGTCTGTCAGATATGATCAAACCAAAGGTTTTAAAGAATTCACCACAGGCTGTTTTTGAACACCAATTACAATTATATCCAGCAACAGTTAAACGTGCTTGGATTATTTATACTTGTGAAACATGTTAACAGCACCCATACCTTTTTGTTTACTGACAGTTGTAAGGTGCAAGTGGGAAAGTGAAGTTTCAGACACGCAGTCTTCTTTGCCATATTGATTAAACCAGTTACTGACGCACGTCTATCTTTTTTACCTAAACAGGAAACCGACCAAATAAATGTGTATGTGTATGTAGATTGAATGTACACAACCATAATACTGCATCAATCACTATAATTTTAAACATAGTCTTTGATTTACAAAGTTCTGGTGGAATGAATTGGTTAAGCTTTGAAAATTGATATACAAGTCATTTATGAAGCAGGAAATCCTTTCTCTCTGTGCCAATGCAGTAACTTAAGAAATTACTGCCTCACCCCACCCAAACAAAAAACACCATATTAGTTTGATCTCTGCCAAGTGTAGTTAACAGCAAATTTATCTTTGAACAAAAGTGAAGAAAAAAACTATTTGGCTGGGGAATAAAAACTCAACTTGAAGGAGAACTCCTGTGGGATTTTGTTGTTTTTGCAAGTGTATAAAATTTTAGCCCTTTGTAGTACCAATGAGTCCCAGTGTCGGATTTGTACCAGTCTGCTGCCTGCTCATGTGGCCCACTTATAGAACAAAATGAACACACACACACACACACACACACACACACACACACACACACACACACACACACACACACACACACACACACACACACACACACACACACACACACACACACACACACACAGATATACACACAGAGGTGTAAGCAGTGTTGCTTTAGGAAATGCAATATCAGTTTTTTTAGTCAGTTTGCCACTTTGCTCCAGACCGAAACATCTCAACAACTATTGAATAGATGACCATGACATTTTGTAAGATGGAGGACACATCTCCACTTTTTGCACTATCCAGAAATTAATGCTGCCATCTTGCACATTTGGAGCCAGAGTCTGGGCAGTTGCGATCAGGGTTGAAGCCACGTTAGTGAGGTTCCGCAAATCCATGCACTCAACCAATTCATGATTGACAGTCTCAGCTGTCAATCATGAAGTTTCCCTCAATTTTATAGCATCAAATAACGAATTAAAACCAAACTAACTAAAAATGAACACTTATACAAACATCAGTGTGATAAGAACGACCTAAAATGACAGAAACCATCCTTGACGTGTACTTGACATTTTAGTTTGGCTCATGTCATCCACTAACATGCAGGAGGTGGGATTTATGATCTATACTGCAGCCAGCCACCAGGTGGCGATCGAAACGCTTTGGCTTCACTTTTGGGAAGCTGTCATGTCGTCCATCTTTATATAAAGTCTATGTAGGAATACACTATACATACTATTTACAGGCAATACACGATAGATATAATGAACAGAGTAGTAGGATATGTAGGTAGATCGGTCGGTTGATAGACAGACAGACAGACACACAGACAGATACTGGTATACAGGACTCTGTAGCGCCTGCCAGAGAGGAGCATTTGAAAATGGTTTGTGATTTTAGAGTGAAATGTTCCCATAACTGCTGCACTGATTTCCATTAAATTTGCTGCAGACACTGATGTTCCCCCCTCAGGAGGAACTGTCATCACTTCAGTGATGGTTTTTCATCTCGTGCCATCATCAGGTCAAAGTTGTGTTTTTTTTCTGCATTTATGAACAAATACCGTATGTGCAAAACTATCAACATTTCCACCACACTCAGCTGCATGTTGTGTGTTATGCTTGTTTTAAGTTTCAGCATGCTGACACGCCACACTAAGAACATTGTAAACATTACACCTGCTAAACATCAGCTTGTTAGCATGCACGCGGTAGCTTTTAGCTCAAAGCACTGTGGCTAAGTATAGCTTCACAGAGCTGCTAGTGTATCTAAAAACTTCTAGTGTTTCCATTCATTCTCAGAGTTGAGACTCTTAATATAGACTCTATAGTCAAATCTGAAAAATTCTGTGAAGCCAGGTCTGGATCAATGACTAATAAATAAAACATTTTTTTGTTGCATTTGGTTTTTGTTTGGTCCTGCACGTTATTCTTTTATCAAAGCCAAATGTCGAACAGATGATACTCTTCACAAAATGGGTCACTACATATTAAAAGAGAAAAAACTCTCCTATAGATGTCGTACAATTCAAATGTAAACCTGATGGCAGCCTCCCTCAGCTTTAATGGTAAATAAGTGGATGAGTTGGACCGGGTCTTCTTGCCACATCCACATGTATGTTAAAGCCTCCTTCTCTTTTCATTTTTGGCTAATGCTTCATGTAATAATAGCATAACAAATCAATTGGCCATGACACCACCACTCTCCTCTATTCTGCTATATAGCAACAGGACCAATTTAAACTGCATTCTGCGGTATAGACTGTATATAAAGGTTGATGTGGCTGCCAAATTTACACCTGGCCAGGGACCACAGATCAAAATTAACCTCTTGGCTAACTCTGTAATGTTTACAATGTCATTATCAATATGCACTTCACTCCCCAAAAGTGAGGCCAAAGTTTCTCGATTTCCCCCTGGTGGCTGGCTGCAGTATAGGTCATGAACCCAGTCTCCTCCATTTTCGCAGATGAGGACACAGGCAGTTTTTTTTTCCTGAGGAACGACAAAGATTTCGTTCAGGTAGTTCTAATCACACCTAGTTCATTTTTCCAGTAAGTTTTGTTTTGCCTAGACAGTCGTGACTGACTTGTGATTGCTCAAGCGCTTGTATCAGGTGGACCTTGACACCGCAACTCCACACCCCGTTCATGGCAGTGCAAACTCTGGCTCCGAATAACGTCATCAGTACAAGATGGCAACGTTCGTATCCAGGTTATTTTGGCTTTATTTCTAGGTAGTGGGAGGAAGTTGTCTATCTTTATATACCATCTACGTGCAGCAGTGAAGAACCCTCGGACCTTTGAGCACATTTGAGGAGCTGGCAGGACAGTGGTTGATGCAGTTGTATACATTTTGTCAAGCATCGGACATTGCACAATTGAATAAGATGTTATTTCCTGCCTTAAGTGCCTATATGATACACATGAGGGCGGACATGATGTATTGCACATTTTCAATCACTTCCTGTATCCAGTTTGTCGCGTTACAGGACGTGCAACCAAAGTGAAGTAAAGACCAGACTGTGAAAATTTCAATAGCTGTAGAAGCACCACCAGAGGAGTGCAGCACGTAGATTTCAGCTCTGTGGAAAGGCATTATCAGCCTCGGCCAATGTGTTCTGCCTCCCATCGCCCCCCGGGTCATATGCAAAATAAAACAGAGTAATAGCTCCACTGTGATGGAGGGGTGGAAAAATAAAAAAGAATAAGACAATGTTTCTGTTGTTAGGAGGAAGCTGCTGGAAGGAGCCGTGTTGCAGAGTCTCCCCGGGGACACGGAAGAAGAGTCGGGGGGGGGGGAGCAGCAGGTAACAGCTCTTCCCTTTGGGTGGAAGCAGCAGCTAAAAGAAAGAGAGGAGACCTCAGTGGTTGTCTGTATGTTCATTAATGCTGTGTGTTTCAAAGACTTAGTTAACAACAGTCACAATGCACTGTGTCTTTTTCTGGAAATTGGGTCACAACAGTGTTAAAAACAAAACTCAAAATAACAAGCAAAGCAACATTTCTTTACCAGAAATATTATTGCAAGCGCGTCAGTGTCACATTTTGCATCAACGGAAACATTTCACCTTGACTACATTGTGCATTTGCTAATTTAAAATGTCATGCATGTTGTGGAAGAGCACTTCCTTTTTCATATTTACTTCCTTAAGTTTAAGCTTCTTCTTTAACTTGAGCTGTAGCACTTCTTTCATAGAGCCAAAGCTTTTAGGCCATCAGGTAGTAATCATAATCCATGAATGCACAGAGTGAATGTGAAAACTACATTTCCAAAGGGATCAGCTTTGCTCTTTCAATTCAGAGGAGCTATAGTGTGTGACTTCGACATTTAGACGCAACAACCTTGACAGTTTTCACTTTTTCCATCTTGAAGGGAATCTTTTTTTAAACGTTCACCTTAAAAAGAGATTCACAACTTTGGTCTTCAGCGCTTATATTCTGAAGTTCAAACCGCAGTGTTGGTTGATGATAATTCAGGCAGGGATGTGTTTTTCATTCTCGATGTCTTTAATGCATTAAGAAAGAAAAAGGAAAAAACGTTTTGAGAGGCAAAAACATCTGCTGCTAACTGGTTGTGTGCCTGCGTCACGTAGAGGAGAAACTGGGACTTGGGAGGGGGAGTGGCACAAACCTGATGCTTCTTCACACACAGAACAGGAAGAGAGTCATGCTGCTCTTCAACTACAGGAAATAACCTCTGTGCTGATGACGCAGGTCTCAGGGGAAAGCTCAGCAAGTTCTGTAGATCTGACGCATACTGTACAATCTGTAACTGCAGGAACAGCCCGGGCTCTGCAAGGCTGTGCAACATGTTGAAGCACAGACACACAATCACACGCTCAGTGACACTCTTCTTTTAAGGCACTTTTGTACTATATATATTAAAAAGTAAAGATTGTGTTCATCACTAAATTGTCAAAAACAAGTAGAACATTTCCCTGTCCCCTTCTCCCTCTGCACCAGCTTACACACATGCACACAAACTCGATGAAAAGACCTTCAATCTGTAAAGCTGCCACTAGACGATATGTTTGTGCAGAGAGATTTCCCCCCCGCAACACGTCCAGCGGTCTGCCTAATTAGAGCTGAGTGTATCTGTGGGCAGGGGAGTCTGCGTCTGCACATGGAAGGGGGATTTGGCCGAGAGCATTCATTCACCGGACTGTCTGGTGGGCAAGACAATGGAGAGAAGTACAGATTGGATGTCTTGTTCCAATCTGTGCCGAGCTCTTTTCTCCAGCGCAGAGAAAAGACAAGAATAATGCTGGTTGAATATCCCACGGAGATGGATTTATAAGGACCATTGGTATTGGAAAAATCCGGTTAGGGACTTAATCAAAACGGAGCGGCAGCAGGGGGAGACGGAAACTGAGCCTGTAGGCCGAACTGATTCCAGCCCTGCCTGTCCCGTCCTTTACCTGTCCTCCCCGTCCTCTCCAAGCGGGTCCGCTCCTGTCATTAGTCCTTCATCAGAACCTTTATAGGAAAGGACGTCCTCCTGCTCTATCCTCAAGGACAACCCGTCTCGGATTTCTCATTTAGAATGTGAACGTTTTATTTATCTGTTGTCTTCATAGTAATTGTATATGTGATCTACAAAAGAAATTACCAACCAGGGATACGCATGTAAATATGTATATGGTTTGCATGTATGTATGTGTATACATATATATTCATACATACACATATGTGGAACATATACGTTTGCATTTTTTATTATTAAAACATTTTTTGCATCCGGAACTGCATCAGGATTTATATGAAAAGACAATGACAGACTATGACAGATGCATCACATGCATTTCTCTTCAAGTGCAATAATTCATAAAGTGAATTAGTGAAAAGGTTCAACATGGTTTCTCTTAATGGGGAGAAATCCTTTCAAATCCTCAAGTCAAACGAGTTATTTATTTCTCTGAGAATGTGGCAACATTTTACATGAAACTCTTCTCTTTCACCCACACAGAACATACACATAAATGTGTAATCAGACACACAACTCGCACTGCATGAACACACATCAGCTATCACCTCCCACCCACCAGCCTGGAATACATCAACCTTTTCATCTTGCGTCAACTTTATGCACTTAGCTCACATGCCTACAGACACATGTCACACTGGACGTTATGAGCTGATGGTAACTGCACATGGATTCATACAGGAAAAAAAGTAAGCGGCTGTGAAGATCTTCAGAGAGAGAATTGAGGCAGTGGATAGACATTTGGGTAAAGAGGACCAAGCTGCAGGAAGTGGGAACCATTGACCCTCCCTTGTGGGCAAATTTACAATCTGTACCTGAAATCAGTAGAGGAAGAAAACAGAGAAAGTTCGCTCCAGTAGGAAATGTTTGAGCGTCTATAAATAGAAGGCCCGCGTTTGAAATGATTATGAAAGGCATGCAGTCATTTATTATTCAGCTCATATTGCTCCATGTTTATCATATAGATTGAGTAAAAGAAACTCGTAAACTTGACACATGTGTTTGGAATCCAGATTAATTTTTTGACATCTGCAGAGTTAAAACCGTAGTTGGATTACACTGTTTGTTTATGAAGGTAAAAAGACGTGTGAAGTCTTTCAGGTGAAAAAAACCCCCTCAGATTTACAATTGGTGGGTTTTAGTGCAGCATGAAATGTTGAAATAATTCAAATTTGCACAATGTGCTGCAGCATCAGCACGAAACTAAATAGAGGGACAAAGAGCAGAAGCTTTAAACTAGTATATTAAGTACAGTATTCAACAACAACAAAAATGCTGTGTCCCTGTAAAGCATAAATCAGCTTAGCTCCTCAAATGCAGTTCCAAGCCATCTAATTGTCTTTGATCAGCACCTATAAGCCATCTGCTTTGTGCACAGTTTGACTATCCTCAGACAAAGGGGATTTGGAAACGCCTCTCAAACACTCTGTGTACCATCATTGAAGATGTTTAACACAACCAACAGTGGCAAAGGGAGGTTAGGTTCAAGTGCGAGGCATTAAGCAAAACAAACAGCACATAGTGGGCATGAAGAGAAGAAGACTTTTGCATTGAAGAGGTGCACGGGGCCTCATTCATAATTCAGAGGCGTCGCAGCGATATGAGAGAAGAGGACGCATCTGTCTGCATTACGCCAGCGTTGCCTCTGCGTTGCATCACCCTCCCGGGTGGTTCGTTTTCGAGAGTTTAATACGCTGCCTATCAGTTGCGCTCTGGCTGTGGTCTAATTTCAGCCTCAGATAAGAGCCCTTATTTGTCACCCAGCTCCTTTGCCTTGTCACACAGCCTAGAAGTGCTTTCTCAGTGTGGAACATTTGAAGAAGCACAGACTGGAGCTGTCTATATGCTACATGTGACTGTTCAGTGTGCAGCATCACAATAAAGGATATTATGAACCCTCAGTGCTAACTGGAAACCCATCCCCCACACACACGTATAGCTGTCTCCCCACACAAAGAGAGGCGCATGTGCCTTATTACACACACACACACAGCTGGCTGCTGGTCTGTCTGACCTAGTTTATTTCTGTAGGCTGCTCTAATGGAGGGAGCGTGCGTGGTGTATTATCTGACTGCATCTGATTTGCATTTCTGCCCTGTCACTGGCAGATGGCACCAGAGGTCGAGAGCAGAGCTTTTTGGAGGGCCCTCTCTCTCTCTCTCTCTCTCTCTCTCTCTCTCTCTCTCTCTCTCTCTCTCTCTCTCTCTATCTCACACACACACACACACACACACACACACACACACACACACTCGCATAGAAGCTTCACACTCATCACATAAATACATACATTTGACTTACTAAACAGCAAGTGAACTTTATATCACCTAAAATGCATGTATGTATTTTGTCCGTAATAAAGACATGCAGCTGTGTGCTCACACACACACACATACTGTGCTTGTAGTACAGTGCTTGCGTGCATGCTTGCAGAGGGGTGGAGAGCCTGGTGTCCTGAACTGTACTGAACCCTGAACCGAGGGTGTAAACCAAACCCTCTGCTCTTGCACTATTCATGCTTAATAGGAAGGAAGTGATGAATCACACTCACTTATTTGTGGTAGTGGTGAGTGTTCAAGTACAGATAGTACAGGGCCTCTCACTCTCTTTCTCTCTCTCTCTCTTTCTCTCTCTCTCTCTCTCTCTCTCTCTCTCTCTCTCTCTCTCTCTCTCGCTGACGGTCACACACATGCACACACTCTAGAAATCACAGAGGAAGTGAACAGACATGAAACCTCAGCACTTTGTGTAATTTTCTATCTGATGGAAGCCATTCTGTCACAGCTGAAATCATCCGGGAGGTTGACGGTGGGTTTTATTGTGACACACAAGCAGCTGGTTTTTTACGTCTCCTCCACCTTGGTACATGTTAAGGCGTCACGGAGATGAGAGCTGATATTGTGCTCCTTCTCTCTCTCTGCATGTTGTGTTTTATTAAATCTAATCAGATCTGGCTTCGTATGTCACAGGATAAGTACATGGCGGCTTTGAGGTATATGTCCTCTTGTTCTGGGTGTTATCTGACTTGCACTGGAGCACACGCAGAAACATCAACCCACCCAACTGGGAGTGGCAGTCTCACGGGTGCTATACGAACAACTGTGTCTCCTACTGTAAAAAGCATGTGAATGCTCGAAAATGTATTCGTGCAGTTTTTAACATCTTGGTCATGTCATTTGCGAGCTATATAACAGATGTAAAAAAAAAAATGAAGCTTTTCACTAACATTAGTTGGGTTGTGCACGGTGGAAGTTTCAGGTATCTGAGCACAGAGCAGACAGTATTTGATCACACATGCACGTGCACACACAAGCCATCAGTTTTTATTTGGAGACAGGAAACATCAGGGCGTGCGCACTCTCTTTCTCTTGTTCTGTCTTCACCTCATTTTCTCTCACTTCTACACACACACACACAACCGTTATTAAAGGGTGTGGGGACATTTTCCATGCGGTTTGAGTGGTTTAGCTTTGCAATTGTAAAAATGTGAAAAAAATCTGCCAGACCTGCTCAACATAAAAACAGAAATGGCTGAAGTCAGTGAGTGAGAGGAGGTAGAGACCAATTAGTGTGAGGCTCATTGAAGTGCTGGGTAAAAACTGTCCAGAAAGAAAAAAAACACGCCAGAGAATAACTTTTCCAAGAGTCTGACTTGTATATGATGATATTGTTAACATTTTATTCTCCCAGTTCAAATTAAAGGGCTAAGTTCAAACAGAATGCTGCTTGTGCTTTAAAATTCCCCCCGTCCTTCTCTCTCTGTCTTTCACTTTCACAATTTTCTTTGACACGGCCATCCCTTCTCTGACTCATCCTTCAGGTCTCGAGTGTATTGTGGCGAACCACTATCGAATTCGCTCCGCTTTTACATATCCTTCTTCTCCCTTACTGGCTTTCTCCCCGCTCTCCATCTCCGTTTGTCGCTTTTTTTTAAAGCAAAGGTTAAGTTCTGGTTCAGTGTAGATAGCTTTTAATAATGCATATTTACGATTAAACATGAATGAGCTACCCCACTAAAAAATATTGTAAATTATACAGGGTATGTCAATCGTGTGAGTGGAAACAGTTCAATATTTGGACAGATGTGAAAGAAATACTCAACCCAGTTTAGAATTTATCGCGTTTCTTCATTCACTGAGGCCTTCGGAGGTTTTTATAAGCGATGGAGAAGACTAGTCATTAACTCAGAGGGAGCTAATTGTGCGGTTGGCGCTCCAGTTTAAAAGAGACGGAGGAAAAATCTGTGTGCGTTGCCTCACCCCCCTTTAATACAGATTATACACGAGTCAGCAGAGTTGCAGGAGTTTGGCATCTAGTGAACTTTTCTCTGTCATCCTCTGAATGACAGTCTAATTCATTTGTGCATTTCTGCCCTTTATTCTTGCTGTAACTCTTGACAGCATCCTCACTTTGGGCAGCACAAGTGTGACAGTGTAAGGCACGAGCCTCTTTGTGTGCTGTCTCTTCACACCAGCAGTTGTGTCACTTTTTTTTTTTTTTACCTCAAAACCTGTTAGCTACGCAACAGTTTGGGGTTTGCGTGTCTTGCTTAATAACCTGAAATGGATGAAAGTGGAACCAGCATAAGTCTGAGTGTTTATCTGTTATTGTTTGCGGCTGCAAGCGTGTGCTATGTGTGTGCGTGTCTACATGTATGTGTTTTTCAGATGCTGTGTGTGGGTAAAGTCAATGAGCATGCCATGAATGCGGGTAAATGCTCGTTGTGTGTTCCCATTCGATGGCCGCTCGCTATCAGTGTTTGTTTGGGGTTAAAAGCCCCTGTCTCTGAGGGTGTTAGCGGGGGTCATCTAAACCGGATCTGCAGCAGAATCGCTTAAGAGGCACAAGCATAATCTGTAGCTGGCTTTGTGCTCCCAGATTAAAGTGATGATGTTTTAAACCTTTCTCACGGCCACAATATGCCTTTGCTTCCCTCGTTGCTACTCAGTATGTGTGTGACAGCAGATCCACACAGCCGAGTTCAAGAAAAGGACACCTTCCTCGCTATTTATGAAACTGAGAGCTTTAGCACATTATCTGAGACGACGCATGCATGTTCTATTCATCTATTAATTTGCTATCAGCGTGGTGTAGCTATAGCCTATCTCCTCCAGTGTTTGAGGGGAAACAGCTGCTAATCCTAATCCCCCCATGTCCCCCCACGGGATTCTGTCAAATCACAGGCCCTTTAAAAAGCTCTGGCTGGCTGGTTCCAGGGCTGGTTGAGTGGCTGGCTGACTGGCAGCCTTGAAATGAGAGGACGGACCACGCTTACCCACTCCCGTGACTGACATCTACTATAGGCTCCCAGAAAGTATGTCACTTGTTTGTACAAGTGTGTATGTACACACACCAGAAATTTCCATTGCACACTGCTTCTCCAGAGGAATCATCTGTAAAAATAGCTTCACCCATAAACATTTACAGATGAGAAGTTTATGTCAGAGGGTTTAAATAAATGTATACTGGAAAAACTGAGCTTTTGGTTTTACACACCCAGCCCAAAATGTTTGTTGCTGTCAAAGACATTCTGATAAACAGCTTTAGTGTTCTCATTCCAAAGAAAACTGACATAAGCTGTTTTCAGACATGGATTCTGGAAAATGTCCGAAAAATTTGCGCTGGACATTTTCCAGTTTGTCTTTCCCACAAGATGAACGCAGCAGGAGATTGTCTGGGTTTCACGTTCCGTCACATGTCACAAAGGTCAGGAACTAGCTCACTCGTTTACTCACTATTTTCTTGCTGTATTCTCACATGGGCTCACTTAGACATTTTACTAAGGGGCTGGCAGGAAAACGTTTAAAAAACGTCCAGAGCAACTGACTTGGACATTTGGGTTCTCACATACAGCCTCTACGGAAAATTACAGGGAAATGTCTGAACCTCACAGCTTGTCTGAATGTAGCTATAGTGTCTTCACAACTATAAGTCCGGTGTGTTTGGTTATTGTTTTTACCACCAACAGCCTGGCTCTGTTAAACAGTAAAAAATATCAGTATCTTGTTGTCACTATGTGGTTTCCAGGAAAGAGTCTGAGTCTGTGAAATAGCAACGTATCATTTTTTACTCTTGGACTTTTGTACAGATTAATAAATATGTTAGTAATCTTTAGGGATGAGGGAAACCTTTGGACAAAGCCGGGTTAACTATTCCCCCTGTCTCCGGTCTTTATGCTAAACTAAGCTAACTGTCTGTAGCTTCATACTTACCGTAAAAACGTGAGGGGGATGTCGATTTTCTTATCTAACTTTCCCGCGACAAAGAGTTTCTGGCCTGAATGAAAACAGTAAAAAGACTTATCAGGTCTGTCTTTGCTCCGCTTTGCATCATATCTGGGTAAAGTGAAAGCTATCCTCCCAAAGCTCTCCAAGAGTTGGTTTTTAATCTCATGAACTATAAAACCCAGAAGCAGCGCCCTTTCTAACTTTCACTTTCGAGCACCAACCCTAATATTGGTCTTGTCCATCAGCCTTTCGCACATCAGTCATTACAGATAATGACTATCAGCTGGGAGAGACAGAGCGGAGGGATGTGGAGACTGAGTATCAGCCGACACGCTTGCAGCTCACCTCCCTCCCTTGTTCTTGGTCTGGGATGAGATGGGGATGAGGAGTTCGCGGGTAACTATCAGTTATCAGCGTGAGGATTAGGGACTGTCATCAGCAGCCATATGCCTCATATTACCCTCCTGATGACACTCGATGGAGAGAGGAAAGAGAGCGAGGAGGAGGAGGAGGAGGCTCGGGGGAAGGATTACACCCGCTCTAAGATTTCAGTGTAGAAGTCAGGTAGAGAACAGAGCCTGTCAAGCTAAAGTCTTTTAAACGTATAGAGTCTGGCGTATGAAGAAACTCAAGTTCACACTGATATACATAAAGCCCTGCAGCAGAAGCACTTCTCACTATTGGGTTCCTGCCACAGAAAGCCACACTCAACACAATGCAAGTTCCTGTTGTAGAGATATGTGTGTGCATGCATGTAAGCTGTGCTGGCTGGATATATATGTAGAGCCATACGGTAAAGCCAATATGCCGCCTTCCATGTTTGGTGCCTCTGGCTATGCATGTTGACTATTATTCAGTACAATGGACACATATGTGCTCTTCATTGATCACACAGAGAATAAGTACCCACGTACGTCTATGTGTGTAGGGGGGGGGGGCTTGTTTTACTATATCTGCCTGGTCCAAAAACTTGGAGATCACTATTCTTGTGGGGTCTGACAGCTTTGTGGGAAGCAAAATGATGGACATAACAAGTTTGAATGGTAGTTTCAGGGTTAAGACTTGAATTTAGGGTTAGGGTTAGACATTTGGTTATTAGGGTTAGGGTTAGGGAAAACATAATGTGAATAAATGTTCCCAACAAATATAGGTCAAGAACATGGAGCTCACTATACTTACGGGGTCTGACAGCTTTGTAGGAACCAAAATGAAGGATATAACAAGTTCAAATGGCTGTTTTAGGGTTAAGACTTGGTTTTAAGGTTAGGGTTGTGGTTAGACATTCAGTCTTTAGGTTTAGACATTCAGTCATTACAGTTAGGGCTAGACATTTAGTTAAAATGGTTGGGGTGAGACATTTGCTTATCAGGGTTAGACATTCAGTCATTAGGGTTAGACATTTGGTTGGGAGGGTTAGGGTTAGACATTCAGGAATTAGGGTTAGACATTCGGTAATTAGGGTTAGGGTTAGATATCCAGTTGGGAGGGTAAGGGTTAGACATCAAGGCCTCATTTTAATTACAGTTCTCAACATAGAGGTGTATAGGGATTGTCTGTGGGGTCTGAAAACCGGAAGTTCACTATACTTGTGGGGTCTGAGAGCTTTGTAGGAACCAAAATGATGGACATAACAAGTTCAAATGGCTGTTTTGGGGTTAAGACTTGGTTTTAAGGTTAGGGTTAGGTTATGCATCATGTCAATGGCGGGTCTCAACAAACATAGGTGTCCCTGGGATTGTGTAGGGTTAGAATGTGTGTATGTGTGTGTGTGTGTGTGTGTGTGTGTGTGTGTGTTGAGAAAGGGGGAGGGGTACGGAGCGACAGCAATACAGTAAGTGTTTCCATGTGTTTGTCTTATTCATGAAGACACACATAAACACACACATTCAGACTGACAAGCATGCTGGCATATCCATGTCAACAAAACCACACACACACACACACACACACACACACACACACACACACACACACAAACGCAGCTCGTGTGACTCATTAGGTGACTCAAGTCCTGACTGTAAAAATAACATCTGAAAACATTTACCGTTATATTCATTAACAGTTGTTCCAACTCATGACGAGAAGCGCTTTCATGGATTTCCATCAGATGCACCTTGCCAGATAAACTAACTGTGTTGCTGCTCCAAACATACAATGCATGCAGACCTGCATATTATCTCCTTCATCTTCCTTCTCCTTCTACTTCTTCTTCTTCCTAATTCCACTTCCTCATTCACCATAGTTCCTGTGTGCTATCGTCGGCCTATTTTGCTGCATTCAAACAAAAAAGAGAAACCGTTCACAGCAGCAGAGAAGAATGATTTAATTTGATGGTCTGACACTAATAAAAGCTAAAATGTTTCACAAGGATAAAGGAGTGATGATATTCAACACCTAACGTATTCTGGTACTTTCATAGGCTGCTGTTTTTGACCAGTTAGGTATTCTTGAAGTTTGACCTTTCATCACAACAGCAGAGATCATGTAAGATTAATAATGTGCTCATTAGAGCAACACTGTTGGTCTCAGTCTCCTTCAAAGGAAAGCTAGATGGGATTTCATCTTTAATGTACTGGTGTAAATCTGCAAGAAATTAAAGGTTTCTACAACTCTGGACATTGATGGTTTTCGTGTTCCACTGCCACTGAACCCTACTCAAAGTGACTTATGTTGTGTTTATCGTATTCACAGTCATGTGCGTTGTGCGCATAAAACGCTTGCGTGACATCTCATAACCAAAATACTTCCACATAAGCATCATTACACCGGCATGCTCCAAGACTGATTGAGCGTTGTTTGCTAGTTTTCCTCATCAGCCGCCACAGCGGACCACCATGAAGAGCAGAGGAGAGGCAGAGAGGCACTTAGCATGTAAAAAGACCATATGTGTGAGCACGAGTGTGGGCACACAGAAACGATATGCCTGTGGTCCTGCTTGGGCTTATGTGAGTCTGTGGGAGGCAGAGTATGACTTTGTTCATACTGTAGTATATTTGTGTGAGCACCATGGTCTATATGTGTGGGTGTGTGCACTTTTTCCACAGGCTGTCACTTGTGCTGCTGCTGCTGAGTCTATGGTAAGTTACAGTTTCTGTGTGATACTGTGTGTGTGCGTGCATGTGTGTGTTTCTGTGTGTGTGTTTAAGCTTTTGTTTAATTTCTACTTCCTGTTTTATTCTTGGCCTAATCCAAACGCAACACAGCTGTGCAGTCAGCCAGAGAAAGAGGGCTTGGGGGATGGGTTGCCAGGTCCTGGTGAGTGCAGCCATGCTCTACAACTGCTACCAACAGATGGAAGGGAAATGGGGTTACCAGCTTGGGCTTATCCTCTCTTTTTAGGCCAGACGGACCCCCTCCCCTCCCCTCCCCACACCAACACCACCACCACACACACACACACACTCATCCACCCCCTCATTTGGTCATAATACTGGCCTTAAAATCTCTATATTTTGGTGTTAGCTTTTTTTTCTTTTCACTGTAGTTTTGATGCACGGTCTATGGAAGAAGAAAAAAGTTATGGGTGATACATCTTCATAAGTAAGGCACCAAGTCAGAATTGTGACGCACCATCACATAACTTTGACTTGAGTGAATTGTTTGACATACTGTACAATCTCATAGTTCTCATTTAGGATCTTGTGTTTTTGAATGAGCGAGTTGTAACAATTCTGTATCCTTGACTGTCATAACTTATCCTTTTTGGTCAGTAATCTTGACTCACTATCTCATAATTTTGATGTTTTGTGTCTTAACTTTACACCAAATGTGTCTCGTATCCAGATCGTCTCCAGCCGTCCGTCTGTCTGGCCATCCGCTCGTCTGTCCCATTCTTGTCAACACCTTGAGGGAATACCTTTAAATTCGATACAAACATTCAGTTGGACTCAAGGATGAACTGATTTGAATTTGGTGGTCAAAGGGCAAGGTCACTGAGACCTCACAAAACCCTTCTTTGCTTTGTGAGCGATTCAAAAGAATCCTTAGACTCACAGATTTTGGTGGTGAAATGTCAAGGTTACTGAGGCCTCGTGTAACATGTTTTTGCTGGTGGAGACATACAACAGCAGGGCAGGAATTCTAGTGTTTCCTTGCTTTTTCGATTGGTCTCATTTTTACTCCATCCACTCGTGTCTTGAAATTCGTCCCTAGTTGAGGCCTCTCGACAAGACAGTTCTGTTTGTTTACGAGCTGATGGCTGCGAGCTCATTTAGTCATTGTATGTGGATCGACAACACAATTACATTTACACTTGTGTTCACTGGGGTCACAGTGAGTCCTTGACCTTCCCCACAGGCAGTTTGGCCAATCAGATCACAAGGAGTCCTCAGTGCGTCTTGGATACAGTTACATCTGTACCTTAATGTGGTCAAGTGCAGTCAGATTGCAGCACTGTCATCCAAAGCACATTTTAACCCCACGTGTAAATGGGGTAGTTATAACTAACTTGTAACACATTTTCATATTAATGTACAATCCATCTTTCTACCTCTTAATTTTAACTATCATGACGATTTCGTAACTTTGACCTGCTGTCTCAGTTTGACTGATTATATTAATCTAACTTTGATTTACTGTCTCAAACAGCTTTTCTCATAATTTGGATTCATTTATAATAAAAGACAGATTTTCCATAACTTTGACATATTAATTCACGAGTTTTACAATAAAGAAATTTTGACTTTCAATCTCATGATTTTTACTTATTTTGTTTATTTTTGTCTTGACAGAAATGGGTTTCCATACTGGATTGACCAACATGAGAAGTGGACCAACTGGTTTCTATTCATACCATAAAGAAACCCCGTCATTTTGTATCTTTATCTGGCTGGACGTATAATATATGACCCACATAATGGTTCATGCAAGAGACGTTACTCCTGATCGTCTAAGAGATATGTTGATGCAGGAAAACCAGACATACTTTGAGAGGAGCTGTTGCACAAAACATACAAATGAAGCTGTATATTGATTAGATTAATATTTCAGATGCTGCCTCTGCTGCTGTGTGTTTGTGTATGTGATGAGGAGGGCAATCAGAGGCGCAGACGTGGACTCTCCAGCTCGAGCTCCACTAAAGTCGGCCCTCTTCCCTCTCTTCAGTCTCGCCTGCCTGTGGAGAGCTGAGGCATCTCTCTCTGGTCTTTCTCAACCCAGCACAGCACATTCATTATTAATCGAGCAGAGTCTCTCCCTCCTTCTCGGCTCAGCCAATTACACGTCGGGCCCCTGCCGACTGCGGCCTGTCTCATTTGACGCTGCACTGCTTGGCTTTGATGTCTCTATCAACACGAAAAAGCCGGGGACCGAGTCTTAATAGAGCAGAGGGGGATTATGTGACTGCCTGCCTCTGGGGGTAGAACCTTTTTTTAAACATATATGTTTAATTCATACTTTTATTTCATTATCAGGAGACTTTGGGCCCTGCTTTAGCCAGGCTCTTGTCACTCGGTGCTCTGCTATCACAGTGACATGGTCGTTAATCCTTTTACTCTTTCATTTGGGGGAGATGCACAAGCCTGCGAGCGGAGCAGGCTCGACTGCCCGGGGGCCTCACGCTCCTCCCTCCTGGGCTGGTAGTCTTTCCTTCCTCTGCTCGTTTCATGTGAAGAACGCCTTGATTAACCAGCACCAGCCTCTCTGCATGCTATGCTGATGGTTTGGTATGAGGTCAGGCTGCTTTTGGCTCCAATGTTAATGTTGTCAGGGTTCAGAGGTCAGCTTGCTTTGAAACCAATTGAGGGAATGGAAAAGTACAGTTCCTTGGCAGAAATATCAAAACAGAAGTTCTACATCTCATCTTTGAAGATCGGTACTTATGTGAACTTCAGTTACCAGTCGAGTTTGAATGAAAGCAAACTATTCACCCTCCAGCAGTGTGCTTGATAATCAACATCGATTCTCAAACGCTCAGCTCGCTGGTGGACTCCGTTACATCTTTTCTCTTAAGTGGGCTCTTCGCCCTCAGTTGAACTTTTAATAATAATCCTTCCATCACTTCCCTACTTCAGGTCCCACCTGCTATTTGCAGCGCTGACCTTTAAAGCAGGAAGTTACTGTTAACACAGCTCCAGCAGCTGTGACGACAACCTGCTTTACAGCATTTTTCTCATCAAGAGCGACGCTTGTGCACATTCACCAGCACACCCCACCTCAAGTTTAGATTATAGGGTCTGGAACCTAAAAGTTATGACTTCAGCTGACAGCTACTGTGTCAAGTTAAAGACTCCGCCGGCCTCGCCGCTCGACAACGACCGCATATTACACAATTCATTTTCATTCTACATGATTTTCATTAACCGCGAACAGTGAGGGGAGAGTATTACATAAAACCTCTGATGTAATTTTCTGAGCATGACTCAAAGCACTGGGGAACCCCACGCAGCAGAAGACATATCTCAGAGCTGGTTTCTTTAAGAAAAAGACAACATTGCATACATTTATTAGGGATGGACGCCAATTCCAATACATGCAAATCACCACTGTCCTTTAAATGTAGTGTCGACATTATTGCAAACACTTGTCTCCCTGCTGTTTTGTGTATTATATTTTTATTATCTTAGGATAAAAAAAACATTAACAATTACATGGGATGCCTTGTTCTGCATAATTTAACGTATACACAGTGGGAACAGGAATGGCAATGCTTTAGACATCATCACAGCCTCTTCATAACCCCACCCACCCCCAACCCACTGCCCGCATGCAGTTTGCACTGCACAAAGGCCAAAAGTCACGTGAGACAGCCTGCAAAGAGCACAAGAAGCATTCACAGTAAAGGAGGAGAGGAAGGAGGAGAGGATGGAGGGGAGGGAGAGTAAAAGATGAGAGGAGAAGGAGGGAGGAGGAGAAGAGAGGGAGTGAAACAAAGTGACTGCAGCACTGGCCTTGGTTTAGACAGGAGAAGGAGCAGCATAGTCCTAGTATATCATTTTAACTTCTCCCACACTTCAACTCCCGTCTCCTGATTGTGGTACTCTTTCCATTGTCTTTGACACAAAAAAAGTTTGTTTATATATGCATGTATATATGTATATACATATACGTATGTATATATATATAAACACTTTTTTTTTTTTATAGCTACAGCACCTTTTCCCATGGGGCAACAGTGTCAATACCTCGCACATGGTACATGGCCGTGCCAAAGAAAAAAAGAAAAATAAAAAAACAATATATTGGTCAGGATATTTATCTTTTTTTCCCTAAAATTGGCATTTGACATGATGATATTCTATTGCCGTCTGGGGGAGGGAAGGGACAAAGGTTCTTCTTTTGAGTTTATATTCAAGTTTTCTCCTTTTTTTCTGGTGTATAATTTCTTCTTTTCCTGTTTAAAAAGAGTTCACACTTTTGTGATTTGCGTTGTGCTGCTCTTCATCAAAAGGTTTCATTTTCCGGATCCGAGTCAGTGGTGTCAGAGTATCGATAATGGTCTGGCTCATTGTCGCTAACGTCCGGGGTGACGGATGTTGAAGTGCTTGCCTCAGGATTCGAAGGCTCCTCCACGGCTTTCGTAAAATACAACTTCACCTGAAATTGGGAATTAGAAAGACATCCGACTTCAGTCTGTGCAATCAAAATAATCATAAACAAGTCTCATCATTGGCTCTTCCCATTATTATCTAAAACCCTACTGCTGTCACTACTTACCTTGAAGTTTGGCGAGAAGTAGCGGTTAGCTTTGTCTTTGTTGGCCTTGTCCAAGTCGTTCTTAGTGAGCGTCAGGATGAGGTAGTCCCTGTCGCTGTCCCTGCAGCTGTCCCTGCTCTCAGCGCGCTGCGTCTGCATCTGTAGCTGTGGTTGCGGCTGCCCCTGCTGGCTCTCCGCGTTGTTCACTGCCCCGTTTTCCATCTTGTCCACGCTCTCCTCTGGTCCAGGGATGAAGAAAGTGTTCACCCAGAAGTGAAACATTTTGTCCTGGAGGACAGAAAATTTATGTTTTGGATTAAATTTGAGACTGGGCTCTGATTTTTCTCATTGTTAGTAAAAATCCATTTTCTTAAGACTTTCCAAGTTCCATATAATATCAGTTTTTTCTGAAGATGGGAGAAACCGCTCACATAACACCCAGATCATTCCTGAGGCTTTAGCCACTGTCATTTTCTGCAAACATCTGTCAAAATAGTGCATTGGGATTATTTGTAGCTGCCAATTAATACACATTTGTTTCGTTAGTGAACATTTACGCCAGCAGGATGGCGACTGTGGGATCAATAAGTGGGACACTGCAGCTCATTTATGTGTTTTTAATAATTTCTCAACAAAACAGGAAGCTAAAGTAAAAAAACTTCATATTTGGTTTTGGTCTTTTTCGTGGGAAAACAAAAAAATTGGGAGAAAATGTTTAATTACATGTCAGCTTATAGTTATTTGACACAGTCGACATCATCAAGATCAGCAGCAAAAATACATCTGTATTGATTAACAGAAACTCGTCAGCGACAAGGACAAAGCCACAGAAACACAACGTACCTTCTTCATCATCTTATTTTGTTTATGGAAGAACTCCACTTTGATGTCTCCACAAACCGGCAGCGGCTGGGGGAATTCGAAAAACATGTGCTTGTCCTCGCGCCGTGTGTGAGCGGGATGCGACGTGTGAATCTTCACTTTCAGCTGGTACACCACAAACTGGGGATCTGCGTTGAAAAAAACGAGTTGATGTTGCACAGGTAGAGGAAGGAAGAGAGGGGTGTGGGGGGGGGGGGGTGTCAAGGTTATGAGATTTGTGAGAAGAGACAGAAAACACAAGATGTGGAGAGAATGACGAGAGGAGGGAGTGGATCAAGAGAGCGAGAGAGGATACAAGTGTTATTACATGAGTTTGCAAAGCACACCCCACCACAGACAACCCACCACCCCCCAGTTGAATACATGCAAAAAAAAAAAAGGTAACAAAACTTTATATTAATATTAAAGAAAGGGAATGTTACAAAATTCAACACCCAGAGAGACCCAGAACCAGAGACACAGGACCCTATTCTGAGACAGCCACAGTTTGGTCTTGGACCAGCGCGACACGCTGCATAGAGATTTTAATCCTTCCTTCTTCCTGTCAGGGGTGGGGGTGATGTTGGAGATGACTTCATATGCCTGTGGGCTAGTCCCATCCTGCTCGGCAACATGTCTACCTCAGACTGCTCCTGCCTGCTGGATCTCTGGGGCCATATAAAAGCAAATGAGTGAAATGATAATAATGGATAAAAGGCTCATTTACCCCAGTGCCAATTCCCTTTCTTGAAGCCCTGAGGGGTCGGCTCGCTCCTGTTTTTAACGGTACTGTCCCCTTAGAGAGAGAGAAGGAGATTATCACAAAAGAGAGCCTGGCTGGCCTGTCAGGGGCTTGACAGCACAACAGGCACAAACACAAAGAGATCTACACAAATATTTGCATCTACACAGCTTCTCTTAAAAAGAACATCATACAGTACATGGCTTTGAAAGTGGAGGTGTGCACGTCTTGTGTTTGACACCGGACATGATGCGTCGTGAGATTCACAAAAGGGGAAGGAAGAAAGGGGGAACTTGAAATCGCTGAAAATCTCAAACGAAAAAACAATTGGATTCGACAAACAGAAAAGTTGTGATGCTGGATTATTTTGTAACACAATTATCAAACTAGCGTCTCCTCTTTTATTGGTGCAGTGCCCTAAAACCTGAGGCTAGAAAAAAGGTTGGTGTGTGTGTGTGTGTGAAGACGTCAAACTCAGAATAGGGCCTTTTTTAAAAAAGGGGAGTAAGGAGGAAAGAGAAGGATCGATACGGTGAGAGCTGCTCAGCACAGTCAGGTGTTAGGGTGAGAGAGAGCCACGGAAATGAAGGAAGAGGAGGTGTGTTTTTCTTCTTTTTCTGACCGTCAGTTGAAAAGGAACAAGTTCAGATACCAAAAAAAGCACAACACTGTGTGACTCAGACACATTTGAGCACAAAAAACAACCTGGGCTGTTTGAATTCTTTGCCTCTGAAGACCAAAACAGACACTATTACACCACTAAAACTGTTTTCTGTGCAGAGTAAACTACACAGCACTGACATGTTGAGAGAATTTGGACATGGACGCTGAAAAGGAGTCATTAGACATTTACACCCAATGTGTCACAGACGCGTCAGTGGTATTTTAGCACTTGTGGAAAAGCTTTAGTCAGTTCTGATGTTGATTGTTTTGTTTCAGCACACTTTTCAAATAAAGCACAGCCCGACTGCTTCGTGTCTGTGTCACTCAGCCACTGTTTGCTTACGCACCATTTTACAATAATGTCATAACACTCCAGCTCCAAGCAAACATGCAGTGATATGTAAATACTCATGAGCGAAAGCAACTCGTTAACACTGCGCTATTGTATGTAAAGTAAAAATGTATTAATAAATCACTGACTTAAACACTTTATTCCTGTCATGACTTTATAATTACTTCCTGGTTGTGTGAGTGGGCAGTTTACTGGACCTGTGCAGAGGTTTCAGTGATAGACTGTTTAAACTGTGATTAACCTGTCAAAACTGTGCACAGAAACAAAACTGAACAAATTCCGCTAAAACAATTTAAAGAATGCTGACTAAAATGCAGACTAGCTCAACTTTGCAGGAGTTCGGAGGTTTATTTGAGAGTTAAAAAAAAGGCCAAAGAAAAAAAAAAAACACCAGCCTATGACCCGAAAAAAATTTATAACACACAGATGAGAGATTTCATTTAGTAGAATTATTTGTAAGTAGCAACAACTTAATCTGCAAGAAGCTGCTTTTTTAGTCAACAGGTCCAAAATTAGTGCAGCAGATTCGGCCGCATTTTAAAATCCTGTGAGGTCGACTCAGCTCTACCACAGGTGACCTACTCTCTGCTAAATCTGCAGCGTGGGTGAGCCCTACAACGCACAACACACATCCAAGGTTCTCGTTCCATATGAACAGCGGCGTGCGGGCCTACACACTAGTTTGGAGTGAAAGTTGAACATGTGTGACTCACTGCAGGTGCCCCCGCTGAACATGGGGAGAGTCTCAAACACCATTTTGTGGAAGAGGAGCGCCACCGGCTTGTACTCTAGCTGGTTCTTCAGTAGGTAGCTGTAGTAGTAGACGTAGCGGCGCTGGCTCGGGATCGTGACTCCCTGCAACAACAAAGACAAAACTTTAGAGAGCCGGAAATGACGTCACCTTTGAGTGTTCAAGTGTTTGCATCTTAACCTGAAAGATAAATTTCTGTTTTTTTTTTTATTCTTTAAAGCCAGCAATTTCCTGCTTTTCTGCTTCACAACACAACAAACTGAATATATAACGATTTCGGGTTACCAACACATTAAAGATTTTCACAATTTTCTGGCACTAAACTGTCAGATGAACTGATAAAGAGCTGCTGTGACGTTTGGTTCTCAGATGAACATCCTACCTTCTTGTCCCTTGTCCTGACTTCACCGTAAAAGTCAAGCGCTTCTTGGGCCTCCAGGAATTTGCCGCGATGGAGGAGATAGGCGCAGATCATGACTCCTGTTCGGCCCTTCCCGGCCTTACAGTGGATGGCCGCCACGTGATTGTCATCCTCACTGAGCCACTGGTCCAGGTCTTCACAAAACGGCTTAATTAGCTCCAGCTGAGGAGGGTTGTGGTCTTCGAAGGGGTACTGTGCAACTGATGCGTGACGGGATGCAGGCCCACGCAAAGTTGTAACGGGAGAGGGAAGGAAAGATTGTGGACAAGAACACAGCGGCAGAGAAGAGATGGGGGAGAAGACACAAAGAGTTGGGAAAATCTCACAAAATATTCACTGTGTTTTACCAGGCTTTTTTTATTATTAAAATAAAAAAAACATCTACAGAACATGTGAAGCAGCCTACCTCTGCAGTTAAATTTGGCAGCATCGTAGTGTCTTTCTGCACAGCTGAAATGGGAAGAACAAAATCCAGTTAGCGGTCGAACAGAGGAAGTTAGCTAGTAA
This sequence comes from Hippoglossus hippoglossus, assembly GCF_009819705.1. Taxonomy (NCBI): domain Eukaryota; kingdom Metazoa; phylum Chordata; class Actinopteri; order Pleuronectiformes; family Pleuronectidae; genus Hippoglossus; species Hippoglossus hippoglossus. The sequence goes on from NC_047165.1 coordinate 9,263,724, forward strand.
ACAATGAACCGTTCAGGTACGAACAACATGTGCAACACTTACAGGTTGTAGATTTTGTAATGGTTTTTATGCTTTGAATCCAAAAACCTGAAGAATCATAAAAAGAGAGAATATTTTTAGTAAATCAATAAATAAGGTTGCAAACGAGGAGCAAAAATGAATGAACACAAGTAATAAAACGTCTCTTCTCTTTTCTCTTCTTTCTATAATCACATATTAGAAGCAGAAGCAGCTCAACTCACCGTACTACATCGTCTATATTGTTTCTGTACACGCCTTCGAGTCTCTCCGCTGGAAAGCCCATAGCAATGATGTTTGGGTAGATATCTGTTCAGGCAGGGGGGTTAAGGAAATGTACATAGTGCATGCTTTCACACAAAGGAAGGTGCCATTACTGGTGGGCCCAGCAGCACATGTTGTGTTTAACGGTAAATTCCTAGAGCTAGCACTTTAAAATTAAACATACTTATTCTCAGAGTTAGAGCACAATTACAAGAATGCAGAGAAGAGCAGCAGAGCACGAAAAAGTTTCAGCGAATGTCAACGAGGGTGTTGTAGTCATGGACAGACAGGAGGTGTGCTGGTCTGTGTGTGTGTTGTGACAGATGGCCTTGACAGTGAGAAGCAGGCAGAGAGGATGGGAGTAACAGCGCTCCTGCTCGAGCCAGGCCCACATGTGTGTGCACGAGGAGACTCTCCGCTCCCTGACCTGCATGTATTTTTAGAGACCAAAGTTATATTGGGATGATCGCAAATGTTCGGCTTATCTCGCTTTCGAGCTCAGCCGGACCAATTTGAATATCTGGGAGATCGACTGCATGCGACATGAAGACGCGTGGGGAGGGCAACAAAAAACCAGTTGCATCAAGCAAGAATCCTTTGTGTCATGACTCGCAGGCTGCAGGTGCAACAGACGGTAGCGGTTGTGCATCTGTAAGAGTCATCGGCGGACGACACACATGTGGAACCACACGCACCAGATTCCAGCACGATTTTAACTCCTGGCTGCACCGCCCAGCTCGCACTTCACCTCTTGTGCGTTTACAGTCGCCTTACATCATCCAGACCTGGCTCCACAATTCAGAGCAGGAAAATGATGGAAAATGTCGCAGCCAATTACATGGTGACACACATTCAATCTTAAAGGCACACATCAGTGTCGCGTGGCAGAAAAAAGCAAAAAAAACGAATAATCGAGTTGGCATGCATGTCTTTGAGGCTTGGCTGCAACGCCTACCTGTAACTGAAGTCTGCTTGTCGCCATAAGCTGCAGGATTTCACACTTTAACCGCCGACTAAAGGGTGACCTTTTCTTACACTACTTGTGCGGCGGTGTCAAAAAATAGAAAAGCTGAATGTTTCAAATTGGATGTGTCTGGTTCATTTTGAGCAGACCCTATTTTTTCCCCAGAGTCAAATCTCTTTTTAACTGGTCAGAAAAATTTGCCACACGGGTCTGACGACTCTGGTGAGAAAGTGGGGCTAGCTGCGCGCAGTGTTGCACGTGTAAGAGCGCACAAGAACGACCCTTTGTCATAGTGCACACACACAGTTTATCATTCAATCAGTGGACCTGCTGGGAGCGAGTGGCCGAGGTCAACTGTACGGACACACGTACAAAGATTACTGCAATTTCCAACATTTTCGATACACGTCGTGCAGCTGAGGCATGAATTCAACAGCAAGTCTACGATATTATTTGCATACAGCCAAGCTAGCATCCCTGTAGTCCACAACACTGTAGCCTATCTGTTCTCACTGTGCCATAATCCCTTCCATTAATGCCTCAAAGACCTAATTAAGAGCCAAATAAAGGTTTTCTGTGCCATTTAATGGGCTTCTCCAACCCTCGGACCTACTGGCAATGCAATCCCAGTCAGACTATTCTAAGTGTTTTTAAAAAGCTCCAGAGCTCCCAGGAGAACCTCAGCCCAGAGCATGGGGGGGCTTGGTCTCTGCAGCTGGGAGGAAACACACATGCGGGACCCCCGACGGAAGCTCCAAGTAGGAGGGAGGGAGGGAGGGGGGGGGAAGAGAAGAAAAAAAAAGAAGAAAATCTGCCATTTCAGGCACGCCTTTTCTTTAAAGCCAGCCCTGCCTCAGCTCTATGCATACGCCAAATCCACGACTGAGAACGAGAGAGAGAGAGAGAGAGAGAGAGAGAGGGGGGAAAAGGGAGAGTGGGAACCGACGAGCGCCGACTGAGGAGGGGGTGGGGAGGACAGGAAAGGAGGAGAGCAGAGGAAAGGGGGCAAGCAGGGAGGGAGGGAGAATTAGAGTGGGAGTAGTGAAGAAAAAGAGAAAAGGAGAGGTGGTGGGTTGAGAGGGAGAGAGAGCACTCAGACCGGCAACGCTGATACAAGATCACTGGCAACTCTATTTTAAGGGCAATTCCCAGAACTGTGATACTGCATTACATAACAGCAGAGAGCCCATATTGTTTTTAGACACCATGCCAAAATCAAAAAAAAATGATAAAAGCCATCGTTGGAAAGGGCCCACATCTGAACGAGACCAGACTTCAAGCCCCGAAGACAGGCGGCACTTGTGAGTGGCGTGACCCCCCCTCACACCTGCACACCACAGAGTCCCGCCACTTAAAGATGTTACATGTGAAGCGTCGCCACATTACAACACGGAGCGAAAAAGCGTCTGATCAAACGTTGTGATGAACGCGCTCCAGCATCTGCAGTCGCACTTACATCACAGTTCTTCCTGAATCCCCTTCAAAACGTCTCCATCTCTTGCAGTGGTATTGAATCAAAGTAATTCACTCAGCCGTACATTTCTATTCTTTGAGAAAAGGGGGGAAAAAAATGATGCTGCCCAGCTGTGTTATCATCAATGCCACAACGCTGACAATAACCAGAGCTAATTCTGTCCATAAATACACAGACCTTTTTCATTTCTCTACATGCTGTGTGGAACCAGATAGGGCTGCAACTTACAATCACTTTCTTTTTGCATGAATATCACATGTACTTCCTTGATTAGTTCTACGATCGTTTGGTGTAAAGTGTTAAAAGTGCTGAAAAAATATCCATCACAATTTTCCGAGCCCGATTTCAAATGTCTGACGAATATGCCGAGACACTAAAGACGCTAATTTACTCTCAAAGTCTAAAACGGCTATTATTCAAATATTTAAGAGCCACAACCAGTGAATGTTTGCTTAAAAAAAACGACGATCAACTGCTAAGTGTTGCAGATTTACTTTATGTCGTTCAAATCGACTTCTTTGTTCACCTCCAACACCAGAAATGTTCAACTCGGGTCTCAAAAGGCTAGAAAAGGCGGTTTTGACGTTCTCCTGCAAAGTCAAGTGCACGTCAACCGCAACCATGACCCCCTCTCTGCACTGTCACTAATCAGGGTTTGTACTCACGTTGGTCATGGTCAACCTCAACATCAGCTGCTAATCTAGTTTATCTGGAGGCGAACAAATTCAAGCACCAACTTTTAGTAGCAGAGATACAGCGCCGGGTAACCAGGTCAACAATCACCAGTGGTAACAGATGAGAAATGAGTCCTGAAATGGGGCCTGGAATAAACACTTGAATCTGGAAATGATTATAGTTTCAAAATGGGAAAGGAAAATATATTAAAATTAGATTTTCCCTATCCATCAATTAATATTCACCCATAGAAGCCCCAGGTGAGGGGAGGTACAGAGACCAGGTCACACCATCAATACACCAGAGACCTGCCATACGAAACAGTGATATCATGCAGACTAACAGTGTATAATAGGTAGATGTGTGTACATTAAAATCCATTACAACACTGGAGAAGATCTACCTGCCTTCAAACACCAACTGGTTCTTAATGGAACTAACTCCTTTCACAAGACCAAACCTGGTCCATCCCTGGACTAAGTGCTGTCCCTTCAACACACCTCTGCCCAGTTGGACGTGCTTCTCCAGCTGTAACCAGCCTGTGACATTTATGCGCGCTGCTTTGACAGATCCACCATCTTTCAAACATGCTGGGTGACAGCAAAGCTGCGCTGTCTGACCAACTAGCCACCGAGCTAAGTAGCAGCTAACTCCCCTCACATCTCCGCCTCAGCTACTACTCATCGGTGCCGCCGGTTCGGGGGACCGGTCGGTGTCCGGGCCGCTGTGAAAAAGAGCAGCACAGGGAAGGATACATGTTAAGTCCAGGTCGAACCCATCCTCTTGATATCTCCTTTTGTTCCGGCTGACCATTTCTTTTATAATCGCAGCCATTGTAGCGGGTGACAGGAGTCTTTAAGGGGTGAATGATGAAAACGGGTTTTTCTGGTAACGGCTGTGGGCTCGTGTTTGTCGCAGTCTAGTCTGTGGATCTTTGCAGGTCCTCGCAGAAGACGATGCTAGCCCGCAGAGCTAGCGGGGGCTGTGGGTCGGATTAGACAGGCTTCCTCTGGATCATAAAGACGGGCCTCGCTCTGCTCCTCCGTGCAGGCCCGACTTTCCCGATCCTGCGATTCGTCTTGCAAACGCCCCCGAGTCAAATACATGCAGGTGTCCTCGGATCCAGCTCCGGGTGTCGGACACGATCCAGGCCGATGGCTCAGTCGCAGCAGCCGCCGCGTTCGACAGCGAGATCGAGGACTCACCGGGTCCCGAAACACGTATCCAGACGGTGCTAGCTCGCTAGCCCAGCAGCTAGCTAGCACAGCTAGCTAGCAACAATAGCTAATGCTGCCTCCTTCGATCCAAAAAGCCCCCTAACGATTCAACATTGTCATCGACTGATTGCCAAGAACACATCTGAACATAAAGTGACAGGCTCCACCTTGAATGTATGCGGGGTAAACAAAGCTCAGGAGTCGGCGGAGGTTGGTTTGACAGCTCGGTCCCGGGGAATCATCTTCTTTTCTCGCTCCTCTCGCTCCAGCTGAACTCTCAGGCTCCCATCATGGCCTCCACCGAGGGAAAAAAAGAAGGTAGAGCAGGCTGGGATTTTAGAAAAAAATATCCCTCCGCCCTCAGCGTGTAGTCCCGCGTCTGAATTAAAAACCAGCGAACCCAGTATCAACCAGTAACGCGTCAACAATTCCCATCAGATGCCGAACAACCGCCGCTCACGCGTGTGGTCGGTTCGACCCGGAAGAGAGCGACAGTGGAGTTACTTCGCGCTGCTCGCGGAAGGATAAAATGAGTCCGCCCGCGACGCTCCCTTCTGTCAAAGTGATCACGTGTGGCTGTAATAAGGGAAGTTTCCAACATAATGTCACTTTTCGCGGTTTAAACTGTCAGATCAGCCCGTGACTAATATAAGTAATACTAATAATGATTCTATGTCCCTGTTACCTGTCAGCACATGGTACTTCATACTGTGTATAGAGGAAAATGTCTATGTAATGTACAAACCTTAACTAAAGTCAACCCTGAATTACACTGATTATTGTATAGCCATTTCTATTACGTCATTGATCCGGACTTATACTATAAAACCAACATGTACATACTCAAATTAAATAGATGTCTATAGATCTGTAACATGTTATGAAATAATAATGGCAATTTATTAACACACAAAAATAAAAAAATGTCAATGATGAGGATGGAACCAAGAACTTTCTGGGTTTTACAGGGTTTTTATGTTAAAGCTGCAAAAATCACTTAATCAGTTAATTGCCCAACAGAAAATCAATTAGCGTGCACTTACTTAATTGTTCAAGTTTTTATTGTAGGTGCCAAATGTGTATTAGTTCCATCTGCTTACTGGTTTTCTTATTCTTTGAAACTTGGAGCAATGTGAGGACGTCACTTTGGATTCTGGGAAATTGTGTCGTGAGTTTTCCCCTGTTTCCTGACAAACAGAATCAGGGAAGTTATTAATCACTAAATAAACTAAAGGTTTATGAGCTTGACTGAATTCACACCAAACGTCAAAACACATGACTATGCTCGGTGTTCTTGTGACCTAGTATTGTAACAGCCAACCACAGAATGAGAAGGATTCACATCCACGAGCTTCACTTCTGCAATGCAGAATTGTTCAGAACACAATTTCACGAGATGTGTATCAGCTGAAACTGAGGAGGCCTGAATCAACTATGTCCATGCAACATGACAGCTGTGCAAACCATTTTATATATAAATTGTGATAGCTCATGATCATATTAAATAGGCCTTGCCCACCAGCCCTCATACCAGTACAGCTGTGACTTGTGTGCTTATATAGGTTGTGGCCTGCATCATATTTTGAGGTGTTACAATAGGTTTCTACTATAGCCAAGAATATTTGGCCTGTAGGTCACAAGAGATTTACACCTGTAGACATCTCCGTCATTTCTCAGCGACGTGACGTGCTGGATGTACAGTAGTTTGAGATTTTACTGAGTTTGCAGTTCAGCAGATTTAAATGGGGTTACCTGGAACATCGCAGATTAAATGATCTGATCCCACGTAAGGCTAATTAGGAATCTGCTTCTTACAGGGGAGACTGGTTCTCCACATGGAAGCGCACTCACCTCATGGCAACGTAAGCCCTTAAAGCTTAATGACTGGCAAAATTAATCAGTCCGTCAAGTTCACTCAACCACCTCTTAAGTGTAATTTGAAAGCGCCTCGGGATCGGCTTAATCTCTTATAAAAGATCGAGCTGGTAAAGCTCAGAGTCAGAGTACAGAGTCTGTGTTTTCCAATGTAAAACAAAGGCAAAGATGATTTTACACAAATTTAGAGAACATCACTGTTGATTGCAGCTGGTTGAAGCACATTTTCCATTTAACTCAACATCTGGACTGTTTTCAGACAACTGGACAACCTTGGAGTCGGAACTCATCATGTCAGGTGCAGTTATTAATCTTACCCCCTATTCAAGAAACACAAAGTGACTGTGCCCTTTTTACATTCATATACTTTGTCTGCAGCTTTTTTTGGGTGTATTTTCCATTACCAGTTCTAGCCACCAGATGGCCGCATTGTACTATTGCCTTTGCGAACGCCCAGTGACACATTGCCCAGTCGACTTCAGCCTTTAACCTTAAATTGATAACACCCACTTTGTACAGACAGAAGTTAATAATGTGAGGTATGTTGCACAACCAGTAGCACACAAAAAAATATCTGAACAGATCTGACAGACAAAAAAAACATTCCTGCTTCAGCATACAGTACAAAGTCGTTTTCTTTATTACTGCATTTTTATAAACTTATTTAAATTTCCTTAATCAGATCTTTCTTACATGAATGCACAAGCCCACTTCATAACATCACACAAATCTCAAGAGGCGTTTCAAACAAGTCCTCACTTATAATGTGGACATTTGAGAGAAAGGCACTTTCACATTATAAAAACATCAATGTCGTGTTTCACAACAATAGGAAACCTTAACCTGATGAATTGATTAACATCCATACACGTAAAATATACAGGCACCGTAGGTAATGTTGAAATCGCAGGTGACTTCCATTGAGCTAATAGCTTGACAGACCATGACATAACATGATGTAAACGAGTGAAATCTACATATCAAGGTTATTCAGATTTAAATATTAAAAAAATGATTTCCATGTATTGGGATGTGCTTCTAAACTTCAAAAAAAGAAAAAGTTGACTAATTATTTAAAATACATAGTTTTAAGTTAATATGCATATTTTAAACATACAATGGGATTATCGATCACATAGTTTTATAGAAATGTAAAAATGTAGTGCTTTAACTGAACACCCACTCCAGTCAGAATTACTCATTATTCATATAAATCTACATTTATCACTCTAAATATAAGAAGGATACAAGAATAATCTAAAACACCCCTAAGACGAAGGATAAAATGCGTACCTATCTCCTTTAAAAAACTAACTGTATGGGTTTATTGTATACTACTACTGACTGGGGATCTGAACCTTGTGGGGATTACTTGTCCTTTTGAAGAGAGGTGTAGTAATCCACCAACACCTTCCAGGCCTTGGGGGCCATGAAGCCTTCGGGCGGGTTCTCTCCGCTGCGAGCCAAGTTCCTCATCTTGGTTCCAGAGATGAACTCAAACTCAGAGTGTCTAAGAGACGAGGATGAAGAGAGGGAGTCAGAGAGTGACGGTATGAGAAGCATTGTGGTAACTTAAGATATTACAATGTTTACACAATTCACAGTATTGATGAGGCTGAAGAGGAAATATCAAAGGAGGGATTTATACTACAGTCTGCTAGGACAGGATGTGGAGTCTTAGATGGTTCGCAGTTTCATGGAATTCATGTGTTGGTTGAAAACGTTGGTGTGTAGGAGGATGTTATGCGATGCTGTATCAGAATTTCACAGGAAGTCAAATAAAGTGGTGACGTGTTCTAATTTAAGAAAATGACTCAGTGAAGTAAAGTAGCAGCGCTTATGATCTACTGCACTTTGTCCTTTTTAATTTTTGCGCAGAGGACTAAAACACATTCAAGCTTCCACATTGACATGTCACTCACCGCTCTTTGTCGTAAAAGTCCATAGCTTTCTTGGTCTTGTTGTAGGCGGCTACCCTGAAGGGGATGATCTCCACAGAGGTGAGGCCCGGGGCCATGGTGAGGACCTTGCTTCCATGGGTGGGTTCATATAGGTCCTGTTTAGTCTCTGGGTGAGGCATGCCTGCAGGGTCTCGGCCGACAATGTAAAAGTTTGCCCCTGCGATCATTCTGGATCTACAGTGCCACTGCACCTGTTGAGAAATTGGAAGACATTCAGTTTAATATTCAGTCTCATACCTCTGAAACTGTGTGCTACTGCAACACAGCCTCTCACCTCTGTGGGTCCAGCATACATCATAGGTGAGGGGAAGATGGCAACAATGGTGTTTGCTGGGTCCAGAACTCCCTCCCCCAACACAGCAGCATGCTGCTTCATGCGCCACTCCAGAGGCACGTCATCATCTTTGGTCCAGCCGCCCAGCGGGTGCAGTAAGAGGACTGGGTTCTTGTATCCTCGCTCGAGCAGACGCCGCTTGGTGTCCTGCATCAGAAGGGCGTGACCATTGTGGACGGGGTTACGCAGCTGGAATGCAAATATGGCATCTGCGGAGAACAACATGCAGGAGCACAAAATAAGGTTCACATAAAAACTCATAATGGCAGCAGAGTTACAGTATTTGAACATGACATGATTGGTGCATTGTAATACGTGTCACAGCAAACATGCTCATCATGCCTTTTACATAACTCCAATGGACTTTGTTTCATAAATGTGGCATCAATTACTTCCGATCAGAGTCCAGCTGTTACAGGAAATCAGCCACTCTACTTTATCAGTAAAAGTTTACGTTTTTGAACCATTTTTGAACCATTTAGTTCCTTAGTAGAAACTAATACACGTGTGTCTGAGACACAGGTTCGGGAAGATGGAAAGTATCGAGCGATGGATATTGTTGGTTCTGGACTTTTCATACGGAGGTGAATCTGTTCAGTGCTCATCACAACATGCTTGCACCGGCAACACAGAATACTGCAAAACAAAAACAACCAAAATACACATTGCACTGTGCGGATCCATAAATGACACAATCTTGATCACAGCATTCACGTCAAAGTCAAAGGGTGAGTGAGACTTTATGGTTCAGTGCTCCTCAATCAGATACTGTTCTGTGTCTCCACTGACCATGAATCACAAACAGCAGCATGCAGCTTTAAATTTACCATTTTATATTTTCATCTGGTCCTTTTGTCAAGTTCTTCTGAAAGAGAAATGGTTAACTGCTCAAAATGTTGCTCTCATGTTATGGTTTATTTATGTTTTCCCCTCGCTGTGATGTTTAAATTATGTGTCTCATCTTTAGCGACTTACAACAAATTCTATGTCATTTTGTTCTTTAATCAATATCATCACGTAGTTTTGTGAGTAATACAATTTCTAACCTGCTTTCATGTCTTTGAACCTCTGCTTGAGCTCCTGTGGAGTAAGTCGGTACTGGTCGAGTCCATCGTTCCATTTGATTCGCTCCATCACCTCCAGGTTGCCGCCCACCAGCCAATCACCTCCCTCCATAACCATCTGCACAAGATGATCAACAGGGAACATTACATTTTTTTACTGACTCAAATATTAACCTATAATTACAATTAGTTTTGTTAGAGTTCAATATTGACAAAAGTAAACAATGATATAGGTGCTCAGATCCTGCAGCGAGCTGCGTAATCATGTGGCAGACACTGATATTAAAACTGTGTGCGTCATAGACATGTGATGTCTTATTACCTTAATGTACGGGTGCTGTGGACAAGTGGTGCCCCACTGTCTGGCACAGCGTTCCTCCTTGCGATGTATGTAGAACTCTGGGTTCCTGAGAATAGCCACTCGCAGGCCCTGGTACTCCAGAGCGACTGCCGCACAGCCGTCCAGCTCCTGCTTGACCTCGGTGCTGACGGGCAGCACGATGGGAACGGACAAGTTGATGGTCCCACCTGAGACAGAAGAGGATGCAGAGATAGAATAGAAAAGGCAATTTAGTTTGAAGAATATCTCTACAAATATTGAGTCAACTGGGAACCCTGAATATCGCATTAAATAAAATAGCAGAAAGATTCACGTAATGGATAAGCTGTTCACACATGTAATGGTAAAGGAAATATATATACAACTGAAATATGAAATTAAAAAAAAAAGAGATTTGACAGTTAACTACAAAAATAATTGAAAATAAAAAAGCTAAATACACACTTCGCACATTGACACACAATGTACTGTAATGGAAGCTTTTAACTGTATTTCTTAACACAACACATTTCACATATTCACACAAGTCTAATATTTGCTTTAGGGACATTAACACAAAGCAGTTTGCAGAAATTGTTTGTTTTTCTAATTGCTGTGAGAAGTCTTTATTTGAATGAATGTATGTTCGTCTATATATAATCCTGTGGGATGAAACATTCAATAAACACACTAATCACTCATCCTTTCATCTTTTCTGGATGATATCAAGGTAACCTGCAGGCAGTTTATAGAAAGAGTAAATGTTTAGTCGTCTCTTACCATCCAATAGGCTTCCAAAGTGTAAGACCTGGAGGAACTCTCTCTCTCTCATGAAGCCTTTCAGAGGACTGGCCCAGCCCTCGGCCAAAACCTGCACCCACTGCAGATCCAGCTGTGGACAAAGAATAAAAACAGGAAGAGGATACTGAAATTACTTGAACAACATTTAAAAAGTATTTTATAAGAGGTGTTAAATGGGCATCTCGCTCTAAACTTTGGGAGACAACAAAACTTCTTTTGGTGGAAATCTTCATTCACCTCCAGGGAACTGGCCTGCAGAGTGATTTGAGTAGACGCTCATGTGAGTGTGTGTGTCTGCTGTATGGATGGCAGGCTTTTATTTCTTTATGAGTGCCCAGGGAAGTCAGAGCAGTTCATTAGAACACAGGGTCCAAACGGGGGGGGAGTGTTTATGGTCTCATCATGAGCCATGTTCAGTATTGACCCCCGTGTCCATTTGCAGTGTGATAAAAAAGAAGCCTACATGCTGGAGTGGTGTGTTACCTTGGTGATGCTGATGGTGGGGAGCGTGTTTGCATCAGCCACAGCAAGATTCAGCTTGTTCTCCGTAACAAAGAGTTCATTCACGTCCTCCATGATCTCGTTCGGTACAATGCTCTATGTACAGGGAGAAAAGGGAACATTAATCTGATTATTCATTTCTTTATTCATCTTTTGGTCTATGAAAGGTGGAGAAAAATAGTGATAAACAGGTCATCACAATTTCTCAGAGCCCGAAATGACACGTTCAAATTGCTTATGTACTGTATGTCATCAGGAAATTTGTTGGATCTCTGCATAAAAAAACTGACTCAAATGATTGATTATCAAAAATGGTAGCAGAAATAGTTTGGATATATTCAAATATAAGAATAAGTGAATCCCTAAATGGTCACACGTTAGCATGTGGAACTGTGATATTAATACATTTTCATCCATGAGGTTATTCATCATATGATATAAATTATCTGGTCAATACAAGCTTTAGATTGTCTCTCTATTATCAGCAGATGTCTACCATATGTTTACTGTAGTTATTTTGTACAAATTCCCACAGACAGGCAGGGACAGATACTATATAAACAGAGCAATTAAGTTGCACGTTTGACTTGTTCTGTAGCCTATTTATCCTCAGGCTGTCAGACCCAAGCGCTTGATGAGTGGCACTCAAAGTTAGAATGAAACTTTACGAAAACCTTAATGCCAAAGGCTGCACTCGGTTTTGTATCACTGCATCAGATTAGCTAGTTTCCTGTAATTCAGTGGCAACAAATCTTAATCTGTCACTATTTAAAGATGAGAAAGCTTAAATGTGCCTTGAACAGTTTGAGGCTCTTATGGACATTTGAATGGTTTGGGTCTATTTTGTTAGTTTTTTGTTTTATTTTTCACTATTTAACCGATGATGACAGAACATAGAGTAAGGTCAGAGGTAGATTATCTAAATCCACCAAATATTTGTGTTCTATTGCAGTATTCATAATACCCAAGGTTGAGGGCACTCTGACTCTTAAGGGACATATAGTAAAGACACAACAATGGTTTTGGCGAGACAAGCCAAGGTTTAGATATATTTGTCCAATAAAGCAGCTCCACATGAAGACTAGTGGTATGTGGCCACTGTGACTTGGTGAAATCAAATGCTCATTTTGCAAGGACAGCTCAGATATGGTGATGAACTTTCTGCACTGCTCATCAGCCTTTATTCCTTTCCCCAGATTTCCCTCAAAGACATTAATAATCCCTGTTGCCTTCCTTCCACAAACTGAACTCCTTACACTTGTTTTACAGAACAAACTGACAGAAACCGACAGTTTGCCTCTGGGCCATAGTTAAACCAGAAGAAAAAAAAACATTCCCATCTTCAAAGCTGGAGGTTACAAAAGGCTGAATTCATACAAAACCCCAGAGTTGACACAGCAATGTTTATTTCAAATGTAACCTTAAGCTTATGTGCTTAGTAAACATTTACTTTATCAGCAAAGCAAAGCTTGGCAGCACAAGGCTTCTTTTCGTCCTTCAAATGTATTTGTAGAGCCGGAATATCGCTGTATTATTGTCAAGAAGAGTAATTAAAATTGATTGACTTTTTGTCGTTTGGTTGTAACACAATTATAGAAAGTGACCCCAGTGATATATAATTAATAATATCAATTAAACACTGTGTCTGTATCTGTGCAACAGAATACGTAAACATTTTTGTGTAAACAGCAACTTTATTTCAATAACATATGTTTAGATTTGGAGTGTATGCCTTCACCCATTGAGCACTTTATTAGGAACACCTTTACACCTGCTCACTCACTCAATTTTCAAACAGCAAACCATGTGGCAGTAGTGTGATGCATGACATGATGCAGAAACAGGTCAGGAGATCAGTTAATGTTCACATCAAATATTAGAATGTGTGGAAAAGAAAACGAGATCTCAGTGACACGTTATGATTGACAGCTGAGCCCGACTCGTGATTGGTCTATCTATATCATATATGATGTCATCAGTGCAAGATGGCAGCTGTCGCATCAGGGATATTATAGCTTCATTTTTGTACAGTGGGAGGAAGCAGAGACGCGTCAACCATCTTTGTCTACAGTCATTGGGCGGGAGAGCAGACTGGCAGCTTGAATGTTGTTGTCATGCCAACAGTGAGCAGATTCTCAGAGGAAAGTTTCCAACATTTTGTGGAATCTGAGCCACAAAGAGATGAGGACGTCTGCCCAGCGTTACTTACGCCCTCCTAGTAAAGTGCTTAGTGAGCGCGTGTGGTAGTTCCTTTCCCCGGCTGATTCATTCTTTCTGCTGCAATGATCCACCATCACCACTCTGAGTCATTTGAAGTGAGTAACTAAACATCATCTCACTGTTCCCAGGAAGTTATCTGAGTCTGGTTATTTCAGAGAAACTTCTCACATATGTTGTGAAAGTCTTTGAGTCTGGACTGGAAGACCTATGATTGACAACAGACAAAAAGATCTTGTGCACATTTAGAATCTACAATCACTGTTAGGTTTTAGAAAGCCAGCCACCACAGCTCTACCCTTGACGACACGGAACTTGCCTTGTGTCAAGCAGCATTAAGCAGCCTTAGATGGGGATGTATTACTCTGAGTGCCAACGCCTAGTAGCTATTTGCATTTGATATTGACAGAACTTGTAATGGATCCTTTGCACACATGTGAAACCTGTGTCTTTCACAGAAGACAGAATAATTAATTATCTTGAGAGGTTACTTGTTTGTGACAGTAAGTGCAGCACAGCAAGTCCTTCTGTTATTTACAAATGTGGACACATTTTGCTGGTGTTTTTGACCGTCTTGTCTTGTCACACCCACCTGGTCCCTGAGCAGCTCCAACACATGGCGGAGGCACTCGTTCACTGAGAGCTCTCCGGTTTTCAATACGAGCTCTGGTGCCTCAGGCCGCTCATAACCTGAATCGATCCCAGTGAAGCCTAACAACACATGTAAAACCATGGAAAGAACTATCAATGACAAATCCATGCTCATTTGTATCAAACACAGCATAAACCAACTTATTATTTGCTTTGAGTGCCAGCATGTTAAAAACTGGGAGAACGTTTACACAAGCGACAATCACACAAACCTTTAATTTCTCCAGCACGAGCCTTCTTGTAGAGTCCTTTCACATCCCTGCTCTCGCACACCTCAAGGGAAGCGTGGATGAACACCTCGAAAAAGGGAAGCCCGGCGCTCGCATGGACCTTCCGCGCCTCAGCACGATCCTGTGGATGAGAAAATAGATCATATATTTCAATTAAATACAACGTCAAGTGTTTCCTTTGAGACTGCTGATACTTTGGAAATCGTGTATGCACCACCACATGACGGTAACTCTTGAGGTTTTCTGACCTTGGCAAAAGGAGAGATGAAACTGGTGATGCAAACGAGCCCAGCGTCAGCAAATAGTTTGGCCACCTCGGCCACGCGGCGGATGTTTTCCTCGCGGTCTTCAGGGGAGAAGCCCAGATTTTTGTTCAGGCCATGGCGAATGTTGTCTCCGTCCAGCGAGTAGCAGGGGATAGCGTGCGATACGAGATACTCTTCCAGGGCAAAGCTGATGGTGGTCTTCCCGGCACCAGACAAACCTAGTGGGGAAATGCAATAAAGACATATAAGTGTGACGGTTTTGCAGTGTGTTTTAAATAACACACATCAGATCAAATATTATTCAGCGTATGGTTCCCGAGTGGCAGAGGAATGTCCTCAGGACCAGTGGGTGGATCTCATTTAAGACTATGGAGATTTACCTGTGAGCCAGATGGTGCAGCCTCTGAAGCCTCCCCTGGTGCCCACAACCTGCCCTCTCTTGCTCCGAGTGACATGGTGGGCCTGGTACACCACGTTGGTGGACCTGTTGAGGTCCTGAAACAGAAGAACAAGGCTCAAACAGAGGCAAACCCGAAAGTCTCTGGGTAATTACAAATAATACAGATAGCTTGACGGAGAAAACAGGCCAACAGTAATTGAGGTGCTGCAATAAATAATGTCACTGTGCTTATTTTGTTGTGCCTAGTACGTAGAGTGAAGCCAGAGGAAGATTATCTAAACCCACCACTTTTCTCTATACAGAAGTATTTGTAGGACCCAAGGCTGCGTTAGGAAGTCAGATAAAAAGCAAATATTTACAAGAGGGCACACTTATGACACTGAGAGATATGGGAAGACACAACAATGGTTTTGGCGAGATGAGCCAAGGTTACATTTGATATATTTGTCCAATAGCTGAGCTCCACCTAAAGACTGATGACAAGTGGCCACTGTGGCTGAGATGCATCTGGTATTGAGAATACATACTTCTGCTTATTAAGACATCATCCATCTACAGAAAAAAAACTTCATTCCTTCATCCTGCAAGATTTCGCTCTCAGACGAGACTCAATGCTGCTTCATGCAAACTACCACATATGACTTGGAGCTCAGTTAAGCATGGCAGGACTATGGTGACTGTGTGGAGCAGGGCTGTGGATGAATGGGGCTGTATTGACTTCCACAGGGGAGGGGTAGAGAAGGGCGGCATGGCCGGGATGGAGGGAGGGAGACGACTGACTGCACAATGTGTCTAGTGTGCTGCCTGCAGCCCAGCGATGATGTGGCAGTGCTCCTCGTGCCCACAGGTTCGACCTCCACACCCACTCTCCCTTTTTCCCCTCCATCCATCTAGTGGCTTCATTAAAGAAAAATATTTTGCACATTCGATGTAATTTCAGTAAAACTCCATGACCTTGACACATCACACATAAAGGTGTGTTTCAGTCCAGGAAGTGGGAAAATCACACTTTAACTTTATGTCTTACGACCTAGAGGAGGAGGAGGGGGTCAATAAGATTGCAGGGATTATAGAAAAAGTAATAATCCCATCGATGAGTTGGAACAAATGTGTGACAGTCACAGACACAGAAGGTTGTAGATACACATACTTCTGCCCTGCCTCTGATATTCATGTACCTTATACACACAGTCAGTAAATATTGAAAAAATACTCTGATGAACATAATAATCCAATGTCACACAGCTCATTGTTTGTGGAAATACACTCCTACACAACTTTGCTGTAGACAAACAGCTCTTTTCTTCCAAACACAGAAGACACCTTCAACAAACCTACACCCCCCCCCCCCCCCCCCCCCCTTTCCTTTAAACTATCCCATATTTAAGTTTCTACTGTCTTTTACAATCGTCTGCCCAGTTTAAAAGCACTTTTAGCTGAATTCCTGCGTAAGAAATGTGCTATACACTCATGTTACTAATCTGGAGGACCTTGTGAAACAGGTAAAACCGGTAAAACCGGTAAAACAGGTAAAACCATGAGGATGAATCGTCCTGAAACTTCTCAAGTCAATCGTGGAGTTTGGGTCAAAGCAACACGAAGACTTTTGGGAACCAAACAATCCAAACAGTAAATAGTGTGGATTCAATTACAGTTGATTGAATGGCTGCGACTAAAGTTTATTCCCAGCATCAATTAGTCTATTGTTGTCTGAACTAATCAAGTGACAAGTTTACTTACGCATTTGGATTCATCGTGGAGCAATGGACAGTGCAGAAACGTATAAAGGGTATTTTATACGATTCAATTTTAAAAAGTGAGGGTTAGTAGTTTTGCACAGCTTGAATGGAGCTTTTTTTTAGAAAACAGACAAATTCTCGTTTGTCTTCTCCCACTTGAATTCCAACATTCCTGTGCAGCATCACCTCATCTCACAGCCCCCCCCCCCCGTGTTGACGTGTTTACAGACTTCAGAAGTAAGAACCCGGTCGAACACAGACAGATTTATTCACAGGACACTGATGTGACAACCCGACATTCAAACACCATCCGTGCCGCTGCACTTGTGACACTTCGCCCTCCACGTCTCGTCCCCAGATTCACTCACCGTGCGAAGCTTCTTCACTCCGGACATTTCGCGTTGTTGACTCCGCCGACGGACTCCTGAACACCGGGGGGCTTCACGCACTCACACGGGCCTTGACGCGGAGGCTGGAGGGGGTAGCTGCTGCTGCTGGTGTCTGCCGGCACCGGGTCGAACCTCCAAACACTTTTTGGGAGCTATTCGGAGTAGGACCGAGGGGTTTAAATAGCGACTTCCAAGACACGTAGCATTCCGCTGGGCCGGCCTCCCTCCTCCTCCTCTTCTCCTCCTCCTCTTCTCCTCCTCCTCCGACCTCCAGGAATCTGCATATCGTGCCGGATACGAACCAATACCCTAACGACTCCACGGGGGCCGAGCACCTCCTCGGGACTGGGTCGGAGGTTGAGTGGAAAGTCCCCCTTTTTACCGCACGGTGATAAATGGACACACGGGAACCCGGGAGCACTTCCCCCGAGCAGCGGGAGTTGTAGCTCCGGTCCCTCGCCGCAGGTCAGTGTCACCGGACCGTTAGAAACACATCAGCTAGCGTCAAGTCCCCGCCG
Source organism: Hippoglossus hippoglossus (assembly GCF_009819705.1). Lineage (NCBI taxonomy): Eukaryota > Metazoa > Chordata > Actinopteri > Pleuronectiformes > Pleuronectidae > Hippoglossus > Hippoglossus hippoglossus. The sequence goes on from NC_047165.1 coordinate 9,281,601, forward strand.
TTCAGCTAAGTGTCAGGTTAGCTCCATGAAGTTAGCTTTAAAGTGGCTAAAGGGCAGCAGTGGTTTTATATCAACACTATAATTAGCTTTAATCAGCCCTTTCCCATGTAGTATATAGTTAACAAGTTTAAAATACCTCCGGAGTTTTGGTTCATATTCTATGAATAATGTCCAAACCATGTTCACACAGACCCCAGCTGATAAAACACTATCTCTCTACACAGATCATCTCCACAAAGGGTTACACTTACTGATATTTTACCAGTTTTGAATGGTTTTCATGGTAGCTTTATGGGTGGTTGGTAAATCATTAACTTTATGTGGTAGATCTATACATCTAGATAAATAATATCTAGATGTCAGATTTACCTTTAGCCTCAGCTCACCCTCAAGTTTGCCCTTGATGACACTAAGGCGCACACATACACCCAAACACCTGCTGACATCTACTGTTAGTTGGTAACTTACATTGTGCAGAAGACCTTCAAACATACAAGGGATATATACCATACTGTCCTATATTCTAAAATGTAGATATATATTATCTATCTACATGTAGATAAACAATATATATGAATAGATACACAATATCTACATGTCAACATCTACTTTCAGGCGTCAAACCCTGCAGCATAACGGTCAATTTCTCTGGGCGTGGTAAATTCTTTCCTCCAGCCAGCTACTCTCTTGCACACCTTAGGCCAGTCTAATAATCCCTGCCGGCTGTAGAAAGAGCTGCTCCGCTTTTCGCCTATTTCAACCCAGTGTTTGCCTGTGTTCCGAGTCAAACGTCCCCTCGGGTGTGTGTCTTAACCACATTTGCTCACTGGAGTTAGGTCTATGTGACAGCCCATCATTTAGACTGATATGACACTAGGTAATTACAAGGACCCAACCCGCCAAATATGTTTTACCACAAAGGTGTAATGAGTTGTATTGTTCTGTTCAGGAAATGCTTTGGGTGCTTCTTTAGGAACAAGAAAATAGCACAGTGATGAATACAGATTTAGATAATTTAGAAACATATCAAATATGTTCACTGCAAAAATACAACTTTAATTTCTGCTCCAAGTTGTGCAACTATGGAAAGAACACTTGCAAAAATGACCCGTACTGCAATTGTAATACTGCATCAGAAATTATAGTCCGAGGCTGGCATCATGGGGTCAGTCAGTCATCCAATCTGCTTTTTGGATTGAAAAATACTTCTTTGGCCAAAAGTGATATGTTCATGATTTGCATCCAGCCTAAAATAGACACAATTTTCATACCACTTGCAGATAAAACACAATCAAGCCTATACAATGCTTTCTTTTACAGGTTTCATCCAGTCAGCCTAAAGTTCAGCAGGAGGCTTGAACAGCTGACACTCGGTCTCAAAGTCACAGCCTTGGAGCAGTTCTCTGTAGTTCGCTTTGACATCTTGATAGAGCGGCATGGAGGCCTGCTGCTCTGCCAAACCAGGGAAGGTCACAGGCTTCTCGTTGAGCAGCGGCTGCAGTCTCAAGTCGCCTCCGCCACAGTCGTACAGCACCAGCAGTAAGTTAGCTGCGTATGGCAACATGTGGCTGGTGCGGAAAGAGCGTTGGGACTGAGTGGCGTAGTTGGTAGATGTCAGGGCTTCACTGTCCTTGAAGAAGCCCAGCAGGGTGATCAGTGGAAGGAGGGTCTCGGCATGACCGACCTGCACTGTCACTGCTTCAGTCACCTGCTGGCCAGACCTGACATAAAACACAGACAACATCAGTCTCAGGTCTAACGCAGAATGGGCTCTGTTTGAGAAATGTCAATAATTGTTTAAGCAAAGTATCCAGTCGTTAAGTCAGAAAAACAATTACACAAGACTCAGATCAACCTGAAACCAAACACTAGGCATTGTAGATATTGGGTCTATTTGCACCAACTTTAATCATGATGGTTGAAGATGTTTAAGTGAAAACACAAAACAATCTCTGGCTCCTGCTTCTTGAATAGAGGAACATTTAGATTTTTGGTTTTCTAATCATCAAAAAGTAAACATCTTTAGACAAAACAAGACATCTGACTGCTGATGAATGCATGACCCTGAGCCCATGGAACCTGATGTGCATTACTCACATTCCTCTTTAGTCTGGGTTAGGGTTAGTTATATTTTGCCTCGCCCTCAGGTTAACCTTCATGTCCAGATAAGCTTAGGTACTGAAGGCGCTGGCCAGTTCTTGGCCCCAGTGATGGACACAGGCCCATTAGCATATGATGGATTTAAAAAACGTATAATTACGACTGCAAATACACATTATTTTCATCACGGATTAATCTTTATTTTCTCTGTAGTCTATGAAATGTCAGACAGTATTGAAAAAATGTTCATGACATGGTTCCCAGAGTTGAAGGTAAGATCTCCAAAGCCATTTTCAGACCCCAGTAACTCCAGAAAAAGAAGAGTTTGATTATACATACTACATTCTCACATGGGCTCCCTTGGGCATTCTCTGCACATTTTACTAGGGGAGCAGGAAAAGTGTTAACACAACTAATTGTTTCACCACTTGAAGCGATAAACACACCGTCGACTGGAAGCTGCACAACTCCTGCTTTGAGATAAGTGTCTTTCCCGAGGATCACACGGGCGAAAACATTGCGAGTGGTTTAAGGGAGTTTTCCTAGCTCGTGGAAGAGGACAAACAGTGTGTGACAACAGACAGCAGTGCCAATGTTGTCAAAGCCAACACTCACAATAACTGGAATAGACTGTCGTGATTTGCCCATCGTCTGTACATTGCTATTGGATGGAAAATTCCCTTAATTTAGTTTGCACTAATAAATGCTGCTGCCTGCAAGCTGCAGTCACAGATAAAGAGTTCAGTATTTTGTTTTTCTATATCATCCTAAATATCAATATTGCAAATTTCCTTGAAATACCGTGAAATTATTTTCTAGGCTATATCGCCCACCACTACTCCCTCCTGACAAAATTTCAGAAAATGTAATAACTTAAGTACAGATCTGAAAGCAGCACAAGTGTCTTGTTTTGTCCAAGTGACAACACAAATGTATTCCATTTACAACAACAGCACATCCTCATGTTGGAGAGAATGGAACCAGAGTAGGTTTGGGTGTTTTTTCTTGATTGAATTACAAAATTATTGGTGATTACTTTAATGTTGATCAATTCATAATTTCAGCTAATGCATTGTAGGTTTAGGTCAAACAAACACAACCATTTATTTTTCATGAAGGAGAGAAGTGAAGTTTTACTCACTGGTTCTCATTGGCAGCTTTGTCCAGTCGACTGAATACATCATGGAAGAGAATGCAGCTCGACTTCCTGTTAATATCATAACCATAGCTTCTTTTCCAGAATTGCTTCAGATCATTTGTATACTCCATAACCTGTTGAAGCAGAGAGGATAAATTGGTGCTAGTGTGGGTGTGAAGGGGGTTTTATATAAAGACTAATATGTCAGTCTGTCCTTGTGTAAGGATTTCATGTCACCTGAGTGCTCGGTCAGGTAGTAACACAAGACACAAAACTCTCTTTGTGATGTGTATCATGCCAAATTGTTTCCCCGGTGAATGGATACCGGAGCAAAGCAGATAATGCGTTATCTAATACAAGTGTCTAGAACAGCTAGCAGGTAATACAGGATTCTTTAGTTAACTTAGTAGAAAAGCTGATATAAATCTGTATGGGAAAAACAGAGAAGTCAAGTTATAGCCCCATTTCAACCTCAGCTACTTTAAATTCAGGTTTACCAAAATACAAAAAGTTAAATATATTCAACGTTTTGACTCTACTACGGTGTCTCTGGTGGCATTGCTCCTCACATGCAATGTCAAATATACAAGGATTAAATAAGTGAGAGGGCCCGTACCTGTGCATCGACCTCATCAAAGAGCCGACACCAGGGGGAGTTCACGGTCTTGATGGCAAACTCGTAAGCACACACATAAAAGGCAGCTTCAGCCATGTCTGCAGGAGAAAGGTTACAATAAATGTTAATAATTAGTGAGATAGGACAGGCCAGGCACCCTTTAAAAAAAACATAAGAGAAAGCACTGGGAGATTATCTATTCCCTCCTGAAACCTAAAAATATAATAACTACTTTGTATTGAACTGAACAGAGACTGAATTTCAGTTAATTACTAACTTGGTGCGGGAGCTTTGATAGTTTTATATTAGAAAACAGCTCCATCTACTGTGCAGATACCCACTGTGAAATATGACCAATGAGATGCTCTGCATATGATGGAATACTATTTATTGCTAATGCGCTATTAGACAGGTCACTTGATTGAGGAACTGAAGTGTAAATTCTTTGGGAGGTTCCTCAAGTTCCTCAAGTTCTACATATTACCATTTTCTTTTTTAGTTATAGTTATTCATAATAGATTGTATGGCTAATCTGTTAAATATCAAGCCTCAATTATCTGTCTTTGTCATTAGGGTTTAATAACAACATTTAAGGAGTCATTGCCACTTTTTAAAAATATTTATCACCAGGTATATTGGAAATGTTTTACTCCCTTGTATCAGCATCTAAAACCCCAAAGTCCCCTCTTGGTCTGACTCTCATAAAGATACAACACCAGGGATGGGTTGGCATGAATCAGGATTAATCTTTGATTTTTGATATTTGTCAATTTGTTTAGGAAACTACAACACTAATCTACAGAATCAGATATGCCCTGCATTATTATGTCATTTTGTGCCCCTGTCTAATACAGAAGCACTGTGTCTAACTCTAGTTAAACCACCTTTTTAATTATACTTCATTCATTTAATTGTTGATCACATAAACCTCTGTTTCTTCAAATTACCACAACATGCAGACAACCATATACCAGTGTAGGGCACAGGTGAGGAAACTCATCTTTCATATCACTGAATTTGATTGGAACCTGAGAGAGACAGGGGGCCAAACAGTACAATACTTTACTGATGTGATTGGTGTTTTGCTAAATTAAGGATAAGGGTAACCTCCTCCATTACTGACCGGCTGTGACAGTATTGTAAGGGACACCCAGTCGGTCTGCAATCTTCTGCTCGACCCTCCTCATCTCTGGTCCCTGCTTGAACTTGTCCAACTCTATCAGAGCTGTGGGGTTGTTATCAACCTCGTCCAAAAACCTGGTGCACTTGTCAAAAAACCTCATCAGCGCATCGTTCACTGCATGGTCAAACTCCTGATCTGGGTAGAGACAAAAGATGAGACAGGTTATTGCAAACACATCTCAGTGGTAAACAGTGATGGTCGTCGCCCTTTGATCTTACCTTTGATATCCCACAGCTGTGTCAGTCCTGCCTTGAAGGACAAGGTGCTGTTGACACATCTGTGCTTTGAGCTGGTGATGAACTGGATGAATCCACCTCGAAGCTTCTCCTCTGAAACCAGTGAGGGGAAGAGCTTTGACAGCCTGACGGCCAGGTGCTTGTGATCGCTCATCCCTTTCTGGACGAGCCTGCCGTCCATGTCCTCGGTGTACCACATCGTCCACTGGCTCTTGATCTCACGCAGCCAGCTCTCTTCGCCGGAGGCTCTGCTCTTGACGAGCTCGTACAGCTTCTGCATCTTCTTGACGTTTTTGGCCGTCGGGTACCTGGTGCCGTGGCGGATTATGGCCGTCAGATGAATCTCGCGACATTGTGCAAATGGAGGCTGAAGCACAGATCTGTTGACAGCGAGTATGTCCTCGATGAGATGCGGGTTCACTTCCTCATACCTCCCTTTGGTGCTGAAATATTTGGCGATCGCGGGGATTCTTGGATCATCCTCTGGAGTCACATCGTTACGAAAACAGCAGGAGAAGCTAGATATGGTGATGAGATGAACAACAATGAGTTCCCATGGAGAGATCGGCATGATGCAGCCGGATGACCGGGGATGTCTGTGTGCGGAACCGAAACCGATCACGTGGGACTGCCCAACCAATCAGTGCAGAGGATTGTAGAAGCAGCAAATAACTTTCGCTGGGGTGACATAACAATCTGATGGACTCTGAACATTGACCAGGGCTGAATCATCAAAGTGGGGAACTGGCCAAAAGACTCATGCTTGCGCCAAATCATCATGATCAATACATTAAAGGCCTGACATGAACTGTCAGAAAACCTCATGGAGGGTTGTATTATTCCATCATAGGGGCACCATGAGGCCACAGCCAACAATGGGATATTATGAAACTGCCATTCATTGTGTTAATGGCCTCAGGAAGAATTTCCTTTGCCCTGCAAAAGTGATATTTTCAAATGAACAGTAATAACCGATTAAAGGCTTATTATATAATTTAGAGCCTTCCAACTGGTTTGCTATATAAAAATAAAACATCTCGGAAAACAAGTAACAACAGGACTTTTAATCTTTAGAAAATCTTGATTCAATGTGATCAATGTGAAAGGTTGATTTTAAAAGAGTAATAAATCCATCCAGTCAGCCTAAAGTTCCGCAGGAGGCTTGAACAGCTGACACTCTGCCTCGAAGTCACAGCCTTGGAGCAGTTCTCTGTAGTTCGCTTTGACGTCTTGATAGAGCGGCATGGAGGCCTGCTGCTCCGCCAAACCAGGGAAGGTCACAGGCTTCTCGTTGAGCAGCGGCTGCAGTCTCAAGTCGCCTCCGCCACAGTCGTACAGCACCAGCAGTAAGTTAGCTGCGTATGGCAACATGTGGCTGGTGCGGAAAGAGCGTTGGGACTGAGTGGCGTAGTTGGTAGATGTCAGGGCTTCACTGTCCTTGAAGAAGCCCAGCAGGGTGAGCAGTGGTAGGAGAGTGTCTGCATGACCGACCTGCACTGTCACTGCTTCAGTCACCTTCTGGCCAGACCTGACACATACAGGGGGTCAGAATTTATTGTAAATTAAGGCCATAACAAAACAAAATTAAAACTTGAACATGCATCTGTGATCAGAATTACATAAAATTCCAGATACAAGCTATGAGAAAATTGTATCTGACCTGAACTTAAACATTTTAGTTTGGTCCATGCCCCACCCACTAACATGGAGGAGGCTTTATATAGGCTTTATAACCTATATAGCGCCCAGCCACCAAAGGGGCGATGGAGATGCTTTGGCTTCACGTTTGGGGATGTGTAATGTCATCACATATTTTATACGTCTGTAGGACACAAACTAAGATGGTCGGACCAAACAGATAAAACCAGTGATTCCAATGAAGGGTTTCGTCAAGATCTTCAGCTTGTAAAACCTACATTCCATCTTTTAAATATCACTTACTCGTTAGCGCTGGCTGCATGGTTCAGTCGGCGAAACACATCGTGGAAGAGAATGCAGCTCGACTTTCTGTTAATATCATAACCATGGCCTCTTTTCCAGAATTCCCTCAGGTCACTTGCATACTCCATAACCTATTAGAGCACAGTTCAAAGTTAGCCTGTATGTTGATGGGCTTTATACTTTTGTTTTACGTGAGGTAGCATTTCAGGCTGCCTGAGCTTTAGGTCAGCCTGTAACAGGAGACACAAAACACTAATTCTTATGAGAATAAGGTCACCTTCCTTCTTTAGAAACAAACAGTGGGATATGGAGATGATTTGGGGCTATTTGTTGCTTTGTGTTGTTTCTGTACTTTCATGTGCCCCAGGTTGACCTAAATCAGATCAGCTAAAGTGCCTCTCTGGTTATCTTAAGTGCTGCTTTGTCATGACTCGATGACAAAACAACCTAATTCTAAATATAACCCTCACACTAACCCTGCGGATGATAGGGATGCTGCTTCTTTTCACCCCGTCTCTGTTTCTTCTTTTCCCTCTGTAAAGTCCTCAGGACCTTTTTGTGGAAAATCTAAACAATATTTGCTTAAATAGAAAAACATCCTGTTGTGCACTTGGTGACAAAAAGCTCTATAAATAAACGGACCCCTCGCAGTGGAATCGAACATGCATTTGTTTCCAAAGCATTTTTGTATTTCTAAATTCAGGGCTGTTTCAGAAATGTTGAATACAGGTGCAAATTTAAATGAAATGGCCGAATTCCATTTAGCTGCTTCAGATTCAGGTTAATGTTGACAGGGACATTTGAATGGAACAGAGTCATTGTTAACCTCAATTGTAAAACCTGCACTTTTTCTCTGACAAAAACCTGTGAAAAGTCAGATTATTCAGGTAAACATACCATTCATCCTTATTGGGATAAACATCAACGAATAATCCTTTTCAAACACAAATATTCCCTAAATGTATACTCCACTGATGCTTGTTTACCTTTGCGTCTTCCTCATCAAAGAGCTGACACCACGGGGAGTTCACCTCCTTGATGGCAAATTCATAAGCACACAAGTAAAATGCAGCTTCAGCCATATCTGCAGGAGAGAGGTTGGTATAACATGTTAAATGGTGAATTTACAGAGGAACTGCTGCCATTTTAATAATCTGAGATACCAGAAAAGTCACAGTGCAGTTTCCAACATTAAGCACTTTATTGCTCAAAAAGTATTTTATCTCAGTCCTAAAACTGGAGCACTGAGGTAGACATTAGTTGCTTAATAATTGTGACCTTTAATCTATTTAAATAACTTACATAACAAGATTCAAGATAAACTGGTAAACGACTGAGACTTAACTACATCCAAATATGAAAACAGCTCCATCTAGTGTCAGAAATGATCACTGGGATGTTCTTCACACTGTCTTTCACATCACAACCACCATTACTTTACATTTCTTAAATTAGATGTAAAAAGGCTGATTTAATTACTATTTCATGAAGGGAAATTAGCCCTTGGTCAGAAACCGTATAGTCTTGATCAGACATTCAAGAATCCCGGGACAACTGAGCATACGGATCCTTTTGATAAAGGCTAAATGTGTAGAGCACATGCACGTAACACCGTGCATGTTAAACTCTTGAGAGGTAATTCTAACAGTGAGATAGGACCGTGTGTGATGAGACTGTACGGGGCGTTGAGTCGGTCAGCAATCTTCTCCTGGACCCTCCTCATCTCTGGTCCCTGCTTGAACTTGTTCACCTCTGCCACAGCTGACGAGTTGTTATCAACTTCCTGCACGAACCTGGTGCACTTGTCAAAAAACCTCATCAGAGAATCGTTCTCTTCATGGTCAAACTCCTGATCTGGGAAAAAAAAAAGATTGTGCTGAAAAGGCGGCTAAGTCATAAATCCATACAACAACATCACCATCATCATTTTTTCATGGCCATACCTTTGATATCCCACAGCTGTGTCAGTCCTGCCTTGAAGGACAAGGTGCTGTTGACACATCTGTGCTTTGAGCTGGTGATGAACTGGATGAATCCACCTCGAAGCTTCTCCTCTGAAACCAGTGAGGGGAAGAGCTTTGACAGCCTGACGGCCAGATGCTTGTGATCGCTCACACCTTTCTGGACGAGCCTGCCGTCCATGTCCTCGGTGTACCACATCGTCCACTGGCTCTTGATCTCACGCAGCCAGCTCTCTTCGCCTGAAGCATTGTGCAGGACGATGTTGTAGAGCTGCTGAATCTCCTTGATGCTTTTGGTCGTCGGGTATCTTGTGCCGTGTCTTATTATGGCCAACAGGTAGATTTCACGACAGTGTGCAGACGGAGGTTGTAACATAGATCTGTTGATTGCGAGTTTGTCCTCTCTGAGATACTTGTTCACTTCCTCATACCTCCCTTTTGTGTTGAAATATTTGGCGATGGCCGGTATTTTTGGATCATCTTCAAGTGACACGTAGGTTAGCAAACAGCACAAGATGGTAAAGAGATAAAAGCCAGCGGATTTCCAAAGAAAAGCCAGCATGATGCACCAAAGACGAGGCTTCAAAAGCAGCTGCTTCCAAAGCTAAAACATCTGTGCGTCAGTGTGAGCAGAGTCCAGTTTGTTTAACCCAGTTACCTCAGCTCACCCTAGAATGTAAACATGTTGACTGACAACCTCAAAAGACAAAAAAAAAAAAAAGTGTTCACAGAAGTCAGTTATTTAATCAGTTAAACAAATGTGTGGTTAATATACTGTATTTAAATATGTTACTGTGGCACCGTGAAGCTGTTTAATATGAAGACACGCAGTGGTCGTTGGGAAGCCACATGTTTAATCTAGTCTTCGTCACAACTTTCTGGTTTGAAAACACTGATGTAGAGACACAATCACTCATCAACACAGCCACAGAGGTTTTCACTAACTGCTTTCACATCCAAGTAGCGATGATAAAACAACAGGTGTTCATGCCAGTGAGAGAAGCAGAGAAGATGCACAAGGATTTGGATGTTGTATTGAAACACATTTGTCCTTATTTATGTCTGTGCTTCTGCTTTGTATGTTTCAGTGTCTACAAAATGCAGTGCAGTGTTGTTTGTGGTTAATATTTCTATTATTCATACTACTATTATCCATATTACACTCCACACTGAACTACTAACTTTCCACTTGTTGTATACTGACAAGTAAAAAGTATTTTACAGGATGTTCATTCTATCACAACAGGCTATTGTGTCAATGTGCATTTCGTCATTTTACTTCTGTTGATGTCAAGATGATGAGAAACATATGCAAACCCCCATCGGCAGATGGTGATGTCATGTAAAACTAAATTCCGATTGCAGGCAGAGTTCTCTCAGTCTCTGAAAACCACTTATTCTCAATTAAATCTAATTACATACATAAATCTATGCATCAATCCAGCGCACTGATCTGTCTTTGTGTCTGCAAAGTTTCATCATCTGACTCTAATGCTAATGCTTCTCAGCTGCATTTACACATATTTTCTGTGTTGATTGCAGAGCTGGTTCAAAGCTGGATAACGGTCACATCTAACAGTTACATTAAATGGTACATTTTTGGTTGTGGATTTTATTTAAAAAATCATGACCAGTATTTTTCTATTTGTTATCAGAGCCTGGAACAAGAATGTCTGTGTTACTGTGTTAGCTGGAGAATAATCTGTGCTGTGAGGGTCACGTGCTTTACGCAGATAAGAAGCTATTTCAGATTACAGCCTAAGAGATGAATGAAATGGATCCATTGTTGATCCTTGAAGGAGCCACATATCAGTTCAGGATGGAAAGTTACCGACAGAGACAGTGAATGCTCTGTCAGACCAAACGGAAGAAAATGTACTCAGTGGGTATTCAAGATAGGCCACGACTAATGATCCTATCTCATCAAAGAGTATGAGCTGATCAGTGGCAGAGACAGCATGAATGAAGAGTAGAATTATGAATTACGCATGAGTTGATCATGTGTTATTACATAGAAGCGAAGTTGTTTAAATTAATGTCTTTAAGCAAATTGTGAAACTTTACATTTAATCCATTTAGTGAAGGTTGTCTTTTACATTTATCAAGACCTATCTGATGCAATTCACATTGGTGCATGTGGTGGAAAATCTGCTACAATGCTAACGAGTGCTGACTTTTCTATATGATGAGTTTATTCAAGAAATGAGGAAAAGGTTTTCTTCAGAATGGCTCTTACTGCTTCACCCAGATGTGCAGCTGCGGAAGAATCCAGGGATGTAAAAGCCCTGAGTGAACAGACAAGAACCTCTGTATACACACAAGAGAGCATGTGAAGGGATGGACACACAACTGAGGTGGATCGAGCAACACATCTTCCAGAGAGTCAACAAATGTGAAAACTGATAATTACATTAAAAACTAATATTTTATGGGATTCTGGTCCATTCTGATATTGCAAAACACAATTGTATGAATACTGCAAAACTAAATACTGCTGTCATTACTGCTCTCCTTCATCTCTGTCAGACATTTTCTTCTGTATAAATACTTTAAATAGTGATAAACCTCCCCATTTATGTTTTCTCATGAATTTGATAAATATTGTTATTTTGTGGATGTACTCTGCTACACACATCCAATGTTTTTTTTCCCTCTTTTAAAAGGGTTTATCTTAGATTTCTTTAGAGTGTAGAGAATGTCGCACATTGTAAATCACTTTGAGGCAAATTTTGATTCGTGAATATGGGCTATGCAAATACAATTTGATAGATTGATTTATACCTATTACATTACCCATCATTTATCTTTTTTCTCCAGTTGGCTGTCTCTGAAGATTGTCAGTCATCCTGGTCATAGTGTCTTCAGAATTCGTACAGGTGGACATAGGCAACTGGACTTGCTTGTGTTTCTTGAAAGAGAAAAAAATCACATCATATAAATTTGTAAATTCCTGAAACTCTTTAACTCTTTAACAGCCTTTCTGCAGAAAACCTTTCTCCCCTTTGTTGAATAAACGTCTTATATAGAAAAGCCAGTACTCCTTTACATGCTGCCTTGTGTGTAAAAGTTGATTTTTGTCTGTTCACTCAGGGATCGTGCTTCCCTTTCTGGAAACACAAGCGAGTAGTTGCCTGTGTACACTTGTTCAACTTGTGGAGAGACTTAGAAAACCCTCTCAACTAAAATAAAAGAACAAACCAATCAATCAATCAATGAATCCGTGGTGTGTTCACAGCTCCACCGACAGATGGCTTCAGGTGGAGTCGAGCTGGACATTTGGCCTCTGCTGCTCCAACGCTGCATTTTCTGCGTGGCTGTCACTGTTGCTGCTGCTTTCACGTGCGTCTCCGATTTCCGAGTTGAAGTTGTGATAACTCGTCTCGTCGCGTAATATTTTGCTAAACAGTACATCGAGTACACACGGGTGTTGCTTTATTAGTACATGTAACAGTCCGGGTTAGGATCGTGGTGCTGCAAACACATAAACCAGCCACTCCGTTGAACGGTCGTACGAGTTAGTGTGTGTGTAGCGCTTCTTCGGGGGAATATGTTTGACGGCGCGTGAACGCAGCACGAGTGACGGAATGATGAGAGCTCGCCGCCTCAGTCAAACCGCCCACTCATGAAAGCACCGGACGGACCCAGGCACAGCGACGGGCCACCGCGCCGAGCCGACCGACACGATTAGAGGAGGGCTCCCTCAACACTTCCACAACAAGGTAATAACACTGAACTCGTGTGTTTCACTGCCGTTCGTGTCGAACAAACCCCGGAGCCTCGGCCACGGAGCCTCCTCGGTCCCGTGTTGTGTGTGTGTGTGTGTGTGTTCGCGGAGCCGAGTGAAGGTAAACTGGTCGTGCATGTGTTACACAAACTCTCAGGTGAACGAGCTGTGCGGCAACACACGCAAAACCCGCGGTTCCTCGGCCGTGTTGCTGTGTTTAAATGGCCGATGTTGTCGTGTTGTGTTTACGCTCAGCTAAGGGACGCTGCTCGCCGGCCTTGTGTTCAAACATTACACCGGCTGACGACCGAACATCTCCCGTCCCCGTTGATCCCGATGCAGCGCGAACGGGCGGAGCAGCTACACCCGAGTTGTTAGCGTCGAGGTTAACGTGCAGTTCACGTGAACGTGTTCGCACCATGTTCGATCCAACAGCCGCGAAGCTAACTGGCCGTTAACCCCCCCCCCCCCGAAACCCCGCACTACACCAGGACCCCAGTGTTGTTGCTAGCGAGCTTAGCACCGAAGACGCCAGTTTGCCGTATCTATTTTTAGGGTTTCAGACTATAAGCTCTTAAGCCCGCGCTGTACAGCGGCTGTCGGGGCCTTTAATGTGAAAGTAAGCAGTGTTTTGAGCCACCTTTGGTCAGCCATGGTGTTTTTTTATGTAACGCTGTGTCACAGGTGTGCCGCCGACTAACGTTACACTGGCGGCGGTGGGAGTGATGGTCCAAAATATTCCCAGGCGGATTCCCCCTGTCAATATTAACCCTGGAGTTTTGAACATTCGCCTGCTCTGTTGTCCTGGCACGGTCTGTTTTGTTTTGCCTGGTTTGGCTCGGAACGGCTGACCTGATTTAGCATTGAATTCCACTAAGTCTTACAGACACGTATCTTCTTTCTGGGGAGGAAAGAGTTGATCACAGATGTGTTTCAACAGTTTGGGAGGGGGGGAACACCCACCTGCCCTGTTAGCAAGAAATGCTAACCCAGCATCCACTGATGCCACAGTAAGAGACAGAGAGATGACCCAGTGAAATGAACAGGGAGATGTTTGTGTGCAGGGGATGGTGAGAAAGCAGCTTTCCACACAGATACAAACAGTGTGAATGCTCTCTGTGTAAAAGGCTGCAAAATGTTAGGAAGTCAATGGGATGCATTGTTGTCACTGCATCCACAGCCTCCCTCGCAGAGAAGCAAACATCATTGCCAAAGCAAAAGCATGTCAGACTATCAACAAGCAAGCGGGTGCATTTGACAAGCACAGGCACAGCAGTGGTTCTTGTCCTCTAGTGGAAACAATTACTTTTCTGTAGACATAGCTGTGATTCAGCCCTGGAAAACCGTCTCAGCTGACAACCAAACCCATTGACTAATCCGAGATCATCAACTTTCCAGACACTGGCAAAAAAGCAGGTTTCTCGCCCCTGTTGTGTTAAGGCGAGAGGCAATTTATTTTTTAATATCAAGTTTCACATTTCCTCTTGAAAGAAACGTCTTTTCTAACTCTGAGCCGAGCGCACACACTGCTACTTCTCTATCGAGGCTGTTGGTTGCACTCATTGGCTGTTCTTCACGTCACGACATTAGAGTACGCTGTAATTTTTATGAATGAAAGCAGCGTAGCTTTACTGGATATGACTCAGTCAGTCAGAGCTTCGGATGTAACATTCCATAGCTAACTGATAGCATCCCTTTTAGCGATGTTTGCACTTTTCTGTATGCCACGTTAGTGTCAGCTTCCTCAGATATGTCATCTTCATTACGGAGAAAAGACAGAAACAAGGAATAGGACAATTTTACATGGCGCCTCAGAGAAAGGATGAGTGAAAATACTACAGATCTTATGGTAAATGTTGCCTGTCCAAACCGTACCGGCATACTTGCCGGTACGTGTTTATAAAGGCGAGTAGAAGTCTCTGGGTGTTTTTGATGAAGTAATAATGCACATAAACCCCCTTAAATACCTGGGTAATCACTTCGCTGCCTGAGCAGATCGGACTTGAGCAATAGAAGCTAACATTTAACAAATGTTTCCTCACCATCAACTTAGAGAAGAGCAAACACAGTCTTAAAGACTGTATTTGCTATTTTCTTCTTACCCCACTTTGGGTATAAAACAATGTTAAATTGTGCCAGACTATACAGACGGTACTTTATTAGGTACACCTGTAGGATCTAATACGATCCAATAAAACAGAAGTGCCACTACTTTTGTCTTTACAATGTTAATAATGATGAGTTTGGAGAAAATGTCTAAATACAATTATATGTTTATTATTGCGTGAAAAGATTAAGGTGATAATGTACATTGTACTGAAAGGTGAATAATCTGTGTCCTTCACATTTAAATGCTTGTTGCAGTGATTCGAAACACCTTAATTTATTATCATACATTATATTTAAATATACTAATGTATATACATCCACTAACCCCTCAAGGCTAAACACATAATAGCATTAATACCTGTATCATCGTGTCAATAAATCTGGACGTTATTTGTGTCAGACTTTATGACAGACCAGTTTTTTTTTGTGTATCTAATGAAGACTGAGTACATGTTTTTGTCTCCATCACACATTCAGTACGTTATTCTCTATTCTATATTAAACCTCACCTCCATAGATGTAATATAATATAATCACCTTTACTTATCTCAAGGGTACATATTGAGTGTAGTGTAACACGTCACTGCAAACTTTGTTTTTCATTATATGTCAGTGTTTGTTGTCCGGACGAAGGTGAGAAAGACGATCAAACCATTGCTTCATTAAATGTGTTCATGCTATTGATTCAGTTTTGCTGAAATACTCAATGTTTATTTTGTTGTACAAAACTCCATCAGATACCTAATGGAAAATACTGTGTGGGTCTTAATACATCCTAAAAGTGATATACATTTAGCTCTTGAAAGGCTAATTGGACATTTCTAAAATGATTACAAATTTACAAATACTCACATCTGCTCCTCTCCAACATATTTGAGGCTCAATCCTCAAACCACAGTTTGGGTATAATGCTATTACCTGATGGCTTTGGCCTGTTTGTTGTTCAGGCATATGGCACCAACATGTTAATCCCAGCCGACAGCCATTGATCATTTGATTGCCATCATATGTTTTCCTCCAGAGACACAATATGTAATGGTTTTAATCTTGTTTTGGCCATAATTAGAAACACATGAAGTTTTACGGCCAAGCATGTGATGCCCCAGTTTCCTGTGGCCTACAACTGCTTTTCGTAAATCTAGGCTAGTAGCACTTTGATTAAGCCTGTTTTGTGTATTTTAGAAAATAAATTGCCAGAAAATTAAATGAAATTGTAATAATCCTTGTTTGAATCTATAAAGGAGCCACACAGACTTAAAGTGAGTTTTTTCCCTCAATTTGACTTCAAATAATGTGTACGGGAGATTTTGTATTGAAAAAGATGGTGCAGGTACATGACAAATGCGGTGGTAAATGCATGTGGACAAGGATGTGGGGTGGGAGTGATGGTAAGGAATTTTAAGTAGTGCAAGCTGCCCCTGTGAACACTAGCTTATTCTCTGTTTTGTGCTATTGTCTGACCTGCTTACACCTGAGCTGCGTAACCCCTTGTCCTGACTTGTTTAGAGTAACTCTGTCTTTCTCACGCATTCCACATATGTTAATCAAGTTTCTCAGGGAGTTTGCTTTACATGCACTTATAATTTGAGTATTTTCAATTTAAAGTACGCTTTCCGTGACATTTTTAAGCAGTAAACCAGACACCAAAGTAGCCTAACCGCTCCCGCCCTAAATTCTTTTAAATTAAACAACTTCCCTTCTATTTTTTTCTATGATAAGAGTTAGACAGATGTAGGATTGGTGGGCCTTGCTCTACTGGATTCCATTCAATTTGAAATTGTAATAGGAAACCGGGTTTAAGCTCTAGGTACAATGGGGGAGATCTTCATATTAAAGTTGTGTAATACAACACATCAGTCTGATGTGTATACCCACAGAGCTATATTCATGTCCAGGGCTGGAGTCATCAGGTTATATTACAGTATTTAAAATTGTAGATTGGTTTACATTTCCTTTTGACTTTAAGTTTAAGAAAGATGAGTATTTTGTGAGTTGCGTTGTGTTCAACAACATTTGTGGACTATGCCATTACAAGTCTATTTAACATGGCTCTTGTTGCAGGGTATCAATGATCATTCAAGAGCACGGTTGGAAGGAAACATGATTTTCTAGTTTTATCCACGTTGTCAGCCCTAGTAAAAAACTGTCATGTTTTTGTCACAACATGCAAAGTCATTGCAGGTTTGCGTATTTTCTCTTGTCCGTTGTCACAGACCTTCTGCAGCTTAGATATTATATATGTTATATAGGTCCGATGAGTGTTGGTCCTATGAGGCTTGCACACTCATCAGTGACTCATAAAGCCACAGCTGATTCTTCTCATTAGCAGACAGCACCTACCAGTTCAGTGGTTGTTGTGCCATTCAGTCCAGCTCCTCTGAGAATTCTTTGTTTTTTACGGTCTGTCTCACCTGTATACTTGGCCACACACTGTTGGAACATAACAATTGTTCTGTGAAGATAAGGTTGCTAAGGGTCTGTATGACGGAGCACAATCTGAACTCGGCTTGCTGTAGATTTTATCATATCTCTGTGTTTACACAATTAGATAATGTAAAGAAAGATCAACTAGTGGTGTTGTAATGTGACGTAGTGAGCACTCCTATAGAAAACAAGCTGGGGTCAAAACTTTTCTGTTTGGGTTTCTTCTTCACCTTAAGCGCGAGTATAAAAGGGAAGGCTGTCTTGTCGACATCACAGTTGGCATGTGCAATGACCAATCCACCAGGAATAACCACAGCTTAACTGGTGGGGAGCCCAGGGTATTTGACCTCTGGGGTCATTATCAAGGCCATTGATTTCACTTGGTTCATTAGTGCTCCTGGTCGTCTTAACAACAGTTGTTCGAGTCCTTGAAATCTCCTGAGGCAAAGTGTAAAGTAGTTGTTAAATCTCTTGTGAAGGGATAAAAGGACAGAACAATAGCTTGGGGGTAAGTGGTGTCATAGGCCTATAGTAGGTCCCCCACCAACAAAGTTAAATACCTGGGACTCCCCACCAGTCAGTCAAAACTAATGAAGCCTCTTGGATGAGAGTTGAATGTTTAAGTACAGCCAAGTCCAGTTGCCCTCATTTCAAACCCTAATCTATAACCATGACCTCGACAGTCAATCAGAAATTAAATAATTGAATTAATTTACACTTAAAGCAACCACAGAGGAAGCATTTTTTTGTTTTATCTCCTATTAATAATGGTAAGGTTTTTCACTCTCCCCTCAAGCATTAATTTAGAAAAAATAGAGGTGCAGTGTTTCTAGGTAGTTGTACCTTTCTTGTAAACGGAATGATTAAAAATATATATATGGATAAACATCTGTGGTATCAAGAGAAGCTTGGAGCCTTTCTCCATTAACTGCTTTATGCCTATTTTATGCGCGTTTACTAACATGTCAGTTATATTGATCGATTGCTGTGAGCCATTGTTCCCCATGGTTGCGAGTAAGCTGTTTCTCAAGGAAGCCGTAGCTCTTGCGCTGAATGGCATCCAAAGATTATTTCTTGACAAAGGAAATTAAAGCCCTGAAGCAAAAAAGAGTGGATGTGGTACAAAATGTAGAACGGATGCTTGTGCACTCAAATGCACTGTAACACGCTCTGCATTGGCTTAAGTATTGATTTGGTCTTGTGGAAGGCTGTGTTGATTTATGTAATCTACAGGTGCATTGACTTTGAATGTTTGGGAAGAGTATAATCATACAGTCATCAAAACCAAGTGAATAGTTTCAGTATTTATTGTTTACTTAACAAGGGACAGAATTAGAAGTAAGCAAGAGTTAATGTGTCATATCAGTTTATTTATAAGAATGTGTAGTACATTTACAAGGTAAACACCATAATATGATGACACCAAAGCTGTTTTCAGACATGAACTGCAGTAAGGTTTCAGAAATTTAGGTCCTGACACGCAGCAGGAGATTGTCCGTATCAGACGCGTACACAGCAACAGGGAAATGTTTGTTAGGGGAGCTCACCATGTAATCTCTAAAAAGATGCACATTCCAAGCATTTTGTCATCCTGTGTGCTTCATTGCTGAATCAATTAGTCTGTCCCTCCCAAACAAAGATAAGGTATTACTGCAGCTGCTGAGCATCTTAGAACTTTACAGTGTATTATCAAACTTATGTACGACGTATGAGTGATTGTCCATTTGATTTTGCGTTATGAATGATTTATTGTTAGTAACTTACAGTTTGTTAGAGCATCATGCTTGGTATAAGCATATTTCCTCATTCCACCTATAGGGTTAAACTCATATATAATCAGCAGCAAGAACATACAGTTAATTTTTAACCACAAGATATTTCTCTTAACCAGGTTGGCCACTTGTGTAAATATTGGCCCTAGTATTTTCCACCTATAGGGTGTTTGTATATTGGGTGTAAATGGATACAGGTGAGAAAAAGTTTCAGCCCCCACAATAGAAAAAAAAAAAACTGTAAATGGATGAGACTCCTTTCAAAAGCTGTAGAAAGAAAAGGACAACACCCTGAAGATTAAGTTGGGGAAATGGCAAACAGAGCCATTGAGGGGGAATACCATCTTTGTTTGGCTTTTTTGTGACTGACATTGTTTGCAGGTTATGCAATGTCTTGTCGTTTCAAACTGTCCTAAGATTTGACCGATTTGTGTATCACACAAAGATAGTATCTGTTATATCACAAACAGGACTGCTCTGTTGACAGCAACAGCTCAAGAAAAGTAGTTCAGATGTCCCTTTCCCTTGCAACATTTCTCAGGTCCTCCTGGGAAATCACAACGCTATCCCAGGCCAGATAAGATATATAAATAACGTCTAAAAATCTGCCCTGAAGACAGTTTGCTAGTTATACTGATCGTGTGTGTGTAAGGGTCTTACCTAAGACCCACTCCTGATATACACTGACCACCTGTGGATGGTTAAGGCCTGCATTTGAGCTGGAGGTCCTCCTAAACTATAATGTTCCTGTCAGGGTGGTGTAACTGTCTCACCTAGACGTGACTGAATGTGAGCCCGCGATCCAGGAACATCTTGTGGAAATCCAATGCTACAACAAGGCCCAGACTACTTTCTATACCACTGAGTGAAGCAGCATGTGGGTCAAAATATACCCTGTTTGACTCGGCTCTCTGGGACATGTCCAAGCTGCTTTTTCTTGCTGGCCCTGCAACATCGTTGAGCAGAGATTCAATCAGGTCTTCTACAGCCCATAATCGGTAGGACTTCATGCATACAGCTTTTAAGTCCATAACCTTTACTCTGGTGATACCGATGTCTTACTTACTACCAGGCACTGTTAAAAAAGGGGGAAATAAACATGTATATTTAGATGTATCTATAAAACATCCCAGAGAACACTTCTGTACCTCATTTGACAAAAAATAAGAATAGCCAACACAGAATGAAATGAATAGTGAGAAATGTATGTGCAGCTGTTGAGATAGAGTGGGATAAAGGAAGAGGTGGAAACTGAAAGAGAGAGTGGCGACAGGTCAAAAATATAAATGTTTCTCCCCTCTGAAATCAATTCTGTTGGAGAGGAGGGAATGTATGAACATGAGCGATAAGTTGTGTATCGCAAAGATCCCTTTTTGAGAGTTGCTAAGCAATCTCCTGAAAGAACATCTGGCCTATTTACACAAGCAAATGTTTAGTAACGCCATGTTTAGATGTAACCTGAAGTTTGGTTAAAATCAGTGGTCTGTCTTCTTTTTGGAAGTTGTTATGCCCAAACTGAACAGACATTTCCCTTCTTTGAAAGGCTGTTCAAAAACAATGTGACTGAGTCATTTGGTTCTACTTCTGGCTGCTTGAAGATGGGCTACGGATGGTTTGTTTATGGTTGTGTCGGCTTGACATATTGTCGCCCCTGGGTGGGATCTCTTTCTCCGGTGAGGTCACATGTACTGCCTTGTGCTGAACTACCCATCCCCCCCCCCCCTTCCTCTCTTCTGCCTTTAGCCTCACCAAACTTTCAGGGCCCTGATTTATGAGACAGGACCAGTTGCAGTAATGTTTTATTATACTGTGATACAGTCCCATTTTTAGTTTTAAGGCTTGTCAGATTTTCCAGTGAGCACAATTCATTTAGCTGCTCCATGTACACTCTTGTCATTTTAGTTTGTCGGAACAATACTTGGTAGTATTTAAATCTGTTTGGCTTGATTTAGGTGTATACAGCACAGACAGATCTGAAAACTAGAGTGAGCAGTGACATCAAACACATGAAAGATCAATGCCCACAATGTCTCAACTGTCACGTGAGCTGCTTCTTCTTCATTAAAATGTTTCTGCAGGTCTGTTCTACTTTGATAATCCGTTTTCAGATATGACCTGCGGATTAAGTCCGGAGACTTGGATCCAGACTTCACCTGCGTTTCTTCGGGGGGGGTGTTTTTAACACTAGTCCTTACACTAGAAAGGAAGAGGGCAACCATGTTATAGATCAAAAATGTTTTACTGGATGAGACCTCACTGGAACGTGGAGTGAGAAGCTTGACTAGAGTGAGAAGCTTGACTATAGTAGAAAGGATGAAAAGTGCAAAAGGACCATAAGTGCTTTCTTTTATCTTTATGAGTGTGACTGCTGGCTGCTAAAGTTTTCCTATTTTGGAGGGGGGGGGGGGGGGGGGGTTGTTCACCAACATCTTCTGCATTCTTCAACTGATTTCAACCATGATCTGTCAAAAATTCAGCTTGTTTAGCACATTCCTGCTCCCATTTTTCTTATTCCTACTCCACATACTTTTTTCAATTATTCAACCTTTTCTGCAGTTCTTGTTTACTAACAACTCCTGCATACTTCAACTGATTTCAACCACCAAAAGGTTCAACTTGAGCAGAACATTCAACATATTAATTTTTTCCTACACTTTTTGACTGGTGTCTGTGGGAGCTTTACAGTGTTGGTTTAGATTATCATGTTAATTAGATTTTTGCTTTGTGACATTATATTCTATTGATGGGCTCTACTTTTAACTATTATACATTTTCAGCTTGATTCAGAAAAGCATTCACCACATTATGAGGCTGAAGCATTTCCAGACTTTATTTTGCTTCTGTAGCTCTCTGCCCTTAAACACGATCGTCCTGAAGTCATGTTCATTCAGACTTCCATCTGTTTTTCCTTTGGTAGAAACATTTGATCAAGCCTTCTACTTGGTGATCAGGTGTTGTTTTTCAGCACACACGGGCAAATGCAAATTTTTTACAACCTCTGTATCAGTGTGTTCCTGCAAGGTCAAGTTACAGCTGTTGAAAAGTAACTCTCTGTACTCCAGGAATGTGTCTCCATGCTTGAATAGGAGAAGGACGTCACCACCCTCTTTTCATTCCACAATTAAATGGAAAAGCTAATTCTCATGGATTATTAGTATGAAAATCACAAAACACAGCTAACTTTGAAACCGATTTCCACTTCATAGTCAGGATACGTGTTCCCTGATATCTGGGTAAATAAAGGTTAGTTTCAGGATTAGTTTGTTTTTCCCAATCCCAGCACAGTCGAGTGAGATTATTTCTTCACCGAGCACATTGTAAGCTGATTCAGACTAAAGGTCCTCAGCACACAGCTGACTCAATGACAGCTGATCTTTGATCTGTCTGAATTGCACACTGTTAACCGATTAGTGCTCTTTGTCTCCGTTTCTCCTTATCTCTACTTACTCCTTCTCTCCCTTGCATTCTTCGCCGTATGTACACATCTGGGTTGTCACGTAGCAATGAGGAGACTCATGCTGTGTCGTTTGCATGCTAACCGTGTGCTTATTTTTACTCTTCCCACCTCAGTGTTTGTACATTACATTAGAATCAGCTCAGTTTGTTCTCCAGGCCTCAGCAGGAATCGGTCTGATTCCAGGTGTTGTAGATGACCCAGCTTGTAGCCTGTTTTATTTGGCGCTGATTTGCTGGCCTAAATGTGTGCAGCCCTCTGAGCAGAGCAGAGGTGAGATGAGGCAGTGATGTACAGTTTGTTGTCCTGCCAACCAGTCAGCCTGCCAGTGTATTTAGCTGCTATTGGCCTGAGCTGATCTGGCTGTGCTGGGGCCTGCCTGCTGGCTGACTGCCCTCTTTACAGGGGTGGGGCTGTCTTGTTGCTCGTCACTGACCGTCACTCTGATTTATGAGTTCCTCGTTGGAGTCTGTTTCCCCACCATCCTCCTCCTTTCCTCTTGTGCTTGCAGTACATTAGAACTGGCTCGCAGCTGTACCTCACACTCCCCCAAACATAAGCAGGCCACCCTGTGTCCACCACAGACATCGCGGTCTATAAACAAATGCATAATATGCAGCAGATGTGTGAGAGCTCCTTTTTTTTCTAAGCTATGGGCTGTTGCCAGATGCCTGGATGAGAAACACACAGCAGTGCCAAGTTAAAATACAAGACAGAGCACAAAAAATCTGTCATTTATCAATAAGTTGATGAACAGATAATCAAGCTATTTGAAAATTGAATGAATGTATCTGACATTTTAAAGCAATATTTCAGCTTGTTAAATGCAATCTCTTATCAGGTTTTCTCTGTCTTCTACGACTAAAGAATATCTGTTGGTTGCACAAAACACATCTATAAATAAACCCACTCAGGATGTTACACTATATAGTTTTCCTGTTTCTTTTTGATAGTCTTAATTTTTAGAATTTTGGTCGCCAATACCTCCTGCATACTTAAACCGATTCAAACATCAAAACTTTTAGCTCATAAATGCGTTTTCTAGTTCATTTAATATTTTATGTCTGAAATGGAGCCTGAGTGGTTTGGTCTATGATATTCAGTAGTTCAGAGTTGACTAAGCAGCCTGTGCCTCATGCTGCTCTCTTATTCAGTCAGAGTATACATACAGATTTCCTGGACTGGCCAGGCATCCGCTCTAGGGCTACACCCACGAGAGTTTAGTAGTCATTCTAGCATTATGAATCATATAACAGGGGTGGAGAATGTGGAAATGGTTAGTCATCACTATATTGATTCACAGTCTTTTTTTGTTTCACTTTTAACAGGGGCTCAGTGTTTGGGGGTAAAGCAAAAAGAGGCCACTGTGGTTCATCAGCTGTATATTGGATTCAACCCTGAGTGACCCTGCTTCTACTTATCTACATCATTGCAAGAGGAGGTGGGCGTCCCTCTGGGTGTAAGAAACACCATGTGCCAAACCTGGAGAGGACTTCCCTCCGCATCGTGAGACTGCCAAACCTCTTGAGAACCTTCCTCTTTAGTCTGAGGACCCTCCTAATCCTCCACGTTGCCCACCGGCAAAGATGAAGAAGGTGGCGACGTGGTCAGCAGAGGATGTTTCTGACTGGCTGAGCAAAGAGGGGATGCCAGAGTACATAGACGCCCTCTGTCAGACGGATGGGCCTTCTCTGCTCAAGCTCACCGAGGCAGATTTCCAGAACCCCCCCCTCTTGCTGGTTTCGTCCGATGGAGGGCAGCAGATGATGGAGCGACTTGAGACGCTGCGGATAGAGAACCATATGGAGGCTCACAAAAACGGTCATGCGAACGGGCATGTCATCGGACTACCTAACGGGACGAGCAAACCCCAGAGGAATGGCACACTGGGGAGGAAGGACTTCATGGAGATGGTGCGAATCTCTATCCCCACAAAGGACGCTTCACGCACATCGTTCCCTATTGAGTGGAGAAAGACAGGCATTGCTTTTTCCTATGCGGTGCTGTGCTTTGTTACCACCACCATTGTCATTTCAGTGGTCCATGAGAGGGTACCGTCAAAAGAGCACACCCCACCGCTACCTGATAAGTTCTTTGACCTGTTTGACAGAGTGGAGTGGGCCTTCTCCATCTGTGAGATTAATGGCATGTTGCTAGTGGGACTGTGGCTGATA
This sequence comes from Hippoglossus hippoglossus, assembly GCF_009819705.1. Taxonomy (NCBI): domain Eukaryota; kingdom Metazoa; phylum Chordata; class Actinopteri; order Pleuronectiformes; family Pleuronectidae; genus Hippoglossus; species Hippoglossus hippoglossus. Next base: position 9,306,433 of record NC_047165.1, read on the forward strand.
CAGTGGATTCTACTAAAGCACAGGTACAGTCACAGTTTGGTCAGTAAAAAAAAAGATACAATTTGAATTCCAACTCAATTAAAACATCATGTTAATACTTTTCTTCTGTCTATTTTTCCACAGGTCAATTGTAGGCAGGCGGTTCTTTTTCATTGTGGGCACACTTTACATGTACCGGTGTATTACAATGTACATCACCACTCTGCCTGTTCCAGGGATGCACTTCAAATGCTCTCCAAAGGTAGAATACATACTCACTATTATTTTTCTCTCCACTACAAAACATCTCTTTTTATACTTGGCTGCTTTTGGAAAAAATGTGCTGAACGGGCAACTGCAGCAAAAAAAGAGATCTCTTTTGTAAGCAAAAAGCATCTGAGGGCTCTCTACTGAACACTTAATGTAAGATTAGTGCCTGCTCCTCCTAATGACTAAGAGGAGCTTTAAATAGTTGATTCACTGTTGTTCCTGTTAGATGTTGTTGCAAATTCTTTACTAGGAAAGCAGTTTCATGCATATTTACTGAACTTCATTTGCTCAAAGCCACTGTGTGCAGAAGTTCTCGTTCACTTATCTCAAGTTTATTCAAGATTTATGTAGCACGTTTAAAACGGCCGTTGTTGTTAAATTATATATATATATATATATATATTGAGTTTGTATCTTACCAGTGTTAATAGAGCGGGAACATTTCATCAAAAGTGGAAAACTATTTCAAAGCTTTAGAGCTGCCACCACAAAGGCAGGATCCCGATTTTCCAGTAGCCTCTCCACCAGGGAACAATTAAAAAACTAAGAACAATTCCTCTTAGAGGCAGAGAGAAAAACATTAAAGAACCAGGGCAGACTTGTATTAAAAATACAACCTTGACATGTTTTTTGTATTTCTCTGCAGGAGTATTTGCACTTTGTACTATTTATTTCGTCAATACCACCACTAATATTTTAGAGGATATGTTCGTGGAATATAATACTATCCATTGTTGTGGACGGATTGCCCTACAGCATTACTTTGCTTGTTAGTGCTGAATGCTTTACTCTGAAAAGAGCCATTCTTCATACAGTTAATTAGTGTTTTTACTTGTGATTCTTCAGCATTTTTACTTATAACTAAAAACTTGGAACTAGGAGTTTAACATGTAACTAAGTATTGTTATGCTACAACTTCTTATATCAAGCTTCAAGAGACCTGTGACCTCTGTAACCTGGGGTCTAACTGTCACCGGGCAACATTTGTAGCAAAAGGAAATGTATGAATATGTTGTCTTTCTTTCCTTTTATATTTCTAAGAAGGTACCGTTAACAGTATCACTTATCCTACTTATGTTAATGATCTATAGATGATGTTATGTGTGGCTCTGTTTCTTTCAGCTTCTTGGGAACTGGGAGCTACAGATGAGGAGAGTGATGAAGATGATCGCTGGTGGGGGCCTGTCCATCACTGGTTCTCACACCATGTGTGGAGATTATCTGTACAGTGGTCACACCGTCATGCTAACGCTAACATACCTCTTCATCAAGGAGTGTAAGTTGTACTGCGTCTTTGCTGTGGTTGTAGTAACAAGTTGTGTTAACAAGTTGTGACACCCTCTGCCCTTAACCCTCAACAATAGTCAGGAAAAACTACAAAAAAAAACTTTTAACAGGGTAAAAAGAACGTAGAAACCTCAGAGAGAGCCACATGTGAGGGATCCCTCTAACAGGACAGACAGAAGTGCAATAGATGCCACGTGTAAAGGAGAACATCAGAAAGATAAGGGTGTTTGCAGCCTTGAAACCTATTCTCAATCTTAGTAATTTGTGGTTTAGTTTCACAGAAAACCGAATTTCTCAATCCCATTTATGACTCAGTGACAACAAGTCACACTTCTTTTATTTTGCAACACTTCTCTAAATTCGGTCAGAAAATGTAGCCACACAGGAAATGTAGTGTGCACTATACACTGACATGTCTGCTAACATGTTCGACTCTGCATGGTTAGATATCACACTGTTGCGTAATCCCATTTTCTGTCCCTCAGCAGGCATTTTCATTATCTCACTCACTGGTTCTGCACATTCAGTTAGTTCAAGACAAAGTACGAGGGTCAGGAGTTGGGACATTTTAACTGCTTGGAGAAGTTGTACAAATTTCTCCTGAGAGCTTTAAGTAAACAACTTTCATCCATGGCATCACATGCTCCTGTCAAGCATGTCATTGAGCCTGATTGATACAGCAGTGACATCTAGTGGTGAAAAGGAGAACGGCTCGCTTAATACTTAAAAAAAGCCCAAACTTCTGAGGCCAAATGAACAGTTTTCCCACCTGCTCGTAGACATTGACTGAACCTCACGAGCCAGTTAGCTGCTAAAGAGAATCCCGTCTTCTATAGGGTTGATACTGTTTGTTTAATCTTTTGCGTTTACCCCTGATGTTTTTTTTTATCTGTTTGATTTGCAGATTCTCCCAAGCGGTTCTGGTTTTACCACTGGTTTTGCTGGACCTTAAGCGCCGTGGGGATTTTCTGCATCCTCCTGGCCCATGACCACTACACTGTGGATGTGGTGGTGGCATATTTTATCACAACACGCCTCTTCTGGTGGTACCACACTATGGCCAACCAGCAGGTAAGAGATGTTATTTAGATTTAGAATTATTTAAAATGTTCTGCCTTCTAGTCCTGATTCTTTTCTCCTTTTAATGAACAAACTGGATTGTATTTTAGTTGCTAATGGTGGGAGAATGTACAGCTACGCAGCCTGTAGGACTGTGTAGGCCCCGTCATACGTAACCTACGTTGTTGTGAGCATTTACACTTGTGCTACTGACCTGATTGAGGAGGTGATGATATCTCATTGTGTCTAAGAGACATGGATGAGGTGTTGCTTTGCTGTGTAGTTGAACCTGTTGGGGAAGGCTTTCAGAAAATCAGTGTGATGAATTATCAGAACTTTATGTCGCAGGATTTGCCATAATATCAAAGCTTTTTGTTAGAAAAATCCAGGTGAAAAAAAAGTGTGAAATGACAGTAGTGGTCAAATAATTATATAATAATTTTTTTTAATTTAATTTGGATTTGATATTTATTGACTACGTTAACAGCATTTGGTTTTGTTGTTTTTGTTTCAGTCGCTGAAGGAGACGTCGCAGAGCAACCCCTTCTCGCGGGTGTGGTGGTACAGACTGTTCCAGTACTTTGAGGAAAACGTCAACGGGACAGTTCCTCGTAACTATCAGCTGCCGTTTTCATGGCGAGGGTTTCAGTGGAGCCGCAGCGTCAAGTACAGCAGACTGGACAACCAGTGACAGCTGCACGTCACAGCAGGCGAGGGCTGTGACTTCCATAAGTGCTGTTTTTACCCAACGAAGACGGCACCGGTTAATGTAGCGCTGTCCTTTCACCTCTAGCAACAGACACATCCATGTTCAAATGGGTAAATGGGTAGCACTGTGACCCACCTAGTATTTTTTTTTTCTGGTTGTCATCTTTTCTTTTCTGGTCGTATTTGTTAAGACAGCACTAATTTATATTTGTTTTATGTCTTTCCCACTTTGTGGGCAACAGTTTCTGCCTCTGGAGCAGATCTATGAAGCATTTCGATAAACTTGTAAAAAACGTTTTTTCGGCCATGAGGACTCAAACCCCTTTTCTTCCTCTCAGCACAAAAACCATAAATGTGTTCATGTTCTTACGAGACTCTTTGTGCAGATGGTGTCAATTCAATTGCTTATTTGATAACCAAAATGCCATAATGCTGTTTTTCTTTCTTTTTTTTTTTTAAATAGCAAATTACTTTTTGTAAACTGTCCTTGCTAAACTGAGTCAAAGGTGCAAAAAAAAAGTTTTTTTCTAACTATGTCAAACTTTATTTTTCAAAAGCAAATGATGTCCAATAAAAGATTTTTAGATTTTTACCTTTTTCAAGATGGATGACAGAGAGCATAAGAATCCAATGTGGTAAAACATTATTCCAGTGCCTTTATTAGCTTGATTGTAAAACAGTTCAAGTACTATGTGTCTTGTATCTCTCTGCCGTTGGTGTGATCACGCTACGGAGCGAGTTGGTACTTAGTTAATGGTCTAATTCCCATGAATGTAAAAAAAAAACAACTACGCCAGCCTTACCAGAAGATTGGTCTTCCCAAAAAGAAGTGCAGTGAGTGAAATGTCCCGTTATTTATTGATGCTTTATGATGTCAGTTTGTGCTTAGTTGGATAATGCTGTTCTAACAGGAAAAAATGACTGTTAATGATTTACTTTTAAATGTCCGTTACATTTCATTTGAACCAACACCAGCCATGTTTGAAGCCTGATTGTTGAGTCTGCTAGTTTTGTTTTTCCTCCACAATATTATCTGCTAAGCATCACTGCCTAATTTAGAAACTAATGTGAGAAATGTCTCCAAGGTGCAAGTTATTCTGGACCTGGACATGTCTTGCGCATCATCGCTGCTCTGGAGATAATGAGCCCCCATCTTGTTCTCCACATCGAACCCCAATTTAAATCAGAATTATCCTCATTACTGTCTTCTCCGGGAACCTTTTCACCGCTGAGATGTGGAGGAAGATGTTCAACGTGACTCCGGCGCTGAGCTTAGGGAATATCACAGTCGTGAAAACAGAAGCTTCAGACCAAGTTTCCGAGCATGGCTGCAATGAATTTGTCAGAGCTTCGTTTAGTTTGTGTTGCACTAAAAAGAGTTCCTACCTTTCAGATTGTAGACGGTGTGCACGTCGAGCAAATGTTCAACGTGCACATTATTTTATGTGGGGAACAGAGTAAAGCACGGAGAAGGTGATTTATTTGGCCACGTGTGCAAACATTGATTTCCATGAATGTGAAAATTCTTTTTTTCCTAATCATTTACTGGTCTTTTGCTTTTCTTTGTGTAACTATGAATGGACTGTAAAGAATAAGTATTATACAAGTTCATCTATAGGGAAAACATTTAACTCATGTTAAAGAAGAAACGTGTTCATTCAGCTTTAGATGAGACAAACTCCAAATCCATCACAACGGTGATTTTTTTCTTTAAACGCTGTCAAAGGGAGGAGGTGAGAGAGTATGGTCGGTTTTTAATGTGAATCAAATTTGAGGCGCTCCCTATTGTAGCATTGTTCAGATGTTTCACTTGTACAGAGAATGGTTTTAAAGAGCACAGCTCGTGTAGGGCCATATTTCGGTTTCGGATAATATTTGAAGTCATGTTGAAAAATTATGTTTGATGAGGATAAAGTTTGGAGTCGATGTTTGTCTTCTAGATTGCCAATCATGTTGATATGGTTTTTTTGTTTAGTTTTTTTATGTCTCCAAGAAATGAAAGTTGTTTATGTATATTTCTTTGTAAACATCTCACCCCTTTTTTGTGCGTATAACATGTTTGTAAGATATGATGGAAGAATCCTTGGGACGCTTTTGAATAAACCATTTTATTATAATGTATTTGATTTATCCTCCGTCTCTTGGCTTATCGGTGTAGAACAGCTCACTGTGCCAGAGGATGACGTCATGACAGACCCACGAGCAGCCAGCAGATGGACACATTGAGCTGAGTAAATAAAAGCAGTGAGGGGTGGTCTCGCCCTGAAAAGACGTGTTTTTGCTTCCAGGATGTGTTGGTACACTCCACCTACTGCAAGTATGTCTGACTTAGTCATATCCTGTCTCTTCAGCTCGTTCTCTGCCTCACATGTGTTTACAAGTGTTTACTTGCTCATGTTTCAAACTTAAAGTAACGTCTCATCTCATCTACCCACTACAAAGATGGACAAAAAAAGAGTTGGGCCAAATCATCATCGCCCCCTGGTGGGATCAACCAAATTAAAAGTACATGACAAATAAGTTGGCTTCTGTCATTTCACGTTTGGTTTTAATCATTTATTTGATGCTATAAAAACAAGGCAAAACATCATTATTGACAGCTGAGACTGACTCGCGATTGGTTCAGTGTCAAATTGATGCCACAACATCAAGAACGCAAGATGGCTGTACCTTAATTCGGGATATTCAGCTTTATTTTTGTACACCGAAGGAAGTGGAAACCCATTGTCTATCTTTATGTAAAGTCCGTTGAATAAACATGCACAACCGAGACACATTTAAACTCAGGATTTCTATCTCCATATAGCCACATATACAATACTTCTAATACATGTTTTATAGTGACAACTGGAATTGGCTATAATCTATATTTTTATTACAACATGTTAAACGACAATGTGAAAGAATCTGCAGCTCTGTAATTTTCTGAGCAGCAGACGGTCGTAGTTAGTGACGAGCAGGTGAACATGGGGGAGCAGACGGGAGCTAAAGAGAGACATTTCCCTCATGAGACACAAGACACAGTGATTATTGGAGCTACATTCACCAGGTGGTCCGAATCACGACTCCATATGACTGTTGCTGTGTTACTGCTGGAGGTGTAAGTAAGCAACCGTTTGAAAACCAACTCAGAATATCAGCTCCAATGTTGTGTTTACAACTTGTTTCCACTGCTTCTGAGTATATATATATTTCCCTGTTCTAAATTTTGAATAATAATTTGTTAAACAAATAAAGTTAAAGGGGAAAAAAACAACATACTAATTTAACTCAGCAAATCTACATCCTCAGGACTTTGTGGGTGTATATTGATCAGAACTGATCGAAAGTGGCAACATGAGCAAACAACCCTGCATCACATTTATATTCAAATCCTCATTGATGCACATAATCTTTTCTAATCAACTGAAACTCAGTGACCAGTGAGAAGAATACAGACAAGACTGAAATACAATAAATCTTGTGTCTAACAACTAAAACTGATCAAAGGTGTCCGGGAAGTTAGCTTCCAAGTTGGAACTGTGTGAATAAACATGTTCATCACTCATTTCATTCACTGACTCCTCTACTCCTGATTGTCGGTGATTCTTGCCACAACAGACCTCCGCGGCTGATAAACCGTTGCTTAGTTTTCGGGGTTCACTTCTGGAGTTTTGTCTGTAGTCGCCTGCTAAAAGAGCAAGAGGTCCTCATAATTCCTTGGCTGAAAACAGACATGTATTTATTTTGAGCTGGCTGCTTGACTTGCCGGGGAATTTGCTGGCACCCTGGAGCTGACTGGTCAGCCCAGCCAAACTCCCACGCTACTACTGTACATAGTCAAATGAGGGAGGGAGTCTGTGCCCTGAACATCGGACAGTTTCAGCTGAACTTTATTAAATAGGCCACAGTGATGCTCTGAAGATATTTCACAGTGAAATGTGTCTGAAAAATACCTAAATTATGCAGCTGTGAAGGAAAAAAACTGTCTCGTCCTTATTACTGTCACCTTGGATGTGATTTGGGAGTGTGTGTTGGTGAGATGCTTTGTGTCTTCCCAAATATAGTTTCATATTATTCAAATTATATTCTGGAAAAGATTTTATTACACAAACAGTGTGACAGCATGTGAAAACACAGCCTCTGCTCCGGCTCCTGTCCGCTCTGTTTTCCAATCTGGCAACTCGCTGCAGTCCACCAACAATGTCTCTATCAAAATAACTGTCTGTGTCAATATGTGAAGGTACAAACCTTATCTTTAGTGTTGCACAACTGCATCACAACACAGTCTGCGGCTGTAAAGAAACCTATCCTCCCTCAAGGCGACCAGGCCAAGAGAAACAACACTTTGATTCATGGTTTCACAAGCAAATTTTAGTCTATTCTCAGCAGTGCGGCGGCCTTTTCACTGTAATACCATACTTAGTCTGAGCAGATAATGTTGTTGGAGAGAAAATGGAGTTTTGCCTATTAATGGATGGCTTGGAAAGTGGGTGGTATGAGAAAGAAGGATTTGGGTAATAAAAGTGCCACGGTGTACACAATTGTGCTGTCCTCATCCCCTCCTGTGTTTACACTGCACTTAATGGACAGAAAGATACACGGCACTCACATGAATCAAAGGAGACGTATTGGGCTGATATTCAGGTTAATAATTTTACTACTTAAAATGGTTCACATGATCTAATGCTCAGTAAATGCATCACTTTCCTCAGACTGTCCATTGCTGTAGCTCCTCTTTTCTGCCCTCTGTCTAAAACTGTACTTTGCTCTCACTTTAACTTGCTTTGTTCGTGGGCAAGCTACACTAGAGCTGCTAGGTGCATTATACAAATGTGAGGCTTTATGACGTCACTATGATGAGGAAGCATCGGCCGGGCTACTGATGCAGCGTTTCCGGATCTTCAGGAACCATTTCTTCCCTTAAATGTAGACTTTAAGCTTTTAGCCTTTGCTGAATTTTTACATACACAAAAAATACATGGGGAAAGAAAAACTGAAAAACCATAGCATGTCCCCTTTAAGTGTTATTGTTAGAAATCATGTAGATTTTAATAAGTTTGATTTAAGGATGAGTTCCTCTACACATTTCTGTTTTGAATATTTTCTATTGTCTTTTGAGTGTTTTTGCATGTTAAATAATTATAACTTTTGGTCACTAGTGGGCAGCAGAGACAAGTTGTCAACTTGACACAGACATATGATATATTATATATATGATGTATAAATATATATAATCACCTTTAATTTGATATGGCTTAAACAAACAGTTGCTTATTTGCGCATTCACAAAGTACAGAGCAACATTATCATTGACTCAGAGTTGTGTTCTTGTAAATACAATAATTCCTGTGTTGTAGCTTTTAGGTTTTGATCTCTACAAACTTCTGGAGGAAATTTCTGGCTCCGCTATGTTCACCAGCTCCATTTGTGGTTGTCTGGCGTGTTTGATGCTCAGCAGTTAGTGTAAAGGGGGGGTTTGTATAATTATCACAGTTAACAGCTGCCTGTGACACAATGAGAGAGGTGAGAGTGAATCAAAGCTGTAAAGTTGCGGCTGAGCAGCTGAACGATGAGATGAAACTGCCTCTAAAGCTGCAGAGCTGCAGATTCAGGTGGCAAATCTCATCACTGCCAGAGACACCTTCCACATTGTCACACTGTTCACATTCAAATTTCATATATGCTCCCTGTCTGTTTTTTGGTTTGTTTGTTTTTCAGCAGGATTATGCAAAAACACCTGAGCTGATTGGCACTAAATTTGGAGGAAGGATGGGACCTGGGCCAAGAAAGCACCTGTTAAATTCAGGCTTAGACCAAAGAGGAAGATCCATGAATTTGTTTTTAGTTTCTTTAACATTGCATGATTGGGCATTTCACCAATTTCCCATGAAATTATTCATAGATCTTGATCAAAACACTATTAGGAGACTGATATTTCTGAGTGTGTGGGATTTAGTGCAGCTTGAATGAACTTAAGAGGCTGTTGGCCTTGGTGAAGGTGTGTGCTCTACTGAGTGCCCTTCTAGTCATTATTCAAAATATTGACCATAGCCACTTTAAGTATAAATTATCTTTGTTAAGCTCTATTTTCCTGCAAGCACAGATTCAAAGGACTGCAAAAAGGCTAAAACAGTGACATTCAAAAACATCAAGATAAGCTTTTTAAATCTAATGTACTGATAACTGCATTTGAGGTGCGGCGTAGTCAAGACAGAAACAGCACTACATAATGTTCATTTCAAGTTCCCCCTCAAGAGCCCATATATCAACGCATGATACTTGATCGTTATTCTCATCACAGACACAATTATCAATGCTGGTGAGATGTAGTGGCTCCCTCCCCTCCCCTCCATCAGGGCTCCACACACTTCTGAAGAAGCCATGAAATGACCAGCGCCTTAAACAAGCAGCCGTGTCATCCCCTCCCTCCTCACCGCCAAGCTTATCCTCGCCTCAGAACTCGCTCGAGTCGCCACGCTCTGTCAGTTGGGCCAACATTCCCTACGGCCTCTGACCATTTGAAATTGCATTGCAGTTTCAGTCTATCTACCCCGGCCCTGGAGAACTGACACAGTAACTGGCAGTCATAACAGCCAATGTGACAAGGTGGTGATATTCAGTGGTGGTGGTGGTGGTCTCCCCTCAGGCCGTGTCACGCTCTTAAGGTCTGAGGCTCCAGCTCAGACTGTGTTGTTAAGTTGGGACTTGCTCTGTGACACGATCTACTTTCTGTAATCTTGGACAGGCTCCCTGGCTGAGCTGGAATCAGCTCAGGGAGCGACATACTGCGTGATGTAACAAGTCAAAAGTCAAATCCCGCCAACTGAGGGGACACCGTCATGACTGATGGTAACTGTTTCTGTGCCATCTGTCGTCAGCACTCGGAACCGGAGCCGGCACAGCGGACCGAACAGACACATACGTCCTCGGTCACCTTGCCGCTCTGCCTGGAAGGCCGAGCTCGATGCATCATCCTTGAACAGACACTTTGATCTGTGGCTAGTGAGTAGTTTATTTCTGTTGAGGGAATTTTGGAAACGGGCCATGTTGCCGACATGTTTGGGTGAGCAGATGGAAGAATGAGTCAGATCCTGTTGTCAAAGGGCCATTTGTATAAAGACCACACCTCTGCTGAACTATGGCATCAACAATGTGGAAATAGCTTGTCCTCATATTTCAGTGACTCTACTCATCGGTTCAAAGGTCAATCAACAAAATTTTAAGTGTTTTTTATTTTTTATTTGAACCCATTACTATTTTGTTTCCTGGAGGGTGGGGAGGGAATGGGTGGATTATTTTTATGTGAAATTATTCGATGTTATTTGTATACATGCTTAACGACAAAAATATATATCATATCTTTATAACAGAAAAAAAAACAGACGGTCATAATTTGCTGCATGACCTTGTCCCTATAGGACATGGCTCTCAAGGCATTAAGGGAAACTGAATATGACCCGTTTTCTTGCATTGACTAACATTACTTGCTCAAAGCCTCCCATAAAAGCCCACAGTGAAAAGTTGAAGTGTCTAAATTCAGAGACTACATTTTTTTTTTCTCCATCGGTTTATGCTGAGTCAGAATCCAGACCTGATCGGGCTTTAAAAGGCCCATCAGCACGGAGTCGATCAATACAGAATGGTTTTGAAGCATCGCAGCCAACTGCAACGTCGACTGAAAGCGAGCCTCCCTCGTCCTTCCCTCCTATTTTCTGCTCCTCTGATCATTCTCAGTGGGACGGTGAGTAGCGCTGATGATGATTCTTGGCAATCACGGTTTTCTGATGCTTTGCATCAACTTTGACTGACTCTACTCCATGTGGATCTTTTTTTTTTTTTTTTTTTACAGACGCCAAAAGCCACAGACACAGGGCTTTGAAGTGAGAGGACATCGTGTTTTAGCGTTTGGATGGCATTTGGACACGGAGAGAAGAACAAAGCATTTGGTCAGCAGCAGAGGGGAAACAGGGAAATGTCAGCGAGAAGTAAAGAAAGTCTTATGCAACACTGTATGTGACTAAATTAAAATGACCACAGACAAAATAATGACCATACATAGACAGTGTTAAAGCAAGAAAGCTTCCACCCAGCATGATGTCCTTGAGCAATTCACTGGAGCACTTCCAGCTTCACAGGATGCTCCACTGCAGTTCAGCTCAGCCAAAATGCATGTGGTTATTTTGAATGTCTTATAGACTAAATGTGTTATCTCGCCTTTACAGGAGGAGGCGCTGTGTTCTGATCTATAGCTTCTCCATTCAGAGATTTTCAAAACTCAGAGGAGAGCCTGTAAAAGCTTCAACACTCATTGTTTCATCTTTATCGTATTTTTTGTTTAAAGGCTGATTTATGTGCCTGAACCTCTCGAGTCCACCCAGTTCGGTAATCAGGCTTTTTTTGGGACTGTGGGAACGTTACCTTTTGCTCTACTATAAATAAGAAGAAAAGGAGTTTCATGAGCAGATGAGACGTATTTGACTTGGTTTCTGAGGCCACGATGGTAGAAATTGGAGAAACGCTGAAATCTAAAAGGGGATCTAAAGTGTAGGGGATGATGAGCGTGTACACAGAGTGATGCAGCTTGTCTTGATGAGCATGTGCGAGGTCAAGGGGGTTGCTATGATGGAGACCTGCATGGCTGATTCACTGCAGCACACACAAATGAAGAGTGATCACGCCTGGAACATGAGGACTTGGGAGTGTTTCCCAGCAGCCATGCATGACTTAAAACCAGAACTCCTTCAGGCTCAGAGTTGTCCACCAGTTCTTCTTTTCTTTTTCTTGCAGCGGTGAACAGCGACATGCACTGATCCAGAAAACACGGTCAGATATTTTACTGCGTATGCAAACTCAGAAGAGTCTAAATGCAGGGTCAAGCTACTGCACGCTGTTATGCAACATAGGCAAAGATTCACCCGAGCGTCTTTTTGGAAGGTCTCTGTTTCTGTTAAAATCTCTCACATGCACTAACGCTCGGCCGTGATATCCGTGAAGGAGACGGCCACTCGCCTCATACATATTACATTAGTGAGCAGTTGCCTCTGGAGGCCTGTCCAGTTATTCTGGGTGAGCTCTTCTGGCGCCAAGTGATGTCGATTGGAAATGAAGAGGGCGTTGCTGGCTACTAGGCAACTGCAACAACGCGCAGATCAGCAACAACTGAAGAGGAGCCACGGACAAGATCTCCGTCTCACCTAATATCAGTCCTATCTTTGTTATGCAAATGTAGAAACTACATTTGCACGTAATCAACAGTGAGCCTGCTCCTTCTTGCTGAGGGATGGTTTCTTCCATCTGACATCAAAGCTGATTGTTGCGTTTAGCTGCCAAAGACAATTAATGATGCTTGTTTCATTATCTTTTTAACAGATGACTACAACAAAAAAAAAAGACTCAAATTGTTAATGGCCACACGCTGACTCACACCAATCTGAGCGAGACGACAATGAGAACGAGACAAAGTGATGCGGGAGGAACAAATGATGTTCCAGTGTGGTTTCATCAAGTTGGTTGGAGGGGATGTCAGCATGTGGATGTGACTGACAGGCAGAGTGTGGGCTTTTTTTTTTCCTCACGTTTTTCCCACCACAGGCTCAGATGTGACAGCTGAGACAAGACACGGTATCTCTCCTTCCCTCACTGTGAGCACGCACAGCCATGGGCGAGTGTCAGTCAAAAACATCAGCCTTTTGTTTTAAGCTTTAACTTCATCATCTATATCTTCAGCATCTCTGGATCTTTTGTTAATCAGCTTTTATCTCTTATCTGTTCTTTGCTTTGTGTGTTGCTTTTTATACTGTGATTTTATTCCAAGTACTCCTCTTGTATTTTTTCAGTTATTACTTGACAATGTTCACTAACAAGTACTTTCAGACTCTATTTTTACAGCACCCCGCAGTTAGGGTGACGGTAAATGGTTTAACAGTGAGAAGGGGATTGTTAACCCTGCATGGTTTGTTGACATGCTGCAGGTGGTGGCCTGTTGAATGTCCAGCTGAGCCAGGAATGTGGAGGCCCTCTGGGCGCAATGCAGCCAGGATCTACTGTGCAGGCAGCAGAGGGTTCTCCTAAAGGGCTAACGCTTTAAGTATCAGTATATTAGAGGACTGATGAATCTTCAAGTCATTGTTGGGAACATAAAAGCACCAGGATAGACTTCAGAGCAGAAAAACTGTACAGCTGGGTTATTAGGTCACAGTAAACATCATGCGAGGGCTTTAGTTCAGCGCATTGGAAGCCAGCTAAGCTTCACCATCTGAGGACCCTTTCTCGACCCTGGGGGTCTCCGACTGATTTATTGCCGTCCCTCTGACCGCCTGTGTCTATCTTTAGCTGCGCTGACTTTTATGAGCACATTGAAATAAAGGCGTGCTGTGGCACTGCTGTCAGAGCTGGCTCCAGACGCTTGGGCCGGCCTCAGTCCTGACTTTACATGATGCCCCTCCATAGGTTGTGCAAAGCTTGTGTAGTGTGCAGGGAACCCTGCAGAGATAGGCATGTGCCAGAGGAATTCAGGGGGGCAATGGTTGTTTTTTTAACACTTCTGCAGCTCAACTGCAAATGTGTTACCGTCTGCTACAGCTACTGAGTGTAGGTACCATTACTCAGTTGAACATTTACAAATTTGAAGTTTTTAACTTTGAGTTACAAGCTTTTCCTCTACTCCAATATAAAGCAGAGGGAAATAGCTTATTTTACATACCAAACATGAGCTGAGTTTATACAATTTGATGCATTATTAAATATAAAACTACATCGGCGTATAGCCCAATTAGAACTGAAACAATTAGCTGACTGACAGAAAATGTGATTTATTTTAATAAATGATTCATTAAATAAAGTTCATGTAAAAATTCCAGATTGATGGTTACAACTTCACAACTTGAGGACTTGCTGCTTCTACTTGACCTTAATTACAAAATAAATGAATAATTTGGGGGTTTGACAAATCCTCAGGTGCTATAGACCAAAATAATAATCAAGAGAACAATCAGTACATTAATCAATAATAGAAATTATAATCAGTATTAATCATTTGTCGCAACACTTCACAAAAGTCTCCACCTAAACCAAACACAACAGTAAATTCTGCAAATACTCAAACCAGTGAAAAATAGCAAATAATGATATAATAATCTAAGGATATTATACACAGTATAATGACCCTCAGTTTTATGCAACATTTATTTAACTTTTCATGTTTTAGCACATTTTTGTGTTAATATTGATGCACTGCTGTCCTCCCCTGCTGAGACATGATGACTTTGTCTACATGGTTGTGGTGATATTTTGTATTATTTAATGTGTAATTATTTGATCATTTACTATTGTTATTGACTTGTTTTTGCAGACTATTATTAAAGGCGCTGTTGTTGGGATGAATGTCTCTTAAAGATTCACTAAAACCTCCCAGAGGAAATTCACACAGCAAATCCAAAGACATTAAAAACTAATTTAACAAAATAAACTAACATTTCCCCTGTTGTCTGTTGTTATAAAGATCTGTTTTTGTTATATGAGCTTTTTTTTAAAATTCCAACCTCATTTTGTTTTTATGTGCTTTAATAGTCTACTTCAAGCTCCTGAGGTCTTTTGGGGATTGAACATTTTCAATTTGAGAAAAGTTTAAAATGTCAATTATTAATTTGGTTGAGTGTGAAATTGAATGAGCTCAATCATGAAGCCCCTGACATTCAGCTCTTAGAGAACATGTGTCCTGCCTCAGCTTCTTGCTGCTATTTTCTCCTCTGTTTAAAAAAACCCTCAGTTACATAAAACTTTATCTAAAGGCACATAAAGCATCTCTCCCGTCTCATGATGACAGTTATTCACCAGGAGCTAAAAGGTTGTCAAGTAAAAACAGTTTTTAGAAAAAACAACGGAAAATTATTGTGTTGGGTTTCTCAGTTCCCCTGGGTACTGACAAATATATAAGTAAAAAAGTTTAACTTGCCACAGTTAGAGATTTCCATTTATATTAAGAGCAAATGTTAAAAACCTGCATTCATTTTTTATTACACATCTCTTCAGGATAAGAAAAATATCTTAAGTCAAAGAAATACAATATGTATACATAAACATAAAAAAAGGTTCAAATCAAGCATTATAGCTCTATTAACATTTTTATAACCAAAAACTATTTTTGATGATGCATTGTTGCCACAACACTAGTTGACATGTAACAACAGTTTTGAGAACTAGTTTCATGCTGTTTGATGTTTTGTCTTCTGTGAGAAACGTTCTGAATTTTAAGAAAATGTTTGCATGAGAAATGTTATTGCATGAAATGCATTTATGGTGTTGTTGCTGTGTCTTATTAATTTAGCTGACTTCCCCCCCATATAAAGTAATGATATCCATAAACATAACAAAGAAATACACATTATTAGCAGTTCAGTATTTATAGAAGCAGATCAGACTTGTTCTTCTGTGTCGAAGTGAAGAAGCTTAACTGTTTATTTGGGAGATGGTTCATCTTTACGTAGTTTTTTACATGTGACTGTTGACTTGCTTTAATCATCAAAAATCATACTGCATTTACCAGATTAAGGGCTGAAAAATAAATAAACCCAATGACATAATAGGACTTATTTGGCCAAGTCTTTTAACTCAATCTGGTCTGTACATTTTTATTAAAATCAAAAACAGTCATAGAATATATATTCAATCATCACTAACAAGTCAATAACTAAGATTTGTTTTTCTTCCTGGAGCAAAGCTACAAGAAAAAGTCTTGTTTTGGAAACTGTTTTTTTTTTTCACTGAGAAGTGCAATAAATCTTTCAACAAGTTATCACAGGTTAAAATGTGCTCTACTAAACGACTGAGAATAGCTTTGAAAACATCCTCAATCTAAGGCTCCTACCAGAGGAATAATCTCACTGTACAGTAAGTAAGAGCTCTCCCTCCTGACCTTGCAGAAGAAGACTATACTGTTGTGGCCTAAAGCTGAACATATAGGCTCCATATGGTATGGTTTACGCTGGGGGAGTAACGTGCTCGCTCAAACTAGCTTCCATTAAACGCATTCCTTGCAAACAGCCTGATAACGACACGCTAGTAGGTCCCAGCTTTATGTGACTCATCAGTCAGGTGTGTTTACGGCGTATTACGCAAGAAGAAGAGGGAGAAGCCTCTCGGGAGACAGACTCTGTATCACGTTCCGAGCTCCAGGAAAAAGTCATAGTCACTCATCCTCACAGGCAGTTATTCACCTCAAATGTGTCGCAGGTGACGACCTTTTCAAACATGTGCTCACACTTAGCACAGACGCACAGGAAGAGCGGCAGAGGGAGTGTGATCATGCACGTGTGAGGCTGAGGGGCCTGAGGTGAGTTAAAGACGCCAACAGGGTCATTTCATTTCACACCGAACCATCAATTACATCCCACCTCTATATGAGTTTGTTGCTTAAGTGCGGCGGCTGCACAGCCAGCTGGGGATTATAAAAAATGTTTGTTGTCTCACAGCCTGAGAGATGAGAGGGATTCTCCACAGCTTACATAACATGTCTCGTTTCTTTCAATACAGGCCGGGCTTCGTCCAGCACTCTTGATGGTTTTCTATAATATGAAGGGTGCAGGGTGGGTTTGTTTGGCACCAAATCTGAACCAGAATGAGATACAAGGCAAACAATTATATACAACATGGGTATAATGTGTATAAATGGGTAAATAAAGCCAGATCACCATACCTCCTTTATTGTGGTTAACTCCCCACATCAACACACATATCAGCCTTCTAAACTATCGCAGGCCACAGTGCAGTTTAGGTAAACACGTTTAGGAAACCAAAAAGTAAACACTTTTTTCTGAGATCACATCACAGCCGTTTTCGTCGCTGCTTCTCAATGGTACAGTGTCACAGAGCTCAGGCCATGCTTGACAAGAGACACCTCTTACACCAGAGAATTACTGAGGGAGCAGAAACTAATCCTGATCCGAGCGAGCCCAGACGAATGCAGCCTCCATTTTCTCCAGAAAAATGAGCTGATACAGAAGTGATGTGGAGTGGTTTGGCAGAGTGACAGAGGGATAAGAGCTCATGTAGATATCTGTGGGTCTGTTTCGATCTCTTTTCCTGTTACCATGTTTCCACGCCGTTTCTCCTTGAAGCAAAGACTTCATAAACCCTGTTCACTTATCTTGACCACAAAAGATCAGTCAACTGAGACAACAACTACCACAGCTACTTTTTTTTCTCCTTTTCAGCTTAACTTTTGATAACGCCACCTCATATGTCAACAAAACAAAGGCGGCGGATTGCTGAAATAGATGAAAGACAGATTGTGTGTGTGAAATGAATATTTCATTTCAGTATATTGTTATTTTCAGTTGACATTTTGTTGATATAAGATGCAACTCTGAGACAAAGCGCCGCTGTCACAAGGTGGAGAACCCGGTCATCCATTCATACTATCTAGACAGCTTAATCCTTGAGGGTCACAGAGAGCCAATCCAATTCTGATATACGTCATACATAGAGGTGGGTGCACCCTGCTGACATACAGTGACAAACAACCACACCTACGGGCAATTTAGAGTGACCCACCCTTTGTCAGAGAAAACCCAAGGGGTGAACATGTAAACTCCACAGATGCAAACTGACCTCCTAACCACCTACTAACTTTTACTGTGAGGCAACAGTGCTAACCACTGTGCCAACCCCTGTGCCATCCTCAAGACCCAGTAAGTGGCCCTGAAAGCTTAAAGCATGCAACTGAAGAAAACATGCAAATAGACAAAACACAAGCAGCTAAAGACAGACAGACACACACACACACACACACACAGCGCACTCATATGTACTTCAAATATGAAAGAGAAAACTAAACCAAATAAAGAAGAATGCAACAAGCACAGAAACAAAAAAAGCAGCAGATAGAGAATCAAAGATACAGACTAACTCAAACTCAAAGATGGATTGCTCAACTCCCTGTGCCCGCCAGCTACAGAGCAAGAACAAAGAGAGGACAAAACTGTGACAAAAAGACGAAAAACAACCTCAAAGAGACAAAGCGGTTACGAAGAGACACAAAACCAATATAAAGAGACATAACATGACAACAAAGAGACAACGATGCACAACACAGACGCACAGGAACGTCAAGGAGAACAAACAAAATGAAGTTTGCTTTATTTTGTATTTTTCAGAAGTTGTCAGCGGTAGACCTTGTGAAAGTCTGAGCCCAGGAGACTTGTTTCATAATCTGTCCATGCTCACACTAAGCAGGTCATTGTGGGGATTTGATCGTTTTATTTGAGTTTGGCAATAAATACCTGCGATAATATATGAATCATTCTCGGAGTACACTTAAACTAAAATAAGCTCCAAACCAGCTGACAAGTCAACTTCAGCAGCTGCACAAGGTTTTTTGTTCCTTTGCAGCACTTGTTTCTGAATGCTGCTTATGGTCCTGTCAAAGTGGGGATGACGTGTTCTTCTTCATGTTCTTGTGACTGATCATTAGCAACTTTATGAACGTGGAACACCTGGACGATGACGTGAATGCAGACTTCCAACCAGTGACCCCCGACCTTCTGTTCACCTCACAGACTCCTCTCTGTATAACACCAGGGCCAACACCTCATCTCACACTCAGTCATGTTATCTTTGAATCAGATTACTGTGTTCTCTTTCAATCAGACTTTACTATTAAAGCAGCGCTTGGAGCCAAAACTATTAGTCTTTTAATACATAAGACGATCTACAGAATATGTACTGATGATGATTTTATCAATATATTGGTTGTTTGAGTGATAAATGAAGTAAAAACACCAAATACACACTGATTTCAGCTTTTCAAATGTGAAAATATAAGGATTCTCTGGAGGATTTTCTTTTCTACCTTTTAAAGTAGAAAATCTATTATAGACTTAAACGACTGAGATTAAACATTAAATCAACAGGAACATCTGACGAGAAAAAATGTTTTGTAACACATGAGACTAATGACCTGTAAACACAACACTGGCATGCAGTATTATTGCCTTTGCATTGATATGGTGAACCTTTCAGAAACTGGTTGCCTGGTTACACATTCAACAGATGCAGAGCAACATTATCGTATATTATATTTCAAGGTTTAAGTCCAATACTCCCTCTCATTTTAGCTCTGTTTTTGGTCTCCACCTTCTCCTGAGGGAAATGTTTTGCTCTGTAGCTAATAAATGTGCCATGATATTCACCAGGTAGTAGCTAACGTTGTCTGCAGGTAGTGTACAGTGAGTTTAGCAGAGCCATTGAGCTGGAAACTACCTGGTGTGGTTGGTAACAATGTTGATGAGTCGTGAGAGTGAACTAAAATGGTAAAGTCGAGGCCTCTGAGACTAAAACAATTACTTAAGAGCTAAAACAGCAGAGTCTGTGATAATTCTCATGAAGGTTTGACACTGCGCGTCCCCTTTCACATGCAATTAACAGGGCCGTATTTATCTATTTTATCACCATATTGCATGCATTGAGATCAGGTCCTACATAATACATATTTAGTTTTCTGAAATTTACTTAAAATTACTGGATCTGCCGGTTTATCCGGAGCCAAATCTTAGTGGGTCTTTCTTGGGTAATGTCCCAACCCTCCACAAAATTTCATGGAAATCGGTTAAGTAGCTTTTGAGTAATCCTTCAGAGAGACAGACAGAAGGCAATGAAAACATAACCTCCTCGGTGGAGGTCATGTGATCTATTGAATCTTTAAAGATACTGATTACAGTGACTTTAAACACAAGTACTGTCTTATTATATAACGTATCACAAGTCCAGCTACCTCTGAGTGAAAATCGTCATAGACTCATTTGTTAATGCATTTATTAATAATTAAAATCATTATTTGCAGCTCTGGCATTGTGACAGTGAAATACACCTTATTCTTACCTATCTGATTTTGACAGTACTAAAGCAGGAAGGCAGGAAGGAAGTATCATTATTGCGTTCGCTAAGTCAATTTCCTGAGCTCTGGTTATATCCATCTCCAGTGTGAGCCGCGTGATCAATCTGCAGCTCTGGATGTGAGATCATGTTACATTTTGAGACTACGCGGTTGAGATGTGAAGTCAGCGTATGATATTGCTGCTTAAGTGCTGGACTTGCTGCAGTTTCTTTACGGGACCGGAGGGGCACAGAAAAAGATTGCTCCAGGCTTAAGCATCTCTCCTGTCCTCGTCACATGATGTCTCCCTCTCAGTCTTTCGCCTCCTTTCAGCACTCGTCTCACTTCTCCTGGGACTGCAGGCCCAGGCAGGTGGCCAGCTGGTGGAGTCTCGCTGGGACGGCAGCAGAGACGACGAGCACGCAGTCGGACGTTGTATCAAAGACATTTTGGGCTCAAGGGGGTATGATTCTCCAGAGACGTAGCAACATACTGTTCTTACCATTGCTCTTATTAATCCCCTCCAAGGTTTCCTTATGAGCTGCTGGCATGACCAAGTTTGTGTCTGCAGGGATCTCAGCTTTGTGAATGGTTACATAAATCCTCGTATGTGAGCGTGTGCGTGGGTGATTATGATGTGCAAGCATATGTCTGGGTATACCCAAGACACCTCTCTCTCTAGTTCTTGTATGAGTGTGTGTGAGTGTATTACAGGAAAACAGTGACTAATGTCTGCCCTCTTCTCTTCCGTAAGCTGATCTGTCCCCGAGGCCAACGAGAGGGCACCAGCTTTTCTCTGCCCAGAGACGCTTCAAAACCGCTGTACAGACAGCACATGAACCTTTTATTACAGCGGCCAGACTCAGCAATAATGAACTCAGTGACGCCCGTGATCGGCCACTCTTGTGTGCCGACAGACCATCTATCTCTGGGCGCTGCGTGGTCAACTTGGCGTCCATTACCTAACCCACAACATCCAAGGGAGATGACCCATGTAGCGCTCAGACAACACAAGCACAAACTGGTGCAGCATAACTCGCTCTGTGTAAACATGGACGTAGCCAAGTGTGGGGGCAACGCAGAAACAGGTTTTGAGCCAGTGATGCTGATATAGTCATGGTGACGATGTAATGAGTGTGTATGTAGGTGCAGGCACTGATAGCAAGTATTGATTCTGGTAATAACATGAGATCAAACACCCCTGATGAATGATATTCTGCTTATTTTGGACTGAATGCATGAATGCTCTTTTCTTGAATAAGAATTCTGTAGTGCTTTTCCACTGCGACCACATTTTCTGTTGGATATGGATAAGGTCATAGAAGGTGACACTTAATCTACCGCTGTCATAATGGGCACAGTGTCTGCTGCATACATAATTAATCGATCACTGTTTTCCACATTGATAACAGCACGACCGGGGTCCTCACCTTGTCTTTCAATGCTGGTTGCATTCACTTTGCTGCTCACAATGACTGCCCAACATGCAACACTCTCACACAGAGAGAGAGCAGCAGTAGAAGAGGGCAGATCACATGGGCTTCATGATGAGAACAGAACTGCAATCTACAGCGGAGATAACTCTCTCAGAGAAATTATCAAGCCTGGCTAGTTAAGTGGGTTATCACAAGCCACACATGGGAGATGAAGGTTTACGATCAGTTATTATTATGGAATAATATTCTACCCTCTGGATGCATTTGGAGAGCTGCAGATTAAAGACGGAGTTGAAATGTCAAATAATGTGCAATAAAACTCTGCAAATAAAGACGTACATACTTCCCAGCGTTAATCTCTGGCCCAGTAAGAGGTGAATGGAATAAGGAGAAGGCGAGCAGTAGACATACGGGTGGGATATGTTGAACTACACCAGCAAAGAGAAGATGTGTTCTCTCTATTTTTAACCCAGAATCTTAATGAAACACCCCCCTCTTGCCCATGAGCTCGCTTTTTTCTCAATGAATCCATTGAGCTGAAACAGATTTAGGCAGCAGAATGAAAAATGATGCATAGAAATGACTTGACTGGGTCTGGAGATTAATATTACAGCGAGAAAAGTGATGGTCTTGTACTGAACTCTGGGCGCGACGAGGATGAAAGTGATGCGCACTGTAATTAAGGATTAGTCTAATCTGTGAGATAACACACTCCAAACCTGTTGTCTCATTAACTTCAATTCATTTTTGATGCACACAACAGCCTCTTTTTTTTATCTTCTGCTTTAGTTATCATTCCTCACTTCAAACTAGTTTCTGAGCAAAGTCTAGACTATTTTTGTTCTGATAAAATTATCAACTCCACTCTAGTGTTTTAAAAAGTGCAATCTTCCCACAATCATGGACATAAACCAAATTAATCTCCATAGCAATACTGATAAGCACACATAAGTGCCATTTGCCTTATAAGGATATTACTTTCACTTCACTGATGTGTGCCTACTCCATATATAATATAACGTGACCCCATTGCAACACAGACCTGTCCTATGAGGCAAAGGGTGTGGGACAAATTGATTTTTCCCCTCAAGGGTTTGGGTCGGGGAGGTGATCTGGGTGTTTAACATTGCGCTTTTGTCGCTCCAAGAGGGCGCAGGGTTGTGCCGATTGACCGTAAACAAATATTTGACAGCAGCAGCAGCAGGAGCAAGAGCAGGAGCCGCAGCAGTTCCCTCTGTGGTGTTTGCAGTGTGAGAGGCGGTGAACTACAGGAGTTACTCTCGGCTCTCCAGTGCCCAGCTTGACGGCCTGCCTGCGTCCTCGGAGAGGAAGAGCCGCTGTAATTGTTTTCTCAATGAAGGATCATCAGCGGCTCCCCGGAGGCTCGGTGGACTGTAGCGTGGCGCGGCTCCATCAATCGTCCGCCTCCCGTCTGTAAACACCGCTTTGCTCTTTTCTTCTGAAATAAACAAGTGGCCGGTGAAGCAGGGGGATATTCACGGAGCACCATCACCATCATTCCGCGCGTACCAGGCGAGAGAGAGAGAAGGGGTGGGGGGGTGGGGGGAAGGATCCGTGTGCGTCCTCACAACCTGTGCGAGTACAACACGGGGAGTTGACCGTTTTTCGCGGAGAATCGCGGCAAAGTTTAACGCGGATTTCGACATGAGTGACCTGGAGGACGACTTTGCCAAGATCCTGCTGCTGAAGGAGGAGCGGATACGGGACCTGGAGAGGCGGCTGGCGGACAGGGAGGACGAGATCCAGGAGCTGAAGAGAAAATTGCACAAATGTCAGTCCGTCCTGCCCAGCGCTCAACTTATTGGGCCGAGGACCCGCAGGGCGCAGGGCATCTCCGCGGAGCCGCAGACGCACCAGGACCTGACGAGGCAGTCCTTTCGGAAATATGCCAAGACCGACTGGTAAGAGCGCGCTGCTGCTTTATTTTGACTCAAACACAAGCTTGTGGAGGCTTAATGTCCCATCTTGAAATCTGTCACAATCAAAATGTGTGTCATAAAAGGTGTGAATATTGTGTAGGACGCACAACTCTCGCTTTAACTGAGAATAAACGTGCTGGTGCGGACACTACTTCCAAACACACTTCTTGAGGCACTTTTTGTGTCCCGTCTCTTTTCCCTTCCATTTTCTTTCCTTTCCTCTGCTTTTCTTTAAATGAAAGATGGGGATGTTCGCCATGAATGGACGAGCACTTTCATTCTTGGCGGCCGATGACGCAGCTCAAAGGCGAGCTTCAGAAAAGAGCTCCTAATTGATCAGATCCATCATGGCAGTCCCTGGGGACACAGACAGGAGGAAGTGCGATGCATTATTGGCTTTTAGTAGCTGGACGCTGAGGACCCGAAGTGCATGTCTGAGGATATTTAATACTCCATTAGAAAACGCTTTGTTTGACCATATGCTTCCTTTATCACCTTTAAAGGTGCTCGTTTTAGCTGCACAGTTTGGGTGCCTGAAGGATGAGCATCTCATCCTCTCACTTTTAGTCTCAGTTTGTTTGATTCAGCTGTGAGCAAAGAAAAAGTTTGACTCTTTCTCTTCATCATTTCATTTCTTATCATCTGCATTTTTACTATCACAATCCCATCAGATCAAATCACTGTGTTCACTCAATTAATGTAACAGAGAACAAGGTTAATTGTATTAAGGTGGCAAGACTTAGATTTCCAACCTTCTTTTCTATTAGCGCACAGCATACAGACAGACTGTTCCTTACTTATTTATTTAAGGATGCTCAGTGTACTTTCAAACAAACACTGCTGTCCACAGAGAAAAAGAGGAAAGCAGAATAAAATATAAATACCAAACAATGAGTTGTGGAGTCGTGCTGACCCTGGGAACAGCTACAGCCTATAGAAGGCAGAAATAATCAAGTGAGCTACTAATCATCATATATCAGCCTTTCTACAGGACCTCTAGATCCACAGAGTTCAGGCTGCATGTGCTCATGCACTCAGGGAAACTGAAGTAAAGATGTCTGCGTTTTTGTAAAGCACAGTTGAGATGACTTAACTGCTTTGAGCTCTTCCGGTGACTGGAGGAGGGCGTCCACCTGCGCCCCGCCATACAGGCTTGGGCCGCCACGGGGTCGGGGACGCTGTGACCCCTCATCATTAGAGTCAGGACGTGGCACCAGCCGGCGGCCCGCCCCGCTCATCGGATTACCGCAGCATGGAGCAGCGGATCCAGTTTCTATTGATCTGCATAGGAAAAGGGCTGAGCTGGATGGTTAGAGAGGTGAAATTTAAAGCGCAGAGGTGCTTTGAAGGACAATGGGAGGGAGCCTTTTTAGATGATGTGAGGATGAGGGGATGGATGCAAAGCTGGACCGGGGAGAGACTGAGATCTCCAGACACAAATTCCTGATGCCCTGCACCCTGACCTTGACCGAAATGGGCCTAAAAGAAAATATGATGCATGCTTTTAAATGACCTCACATGATAAAGGCTGTTCTTCTGTCAATACATTGGTTGTTTGAGTAATAAAGTAAACAAAAACACCAAATACACACTGGTTTCAGCTTTTCAAGTGTGAAAATATGAGGTTTCCCCGGAGGATAAGGATTTTCTTTTCTACCTTTTAAAGTTGAAAATCTATTATACACTTGATCTCGACTGAGATTTAACACAAAATCAACTGGAACATCTCAGGAGAAATCACATGTTCTTCTTTAGACTTGTTTGATGTTTGAATTTAGAGACAGTATAAACCTTACAGCTTCCATTTTAATGACTTAACCAGACAAATGTATCTTTGTTGACAGGTGTTCCCCACGGTTGCTTAATCTCATTTAAAGTCTTGCTGAAAAAGTTTGGCACTGTTTGCTATGATGCTGAATGTTGGCTGATTCCAATGGTTGACACCTTGGAGCACTTTTTTGCACACATGCCTACTCTATATGCAAGTGTTTGCAATCACAGACATAACTGTCGATTACAGTATAACCGACCTATTTCCTGAACACATTACTTCATCCATTAATTCAGGGACCATTGCTAGAGGGATGCCACCTTCTTGTTTAACGCCTGAGTTGATCCTACAAACCACCACAAGAGGGCAGCTGTGATCTGTTATTAGGCACACCAGTGTCAGTCTGGCATTGTTTACATGGTGTTTGCCAGGAATCAGATGCTGTGCACCAGCACACTAAATAACAGAAGACACGTATATGTGCTCGCAGCCAGACAGACCTTGTTCACGCTGCTTTTCGTTTTCACTGTCACCCTGTGATTCGCCCACCCTCCCAGAACAGTAATTGCAGTTTCAGCCTCAGAAACATCTCATCCTATCAGATTGTCCTTGGCAGTTTATCCTCCCCTGAATTTGTCCCGAGCACATGAGGCCAAATGCTGTTTCGCTGAGCTCCAGATGACTCATTGGGATAATGTGGACGGACACCAGCGGCATTCGGGAGTCCGCGCTCGTCACAAGATTAGATGAGGAATGTGGAGCTGCATGTGGCGGCTCGTGAGCCTCAGTAGCTTTTAGCATTTCCACCTCTGCTGCTTCTGTTTGACAATATTCAAGATTATCATCTGTTCGCCTTTAGTTATTCCACTTTTAATCAGTCACTAAATGAGCCGTTGCAAGGCAGGGATTTGGATTTAGCGTCTTCCGCCTCAGCATGCTCCAATCAAAGCAGTGGAATCTACATTCAGATAATAAATCACGTTGTGTTATTCGCACCATTGTTGACGATGCATGCAACAGCCTGCTTCCTCGACAGTCCATACAACGCGTTGTTTATTTTGGCATCGAGGTTCATTAAGTTTCCATCGCCTCCAACTTCCATTAAGGCTCCGATGCTCATCTATTTGTAACTCCGCAGCCTCGGGGCGAGCAGCTGAGGTATGATGACATGTTTCTGAGAGCCGCCGCTTTCTCACGCAGTCCATTATTCATGTGAGACGAGCTCTCCGTGGAGTGGCAGGCTGCACTGTGCCACAGATTCCTGTAGGCGCCCTTCTCGCCATGCACTCTCTCCGGGTCGCAGCCTGACGCACTCGGAGAGGACGCTCCTCCACTGTCTCACCGCCGAGGGAGGGAGGGAGACACACAGAGAGAGAGAGAGAGAGAGAGAGAGAGAGAGAGAGAGAGAGAATGAGAGAGAGAGAGAGAGGAAACTTTGCGTGATTGTGCACGAGGAGCTTTACAAGCTCACCTTGGTAGTCGCGGTAACCACCGAGCACACCTTCTCTCAAATTCCCAACATCCGCTTGCGACGCACAGCGGCGAGGAATCCCCCCTCAGGAGAGCCAGGGGCTGCATCCTCTCGAGCTGTTCATGCCGGATAAAGTTTACGAGCAGCGTGGCAGAGGAGAGGATAAAGACTCGACTGCGCACCTTTCCGGAAAAACTTGTTGGGAAAGTCGCTCGTCGCCGCCAGCGGAGATGGGCACCTTGCGCGACCTCCAATACGCGCTACAGGAGAAGATCGAGGAGCTGCGCCAAAGGGACGCGCTCATCGACGAGCTGGAGCTGGAGCTCGACCAGAAGGATGAGCTGATCCAGAAGCTGCAGACCGAGCTGGACAAATACCGCTCCGTTATCAAACCGGCAACCCAGCAGGTCCACAAGCATAACGATCTCAACGAGCAGCAGCGGACGAAGAGGCAGGCGATTTCGGCCGAACCCACTGCCTTCGACATCCAGGATCTTAGCCATGTCACCCTACCCTTCTACCCCAAAAGCCCACAGTAGGTGTCCAAATGTTGACCGTTTGATAATTCACATCTTGTGTATTCTTTTTGCATCAACTGTTGGTTCTCCAGTTCATTCTGGACTCCGTTCACCATTGGCCACCTTTCTAGATTCCTGTGCGTAATGTTATCGTGTGGCGCAGCAGGTGCGGCACCTGTAGCACATATGGATGGGGTATTGCTCTCTACTCCATACACACACGCACACACCCTGCATGTGAAGAAATGCCTTCACGCGTGACAGTTATCAATAACACGATCAGCAGCTCAGTGATTAAAGGCAGATTATCAATAAGCCACAGGCTGACAGAGAACTCATCTAATGAAGGGGGATTACATCTCTGTGTAATGTACCAGTGTGTATTTTATACAAGCTGTGATTCTGTGACAGGCTCTCGTGGATGTTTGCCTTGTGATTTAACTACTCTCACTCATCTCTCTCTCTCTCTCTCTCTTCTTTTTCTCTTCATACTCTCAAACAAACACCTTCCTCCTGCTTCTCAAGATGAAGCCGTCACTGAAATAGCTGTAATAATCCAGCTGTCTGTTGGGTTTGAATTTAAAGGTTGTGTTATTATCAATCAATACACGTACCCCCCTGGTGGACAGCTCTTCATTGTGCCAGGGCACTGTAAAGTGGACATATTCAATATAATCAGTTTCAAAAAGTAAATCCAGCTGTGAAATGTGAAAAGGCTCAGACAAGTCAATATAGTTAATATACGCAATTACTGCAGCTAAATCCATTACCTTATCAAATCAAACATTGTTCTCTCATGTGGGTGTTTAATGCACAGATGTTGAACGCACTAATTGTAAGTCGCTTTGGATAAAAGTGTCCGCCAAATGACATGTGATGATGATGTAATGCTCAGTGGGGGGGGGGGGGAAACACCAATCAGACTTTGCAGATAGATCAGATGTGTCAGATATGAGAGTCATTATTGGGCTGAAACACAAACAAACAAAAGCTCCAAGGATTTCATCAAAGAAGATTCAAAAATAAAGAATGTTATTCATCTGAGCAGGAACAGGCCATTAGTCTTTGTTTTACCTGTCAGCTCTGCGTGTTGGGAGAAAAATTGTGAAAGTGGACTCTTGCTTGTATTTTGCTTTTCTTTGTGTCACTGTCATGAATGAACGCGAGATCCTGGACGCTGGCTTTGGAAAGGCAGACGAGGAAAACACTGTTTCATTATGATAACTACCCTCAATGTTAACATCCTTACTTTAAATGTTTATTGCCATTACAAGGTTTCCCCAAAGAGGCTTTTTGTGAGACCAACTCATTCAGAAAAAGTGAAGGATTGTCCTGCATTTTTAAAAAACAATTTCCTGATCTCTCGACCAAAGAAGAGTTTCAATCATTTGTCAGCTACGATGGGAAAGAGGTGGAGATTTGACAGTGGTTTTGAATGATTGCACGATTTCTGATAGAACTGAAAATCAACTTCTACCTATCGAGAGGTTGGTTTCTGCCGAGCATCTGCCGCACCTGTTCACGCTCCCCGTCTGACAGAGAATGACATTTGTTTTGAGCGTCTCTATTTTAATGAGCTCATGTATGAGACAAAATTATGAAGGACAAGCTGACAGAGTCGAACGCAAATGACTTGAGTGTGTTTGGGCACCGACCTTGTACTTCAGCATTATTATCATCATCATTCAATTTGTTTGGACGCCTTTGCTTGAGAAAAGTTTGTGTTTTTCTCTCGACATGCAGCAATTAACGTCAGAGTCAGAGTTATTTAGTTTTTGTGTGACTCTTCGAACTCTGTTTTTGTTATTGCTCAATTGAGAATAAAGAGGTTTTCTTTTTTTATTAAACATGCAAGTTCCCTCATGGGGTGAAAAAAGCTCCACTGCACTTTTTATTTTCATTGGTTATTAAAGAGTAGCAATAATGTTGGATTCGGCAAAATGTTTATATTTTTCTTTCATTCTCACCCTTTTTATGTTCTTTACAAGGCCCATAGAGCCTTCCTAGCTCAAACTTCATCCCCCTGTCTGCCTCTTTTTTCTGCCACCCCTTTCTTTTTTCCTTCTAAAAGAGCATATTTTCTCCTTTTAAGGAAGGCTGAACTTGCTCAGCCCCAAACTTCACCAGTGGACGAAGGCAAATATATCATCCTCACAAAAGGAGAGAGGAAGAGCAGATGTTTTTACAAGGGAAGACATTGCTCAATGCTGCTATCAGAGGCTGAAGTCCGGGGGGTCCCAGTGAGGGTTTAAAAGGACAGAAATCTCCTGGGTGTAAATAAAACAGCAACAGGGTCAATGAAGCGCATTTCCCGAGGACGGGGGGGTCAACTTTGGGAAAAGAATGGATTTCCAGTTTGTTACTGTTTGTTGACTTATTTACAAGCAGAGTCTGCAGGCTCAGCATAGAAAAAACTGTTTTGATATAATGACCAGAGCATAAGGATCGTCACAGTCTGAAAACAGCACTTCAAACCTTTATTAATGTTTTCAAGATGAATTCCAAAAGATCCTCTCCTGCTGCTGAAAAGCAGAGGAGGGTCTGAGAAGCACAGTGCACATATGAACATAATCAAACGGTGGGATTTTAAAAATAGGCACAACGCCAGAATTTTCCCTTCAATACACAAGCCCCTTTACACAGCCTGTTCTAAGCGGGAATGTTGTGCCTTTATTCAATCTCGCCGTTCTATATCAAAGGTGCGAACGAAGGATGGGCGGGGGACATTGCCAGCAGCGGAGGTAGTCAGATGTTCAAGCTCTCCTTTTTACTCAGTTGGATCAGCGTCTGTGTAGAAGTGAGAGCTGGAACACCGAGACAGACGTCGATGCGGTTGTGTTACGCACCTCACCTCTGATTTCGGAACGCCAGTATGCTGTCTAAAATCATACACGGGGGAGGCGTTAGTCGAGCTTGTTTGTTTCAGTGCAAAAAACCAAAGGGGGTCTTCTTAACAGCAACAGGATCTCTGTATAAAACGGGTGGGCAGAAACTGTACTGCAATATCCTACGTTCAAATCAATTCAAATCCTGAGAGTCTGGATGCTTGTTACCTGACCGTCTATTCTCATGTTTGCTCAGTAAAATGTCAAACAAGGGAGAAGTTTTCTAATGTAAATTCCACCACAAATGACAGGAGGGTCTGGAAATATGACCCCCGCTACAGGACAGTCTGAGTTGGCTCAAACATGTCCCTTTAAAGCAGGTTTTCTGACCTCTGTGTCATATATCAATGTAAGAATCATCACTGAGAAACCAAGGATGGCAATTTTTTTCTTCTACTTTTTTGTACTTTGTTTAAATAACTGAAGTAACTGGGCCCTTGAGAATGCATCCTCCACCAGGGCTGATTGGCCACTTTATCACCATGTTGCATCAGATACATACGTAGGCAAGATATCAAAGAAAATCAGTTTCGTAGTTTATGCGTAATCCTGCTTACCGACAAACAGCAATGAACACATGACACTTTGTTGGAGATAATAAATCAGTGTTGGCTAAATAAAGTTGGTTGTGAGTTATTCTTCACTTTTATTGACCTTTTTAATGCAAAATACACATTAGGAAAATAACGTTATTGATATCTTTTCACACTATTTATGATCCAAACCAAATGTGATCGTTCAGCCGAGGGTGGGAAAGTGACACACTTGAAAAGTGTAGATGCTGTCCAGCTAGGCTTGAAATTTGTATTTATGCTCCAGACGTTGATCGCTGCTTTTCAGCTGAGACTGGCAACTCTCTCCGTTTCAGCAGATTTGATATGAGGGAGCTACAAAGTTTTCTTTGACAGATTAAAGTGATAAAGTGTGTCAAGATTTAATGGAGCGGCGTTAATGAGACCTTAAAAGATCGAAGTTAGCCCTTGTCGAGATTTAAGACCATAAAACTTAACCTCACATACACATGAACGTACAGAAGAGTTTTATTATTTGTTCTAGAAACATGGATATGTGCTAAGTGCTCAGCACATAAAAAACTGGGCCCTGCCGATATTGTGGCAGACAGTGAAGTTTTGTTTGTGTATTTCTGTGGTTTGTCTAAGACTTTGCTGCAGGCTGGCAGCAGGACAGAGATGCCTGTGTGAAGTGAGAGCACCGCTTCATAAAATGCCTTCAAGGATGTTTGCCCTTTTAGCTAAAGCTCCTCAGGTGATCTGCGTCAACAGTGCACATAGAAATCAGAAAAGGACAACAAGCATAAAAAGGCAACAGGCAGTTCACCAGTGCCTTCCAATCGCGCTGGAAGGGAGTAGTAGCTCTCTGTCATTTTTTAATGAATTAGGTAAAAAAAAAAGATTCACTGCTCAGTAGGATGGGACTTCTTGTTGGATTAACCCTGATACATATTATTAACCTCATTCATCCAGCTGACACTTAGCAGCCACGCAGCACTCAGCTGAGCAACTCAGATTGTGGTGATGACATGCTTCAATGAATGAGTGATCTTGACTCACTGCAGACTTCTCTCCAATCACACCGTCCCATCACAGAGGATCTGACTGACGCTTGGCTTTGACAGTTTCAAACTGCACGGCGTTCATCTGTCGTCAACACATGCATGGGACACCTTTTATGAACAAATGTCTCTCCTCCATTGGTGGTACATCATGTCTAATTTGCTCTCCCTGTTTTTAATGATAATTCTACATAATGTCCACTTTCATTATGTTGTCCAATTTCATTTAATCTGCCTTTCCTTTTCGCCCACCGGCACACAGAGCTGCACCTTCATTAGCTTTACAGTTAATTACATTCACTCCCCTCCTCACATAGTCATTGCAGGGGATACTTACCTATGAAATACACAAATGACTCGGCAGTCTAAAGGCCAATGTGGCTTTCAGAGGTGCATCCCTGAATGGAAACAATCTGTTTTCATTAGGCATGGATTTTACCATTTATTGGCTTGTTCCAGCATTTGAAGGAAATAAAAACGTTTCACCTCGATGTCTTTGAAGTGAGGATCATTTTTTTGAAAAGCTATACTGTGCAGAATGAATGGGACTTTAATTGCCTTAGAAATAAGCAACATCCCTCCTTGCTGAACTTGTCAAC
Organism: Hippoglossus hippoglossus; assembly: GCF_009819705.1. NCBI lineage: Eukaryota > Metazoa > Chordata > Actinopteri > Pleuronectiformes > Pleuronectidae > Hippoglossus > Hippoglossus hippoglossus. The sequence goes on from NC_047165.1 coordinate 9,338,781, forward strand.
ATCATTCAGAAGATTTGACTTAAGATTCTTGTCCTCGTCTCTCTCCCTTGTTATATTTACCACCAACATTGCACGACTGTGTTTCTACAGTTAGAATAATGGTCTCATTTTTTCACCTCGTCTCCAGGTCCAAGGATCTGATCAAGGAAGCCATCTTGGACAATGACTTCATGAAGAACCTGGAGCTGTCGCAGATCCAGGAGATCGTGGACTGCATGTACCCTGTGGAGTATGGAAAAGACAGCTGCATCATTAAGGAGGGCGATGTGGGATCCCTGGTCTACGTCATGGAAGGTAAAAGCACACATGCATTGTTGTAAAATGTTTTTCCTCTGGAAGCCCAAATCGATTCAAATAGAGACTGCGGCTAAAAAGACTAAAAAGAAGATAATCAAGCCTCTAAAAAAAATGTAACTGGATCTGCAGCACTGTGTCTAGAGACCTTTGAAACCTTGTCATGACAATGATGAAAGAGAAATGAAAGGGCATTATTGATGGAGGCCTGCAGGGCGATGAACTAAAGCTCAAAACTACAACACTTGCTGTATGATTCACTCATGTCCTGTTGCATCCCTTATGTTTCAGAGTGTGAGAGCTCTGGTAACAGTAATAACAGCACAACGTTCACTCTGCTCCGAACGGGATTTGTGAAATGGCCTTTTTGCCACATGATTTGTGAGATGTGATTCTGGAATAAATTGGGCCATTGTCCCTGACAATAGATTTGACATCAGGGAAAATGGCCTCAGTCAATGCCTCCGTAATATAAATGATCATAATATAGAGGGGAAGTCAGTAATTCAGAAACATAAAACACATCAAAAAGTTGAAATATTCTGCTGCCGAGTTAAAAATGTTGGACGTTTTTCACACCACAGCTTGGCCCTCTGTCACATTCAGCCAGTTACTGAGACAGACAAGTGTGTTTACATTATCAGGAGACAAAGCAGCTCTCCTCCTCTGGATGATCTGTCCTGATGTGTCTTGTGAGAACAGCCTCTCACAAGACACTGCTGTTGACAGACACTTAGGTTCAATGGCCTGGCATGTGTGCTTTCTCTCTTTGACCGCTCCAGGTCTATTTTGGGTTCTGTTTTGTAGCTGTCCAGACATTGTTCCTATGGACTCTTCCTCTTCATCTGTATGAGGTTTCAGAAGAACCTAAGGGAAAAAACAACATCCTCCTCTTTGGCAGCTGTGTGTCTGAGGATGGTTCTTGTGCAGGTGTCTCACGTCACCAGGTTGTGTGCTGACACTAAGGTCCTTAAAACCTGGGGTTGGAATTCTGTAGAGACCCTTCACCATGTGATGTTGGAGCCGTCCTCCCATTAAGCCGGTCTGTGGTAAAACAGTTTTCCACATAACTATACAAATCTGATCATCATCTGAAGGCTCCATAACTCAAGTGGCATAAGTCTGGCAACACCACTGAAGAGGAGACATGCAGCTCTCCCTCAAACAGTTAAGTCACATATCAGCAATGGAAGCCCACGAGATGTTTTAAACATGTCGGTAAATTGTTAATTACACAGATAAAGACACTCACTACCTTCCTGTTTGTATGCTACTCAGGCATCACACACAAACACAGAGACGGACACACACAGAGAGAGAGAGAGAGAGAGAGAGAGAGAGAGAGAGAGAGAAAACAGCAAACCAGAGACATATATTAACCTACTTGCAAGGTTCAAATTCCTGCAGCCTTTAGCAAGTTTGCCAATTTGGCAAGCACCAGTGCGGCCAGCATTTCAATATTCCTGTTTTGCTAAATCGGTGTTGTGGTCAGTGGAACCTTTTTTTCCTGCTGGGTTCACGTCAACATCTCAAGGGTAGATTTCCACATTGCTTCAATGTCTTGGATGAGTGATTCTTGCTTATGTCCAAGGGCAGCTTCTCTTAATTCCTGGGCGTTTGATGGACCGTGTAAGTGCCCGACAACTTTGCGACATTTGGTCAGAACATTCACTAATCCACGGTCGTGAAGGGAAACCGTGATCGTCCTCTGCAGACCGTGGGCTGTGCAGGGCAGGTGCTCATAGGGAAGTAGTCAAGCGACTGCAACTGTTACGAGCGCTGTCAGTGCCAAGGCTGGATAACTTTTCCTCCATTTTCCATTCTTCTACGACGGTAGAAAAGTGTTGTGATGCCCAAGTAGTTGGCATTGCTCACAGAAGCTGATCTTTGTTTGCTCAGGCAAGTTCCTCCACTGAGCCCTTCACACAAAGTGTGTCATCTTTACACAATAGTTCCCCTTGAGGATAGATTTTATGAGCTCTCCTAATGCTATTCGAATGGTTTCTCTCCGTACATTGTCCTCTTCCTGCTAATTGGGTGGCTGTTTTTAGCTTTCCAATTTGCGAAAGCATTAGTTACTTTCTCTCTTTCAGGTTTTGTCATTCACTGATGAGTACCACAGTTGTGTAATGTAGCGAGCCGTAGACAGTTAAGTTAGGGTGTTAAGCTTTGGAGTGAACTTTAAATATGTATATTTTAATCATATTTTATTAATATTTGAATGATTAATGAATTAATTTTGACAGCTCTACAAATAAGGATTAAAAATGGTTACAAATTACAAATGTTAACAGAATAAAGAAACTGAAAAGTGACATTTTTCAAAAATAATATATATGTGATAGACTGTGGCATTTAAAGGTTAATAATTTTACTTGGAAGAATATTGATCCTATTGTTTTATGCTGGCCGCCGACTTTTATTATGAGACTGGAAGGACATTTCCTGAATGCAACATTCAACCAAATATTGTAAAGAAAGCATATACAGTATGTGTATATTGAGACAGCATTTTTGCCTAACTATAAAAACATACTGCACTTGGCTTTCTTCAAGCAGAGGAAGGAAGGACTCCAGAGACAGGCAGCGTCTGTTTGGATGCCAGCATAAATGTTACGGCTGCTTTCTGTCTTCATCTGCTCTTTAGTGAGTCACTGGGTCTGAATTCAAAACCTTTCGTTGCCCATCTAGAACTGTGACTTCAAAGGTTATTCCATGAGGGAGATGACTCCGTTGTATTGATCAGTACACCGGCATAGTTTTGTCAACTATGACTGAAACAAATACTGTTGTCTCAGAGAAATAGACTAGTGTACTTACATAAGGGATGATATAAACAGATGTAAAGACACATTTCTAGATCAATAAGTGTGGTTGCACTGAACTTTTAAAAAACAATGCTAGTTATGTGGCTCCAGTCGTGGCAATATTGATCATCCTGGCATAAAATATTGTAACAAAATATGAAATTAATTTCCCAAAAATATTGTACAGACCGCCGTGGTGCCCAGAGGATGAATCATATGGAATTTATAACCAAATACCTGCTAATTCCCATTCGTATTTGTCTCAGAATTAATAAATGTGAGCCTACTAACATGGTAACCATTACATACCTGCTAAACATCAGTATGAGTGAGTATGCTGATATTAAAATCTAACAGAGCATGGCTGTAGACTTGTTCAGTCCCAATAACTACACTGTTGTGTTGCTGTAATGCTACATACTTAGTAATATAACAGTCAGATGGGCCATTACCCTGCAGATGTAAATAGACTTTATTGTAAATAACTCGGAACTTTCGCCTGTAAAATTGAATACCACAATTGGTGCATCTACTGAAGTTAATGATCTGGGTATTTCTTACATCTTCTCCCATGCTGCAGCCACAAAAAAAACCCACAGATATGTTTAATGAATTTCAAACAAGGTTCTTAAGGCACCTTATCCACATTACATACACATACAATTTACAAAGATAAAAACTTTTCCATTTAATCCCACAAATGAGAGACTGTGGGTATACACAAAATTTCTAAATCAAAATAAAACTATTTTATCTGCTGAGAGGGACTCTGACCCATCTAACAAAGGGCAGTAGCTCAGCATGTAGAACAGGGGATGGTCAGATTCTATCATATTGTTTTGACTTTGTGAAGCCTGTTCATAAATAGACTGCAGGAACGTGTCCTTGCTTGGCCCTATAATCTTCCCTGCAGTGTGCATCAGTCGGACTGGTTTGGACTGAGAGATTACAGAAATCAGGGTTTAATGCCACACATGATAAGGCTCTGTAAAACTGCCAGATAAAAGACTAACATACATTTTTCATCAATGCAATAAACCATAAGTAGCAGTAGAAAGTGCAATCGTTTTTGTAAACTGCTTGAAAAGTCTGTCCCTATGGGTGTTACAACTTAGTGAATTGACAATAAAAACACCAATATATTTGTGTGAAACGACCTGTGAGATACTTTTGCTGTGGATGACCACAAGCCTGGGAAAAACGCCTCTCCTGTGTTTTGTCCTCATACCATTTCACAAACATTTGTATCTCTCAATAGTAGTCAGTAGGTCACGATCCTCACTAAAGCCTATTAAAGTGGTAGTAGCGTCTGAGGATTTGATGACGTGATTATCAGGGTTATAACTTTTCATTAATGTACAACGTAGAAGGACCAGAGAACTGACACAACCCTGGGCAGCTCTTGTGCTTAAGGCTCTAGGTTCAGAGTGGGTATCATTAAAATAGAGAGTCGGAACACTAAAGTCCCTTTTCCACCAACACCCACTTACGTCTGGCTTTTGTCTGCAGTAGACACAGTTTTGTGTCCTCTCAGATCGTTAGTAATGGAAAAGTGACACCCAGGTAAACACGCTAATTTGGCAAGACAGTGAGGTGAGCGAGCACCTCAGCTTGGTGCATTTGTGACGGACAACATGACGCAGCGGGAGGGAAAAAATAAAAGATGAGTCCTCAACTGTCAATGGGAAAGGAGTCAATCAACTTTTAATTTTTCCAGGTTTACGTGTTAATAAACAATAAATAACAAATGTTGGTGTAAAAGAGGTATAAGATCATTCATCTAGCTGCAGCTGAACTGTATTAAATTCTCAACTAAAATCTAGACGTACATATGAGGTAAGTGCTTATATATAAAATGTAACTTGGCTATTTAGGCATCATCTGTCCATCCAAGTTTTTACTGACGATCAGAACATTCTCAAACCACTTCATATCTACCACAGGCAATGTGACTGGACAGTTCTCCATTTGGCTTGCTATTTTGGGAGCAGGGATAATAAAAGAGCTTTTCCTTATAGAAAATTAAATTGTCGTCACCCATCGCCCTTATCTGTGGACTGCAGAGAGAAGACCGATATGTAAATAGGCTCACATGTAACTGGCATAATGCAAATTAAATGCAAAACACGGCAACAGACAGTAACACAGTGACCTGAGGTGACATTTTGGAATTTGGTGGTGTGCTGGGCGATGTGACAAATTTAGGGAAAAATTAAGTACCTTTTAATTCCCTGACAAGTCACAGAATTTCTAAGCTACATCCTTGATTATTGCACCACCAGGTCCCATCCAGGAGCTGGAGATGGAGAAAAAAAAGGGAAAAAGAAACAGGGGCCAGAACATTAACTTCTAGAGCTGACAGTCTAAAAATCCTTGGTCTATATCGAACACTGGTCACCCGTACTTAAAAAAGTGAAAAGATTTTAATCTCTCCCAATGACAAAAGGCTGTGAGGAGATGATTGTACCAGAGGTGACTCGTCATGCTAGGTCACAACTGAGCGAGCGTCACACTGACTTGATGAATAGGTTCCTCTCGACTGCAACAGAAAAAGAGAAATGAAAAGATACAAATCTCTGAGAGAAATAATTGTTGAGGGGCTTTGTGAATTCCTCTCTGACAGTGATAGAGGTAAGAACAGCGGTGTAGTTAGAAATGGGGCTGTAATTCAGCAGTGGTCATATGGCAACTACTATGAAATGTTTGGTTAATTATTTCCAATCCTTGGGGTAGACTTAACATATCTATTTTGAATTGAAAGTCATCCAACTCTTTCTTTGCCACCTTCTGTTCCTGTCCCGTTTGTTTGTCTCTGTGTCCCTTCCATGCAGTTTTCACCCAAAGTGCCCCTGGGCATTGACTCGTTTTGCATTAAATTAGGGATTTTAAAACGCATTTGTCCAAGGGGTGATGGCTTTGTGCCAAGATACGTGGAGGCTCATCACAATCTGTCAATCCACGCTGACAGGTTGTCTGACTATCAGGTCGTTTGTATATAATTTTCCTAGCAAATGACACGTTCGCAGCACAGACAGTGGTGTCATTTCTCATTGAGACTCCGCAGGCTAATAATTAACATCATGCCGTGGGGCTGAGGCTGTTTGCCATGTATTATATATCCACACGTACAATACTAACAATAATAGGAATATTAATAATAATGATGGCACATTGCATCATTGCTTTCACTTCATACGTTTTTTTGTTTAAAGATGAGAGCATTATGCATAATTTATTTTCCTCCATTGAGAGACAACACTGATATAACAAAGAATCAGAGCCAGTCTTCTTAAACAGCCTTGGAGTAGTTTTGCTTTTGTTGTCAATGCACCTGATAATTAGAGATCAGACAAAACACAAGCTGTAGACAGAATGGATCCTGGCACTGGCTGGCTCTTATGATGAGGCCACCTGCTTGGACATCCCTGCCGTGTGTTGCGTTTTGGTCCCATCCACTGGGCTGTAACTGCTGTCGGGTCTCTTTAAAATACTAATTGCGGCTGGGACAAAAGCTTTTGCATTTCCATGGAGATGAGAGGAGGTTTTTGATTGGCTGTGTCATCCACGAAAACCCATACAGGTGGTTAATGATGATAATAGCAATCACATCTAATTACTATCAAGTATTTCACTGACAGGAAAACCACCTACAATTTCCTTCCTAGTCATCATTCAACATAATCTAATCAAACTGTGTTTACTAATACAAAAAGATAGCTCTGGTTCTAAATGTCCTTGAGAAACATTTTGCATGAGGAGACGATATTAGGAGTAAGCTTGTAAAAGGTGCAACAGAACCAAATCCTTTGCTCTGAGAAAAGATATTAGATGATTAGTTTGGAAGATGTAAACACACTGAATACTGGGCTTGTGAAGAGCACATAAATGGTTTGGTCTAATTTGCAATAAAACGTTAGCACTGCACCTGTCAGCTGGGCATTTCAAGGAGACATTTCAAGACTTTTTAGTTTTTTGTCCCCTAATGCGTTACACAGGTTTTTGTAAGAATGTAATAGGTTTGCAAAGTTAAAAAGCCCAAAGTCTGGGTCAAATAAGCCGCTCTATGCCATAGAAATCCCACCTGAAGCTCCTGAAATGCCTCTTCAGTAGTTTGACATAAGCCAGGTAAAGCGAGAGCAGAGGCAGACATTTCCTCCAAGGGCTGGAAGTGGTTGACCAATCGTAAAAGAGTGGGCCAGCTGGCCAATCAGAGCAGACTGGGCTTTATTGGGAGAAGGGCCTTAAAGAGACAGGAGCTAAAACCAAGTGATTCAGACAGAGGCTGAAGAGAGGAGCTGCAGCAATGGATTTATGTTTGGATACAAATCATGCAATGGTTAAATTTAATGCTTTGGTGTTGTTAACGTTAAGGTAAAATGTACAGTGCTTCTATGTCTGCACCTAACTAAAGTTTGGTAGAGTTTAACTGATCCAGTAACTTCTGGTTAAAAAACGTTATAGTGGTAACAGGACGTAAAGTCTCTCATGATCAAGCTTTCCTTTCCAAACTCTGCATTTTTTATATTCACTTACGCTTAAGTTTCCTTGCCTCTTTCACCCTGAATGAAAAGAAATCTACATTCAATGAAATGAGAAAAAAACATAATCAGGAGGATGCATGATTCTGAATGTCATTTTTAAATGAGATCTAGCCGTCTGCCCTCACTGTATATTTATATATTTTATTAGTTTTACTAGGTGTACAGGGAGGACATAAAGAGGAGTGAGCAAAGTAATCTGAGAGCGGTAATACTGCAGTATAGCCGTTTTCCGACATGACCTCTGAAATAACTCCACAGTTTCAGTTTTACACATGAACGCAGCGGGAGATTCTCTGCTCAGACATGTCACGACAGCAACAAATCCTCTAGAGATAAATACAGACCATTTGTGTGTTTGGCACCAATTTTTCATTCGGATATAATTGTGTTCTCCTTGGATTTTTGTATTTTTGCATCTGTCGCTTGTTAGAAATGTCATTGAAACCCCCACTTGCTCGGTGTGAATCCGTGGGAGGATTTCCTGCTGTGTGCTCACATTGACTCCTTCTGAGTTTCTCTGGACTTTACACTAGGAGGCCAGGTGGAGAAACTCCGGTGGTGCTCACTCGGACATTTGCGTTTACACATGCAGCCCCTGCAAAGAAACTCCGGAGGAGTTCAGTGCATGTCTGAAAGCAACTTATGAATCAGCGCCAAATCCCAAGTGCTCACAGCACATTGACAGTTTCTCTGACAGGCTACCATTGATGCACTATAGACCATTTTACTCAGGTGGAGGTGTTAAGGGGATTTGAGAATACACCCAGGATTTCACATTTTCTCAACACAAATTGGATAGAGTCTCAATTATTCTATTTGGTCGACTGTTAAGCAAAGCGAATAAAATATTCTGACAGATTTCTGCAAGAAGACCTAAAGTTTAAGTGAAGCTTAAATGGCATCTCTTAATGCCTGAATAAGACACAAACAAACAATCTGCTGCTTTGTGGCTTACGCCGAACCATTCCTGTCATGCTCATTTTCTTCACTCATTTTTCTTTTCCCTGCTGCTTTTACCGAGATATTCCCCTGAATAATAATGAATAACAATATTTACCCACATTGTACCCTAACCCTTTCTCTCTGTAAGGGGAATACTTGATTGTGACTCCTAATGATGTGACACTCAACACTACACTTGGTAGACATGAGTGTGCGTCTAAGCATCGAGCACTGATCTGTGTACACGTATGTCTATTCAAATATAAACAGTGCTGGGTAATGAGAGGAGCTGATGTCTGTCTTCATTTAATTTCATGGCATATTTTACCCTGTGATAATCTCCTTTAGTACTTCACCAACTCTCTGTCACCTCTTACTCCATCTTTCTGGGTGAGATACATTCACTTTTTTGTTTGATTTTCAGATCTTTATTTGGGAACATGACGGGGTATTAGGGCCATTTTGTAGAAAAAAAGAGTAATGTTGCAGTATAACAAGAATAGAGTCAAAGAACAGTCGTGATTTTATGGGAAAAAACCCATCAAGAAGAACCTGTGCCTCTTGGAGTTGCCAATCTCAATGTTACTTGAGAAACTACAAACCACTTTGAATAGCACACAAATGTAACCACTGATTGCCTCACAGTCAACCACTATCAAACATTTGCTCCTCTACAAAATAGACCATTTCCTTTTAGTCTGTGTAGTTCTTTCTTCAGAATAGACAGTTTCTTGCAGAAAGATATAATTATAGGGTACTAATGTGTCCGCCATAGTAAAACATGTTTAAATTCTTCAATTATCTTAACTGAACAACAGCCAGCAGCTACTTCATGTCACGTTTAAATACCTCAACCTGAAAGCAGACTAGCAGCTGGCCACTTTCTTCTACGACATCTAAGAGACTAAATTAAAGGAGCATGTATGTCTGAGCTTGTGACAGATGTTACAGTTTTAAAGACACATTCTCCCACAGTGTATGTGGGGGAGTCTTCAGAGAGATGCTCTCTGTTCTCAATGGCCAATGAGGCAGAGTAAAGGAAGATGGGCTACTCTCTCATCTTGAGCAGAGATTAGAGTGGTAATCAATAGGGGCACCTGAGTGTGACTCACTGTCATAGGTGTGAAAGGACATGATATGTAAAGCAATTTCGAGGCACCATCTTGCATTACTACTGCTTCTGTTACTACTCCCACTACCTAGTTAAGACTAACTGCTGCAGCCACTGCTGTTAATAAACTATACAGCTAATCTTCGTAATTATTGTGATGTATTTGCATGTTAAAAAGGTTATATGAAAATAGAGAATGCATTGGGTTACAGACATGCGAGTGCACAAGCCCATTGCACTGCATTGTTGCCTGGCAACTTAACTAATGCAGACCTACTATTGTTGCTGCTGTTGCTGTCAAAGTAGCATCTCGGGAAAAGGCTCAGCAAAGTAAAATGTTCAGACTCAGATTTTGATTGGCCCTGGAGAAAACAGTATGTGCTCGATAGAACAACTGCAGCTTATTATATCCTGACAGCAGTGTACAGCAGCCAATTGTAGCTTAATAATGAGCCCTAACCCACCGCTGAGGAGCACACTCACCTTGTCTGCTGAAAAGGCATCTGGGAGAACTAAATTTCAAATACTTGGAAATTGAATTTACGAACAACTCTGTGTGTTTGTGCACTCAACTATGTAAAATGTAATGTGTCTGTAGGACTGTGACGACAAAAAGAATGTCTCCTATATAGCTGGCCCTCGACACGGCTATCGGCTTAATCATAACTCTAATGAGGGTCTCAGGAGAGGTTTATTAAAGCATCATCGGTGGAAAAGGTGAAGGGTCTATAGCTGACATGACAACTCATCCTAGTTATCTCACATACACAACAGGAACAGGAATCTGTCAGGCTCAGGTGGTAGCCCTATGTCTGTCCACTTACATGGGGTCGCCACCGAACCCACCCCCTCTATAATGAAATAGAAGGAAGTACGGAGATTGACAAAAGTTGTACATTAAACAATTAAATAAAACGACTTTCTTCTGTGCTGAAATGTCACAAAGAGAATCTATATTAATTTACTCTGAAAATCTATATACCTACGATTCAAATAATTATTTTCAATCATTTGACTAACGACTTTGTTTGTGTGACATTCAGGTATTGGAAATTAAATGTTGCGAAAGAGACTGTAGAAAAGGTTTTCACTTCCTGGCATTTGCGATTTGATTTCTAATTTAAACCTGAATTAACCAGATGCAAAGCCTCTCTAGGTCGGCGCTACATGAGGAAGGGATTTTTTGTTTGTTATAAAAAGCAAAATGAAAAAGGGAAAATGTGAGCCCAGATGGAAATAGCAGGAAATCGTCTTCTGTGCACTACAAACAGTTGAGTTGAGCTATTGATTTTTAAGAAGGGGTAAACATTCGCCTGCATTCGCTAACATACAATAGCCGGATGATCTGAAATACCTCTATCAAGAGGAATACATCTTTAGCTAATGTGCCATTTATGTGCAAATGGTGTGTATGCGTGTGTTGCAGCCTAATAATCTCACCTACGCTGAGCAGTGTGTGAAAATACGCTGTCTCTGCTATGTGTCTTATCTCATTTGCCCTGGCTGCCTCCGAGGTGTGCCCTTTGTCACTTTCTCTCACCTCCATTCCCTCACTTTAACATACAAGTGTGCGCTGGTTCAAGTTATCGATTCAAAAAGCACAAATACGAGACTGGAGCTGTGCATATTTCCCCTGTATCACTCCTCACGTTTTAGCGACTTTGACCCCAATCTTGTCACCACCTTTCTCCGCTTGCCCATCACTTTTTTCACCCTACTGTCCCATTCCCTTTGTAACTCTTCACCAATCTGTCCATCTCACCTCAATTCAATTCACTTTCCCTCTTTATTTTTCCTGCCTATCTTACCTTTCAATGTCTTTTCCTACTCGGCAATTAGTAAGAAGACCTTTGTTTTTTTATCCCGCTGAACCGGAGACTAAGAATTGATCTTCATTTTCACTCCACAGAGGCCGATGAATACACCTCTGAGCAAGAATTAATGAGTAATTTGTGAATGATCCCGGAGCCTTTATCCCCTTTGTTGCTTACCCCGCTTTTGAGAGTTCCTCATCTGGCAGTGTCACACACACACACACACTGACAGCAGTGTGTGTGTGTGTGTGTGTGTGTGTGTGTGTGTGTGTGTGTGTGTGTGTGTGTGTGTGTGTGACACATACGAGCAGTGGTGGAGGAGTAAAGAAAGGCAGAATTAGAGGAAAAAGCAGACATGCATCATGAGCTGAATATTATGCAAATATAATTCCTTTCTTTGCTTTGGCATAGTTTTGTATACACACACATTTATGTATAGATAAATTGTATATATATATATCGAGAGAGAGAGAGAGAGAGAGAGGGTTTTTAAAAGGGTTTCATGAGAAAAGGATGATAAATATTTCTTATTTATCGTCCTTGAGAAAAACTACAGAAAAAGGCTTCATGTACAGGGAAATTTGTCTGTTGATCTACCACCTTGGTCCAGGCTGAAACACCTCAATAACTATCGGATTGGACCGGAGTGAATTGGATTAGCATGAAATACAGTACAAATATCCATGGTGCCCAGAGAATGAACCCCTATGTTAGGTCTTTCACCTTAGAACCACAGGCAGCTTTTGAATGGATTGTAATGACATTTTATACGGACATTTGTGTCCTCAGAATACATTTTAGAAATTTAAGGGATCTCTTGACTTTTTAATTTTGTGCCGTCATTGGGTCAGAAATGTAATTTTGTCCAACATATTCCTTGCAAAACGAATGAAATCCTTATCTGCCTGAGCTTTGCATTGTGTTTAGTGCGAATTATTACATATTAACATGCTAAATTAAGATTGTAAGTCAACATTATACCTGCAAAACATGTCAGCATGTTAGCTGCTAACATGACAGTAGATTCTTCGTAGTATAGTGTATGTTTACTTTCATGCATGTAAATACTTTGTGTGTGTTTGTGTAATTACTTGTCTGGGACACTGGCAAGACATTGAATGCAAATGTTCCTGTTGTCTGCGGTAATACTGTGGCTACTGAAATGAGACCATGCTGTGGAAATGAGACAGACTTGTTCAAGTACATAAGACATTATATTAATCTGTATTCTGATGCTGAAGCTGTCTAATCAAGTCTGTTGTGCATAAAACAACAGCTACAGTATGTACACATGGCGTGGACTCTAACTGCTAATTACGACGCAGTGATTTGGTCTGTGAATACGAAGTGATAATTTTCACTGCCCCCTGCTCAGGCAGCATAAATCAGCTTGTCAACATAAGAGCCATAATCGGAGTTTGATGATGACGAGGAGAGCAGCAGAGATGGAAAAATAAAGTTTTAATGAAAACAGAGATAGCCGAGTGGCTCAAGACAAGCGGATCCAACTGACGTGTTTCACCTCACATGTCCTTTTACAACCACTGAATGAAAGAAGCCTTCACTGTGTGGCTGAAAGGTTCTAAAAGAAGACATATGGTACTATGGTAGATTCTTGATGAATCCCTGTCTCCGAGGTAAAATGATGTAAAAGGGATGAAACCATCTGCCCTTCATATCCTGCTAACAACAGAGCACACTGTTTAGTGTCTTTAGGTCTCACAAACCACTTGTAAAAAACTGCAGTGTAATTTTCCACTGTGCCGGTGGCAGGAAGCCCTGCATAATGGTGTCTCAGTGTGAAGTGAAAAAAGATGTGAAGTGCTCTCTTCTCATTCGAGATTATGTTCAGCAGTTCTACCAATGGCATCAGGTGCTATTTCTCGTCTTCCTGCGTTTTTCTCCCCCGCTGTCCCCCTGCTTCTCTTCTCCTCTCTTCATGTCTACCTTCCAACATTTCTCACCCCACTTCTCCCCACACTTTATTTATTTTTCTTTTATTGTTCTTGTAATAAAAATGCCATATGTTTAAGAAGTCTGCCATCAGCTAGTTTGCAATCTGATCTAACCAGCAGTGGTGCATATACAAAACTGTCGGGAAAATGAAAAGGAATGGTGGCAGCAGTGTTTCTAGACAAGAAGGTGGAGTGAGTTCAGCCACAACAGCTGAGAGTTGTGTTATCGTCTGTCAACAGATTTTTGAATAATTCCCATGCAGTTGGAGAAAGTTGTGAGAAGAATTACCTCACATGGCCAAGACGACCAATGGGATTTGTGTTCTGTATCAGGGCTGATTACTTGCACGCTTGAATGTTGAAATATTTCGGTGCAACTTCAATCAGCATTAGTTGATTTCAGCTACTCGGTATGAAGTGCAATCTCCCCCCTTCACCTTCAGCTGGTACGACTCCTGAAGCTGCAAAAGGCTGCACAGCCTGCTCCACAAGTTTGTTGACGGAGAGATGATAACAGCCAACAAGCCTACTTTTTGGGAATGATGCAGACATGCTGCACTGTGGGCTGGGATAGAGGACTCAAACTGTTTTCATGTTTGAAGAGGCCATACAGAGTAACTTGTGCAATAGCTTAAAATACTTTCAGAAGGCCAGAGATCGCTGCCGCCGCCTGTGTACACATCACTGTTCGCTGCAGCAGAAATGAGAGAAGGTCCACATGAGTGTTTTGGCTCAGTATCAGTTTTAATACCCATCCATACATGCCTGAAATAGTATATCACATGACCAGTCACATACATTGGGGCATGTGTGTGCCGGCGTACAAAATGGGAAGCAGCAATGGCAAAAAAGTAAAATGCAGAAGTTAAGTGCACAACAGCTGTTAGCAAAGACAACCCGGTCAGCAACACTTGTAATTAATTATCCATCTTGTGTTCTACACCGGTAGCTCAGGCTAATGCCTGTCCCTTTCTTCTAGAAGGGGGGGTCATGTGATAGGAGCCTGACAAATCAGCAAAGGCAACGTTGTGACGAAAAAGATCCAAAAAGCAAGCGGTTGAGAGCTTACGTCATAGTTTCCAAACAATATCTGTTTCTGACTGTTCAGACTAAAATGCAGTCCTGGAGGAGTGTGGACTGCAGGTGTATACAAAGCAGAGCGGATGTTTTTTAAAACGAAAACATACCTTTTTCTACACTGAAGAAAACAATGCACAAGCTGATACTTGTGGTATTTGAGGTTCCTGTACCACGAGCAGTACACAACTATATCAATTAATACTCTGCTACCTGTGTTGTAAGCTACAACATGCTTCAGCCACATTATGATGGGATTAAGTAAAGGGTGGGATCAGCTGTTTGGTAAAGGTTGTTTGCATGATTGGATGTAGCTGATAGCTGTGACGGCAGAGACGCACCCTGCCGCTGCACATTCAAAACGGAGCTCTAACATTGCCAGGTGGCTGGTGCAGCGGTAACCACCCACTGTCTGAAGATGAATTAAAATTGTATTCCACGACAAACACAGCACATCTTTCAATCAAACTCCACTGCCGACACACACTGTCGTCATCCTGATGTGGGTATTCTTTCAACCCGGCAGTTAATACAAATAGAGATTCCCCTCAACAGCGCCACAGTGCCAGGGTGAACTTGACACAAGTCTCTTACATAATGAGCCACCCAGCCAGATTAAAAGCACAACTGTGTGCGTCAGTCTCTGCCTCTCTTTGTGTTTGTTCTTGCTGCTGGCTTCAGCTCACATCCTTATTTTCTTAAACTCTGGGGTTTATTTTTTCTAACCGGAGAGACGAATAATGTATGACATGTGCTTGAACATGACCATGGAACATGACTGAACATGGTCACAGTTTTGCGATCAGGGGGAATTTATTAAAATTTAGATTAATTTAATAAGGTCTACAATAATTAGCCTCAAGCACAAGAGTTTTGACTGGTTGCCCTGCAAATTTATTTCCACCAAGTGTGACGTAGAGTCCTGCATTCATCTTGAAATCTATTAGTTTTATTTTTCATTCTGCACACATTGTTGATTCGTGTCTCGTTTTTCATAACTGTGCCGCAATGAATATTTTTTTTTTTGCTAGAAGTGTTTGGATTTTTTTACGAGACTCTCATTGTGTTCTTTTCAAAAACAAGGTGACAACACCGCTCAGAGCGGATGTATTATCAAAGGCTACCATTTCAAGCTTTTCTTCTGTCAAACTTCTGAATGAGCTACAATTTGAGATATTGTATCTTTCAAACTCCCTCTTCACAAAAAAATAATAATAAAGAGCAGATGGAATTTTCTCAACCCATTTCAGTCCCTGTTGAATTGATCCCACGCTCGACCATAAGAGCTTTCAGTGTCAGTCATGTTTTCACTCATGGCTTTTCCTCCATTAAATCATCCAAATTGTCACACAGAACGTGACCGTTTTTCTCGCAGTCGTATCATTGCTGACCTGAAGTCTGGCTGAACTATCAACTTGAGCTTATAACACCTTTTGCCGTAATGGCTCCATTCTTTGACCAGTGGGAGCAGGATGAAACATTGTTGTGCTTGATCTAGCATCAGTGTTCCTCTACTGCTCTAATGGATAAGAACAGCATTTGGTAATCTGACCCCATAGCGGTGGCGAAAGAACAAGCGCCGTCATGATGGGATAGTTGGTTGATCCTCTACGGGACTGAAACTCCCCCACATCCTGTTTCTTGTCTCCACTTTGTGCTGCTCGGGAAAAAAAATATCAATGGGAGAGAGGAGGAAGAATTAAACAGTATCCTCTGCCTCACCCCCTAGAAACTCTATTTATTATTTTTAGACACAGTCTATTGACCGCGCTGTGACTCCTCGCTGAAGTTAACAGATGTCCATGTAATAGAGCACCTCTTGTCTCATGTCTGTGAATGCACAGAAAGACTCGCTGCAAAATTGATTTATCTAAAATCTATTCCGGTTTTTCGCAGCCATCAGTTTTCTTCTGAAAGAAAAGTTGATAATTTTGTCTGATATGCTTATGGATACTTGGACACTTTAAATCACTCCTGTTAGAGGTTTAGCGAGGAGCACCCTCGTGTTGCTTTTAATCTGTGAAGTCATCGGCACCATCGTGAAATAAAGTCAGCCCATAAGACAGCAGCTTTTTGATTTGGAATGCAGCCAGAACCACATCTGATCTTGAGCCAGAGGGAAGTCTGCTCCGAGGTCTGTCCTGATGCCCCGCTATGTGGAGCGCACTACTGTGTGCATTCAAATGATCAGCCATTAAACACAGCTAAACCCCCTGGGGTGGAAGAACACATGCTGTAATACATTGACACTAATAGCAGTACACATTATAAATATGATATTTTGGGCATTTTTAATTTCTCTGCTCTTCCTCTTATCACATATCTTAATTTGCCTTGAGACAACACGACATGCTACTGTTGTTAAATGTCTCAGTGAGATGTAAATGTGCTGCACTTGGATATCAGATGGACTGCACAATGAGAGAACGTGTATTTGCCTGTGGTCTTGCTATTTGAATGAGGCTCGAACAGCACTCGCATATGAGAGGCGAATTTACAAGTGAAATTGGAGCTATTGTAATAAAGCGAATGAAAAGCAGGCCTTATTAGACACAAAAACGGGAAATGAGCTAGAGCATGTGTTGGTGTGTGTGTGGATCCATGGTTTCTCAAGAAATAAAGGAAGTTTGTGGAATTCCAATAATTGTATTTCTTAATTTCCTTGTAATTTCCTCACAGCCTGTAGTCAGTGAGTTGTCCCAAGACAAGCACCTTGTGCTGCTATCACAGGAAATTATGAACACTGTTCATAGTCAAGCGAAGCTTTTTGCTACCTGTTGAGTGGTTGTCTTTGTCCTTGCATGAACCCATCTTCCAGACAGTGCTGTTATTAAATCACAGGCTGCCCTTCATTGCACTTAATGAAGTTTTCTGTCCTGCATCCTTTTAAACAGGATAGAAATGATCCCTTTAGACATGGACATATATTTATTTATATCTATACATCACTGCATTTATGTTCTTCGTTTGCACTCCACCACAGAGATTATTCCTCTATTCTTTCGATGGATCAAAGCCCCAACACCCAAACAATGTTTCTTTTGCTTACAATTTTCACACTGAAAAAAAAAAAATGCCATAGGGAAACCATCTTCTAAACTATTCATCTATTCTCTCTCTGACATCCAGCTTCATTAGAAGTTATAAGTTATAAGGGCTCAGGAGGTTTGAGAGGTGATGAGTCACATCATCATCTCACCCCTCACAGTTCACTGATTAGCCTCAATCGATTGTAAATGGCTGCTTTCCAACTTTAAACTTGTAGTAAATTGAGCTAAATAATTACAGTCTTTTTAAACTTTGCGTGGTTGTCACTTTGACATTACAAAAGATAGTCAGATCCTGAAATGTTTTACTGTTGTTGCCATTGAAAACGATGCTCAGTGCATCCTGGGAATAAGACCTGACGTCGACATCTATTTCATGTTTATAAAAAACGACTTATGTTAATTGAAAGAAGCAGAAAATATGAGAAATATGAGAAACTGCAAACAACAATGTTTTCAATCAAACTTATGAAGTTGCTGCCATAATCAAGATGAGCATTGCTGGTATTTTGTACTTTAAACGAACATTTTAATATCTCAAAGGAATATCATCTGAACAACATTGTTTTATGTTTAATTATTTGATCAGATAGTTGGCTTTATATAAAGCATCAAACCCATTACTGCATTTGAAAGAAACATCTCAAAGAGAGATTAAACTGATTTATTGGGCTTAAGTTTTTCAATCAATCTAAGAAACCTCTTATGAATACTAAAGTTTATGATAATGAAAGATGCACAAGCACAGCTTCTTCAAAAATCTAAATGCCACTTTTAGATGCGAGACATTTGATTTGGTTTTCTATTGAAGGGGATGAGAGCAGCGTTACAGGACGGCTCTGACATGAAAAAAAGGCTAAACAGGAATTGTGAAAACAGCAGGGAAGTAGACGAGTAGATGGTGGCACACATAAAGAGGGGGATTTTCTCTGTGTAAAGCTTCCTGCTAGGTGTTAATGGATAATGTGCTGTTTACCACTGTTCAGTGGAAAAAAGATATATATGTGGAGAACAGAATTAGTCCTTTAATGTAGCGAGTTCTTTTTGTCAAAGGGGTTCCTGGCCCTCTCTAACAAGATAACGTGTCAAACAGTTTCCTCTGAGGAAGACTCTTATCGTCCTGCCATATTTCATCACTTGTTTGGAGCCGACTTGAACTATTTTCTTTGGGTTTTTGCCCTCTGTGAATCAGAGTTATGCTACGACTGGAATGCTGAGTTTCCAGGAAAGCAGACCTCCTAGATGAGGCTTGTCTAAACACAGAGGCATCAGGGATACAGATGGGGGGGTTCATGTATTTTTTGGCAAAATCCATTGTTATTGCATAATATTACATTAATGAGGTGTAAATTATTCTTTAATTGTTGCTCTCCATATAACAAAAATGGTATTTAATGCTTTTTCAAGACAGAAATATGTTTATGTTGGGGGACAATCTGGATGTGTGAATCCATACATACATTCTTTAAAATGCCACATGTTTCACATACAGTATGTCGATTTAACAGCCCTTACCTTACGGCATACCATACTGCATCAGTGAGATATGGAGTGTTAAGCTTTAAGTAGAATTTTCTCATGTTTGTACTGCTTATATGCTTTGGTGGGAGGCAAGTGACCCTTGAAAAATCCACATTGCAAAATAATCATTTTTTTTTCTAGCCCAGTGAGTCACGAGCGGTCTGGCTGGGTACCCCCAAAAATGAAGCAGAAGCCCTCAGACACCTCTCATCCACTCCATTTCATCACTGAAACTTTGTGTCCTGCACATTTTCAATAAAAGCAAAAAGTCTTGCACACTTGAGTAATCATGCAAGGAAATAAATGGGCAATTTGAATAGCATTACGACTAATAGTCTACCTCTGTTTCTGTCCATGTTTCAGATGGGAAGGTGGAGGTGACGAAGGAGAGCATGAAGCTCTGCACCATGGGGCCAGGGAAGGTGTTTGGAGAGCTGGCTATTCTCTACAACTGCACCAGGACCGCCACTGTCAAGAGTGAGTCTCCACAGACACCTGGAAAAATGATCCAAAGCGCCGTGTTGAATGTACACATGTTCCCCCAGGTGATAGATAATATCACCTGTTCACACACTCACATAGAAATCTCTCCCCTTGATAAAGAGGATTAGGGGTCTTTCTGCCTCCAAGTTATCAGTCCTGCATTTACACACCAGAAAACCATTGTCACGCTGTCATTATGAAACACAGCCCATCATCAGTCCACGTTTTTACAACACTACATTTAATTGGCTTGCGAGACCCCCGTTGAGCTGAATGTCAAGGTTTACTGCCTCTGCTCTGTCATGTGTCAAAGCTCCAGCAATGAAGGATGCACAGTGGGTGAGTAGGTGGTCAATCTCAGACTGGCAATCTGAATAGTCAGCCCTGCAGTGTAAGGAGACGAGACTGAGAAAGGACAGGACAGATGGTAGACCACGCACACATTCAACGGTTTGTGTGTTATAGGAGTGTGTCAGGATGAAATATGTGTGTTTATGTGAGGCAGGGACTGGGAAATAGCTTAAAAATGTGTTTTTGGGTGGAATATTAAACAGATAAATAGTGAGATGAGATAAGGTCTGGTGACAGAGTGAACACATAAATGCAGTCAAAATTAAAAACACATGAATGTAGGTCAGTTTATGAGTGAGTGCTCCATCTGGCACATACAGTAAGAACCTATCATAATACAGTATGATCACTATTGACCTTTTTTCTCTGTGGTGAAAATCTATGTTTGACCCAGGACATGAATGAATGCATGAAGGGCAGCGGGTCAGCTGGACCTGCAGTGGAGGGTAAGGTGGTGTGAGAGGAGGAAATAGGGTTGAACGTGGTGGCATCAGTTTTGCACCCCCCTTGGTGACCCCTTTCATGTCTCGTGATGCCCTACCACTGACCAGCCAACCTGAAGGAACTCCCAGCTCCTGTTGCTATAGCAACAAGTACCCACGGGGAGATGAGCCAACTCTTTTCGCTCTTCCCCTTTTCCAATGGCGACAGAGTGTCTGTCTTTTTCTTTGTATATTCTTTTGCCTGCCACTTGCCCACCGGCCTGTTACTTTCCGCCAGTCTTTATGTACGTCAGCGCTTTGCTTAGCTGGTGAGCTGGCTCTGCTCAATAAAAACTCTGCATGGAACAAATGATGTAATTGTCTGCATAGGCAGGAGTATGTTTACAGCCTCACGGGGTCACTGGCACTGTCTCCTGTCTCTGTTTTAATGTATGTCTCAACACAACAATGGGCCAGGAAAAGTTTTCCGCCACATTCTAATGGAAATCATGCAACAATGTCAAGTGTGCAAAGTTTCAGCTTTCAAATCGATCAATTTAATTAGATCTGTGTGTAGAACCCTGTAGGAGGGAGTATCATCAGTGTAATTTCAATTTACATTGCATGGTGTCCTAAGTTATACGCATGAGTAATTACATCTTGGCAGAATACAGATGATGAACCAGCTAATGCGGAGTCAGTAGCTCATACCCTATCACTCTGTCCTGTGACTGCAAAGCCAACTCACAACACAATGACATTACTGCTAAGTGTGATAATGAAGAGATTATTGGAGTCTGTCACCTATTTAGAAATCTCACAGAAACAATTACAAGCCATTATGTAAAATGACTCATTAGGAGAAATTGTGTGCAGTTATGTTTTGAACCAATCAAGAACAACTCAAGGCTTTCCGGTGTTTCTTTTGGTTTAAGAGCTGTGGTGCAATGTGTATGCTGTCTTTCTGAGAAAATGGGCATGAACATTTAAAATAGAATTTTCAGTCCCCATGAACAAATATATTTATTGGTAATTAGTGTTGAGTAAAAGTAGTGAATTGTCGAAGTTTAGCATATTTAACATCGAACTGTAATGTGTTAATCACATTTACTTTAAAATAGTGACAAACATTTCCAAAGTACAGTAAAGTTCTAGGTTTTTACTGGGTATTTCCTGTCATTCAGACATCATTTGGTTTCTATTCATGTCAGAACATCATGAAAATCACAAGCTTGAAGCTTAAAACCAACCGGATTTTGATAATTCATTACACTGAGCTTTGTTGCTGCTGGCTTTCCAAGTCTTATAACAAAGAGACAACATGAGCTGTGCAAACAATAAAATCAGACCTATTGTCTACTGTAATAGATGATCTATCACAAGCACAAGTTGTTCGTCACATAGGAAGGAAACCCATCACTGCCGAAAAAAAGAAAAAACACTTGGAAAATTGGGAAATAGAATTAGCAGTATCAGATATATAGTTGAATGTCTCAAATATTAAAATATACAAAATCACAAAAAAATATGTGGATGTATTGCAAGGATTAAACAAGATTGTCAGCTCTACGCAACAATACCAGGACTAGCTGAATTTGTATTAACTGTTGCATTTGAATGTTTGCAAAATCCTATAGGGACCGACAAGGATATATGTTTTCCATCATTCCCCCTCCTTTTCATCCTTTAGGTGATGCATGTGGGAGCACTTGCTTCCACTCTCCCAACAGTAAAGGATCCTTTTAAAGTAAGTTTGACCTAACTTGCGCTTTTCAAGTAGCACTTACTCCCAGGCTGTATAGTGCTCCCACAAGCTCCACCAATCAATATGTTATATTTAGTTTCAGGATACGGACACTTAAGTGTAGAGGTATGGTCTCAACTGGGGTTTGGCTCTGCCAATCTTGACAAATGAGATGGGATTTTTACATTTAAGCCTAAGAGAAAAATGTTGCCCGAGACTGTGTTTACAAAAAAGTCCACTTGCCCTCTAATCCATATCACATCATTTTCACATGAAAACGTTCCGTGAAGCTGCCTGCTGAAGAGAAGAGAGTAAGAAAAGGGGTGGAGTGAGAGACAAACGGGAGAAGTGATAAATACAGGACAACTGTGACAGAAATATGATGGAGTGACCTCAGGGGACAAGTGAGACAAAATTTAAAATTTTTGTCTGCAGACAGAGAGTGGCCTTCTACCAAAATATTCTTTTATGCCATTAAAACATCAGTTTCATGAGGACTTGGTGTTGAAAGCATCAGAGGATGCAATTCAGCACAGCAGTGCGGCATAAACCAGTGCAGCAGTATTTTTATACGTCAAATTGATTGACACGTGCTCAGCATCACTGCACCACATGACAACAGCTGGAAACAACTCATTCAAAAACAGTACTGCTGTTATGGCTTGGTCTATTTCTTGAAAATGCCCACATAAGCTATGGAATCCAAGCATCTAGTTGATTAGCTCAACAATGGGGCTATAAATAATCACTTTCATGATCAATTAAAGGTTCAGTGTGTAAGATTTAGGTGAAAGAGATCTATTGGTAGAAATTGAAGATAAATTAATCCTAATGATGTTTTTGCTAATGTGTTTCATCTAAATTGGACGAATAGTTGTTTTCTTTACCCTAGAATGGGCCCTTTATGTTCAAATACTTTTTATTTACATCTGGAGCGGGTTCTCTCTACGGAGGCCACCATGTTTTTACAGTAGCCCAAACTGGACAAATAAGCACCTTTTGAGTTTTTTTGACAGCTGAAGGCTACCACAGGTTCACTAAATTCTACCCACTGAATCTTTAATTAAATAACTATTTTCTGATTAAAAAAGCAGCAACTATTGACTTTGGAGAAGTTGTAATGAGGCCTTACTTGAGCATTTAATGATTATCAAAGTAGTTGCCAATTAATTAGAATTCAAAAATTCTAAATTGCTTCGCTGTGTTGTAAAAGAAAGTTAAACACTAGTGTCCTTCAAACTGGTTCCATGGTTTTATTGAAACTGACTCATCAGCCGCTCTGACCTTACCTGCTGTAAATATTGATGCTGTTTGAAGTGCTTTAATTGTACACTCGACAAAGAAAATATGCTTTTGATGAAAGAAAATGTCTATATATTACTTTTTTTTTTTGCTTTTCACTTCAATTCATAGTCTTTCTGAAAAACACAAGACCAAAAGATATGAAAAAAGAAAACAATCTTTTTCAAACTACTGTTTCCAGGGTCAGGAATTGTAGACATTATACAAATATAGACCTTTTTTGTTATTAGCTAATTAAATTAAACTTTCTAAAATAAGATTGTATCTGTAACATATGGGATACCAGCACCAGCACGAACACAATTTACAAAATCGTAATGTTCATGCATGGCAAACAAGTATCGGGAATCTTAAATTGTTTTGGACCAATCATCTTTTAGTGGGTGAGGTCACTGCCAGTCACTACTAACGTAATCAGTACGACTGATTATCTGCGTGCTCCATCTTAATGATAGTGGTGGAAAAGGCTGTCTGAGATGTTATTGCTGAAACTCAGCTGTGCTCTCAGTTGGGATCATATCTTATGCAGATGAATGGGTTGGCATTTGCCCAGATACTAATACTTCCTCAAATAATATTATTGTCATAAGTTATTCTCAGATTTATCAGGCTGCACAGAACATTAGGAGGAACATCCAGGTGAGGATGGGGGCAGTGTGCGTTTGAAAGGAAATCTTATTTAGTCATACACATCAAGTATAGTGCCGGGTAATGGCCAGCAGCAACCACACACATTTCTCCTTTTAACTCAGTCTCTCTTACACACACACAGATTTTTGTATAGTGCTCTCAGATTTGACAAGCATTTATTTTCATAATGATCAATGACCAACTTGGCCTTTCTTCTTTTTTCAAACTGGCACGTCCTCCTTTCACGCTCCTGTGCACATTTGAGAATTAGGTTTTGGCTGTTTTAAGGAGCGTGTGTGCAGGTATTGGGAAAAACAAGCATGGCTCAGAAAATGGCAGCATTAAATTGGCTGGAAACTAAGTGACCAGGGATTAAAAACCAAAGAGCTTTTGCCTGAAAAGTGAAAGAGGAGTTGGTTTCCTATCTTTTGGATGATCACCGTTACTGCTGGGCAGAGCTAAATGCTTTATCGTTGTCCAACAGAAGGTCATTCCATAAGTGCACAACTGGACTCAGATTACATGGCATTATGATGATGATACATGTGTGTATTCAACATGAAAATAAACATTAATACAAATTGATGCGCCGCAATAACCAACGATAAACCGTGAACTACCAGCTCAGTTGTGAACCTTCACACGACACAATGCAATCATGACACCATCTGTAAAGCAGTGCGTTCATATTTTGCATGTGCCTGACCATACAGTGACCACTAGCTGCAATTCAACAGCATTGTAAGGAACTAGTGATCTGATACCACTTCAAATAAATAATAATATTTCAGCAAAAACCCTAACCCTAACTGATATAATCACTCATAATGCTATAACTATTTATTATTGGGATAGAATACTTTTTAGTAAAATATTGAACTGGAAGATAAAAAGATATGAGAACCATTTCTCTTTGACCTTTATTAAGGGAGATATGAACTAGTCAAAGTCACACAGTCCCCCTTCAACATTTGTTAGCCCATAGCGCTTTTAATTGCCACCCGAGACATATTAAATTATGGTTCCATTGGTTTCTCATGTGACCAAATCAGCAAACCAAATTTTATTAAGATCGTGACGGTGCGTCCCAAAAGGGTGATGATTTGACACGGAATGACCCAATTGAGAAAACATGAAAACTAACTACCAAGTGAGCATAAATAAATAATTATCTATACAACAATCAGGATTTAAGATGGAAACATCCAGCATCTGCCATTCTAAGTAGTTATAGTAGTAGTAGTTGTATTAGTAGTGGCAGTGCAAAATCAGACCTGAGGAAAGGTACTGAGGAAAAGTAATTAATAGTCTATCTATTCAAAAGCCATTCTAAGAACACATATCGCATGATATGTGGTGTCGATGAAGGGGTATTGTTATTGATCTATCAGGCTAAAGACATCAGGAGCTATGTATGTTCTGTAGTATAGTCCAAATGTTTACACTCTATACTGTGCATCCACTATCCAGCTCAACAGTGAAATTTCCTTTCTCCTAATGATCCCCATTGTGAGACATTTCTGCAGCTGACACTGACTTGAGGTGGCAAAGGAAAATGCAGTCTTAACTGATGTGATGGAAGGTTTACATTTCCATTCACGCCACGACTGAATCTGTACTTTAAGAGTAAGGGTTCTACTTCCATGAGGGTGCATGCTGGGTACTTGCAAGATGCACCACTGACTCATGAATATGGAGCTTTAAACGCCCGACTGGGGGAGTTGAAGACATGTTTACTTCTCCTTGTAGCTATTGTTTTTTTCCACGACATGGGAGTGAATTCAGTCCTACAAGGTTAACACACTGAATGCTCTGAAAAGCCCCTCTAAACCCATATGGACAGCACAGACATCCATGGCTTTGTACTTTCTGACACACACACACACACTGCAGCCTGCGTTCTGACAGGTGCTGTTTTGGAGAAACTGTCTTTCACTTCAGCATGCTCCATAGATGAAACATGACAGCTCGCAGAGGGCTGATGTTGAGCAATGCTAGGGCATCGGTATTCATGCCTGCGCACACACACACACACACACACACAAATTACTAAAAACAGCACTTCATGTCAAAATTAAGCCACAGGAGCAGCAGCAGCATTGTTCTGCAGACTTCTGAGAATGGCCCTTGTAACCAAGCGAGAGCTCAGCTGTATAAAAACGCTTCCTTCCGCCGGGAGTCAGCAAACATTTGTCTTTCTAATCAGACAGAGAGGAAAACGTGCATGCCATTTTGTGTAAATCTGTTAGTGTGAGTGTGTAGTGCGCTACATCTGCTTAGTCTCAGGAATCGCCCTGTCAACGGTGAGTAAATCTTGTTTTGGCAGAAAGAGATAAGTTACAGGTTCAACTCCTTGGAGGAGGAGGCACCATTTTAAACATTATGACTAGTGTGGAAGAGAACGTAGGCTTTTGGGTTTGTGTTTAAATAATAAAACATGTTGCTTATCAGACCGTCAGTGTGCTCCTCTAACATAATTATTCCTCTGAAGGTTATTCTTGTTTCTCTTCATTTGTGCCTCTCAAAGAAATCAAAACTACCTAAAAAACCTCCTTACTTTTAAAATCTTTCCACGTCTGACTAAAAAGATAATGAATTGTGAGATCACCTCCAGCTCTTCATGGACCCAGCAGTGTGATTCCATGACATCAATACTGTATTTATTGCCCATTCTCACACTTGTGTACGACTCTTATCGTTTTTCTTCAGCAGACATCATTTTATGTCTTTATGGATTCGCTGTGATAAACATGAAGTTAATGCTGTCTGTCAGTCCAACATAACAAGAGTCCTTACTTAAGCTGCTTCTGACACTCCGTAATTTCTCCGGAGGAGGTGCATGTGTGAATGCAAATGTCTGAGTGAGACACTCAGGGGATCCCTGCTGGATTCACAGAAAGCTGAGGAAAACAAAACAAATATCTACTTTTGAAAAAGCGGTGCCATACACGTAGAAGACACAGACGAAGATGTCAAGACAGTTTGTGGTGATAAAAGCTGAAAACGCTGTTGGGGTGAAGTAAACATGATCACGCGATCTACGCAGCAGAGTAATTACATCACTTCCTGTCTCTGTCTGCTGCACCCGGCTGCTGCTCTTCTCGCATTCCTCTGAATAACGCGGAGGATTTGATGCTGTTGTGAACGCATCTGTGCAGAGAACCTCCCGCTGTGTTGTGCATGTGTGAAAGGCGAACCGCGGCTAAAGCCAGTAGCCAATTCTCCGGATTTTAGGTTATGTCTGAAAATGGATTTTGTGCGTTTTTGAAAGCCGGTCTGTACTTGAAATATGTCAGTGTCCCTTAAACTCGGCTGCAACTCCAATTTTTGCATGCTAATGTAAGCAATATGTTTAAGTGATTGAGTAATTCGCAACCATTAACAGCAACACGAGCCACATGAGCCACATTTAGTAGTGAGCAAACAGCTGAATACTGGTGATATAATGCAAGCTTAAGCATTAGTCTGCAGTAGCCCCTCAACAGCAGTTAGCGCCTCCACTGTTCCTGTTCCCAAAGAACATTTATAAGCTGGATATAAGTGCTACTCTGCTCTCTTTAGTCTGCCAAACAGGTTTTTTAAATGGTGTCAGGCATTAATGCAGCCACATATGGAGGTGCTCCATGCGGCTGTAGTCTCTGCTTTCTGGGGGACTGCGTCATTCTAAATATGAGTATCTTGCAGCTAAAAGATAAAACAGGAAGAGAACAGCGAGTCTTACTGCAACCATATTAGCACTGGTTTGTGCCCAACACAGTCACAGCAAGAAGGTTCTGGGTTCGAACTCTTGCTTGACCTGTGCCTGCATGGGCTTTCTCCAGGAACTCCATCTTCCCCCCACAGCACAAAAAAGCATGAAGGTTAAGTTTAATTGATGGTTCTAAATTTCCCCGTAGGTGTGTACCCTGCCTCTCACCCAATGTCAGCTGGGACTGCCCCCCCCCCCCCCCCCCCCCCCCAAAAGGAGGAGCAGTATAGATAATGGATGGATGGATCTCATGTAGTCCTCCTTTTTAGAGACTTCATGATTAAAGTCTAGTCACTGATATAAGCTTAGAGAATGAGAGCACTTCAAGCCTTGTATCGTTATCTATAATTGTGTTTTTCATGTCATTCAAATTTGTTTTACTTTATAGTATCATTTGTATTTTGCTTGTTTTTCCATTGAGTTTTCCAATAAATAATGTTGACCAGGTAGAAAAAATGTGAGAGATTTATTTAAATATGTAAGACTCATATTGTCTGTATACTCCAATAGGACTATGTACTGCAGCTGTAATATATAACTACATGTATAGAATATAGGGAAAGGAAACGTGGTACAAGCAGGCTGTCTTAATGTGGCTGAGGGATTTGTGTTTGAGAAGTGAAAGAAGACACATCTGCTGAAGGAGGAACACACTGAACCATTGAGTGAAAGGACAGATGATTAGTCAGACTGTCTATTGTATTATTATCTGGGAGATTTAAAACCAGCGCAGCCCTTAAAAAGAAACAATAATTTGGATTCCTATCCAGGTTGGTGGTGTGGACATGAGCACCATCATTAGGCAGGGCTGTGTGGCGGAGAGGTGGAGATAAGGGCACTTAGAATCAGAGGTAGTGAGTGCACCCTTTAAAAGGAAAACAAAGGCACCATGTAATGCAGTGCTGTGTTGTTGAGGATATTCAAGATCATCAGAGGAGCAACTAGGAGCAGTGAAATGAAAAGCTGATGAGGCAGAGACACAGATGCGTCAAAAGATAAATCATGAAAGCGCAAAATTTGGGAATTGGTAAATGGACTGTTATGTTAATGAAGCCATTCCACATTTGAATGTTGACAAGCAATTAGACAGAGAAATTTAGACATCACAAATATCTGAAATTACACTTTGCAAAAGGAAATCAGTGAAATATCAGAAATTTGCTCTAAAAGGTGAGAAGACAATAAAGCATTGTTCTTGCCCATAGTTGACAAATGCAATTCCTGTTGATTGTTCAAGCTAAGCTCAAGCCAAGAGCGATTTCTTTCGCCGGAGAAAAGAGGGATTACTGTGAGATTTGTGATCAGGCCAACAGAGACTCAAAATGACTAACAATTGTTAGCTCACAAATTGGCCTCTCAATTGCTGTGTCCATAATGATGCGTAGACATTTTGTTGTTTAAAGCAAAGGCAATGTCAACTTCCTTTCAACACCTTGTGCTGGTGTGTGTTGCCGAGGCCCTGGAGAACTCCACACTGGTATAAAAGGATTTATTTGGATACTGAGGAACATGCAGACACAGGGAGGCAGAAAGAAGAAGATAGAATTGCTATGGTAGACAGAATTCCAGAGGGACCGAGTCGGGGGAAAATCTTCTCTGTTTCTACGGCTGCCATGGTAACACTGTTGCCAGTGTGCAGCGAGACATCTGGCAGTGAAATGGTGATGGTTGAGGGGTAGCCTGGCGCTGGGTATCCCTGTGGCAGGGTAGTCGCTCACTCACTTGAAGTCATGGTTGCTGTGCTGGTCACTGCTCATGTATGTTTGAGTGATGTCTGTGTATGTAAATTTATTAATGGTTGTCCCTGTGTGCCTGTGTGAGTGTGTGTGTTTCTGTGGTTGAGAAAAAGCAGATTTGGGGTCAGTGGTTGAGATTAAGGTAAATTGTGGTTATTGTAGGGGTTATGGTAAATCTCAAGGAAATAATGTCAGAAGTGACATATAACAACGTGTGTGTGTGTGTGTGTGTGTGTGTGTGTGTGTGTGTGTGTGTGTGTGTGTGTGTGTGTGTGTGTGTGTGTGTGTGTGTGTGTGTGTGTACTGTGGGCCCCTGCTGCTATTGTTTTCCTGAGTCTCAGTTGGAGCGCAGGTGTGAGCCCAGAGAGAGAGAGGCTCTTCTTGGGCTCTAGGCGACTTGAAAGGTTAACACACAACCTCAGACAGCAGCTATATACAGTCAGTCAGTAAGAAAACAGCCCTGCAGGTGAAGCTTTTAATCTATTACTTTTTTCTTTACTTTTTTCATTGATATTGTTATGCTAATAGCCTCTTGTAACAGCGACAGGGACAGGCTAATAGCATAGACACGACTTTAGCTCAAGGGGAATGTTGGATAAGTGAGGGCATCTCTGCACAGAAGGATTATTTTGGTAGCTTTAGCAGTTTTGCATTATTAAAAAAGGTAAATTTGCATCGCTTGCCATTTTTGAGGCAAATTTTGGGACTCATTTGCTTACAAAAGAGTAATTTGCTTGTAGCACATCATGAGTATCGGTTGGGGAACATCATGGCTCAGGAAACAGTGAAGCAAATCAGGTTTTCCTGTAATCTTGAACCTCATTTACACACGTTCAGTTCATGCATTTTAGGCAGAATGAATAACTATCTGATCTTGATAATTTTTCCCGGGATAGACTGATATTCTCTGGCTCAAAACACCTCCTGACAGCCTTTCTGTCCAAGTGCAGCTATGTCAGTAAGCACACCATTACCTCTCATGTGGAAGATATATTTACATTGAATTGCACTTGCCATCAGAAGGAGCACTGACCTGTCTTAAGCACTGAGCAGCTTTACCAGATCCCTGAATGGTTCAACCACCAAATTATACCCAACTTGAAATGGTACTCAATAGAGCCCATACCTCCGCAAAAAGGCCCAACAGTCAATTTATGTAAACACATTTAAATCCACTCTCTGGATTTGGATTTGGATCTGCACCAAATTGCACATAAATATTAGTCCTCTGTTTTGCCTAACTATTCTCTCTGAAATCAGTGAAATATAAAAAAAATCTGCTGTAAAAGGTGAGAAGACAATAAAACATTGTTTTTGCCCATAGTTCACAAATTGAATTGCTGTTGATTGTTGTAACTAAGCTCAAGTCAAGGCTGATTTCTGTAGACGGAGAAAAGAGGGATTACTGTGAGATTTGTGATCAGGCCAACAGACACTCATCTTTGTAATTCAGTGTGAAGTGTCTTGAATCTCATCTTGCTCATAGTTTCATGTTGCATCTGAGTGACATGAGAGAAATTGTCCACAGATCAAACTGATGCACATATGACTCACACCCTCGGCCGTTTTGTTGCCTTATTGACATTAGGCACTTGTTGATCTATCCATGGAAAATAAATTCTATAGGTGAGTGCTCTCACAGTAGAAAATGTAGCCTTGAGAAATTATTATAATAAGGAAATTGACCTCTTCTTACCACTTCCTTGTTCTCAATGCCAACCATAAAGCATGTTCTGTGTAACACACCCACACACACACACCTAATTTGTAGAATGCTGATATTATCTAACTAGCTATACAATATTCCTGGTCCACCTGCTTCCTGAAATGTCATGCCAAATGCTGCTGAGGGCAGTTAGGAGGCCTGATGTTTGGTAACACAGAAAGACAACCTAAAGCAACTGACTGAGAACCAATGAAATTCCTATTTGCTGACGTTCACCGTTCCAAAACCAAGCTTAATTTAATGCACCATGAGGAGTGGTTGATAGATAGATAGATGTACTTTATTGATCCATTTGGGAAATTATTGGTATGATAACAGCATTTCAAGGGCATTTCACATAGAGCAAAGAAAAAGGCTAAAGAAAAAAGGCTAATTACAAAAGACGACAAAAGAGACAAGCGTTCAATTGCAGTATTTGTTTGAAACATGACGAACACAAAGTGTAGGGAAGAGAAAGAAATTGAAAATGGAGTTCGACCAATATGGATATTTTGGGTCCCCAGCTGATACCAGAGAGTTAGAAATGTATATATATATATATATATATATATATATACACACACACATACATACATACATATAGTTGAGTCTTGACATTTTCCCCGTTAACAATACACTTTATTATAAATATTTTTTTTAAATACAAATACAACCAAATATGTAGAACTTGAATTGAGAAAAAGCAAATTTTTTCATTATGTCAAATGTAAACATAAATGCACATCTGCTCTGTATTGTCTATTCTGTAAAATAAAACTAACCAGTGCATATCGGCAAACAAACTGTGAAAGGCTCATATCAGCCAACCAATACATCAGTCTGGCTCTAATCTCAGTGAGAGGTTTGAGTAATCTTTGTGTGGTTCTTTATTACTTATGAGATGTTTCTCCATAGATTTCGGCAAGTTGAATGTAGATCTCTTGCAGGGTAAAAGAATAATTACCGTTGGGAAAACAGTGGAATACGCATTTGCAATGACGACAATGTGCACACATGCTGGCATGCAGTCACTCACACAGACACAGAAACATTTATTCATCGCATTCTGCCACAGCAGAGAATCATCACTCTGGCTTTTCTCAGTATTTTGGGGCGCACAGATTTGGGCCTTTTGAAATACAACAATACCACAGCAAGTCATTGCCTCTTGTATTCACAGCTAAAATACAGAACATTCTTATATTTGTTGTAAATTTAAAAACAACATTAAATTTCACTTGTCATGTAGGATGTTTGTAAGATATTAATTGAGAAAAAACAGCTGACAATGTGTGAGAAAAGTTTGACATTGTTCTCAGTTTATTTAACTACCTGAAAAAACAGTGCTTTGATAGATTTCAGTGCGGAGTATGAGTCATCCACATAACCAGTTATATAGAGAAATGTGTTACCTGATACAAACTGGTCCAAGGACTAAAAATAAGCCGC
This sequence comes from Hippoglossus hippoglossus, assembly GCF_009819705.1. Taxonomy (NCBI): domain Eukaryota; kingdom Metazoa; phylum Chordata; class Actinopteri; order Pleuronectiformes; family Pleuronectidae; genus Hippoglossus; species Hippoglossus hippoglossus. Next base: position 9,371,460 of record NC_047165.1, read on the forward strand.
TTGCTGATGAACAGCATATATACTCCATTTCCTCTATTTGATTCTCTACAGCCGGGTGGACTGAAATTTATCAGGTTATTTCAAACTGATTTCCTCTGTGGCAAATTGTTTCTGGTTGATTGTCTATAATGAGGACAACAAACAATTAAAATTTATCTCGCGACCCGATGAGAAAGCAATTTATGCTGAAAAGAGATTTTTTTTTATTGGTGTTCAGAAGCAGCAGGCAGCAAAGATGTTTTCCTTATAGCCCTCTATAGAAGCAGTTACCCCCACCATTGACATCATCAGCTCAGGTAGCAGCACTTACATCATGAAATCTGTGTAGAACACATGAATTCCTTATATTTAAAAATGTTCTCAACAATAGGCTTGTTAAAAACTGATTGTGATGATTAATAGCTTTAAAAAAGAATACATGTTACGAGAGTTCGCTCTGTTGTTATTTTAATGCAACACATTGTTCTTTTTTTCTTATTCATCTGTCCGTTTTTGTCTACCAATCACTTACTACTACTCAAAAAGAGGTATTTTCCTTTTCCTCTCCACCTACAAACCAACATTTATCATTAGACTCCACAGTTGATGAAAGCTTTCATGTTGAAGTGTTTTATTATAGGAGTTGGTGCAGCAGCAGCATACCCACTCGCATTTATGTGTCTACATTAGGATTATAAGAGACCTATAGATGAATTTGGTTCAGACATTCATCAACTCCCTCTAGGATAAACTGTAATAACTTTTGCTCAACCTCATTTCCTGATTTTAAATTTGATTTGGCATACCCATGAGCCTTGGCTGTACTTTTAGTTTAGTGATACCTATAGCAAATGTTAGCTTAATAATCGGTAAACATGACGCAAGCTGAATATCACTAGCATGGCTGTAGAGTGTCAGTCTTATTTTCTTCTGTTTTGTTCTAACATGTGGTTTTGACCCAAAAGTGAACTTGTGGCAACACTGTTTATGAAATAGCATCAATCAATAGTAAATGTAACTATCATGACTGCCTGGCCACAAGACAGCACATCTTGTCCAGAGGAGCTATTACTTGAATGATTGAAGAAGTAGATGCCATCATAAACCTTGATGAGTTCCACTGATCAAAGTGTCAAAGTCTATAATGTTTACCATTTTTAATGAACATAACCAACTCTGCGGTCACAGAGCTCATTTTAGATCAGCCACTCTCCTCTCAGGATAATGGATTGCTCTAGCTTTCCAAATGTGTGCGTGTTTATCCTGAACTTTCAAACAGGATCAGTTGTATCTGATGAATAAAGGTTGGGAGTGAGGTTTGTTAATGTTACATGCACAGATTTATGGATTGAAATGTAATGTAACTGTCTTTTTATTTAACAATGGAGTTGGATGTGTTTTGGATTAAACAATTTTTATATCACCACAACTAAAATACAATCAGATGGTATAATAACAATTTAAATTAGATATTTTCCAAAATAGAAGATGGATCATTATGGGTTAGCATCTATTGTCAGAATTGGCAGCTGGAGATTGCATTTGATTAAGCCAGCTAGTATTCTATGTTGGGATTCACTGAAATGGGAGTTGTTATTTGGAAGATGAATTTTAGAAAGTTATTACAGTTTTGTGGTTTAATATGTTTTTCTGTTATGTTCCTTTAAGCATCAGCGATAATAATGATTACAATTATTTCTATAATTACAAAGAGAACTCTTCTAATGTTTGTCTTTTTCCATGCTATCTGACACTTTCTGGCGTAAATGACCTGTCCAGCTTTCTCACGCTCTGAAGAGCTCATCCAGATGCAATCAGACCTGGCTGATGTTATTAATGACTTGGGGGGCAAGGAGAATACGCTCTTCTACCCCACAGCCCTGACATCATCGCTCTTAATGTTTTCAAGACATGAAGGAAGCCTCGAAGGAGTGGAGTTTACGTGACTATGTGATTTACAAGTGTTTTTGACACTGTGTGTCTGTGTGTGTGTGTGTGTGTGTGAGTCAGTGGTGTGAGAATGGTTGATTTTCAAATTTTCTTAGACATCATGGTGAAGGAAAGGGGAGGGGCTTTAGTTGGAAATGTTAATAACAGAAATTAAGTTGCAGGAGTTGGCAAGTCGCAGAAATTTACAGTCGGAATCCTCGAATCCAAACATGACAACAGTATTCCAGAGTGGAAATTCTTCTGGTGGATGCTCTCACTAATTGGTTTAGAGACAGTACTCCTGTTGTCAGAGCTCGACTGCATAACCCCAGGTTAAGCATCTACAAGTGTTAAAATGATAATTCACAAACAAACACATCCTGATAGCAAACATTGCACCGAAGACACATGAAGATTGATATTCCAAATGTTTTCTGACACATTTCCTTTGACTATGACCCACAACAACGATTTGATTACTGGCATGGTTACGTCAAGTGCGAGAGAGAGACTAAATATATTTTATATATTATCTCAAAGTACATTTCATCCTCTGTCATGATCTTATTATGGCAGGTTTTTTTTCCTCCTCCAGAGAATGTACCTGCTGGCACCGCAGTAGGCAGATAATAAATGCAGATTTCCCTGCATCCATTATTCAGATGAATATGGAGAGAAAGAGAAAGCTTATTTTAGAACTTATTTTCTTTCAGATACTATATAGTAGATGTACAAGTTTCTTGGCACACTTCAGTGCTTGGGATTCTAGTAAAATCTTAATTTTAGTACCACATTAATGTAGCCCAGTGGAGCTTTTGAAGAACAAGTTTGATGTTGTGCAGTGGAAATGGTAGATGCTTTATACTTCAGCTGAATAATCACGGGCCACACAGACTCTTCAGAGTCATTTTAAACTCCATTAAAACTTATGGCACTCCAGAAGAGAAATCAGGAGACGCACAAAGTTTTGATGCTTTCAGATCCCACGCTCTCCGATTGCAAACTGTCATGACCAGAGATCAAAGAAAAGAAATGTTGCTGATGTCATCCTGGATTTATATAATTTAATGAGCAAAAATTTGATTACAAGAACAAACCCGCATGGATCATTTGCATAATGCCGCAGGCCGGAATTCAGTTACAGTGAATTATGAGCAGGCCAAATGAATGAGCTGCTCCTTCCACCACATATGTGCTGGGTCCTGCCGTCTTGTTGGCGACAACCCATATTTTTTTATATTTTAGCGGCGTGAATGCAGACCCCCTCTTTTAGTGCCCAACATGCAACAGGATATTACGGTTTATCACTATTCACAATCAACACTATTGATGTGTTGTTGCAAATAATTTTTGCGGGGTGACAATCACTGCAACAAGTTATATTTATTTGGTTGTATTTTTTGTCTTTATTTGTAGTAATTCCTAATAAAGTTTGTGGTTAAACTGTAATATATCAAGATTCAATTACATTTCTTTGTCATGATGGTTTGATAAGGACATCATACAAACATATATGGGCCAATATAACAGTATCTGAATTTTTTTAATCCCCAATATCGCTATTAGGTAATTGATATCGGTATCGTCCCCCAAACGTCCATATTGGTCGGACTTTACTGTTTACTACTGTTACTTTGAACAAACAACCCCTGAATATGCAGTATACATATTTCATGCATTTACAGCTCAGCACCAACGATCATCCCGCTGGAACAACACACTGCCCAATTCCTCAAAACCTCTCACAGACAACATCCTTGCAACTCTTCATCACTGCCTCGGGTGTTGTGTTCATCCAGAAAGCTGTGAATCTCATGGTTGGCAACCCGTGAGCATTAAGACATTAATCTGCGCCCTCACCACAAGATAACTAGCTCCCTGGGTCTCACCGCAATTTAGTCAAGCCACTGAATAATACGTTTACCTACTGCAGTGTGCTGCAGGCTTCCTACATATCTTATTTCCCAGTGCCCCATACTCCCACTTTCTGTCAAAACACTCTATTGCACACCGCACAGTGGGCAATGATGTCTAACCTCCCACTCTTGTTGCTTCAGGGTCAAATTAGAAGCCTATTCTAATCATTTCTCACAAGACCCATCTCCATATATGAGGTTTGTTGGTTGGAGGAGATGTGTAATATTGTGGAACTTGAGTGTGAGCATCAGTGTTTTCCATCTTTACTTTCGTGCCAGATGACTGGTTAACGCTTATCAGTGTGTATGTGCAGACAGCAGCATGTGTGTGTGTGTTTATAATATCTAAGAGGATATTCCTCTATGTAATAATACATATGTGCAACCTGTATATCTGTGTCAAGATGTCTGTGTGTAATATACAGTTTTATATCCTGCAGTGTGTTTTGGATTTTCTGCTCCAAGAAAGTGTCTCTTAGTAAAAACAGTGTCAAACTGTGTAATGAGGGCATTTCCCTTGTGTTTGGGGCTATTTTAAAGTGCTGTCAGAAGGAAAGATTTGTAGGGTCTGTGGGAGTGTGTTCAATCACTCATGTGTGTATATGAACATATCGTACATATTTAAGAGTATGTGAGTGTGTGTAGGAGTCTAGGTTTGTGCATGCAGTAAAAATACTTGAAAGCTCAACAGGCCTTACTAAAGTCCTAATATATACCCTTATCAGTATCATTTCCTAAAAAAACTGTACAATATTTTCTTGAAGAAATGAGGTCAACCTTTGTACTCACAAGGATAGAAACAGAAGTTTGTGTGCTGTGAGTATCAACAACTGCAATTGATTTTAAAATATGTGTAGTACAAGTAAGTATAGTATACTGTTCTACGGTTAAAACCAGACAGTACACAAAAAACAATTTCAACAATAAATACCACAAACGTATTAACAAAACTACAGGTTTTACATTTAAAACTCTAAGGAGGTAAGGGGATGTGAGAAAATGAGGGGCACTAGCAACAGACACCCAGACAATTAGACTCTTAGCTGATGATTTTTGTCTATTACTACATTTCCCTGCGGCCACTGGGCTCCCTAGAGATTTCCAGATTTGTTTTGGGGTCAGACATAGATTTTATTCATCTTCTCCTCACAGTCTACTGTACAGCTGCACAACTGAAGCACTACAGTCGAAACAAGAGCCTCTCTTGTAGAATATAATGACACTGGCAATTGTAGGAAATGCCAGAGATATTTTGAATTAATTATAAGTGATGCATTCGAAAATCTGAGTGTCATTGATACTCAGCTGAATGAATAATGGAGTTTTGTTGTACAATTTCTGCCTCAACAACCCAAATTCTTTTGTGAAATGGGCTTGAATAGTGGAATATAATAACATTCAGGTGTGGGTTAAAGGTCCATTGCCATGATGGAAACCCACATAGTCTGAATTGTTCAAACCTGCTATTCACAGCCTTTAGAGGTCTGTTCCAATCTAAAGTGACTATAGACAACCTCAGAGAAAACACTGTTGAGGCTCAAAACACAGGAAATTGTAAGAAAAGGGACATTAAATGATGCATATCGGGACTTTCTACCACTCACTAAAGTCTATTATCAGTCTACAATGAGAACAAACAAGTTTTCCCATGGAAACACTGCAGAGAAAACTGTTCTCCAAGGACAAATTATTGCCTGTCTAATGTCTGTCTCAGTCCAGCTGGGTGCTTTCTGGAACAGTTCTGCAAAAACTCTGTATACCCACATTTTAACCTCCATCAACTCCATGTGCAGAGAGTATTATGGTGTGGAGTCGGTGCCTCAGGGCCTGCACAGATTGCAATCACTGGAGGAACAATTTATTTCAAACTTGTTCCATGAAATTGTACACAAAAATACCAGGGTAGCTGTTTGTGATTCAAAATGTAACATTACTTTTGTCAAACGGTTATACACACTTACCCCTATCACAAAGAACCATCAGTAAACTCACATGCTTTAACCAAACAAAACATGTGGCTTAGTCAACTCAGACTCATGACCTCCAGCCAATTAAAATGCTTTAGCATGACTGGAAACAAGTCATCCATGCATGGCATTCCAAAAATATCAATTATCTCCAGCTGCTGGGTACAGAGTAATTGTCCAGAAAAACCTCCTCCCTCCGAGGACTGATCAGCCAAATAGAGAATACTTGTGGATCACACTCTATAACCAAAAACTAAATGTTCACAGATTTCTCTGGCCACACCCTCTGAGCACTACAGTGGAAAAATCTACTCACAAATACCACTTGACAATAACTATTCTTTCAAGTTTGATACCAGACACTTTAAAGTGCATGTTCACTATATGCATATTGTGCATGCACAAAGCATAAAGCTGTTATATATGTATATGTGCTGTTATATTATACTGTTTGCCTCATGTGTATTCCTTATGTGTGTTCCAGCTCTAACAAATGTGAAGCTGTGGGCCATCGACCGACAATGTTTTCAGACCATCATGATGAGGACGGGTCTCATCAAGCACCAAGAGTATATGGAGTTTCTGAAAAGGTGAGGAACCAGGGTTTATTGTCCCACATTGACAAGACAATTGGGCTGAGTAGAGCTTTCATCTGAAATGCAATGAATGAATTAACAGAATAAATTCAGAAGAGTGTGTCTGAGCCGTTCTCAGAAGATTCCCGACCCGTAATTTTTGCCAATAAATTACATAACTCAACATTAATTTCTGGTGCGTCAATCAAGGTGTTATTCATCCTACTGGGAAAATACCTCGCACTTTTATCTTTCTTCAACATCCTGATCATTATTAGAGAGCCCTACGCTGTAACCGCTTCTCTATAGAAAGGTAAATTATCATTTAAAAGGCCTGCAGATGTTTTCTTTCACTTTAGTACAGGATAAAAGCAAAACACATCAAAAAACAGAGGGTGAGCATTGTCCCGTGATCAAGATGCACTGTATAAATCTCTCTGCCCCGCTATCTCCATTTAACTTAACTTTTTTTCCCCCCCATCAAGCACCGTAGTCTTCATCAAGACAATTATGAATATCATATCATATCAGCTCTATATTACATGCGCCACTCCATTATCACATTGTGTTGGAGGAGGTCAGAGCAGAGACCAGAATGGCATCGAAAAGAGGTCTCTACTTTAGGGTTGTTGTCGATACTGTGACAATAAATTGCTTAGCAGCAACGGTTTTTGAAGCAAAGGGTACAAGATAAACAAGCCTTTACTATCTATAGCAGACTGGAGGCCATCTCTAATGTATAAGGTACACACCCAGCCAGTTGCTTTCATCGTTTAATCTAAATGAAAAACCTTTTTACAGCAGTACAACGTCGTGCTACTTCTGCTTTTGCTACTGAGAGGGGCCAATTATTATGCCACAAGATACTGCAAGTGAGCAAAATATGCACGTAGGTTGTTTTAAGTATTTGAACATAATCACAGAAGCAGATGTTTTTGTATTGAAATACATTTTCTGTACTCTGACCAGTTTAGCCACTTGGCATTTACAGGTCAGTCTCAATAAAGCTAACCAAGCACTTGCTGTACCTATTATCCTTTCACCGGACTATTAGACATTTGGTACCAAAAATATAAATTGAGACCAGATAAAAGCATTGTTGATCTGGCTTCTCTGTCTAACTCTGAAGCTTTATTTTAATAATGGCTTTCACAAAAAAAAAGTCTCCATCCTAAGATTACACTGAAAGGAAGCTCTTTCCTCTCAGCAGCTCTTACATAACAGTCCAACAAATAAGTAAATATTTAATAGATGTACGTGTTGCTTGGTTTGGGCTCCCTCGGTGTGTTTGGTTTATAAAGGGGCCTCTTGGGGGGAAATAAAGAGATTTATAGCAGCGTTTGTTAAATCACACTTTGTAGATAACTTAATTAATGTTTTCTTTCCCGGAAGTAGATCTGATAAAGTAGTTTTAGTTTAAGTGCAGAAAACAAACACACAGTCTTCCCTGTGAGACCTCGACCCACTCTGTAAGGGCTGTGATATTATATACTGCATTTGCTTTCAAAAGTTGTGGAGGAGGAACACTGATGAAGAACTGACAGAGAAATCGCACGTTGTATCACATACACGGGGTGAGAATACTTGTGAAGATCTGAAGAAGGATTTATTTTTCCTCATTCTATCATGTACTCTAAATTACAACATTGCTCCCTGAGAAGGAATATCAAGGGCAGTGTCTAGCTGACGAAGAGCATAGAGTGTGTATTGCTGTGTACTGATATTTTTAAGGTTGGTGGGCTATTATTCTTCCCTCTGCCCCTTTTCGATAAAAGTCTGGCTGTAAAGGCATAGAATAAAAACGGACAGCCATCTGCCTAACAGCTTGAAAGAAGGCATGGGAAAGTGCTACACAAACCCCCTGAATAAAGAAGTAGTCATCACACATTTTTCATTTGTTCTTTGCAAGAACACCATAGAAACCGTTACATTTTACTCACAGTCACACAGGGCCATGGCTGAAATGATTAAAGTGAATACAAAAAAAGGACACATTAGTGAAACCGCACATTCCCCATTGGCTCTGTACTATTATTAATTTGCTTTAATGCAATTAACTACAACAGAGGATTTTTGTTTTGTGCTTCACTGCTTGAGGGTTGAAACTCCATATGTTTCATGTAGACTAGGGTCATCTGTTCATTGCGAAGCTGGTTAGCTAGTGCCTCCGCCTCTGAGGAGGCAACAACACAAGGATAAGCACAGTGGCTCTGGCCTGGGTTGGGGACTGAGACAAGATGGTTCAGATTACTGTAATAAAGCATGGAAAATGAGGGGGGAGGGAGGTGGAGAAACACAGAGAGAGAGAGATGATATGGGGAGATAAGCTCTTTGGTCACCAACACTGGTTCTTTTCTCTCCTCCTTGATAAACATAGAGCCAGTTTTATTTAGTAGGCTCGATAACAGACAGATACTGTTCATTGAGGCTGCCGGTAAGAAACGGAACAAACATTAGAGCCTCATACAGGTGCATTCAACCTCAGCATCTGATCCCTGCTGCGTAACTAGGCACATCACCCAGTTCATGCAACAATATTTATATACATATACTGTAATACAGTAATAAAGGCCAACTCCCACAACATAAATAAATAAATAAATATATATATATATATATATATATATATATATATTTATATATTGTTCACAACAGAGCCAAGGTAGATTCTGGTCAACAGTTTCAAAGCAAGCTGGCAGCATCACTGCTTTTTATCTGACAGACACAGAATTCTAAATGAGTGATATATTAAATATGTATGCACCGATCTGTCCATTTAACAAAGAGCACTTTCTTTTCTTTCTCCTGCAGCGTCCCCACATTCCACGACTTGCAGGAAGATATCCTGAGCAAGCTTGCTGATGTCCTTGAGGAGGTAAGTGCATCGTTCCAAAGTGTGCGACATCTGCAGCCTACTCCACACATCTCGATTTATTTCCATATTCCATTAACGGAACAAAGTGTGCACAGTTGGGAATTTCCAAGCAATTGTTGCACTTTATTATGTGCCCAGTGTGGTGATTTTGAACTAAATTGTCCACCTTCAAAAAGCAACTAATTTCATCAACCTCTTCAGGAATTCATTGTACAGCTTTCAGAAGCCATTTCAGTTTCCAAAGAGGCTCGAGCAGTCTAAGCAAGCTGAGGCGCATCATAATCCATTTTTGGATTTGTTGTACGGTGCCATTCAGGTTGATGAGTAACTGGTATCATTTTCACCTTTTGAGTGTGTCGGTATCGGTTATTATGCCGAAATGTGGTCCTGGAAAAAAGAAATACGCTACATTCATGCTACAATCACCACATTTTAGCTCTGTATCAGAAGTAATCCCTTGTGTGGGCTGTTGTAAACAGGGAACAGATTGTTAATTCTGCAGCTGATTGCTTAGTTATAGAAAATTCTATGAACAAGAAACAACAATGGTGAAAAAAATGAGCAGTTTTCTTTTCTTGGACCAACAAAGAGGTGGAACTGTTACTGACAATAAGTGTTAGCAACACTGGTAATCAAGTCCTGACTGAAAAGAACCAATCAGACATCTCAGTTCCTGCCTGTCCGTACCACAACAAAGCCCCAGAGTTTTCAAACAAAATTGGGACCAGCAGCGTTTACAAACTTCTATTTTAGGCCAAGTTCATGGAGGAGTGTGATCTGACCCCTGAGTATTGTGTATTAATTCAGACCACTGAGTAATCATCGGCAGGATAATCAACAGGTTGATATGCGACAGGGCCTCATAGTTTTCCATCTTTTAATGCAGATACTGAAAAGCCTCTTTTCTAAAAAGGTGTGTTTTCCATCAAAATTAAGATATTTTCAAATCCGATTATCATAATATGATAATATAGTTTAAGTGGAGATTGATTTGAAAGATCTGAACTGCATTAGCTCATAACAATAATATAATTTTAACAAAGGTTTATGCGGACACGGTGTCTGATATGATGAATTACAAAACTCAAGTTTCAAGCTGCTGCTAATCGATCTTCATTCCCTGTGCAAACAAAGGCAAGCCAGTGACTGCCAGGAAACGGAAAAATACATTCAAAAGACATGAAACACTACAGCACGGTTGCAACAGCTGTGGATGGAGCAAGACGTGTTTTCTCTTCACTTTAAATAGACAAAATTATGGGGGGGGGGGGGGGGGGTGTACGCTGCAGACTGTGTGCACTACGAGATGTGTCTCAATATCACATGTTTTTACCGATCGGCAGACCACTTCGTTTGATGTTGTCTCCAGCATAATTTAGCTATGCAAACATATTCTCATTTACATTTTTGATGTTCGCTCCCAACTTTGAAGCTCTCAATATGTCGAACTGCCGACTTATTAGTTATTCGGTATCACACACATATGTGTAAAAAAGTATTAGCAAACAGTCCAGAGGCTTTCGCTTAAAAGGTTAAATAAGTCCATTAATTATGCAAACTTGTTGAAGTTATTTTTTAGACTTAATGCCTACATTGGTTTTGGGTGGGACTTTCTAGTTGACTGCTCTGTATAATAATAGCAAATTAATACACAGTTTTAAATTAACATCATACACTGTTATTTAATATGAACATGAATACATTGCATAACGGGGACTGATGCAGTACGCTGATTATATTTACTCTCAAGAACACAAACCTGCAATTATTCCCAAGCACTCAAACTACAGCAGCACATCCTGCCTGAAGTCGTTTCACCTCATTCAGCAAATATTTCTCTAACAACCCAGGTGACATGAACAGGAAGCGACAAAACCAAACATTTAATTCCTTTTCACATTACCTAAACCTTCACTTTGTTTAAAATGTACTGCAGGCTTACATTGTAGGTGTTTTTTTTTTACATTTCATTGTATCAAGAGTTTCCATTTCTGGACACATTGGTCAAATCATCACTTAAAATTTGATTTCTTCATAAAAGCCAAACACAGAAGTAGGCTTACCTTCCAAACTCTTCAGGCATCAGACCAGGCCCAGTCCTCTTCTTTGTGGAGGTCAAATCCCCTAAAAAAATATCAGTTATAGGTTTTTAATGATGATTTATTATGTTTATAATATTAAACCTAGCTTTGCATCACCAAACACAAATCATGTTCATAGAAATATAATGATGTTAGCTTGCTAATGAAATCCACTTAGCATTTCTAACGGTGTTAGCTTGCAGCTGACGTTATCTTTGCTAACGGTGGCTAAATGCTACGGTGGTAACACTGTAGTGAGTGGACGTTTTCAAGCTAGCACAGGCTCACCTGCTAACGACAGCATCGAACGTGAAGCATCTAAACACGGAGGACCAGTTAAAGTACTGCTACTGAGTACTAGTATTTGATAATATTTATTATACTGAGATACAATGGTCTTAGTAAAGTAAAGTAAATATGAAGTAAATGTAAAGTAAATGTAAAGTAAAGTTGGCGCAGGTGTGTGTGATTGCTGCGTTCAGGGCCTGTCGGATTTCTCGCTTCCTCAATGTTGGAGAGAAAAGCCAGATGCGCTCTGTTTATTTTTTTTTAGAAATATAACAATCCTTCATTTTGATCCCGTGTGACATTGCAGGATAATTCAATGATGATGTAAGTCTGTCAATATCTGTTTTTATTTTCAGTTTCAATAAGCTTTATTGGCATCACATCCTCATGTGCTGCAAAAGACAATCAAATAATCATATTAACAACCACAACATACAAAAAACAGAAGTTATTATCATAGTAAGATAAAAGAATCAGTCGCTCAGTGTGTATTACTGTAGATACGTCATGACTACTTGTGATAAATATAAATGTATAGCCTTCATCTTGCTATAACCTACATTAGCTGATTCTGTGTCGAATGTGACAACATCAGTTATCATGATAAGATAAAATAATCAGTCACTCAGTGTGTATAACAGTAACAACATCATGAATACTTATGAATATTGTGTTTAATATTGGATAAATTAGCCTGTTGATCCATCTTATAGATTCAAGTACTTTAATACAAGGTGGTATCAAACGCACTCAGGCGTTGTAATAATAAGAAAGTAACCATGGTACAGCATATTAATGAATCTGCTCATAATTGTCGCGTAACAGCTCAGTACCTTGTTTTACTTTAAATAGAGAACCACTGTTTGTCACTTACACACTGGTCGATATTGTACCGCTTCAAAATCTACTGCACATGTATTTATAGCTCAGGCAATAACAAGTAATAATTTGTAGCAGGGGGTATACCGTGGCAAAACTAAAAATACCATCACAGTGTGGAAAGCTTTGACCATAATGAATCAAGAGAGGCGGCTCTGAACAGCAGTCTGCATCGGCTGGGATACTGAAGGGCAGGGTAACCAAGAAAAGAAAATCTATGGCGTTACACATAACAACCATTATGGAGGAGGACAACTCCATCAAAGAGAGGAGAGGTTTGGGAGAAAGTGCATCGGCAACCCCAGCAAAGCGCATGTCAGAGGCTGAATTGGAAAGTGTAAAGTGGAGGAGATGTGATTAAAGGGGACAGGGAGGAATGGAAGTAAATGAAAAGTAGTTTCACAGATTAAAGATTTCCAAAGAGAAGTAGTGCTCGTCCCTTGTCCTGGGGCTTGTATCAAGGATGTAAATACAAGCCTGTGTGATGACGGATGAGACACAAATTACCCACTCTCTTATCAAACGTCCTTCACCTCGCTGTGATCAAGTCCTCTTTAACCAGAGCCGTTTAAAAAGCAAAAAACTGCTTTGCCAGTAATTAAATTAAGGAGACATAATGATGTAGGTTTGGTTGAAGGACAATGTCTCAGTGAACTTAGAGAAGAAACACGGCTCATAGTATTGTTAGCCCTGTTAAAAATACATGTTTTGCATGGACAGGCTTATAAATATACTCTGATTATTTTGCTTGCGTTGTAGGTTGAGGAGATGTTGGGAAAGGGGCCAAAATGAGTAACATCTCTTAATCCCATACTGTCACCCCCATAAATAACCTCTTTATAAACAGAATTATAATAATTCTCCAGTTTTTAAAAGTCAGTTCAGGTTTTTACTTGTATGTGTAGAGGATGTTTAGCTTTCTGATGCTGGGTCACGTAATGATTAAACCCATCAGGCTGTCCTATGTTTCGTCCTCTACCATAATAGATCACTTTGGTCTGTGATTGATTTTTGATTGGTAAACTTCAGCTATTTTTTACTCTACTTAAAGACATTCTTAAGAAAAAGGTCTAAATTATATAACTGAATAATGTCACTCAATAGGGCACATTCCTCGGCCAAGGCCCAACTGCCCCCTTAAATTCAGTCAAGCTGCATCAGTTCCTTAATCATGCCCAATTTATTTTCACCAAGATCCATGAATCTTTCCCTGGGAAATTGGTAAATTCTTTAGGAAAAAAAGCCACATCTCTCAAAATTAAATGAATTCTTTCTTGATCCAAGTCCCATCCTTTCACTCAGTTTCGTGGAAATCTGTTCTGCAGTCTTTGCGTTAGCCTGCTGACAAACAAATGGACAGGGGCGAAAACTTAACCAAAAACCTAACATCATAACAACAACCTGTGCTCAGTGTAAGTAAGGCAAATGACAACTGCATTGTTGAATACGCTGATGATGAAACAGGAAATTGCGAGCCCTGTGCTCCATCTATACTTGTGGTCCGAGGGCCTGCACATTTTCTGGGAAGCTGAAAAACCCAACAGAGGTTATGATATATATAAAACCAAAAAACCGATACGCGTTAGCCTGTGATCCTTATCAAGGTCTGTCAGTGATTGCTTTTTTTCTTTTTGGGCTGTAGAAACTTCAGCGAGAGGTTTTTCACATTAAGTTATGTCACACATGACCTATTGCTTCACATACCTGAACTGAATCTGTCCTTGGAGCTCACGCATTCCTTGTCCATCAGTGTTCTGAGTGTGAACATGTTGTTTTTTCTATCTATGTGTGTTAGCCTTGTTTTTGACCAGTCCAGACTGTAGCCCATTCAGTGCATGCTGGGATATGTTCCAGCAACCACAACCCTGGAACAGGATTACTGGTTACAGAAAATGGTGTGATGGATGAATATCCTGTATTCATTTTTACTCTCAGAGAGGAGTTACAGCAACAGCATTCATTTATTCATTAATATTCCTGACTTGCTTATTCATATTGAAGGTCGCAGAGCATATCCAAGCAAGCAGTGGGTGGAAGGCTGAGAAATACCTTGGACTACATGCCAGTCTTTGGTATTAACCAGAAAAGAAAAATGTAATTGTGATTTATCTCAGTGCACCGAATGCAGATTTACTTCAACTCAAGTATATCCCGTTTCTGACTCCCACATATTCCTAAATAATGCTTCTCTTCTCTCCTCTCCTCAGACACATTATGAAGACGGAGAGTACATCATCAGGCAGGGGGCTCGAGGAGACACCTTCTTTATCATCAGTAAGGGAAAGGTGAGAAACGCTTCCTCCGGCTTAATCGTCAAAATAATCAGCTCTGACACCACAACGGGGGCGTCGTGCCACACATGGCAAACGGCACCTTACTGTACCCTTTGAGGCAAAGTGCTGGTATTTTGCGGGAGGAAGTTGTCTGTCACCAATCATCCGGGGATAGGGGGAGAGGAGAAGAGCCGCCTCTTTCATCATCGTGTCTTGCAGCAGCAGTGGGAGTACTGGGAAGGAGAGTGGAGTCACTTTCATTTCACCTTTCTCTCATCCACTCTGACTTACACACTGAGCACAGATGACACACTGTCCTTGTCCAGCAGCAGCGCCACGGGAGGGCTTTCTTGCACTCATACTGTCAACACGCTGTGCTCCCCCCTAATCAATTTCCTGTTTCTACTTTCACACTTATTGATGTTTCTTTTCCACCCTCCGCTAGCCATTGTTCTCATCATTGTTGCGTACATTTATCAACCACGCATAAAATCTCTCAAATCCACAAACATTAACATTCAAACATGGCTTAAGAGTGTCAAATCTCACTGCATTTTCCAATAGTGCACACCTCCAGGACACAGATGTCATTGTAAAGGATGAGGATACATTATGTTTCCTGTTGTACTCTCCTTTGACCTCAAACAGATGTAGCGCACTCAAACAAAAGTCAGCACAACTACACGCACACACATTCGCACACGGGCACAGACATGAACACGTGCACGTACACTCCCGACCTTATCATTGCTTTCTGCTTGGTCATTTCCTTGTGTTACACTCTGTCTCTACATAGACTGCAGACGGTTTGTCTAGAGGACATTCCACCAAAATCTGGGCATGTCACAACACACACACACACACACACACACACACACACACACACACACACACACACACACACACACACACACACACACACACACACACACACACACACACAATCGTACCGTCACTCTATTTCCTCTCTCTGCTTTTTTCTACTCCCACATACTGGATCATGAATAATTATGCCATCACTCAGGTGTAGACAGCATTACAGTGTGCTGCTGCTGGATTCGCTGCCACACATGTGCGGAGCTGACTAATGGATGAAAACAAGATCCTTCATCAGGCAAAACGGCCGTCTTCATTCACTTCCTCTAAACATCTCCTCAAGTGCCATCACTTTGATTTGTAAAGCACAGCACAGTGCTATCACTCACATGTCACCTGGTTAATGAAGTGGTCAGCTGTGCCTCCCAGATCCCGGCAGTCAGCTGTTTGTAACAGACTACCTGTGCATGAGGTATCTGTCACACCAGCACCTCTCCCCCGTGTAATAGTTAACCTGCCATATTGAGTAATCATTTACGTTTTATATTTCTTTGGCATTTTATGGTATCATATGTCGAACTAGAATGGCACTCAGTGGAGTACATACCTCCGTCAAGGCCCCACATTTCTCCTATGAAACCACTCTTATAACAATCTGTCTGAATCTGCACCAAATTGCACCCACTCATTAGTATCATGCCTGATTGTGTCATCAAGATCCCTGAATTCCTCTCTGAGAAATCAATGAAAATGTAAAAACAAAAATGCAATACCTCAAAATGTTAAAGAAAGTGAACAGTTCTTTTTTAGATCTGCCCCCTGATATTGCAGCTTTCCACAAAATTTCATCGTAATCCGTCCAGAGGTTTTTGTGTAATCCTGCTAAGAAACCAACCAAACAAATGCGAGTGAAAACCAAACCTCCTTGTCAGGGGTAATGAAATGTTATCCATCTCTAACTAAATGTATCACCTCTGTGCTCCCCATAATTCTTCATACTGATATACATGACTCCTTTGTTCCATCCTCCTCCCTGTCACACTACTCTTGTCCTCTAATCATTTCCATTCTTCCGCTAGGTTAATGTGACGAGGGAAGATTTGCCCAATGGAGAGCCTGTCTACCTGCGCAGCCTCGGAAAAGGCGACTGGTTTGGGGAGAAAGCTCTGCAAGGGTAAACCTGTCCCCTAATAACTCTGCCTCTTCCAATTCAAATCGTCTGCTGTGTCTATATCCGTCACTATCAGCTGCTTTCCTTCTCATTTTCACTCACAGCCTGTCTCTAATATGCTCCCTCTTACACTTAACATGCATCAGCATTCTTTCTAATTTGCCATCCATCAGCCTCCAGCTCTTATCTGTCTCTTTTTTCCCACCTCTCACTCATCCTGAAAGGAGCCGTAACTTGCAAAATGTTTGGAAATACTGAAAACTGGGCACACATTACACTATATGCCTGATTTACTGTGGCTGTTCCAGACACATATTTAAGATCTGACACATAACTCTCTGAGGAAAGGTTGATAATTATGATCTTATTCAATAGAAACGGTTCAGCTGTCATATTTAATTATTTGTTATGAAATAGCACTCCGAGCTGATGCTATATAAACAGCACAAGTATCCAAACATGCAGGTATTTTGCCGCTAACACTCTTTGCAGAAAGAAATGAGAGCAAAAGCAATTACTTCAACAAGCTCTTCTTCCCCAAACTCAGTTTTTGCCCCAATCAAAGGAAAAAATGTGTTTACGTGGAGATTATTCATAATCACAGTGTGTGTGATTGACAACCCGGCTGTGCTATATTTTGCACATGGCTATGTCACTCAAAAAGAAACCATGGAGAAGAAAGGTCATTAATTCATTCATTTGTGTGTGGACTTTTGTGTTTGACACGTATACAGTAGAGTGCTCCCAGCTCCCAGATTCCATTCAGACAATATTATCTATACGATTCTCTAACTTTTTTGTTTTTCTTGCTAGTATAATGATATCAGGGCCAATTCACTGCTGCCCTTGACTGAAATAATGAATTTCCATGAATAAATTCAATCATTTGTATACGTTTGTGTAAAATATGTGAGGATGGTCGCCGTTAACAACCACAGAGAGCTTGTGGCCATAGAGATAAAAGTGTGTTAGCCAAGCAGGCACAGTCCCCATCATCTACAAACAGCTGTACAACATAAGCCTGTGCCAGGAACATGTTTTCTGGCTATGATGATGTACCGAGGCAGGTTTTAACTAACCAGGCTGTGTGTACTGTTGGGACCAAATGATTCAAAACAACTGCAAACAGTTGGTGCCATCAATGCTTTCTCTGTAACAATTCTCCAGTTTAATAAAAATATGTCATATGGTGTCTGGCATCAGAGACCAGTGCCCTGAAGTGATATATTCACCCTGTTGTTTGTCCATCTTGTGCCTCAGAGGACAATGTATTATTAAAACAGAGGCGGGGTACAAATAGAAATAGTCTGAAGTGTTTTGTATCAGCGAGGGGTCAGTTAGCAGTGGAGAGAACATATGCACTCATGCACTTTGAATACATGCATGTGCATAGCCAATGGTGTCAACATGGAAATAAATGGAGATGTCGCCATCTTGTGGTCACCGAATGCTCCCAGCGCTGAAGCTCTTTAAATAATCACCTACAGCATATTGTAAGCACATCAAAACAAAAAGAAGCAGTATCCTATGAAAAATATATAGCAGCTTGTGTGTTGTCAAAGGGCACTAATGATAAGCCACCAGTTTTATTTTCAAAAGGAGCCCTCTCGACCCAAAATGGGTCAGTCGACAGCTGGAATGGCACAGATGGTTGGACCTACCCCATATGTTGAAGCTAATTAATATAGGATATAAAAGAAGACACAGCATTAAAATGCATGCAGGACATGTGAGACACGGGGGCTCCTGACAGTAGGTTGTTCCAAATAGAAATGTTGTACTTTTACTCTAATGAGATGTAAAAAAAAAACGAGCCGTGTGATGAATGAGAGCACGGCAGAGGTTACTGTACTGTAATTTATAATGGATTCAGCAGCTGTGCTACTTTTGTGTTGGACTATTTGAGTTTTCTAGAAATGCAAAAATGTTGAAGTATCTCTGCGTATATACATATAAGCCTTTATATAAATACATTATAAATCACAAATCACAGGAATACATATTCAAACAGAAGCTCTCTCACACCCAGTCACACCCACTAGTTCCCCAAGGATGACTAGTTTTATCTTATAAATATAAAATAAGTACACACAAAAGGTATACACATACAGATTTACTCATACGTTAGGAATAAAATAAGTTCCAATATCTTAAGACAAAATAAAAGTAGTAGGTTGGTAGTTACAAACAGGAGGAGGTTGTTTGAAGACGTTTGAAGATAAGTAAAAAGATATGACTCAAAGTAATTAAAAGAAGCAAGACAGTACATCTGAGAGAGCTGGGCAGGCTATTCCAGTCAGAAAAAGCTTTACATTTAAAGGCACATCTTTGCCCCATATCCTCACTGAATCAGGTTTCAAGTATCATGCAATTTTGAAAATCTCATCAAAGCACCTTCGACAGTATCTCATGCTTTGTTTAATCAAGAAAAGCACATCTTTTGTCCGTCCCACTGAAACAAAGTGCTCCGCTCACCACAGCATCTGCTTGGTTTTATTATAATCTATTGTCGGGTAACACCTTTTGTCTTGGAGTGTCTTGAGTGAGAAAAGCCCGCTCAGCTACACCTTTGATGGTCAACGTGGCCCGCAAATTTGAAATCATTGAGATGCAGGCCATCTTCGGGCCGGGCTTTTGATCATAGTGCTTTCCTGCAGGGGCCGTCTTTCTAATTAGAAGTTAACTGTGTGTGTCCTTGTTCATGAAACTCAATAGCCCCCTACTCAAAGGCTACTCTGTCCATCTGAAGGCGCTTTGATCTGAGAGAGCGACATATTTACAGATCACAGTCTGTCCTGCTGCCAGACATAATGGTTTGTTCGAGCTTGATACCGATACCAGCATCGGATATGCCTCAATGACGGCTGGGGCATTGGCAAGTACGCAAATCTACGTACCCATCCGATACCAAGTTTATTGTCACCGTGATAAAACTGCAAATATTTTTCAAATCACTTCTTCTTCACTAAAACAGTACTTCCTCTGGAAACTGCTGCTTACAGAGAGGCGGAGAATTGATTTACGGTAGCGTTAGCCAGAGCTAGCTAAAATGTCAGCAATCGTTCAAAAGTAAAACTGCGAAACAAGTACCATATGCAAGACTTTAGTTTTGAGGGGTGGCATCACTGTTGTTTGCTGTGTCTTCTTAGATTGTGTTCTTTTTCATTTATGACTGTCAAACGAAAAGACATAAGAAGTTTTATCGCATTCACTTTCTGTATGTATTTGTTTTTCAAAAGGTTTAACCTGAGCCAAGTCGTACATCACTGTGTCTCATCCCTGTGGATAGTCAATGTTCCAAGAGACGATGCTTTAAGTTTAAGGCTGTTGTTTGGATATAAGTCAACAATATATGTCATTGTCCCTTTGTCATGGTGAAGTCTGTTGAGGCGTACATCCATCAATAGCACAGACAAAGTGAGCCGTAACCTCCACCCTTGAGTGTAGTGTGTGCGTGTGCGTGTGCGTGTGATATATAGTCGAGGGAGTTGAGAGATTGTTAAGAAAGTAGGATGTCACTGACAGAAGTGTGATTGGTGTCAGTGGCAGACCAACTTCATGGCAACAACAACCCTTTTGATAAATTACTGCGAGGGCTGTGTTTGTGTGGGCGAGTTGCCACAGGTCCCTTTTCTTACCTCTGTGTGACAGGGTTTACAGCTCTGGAAAGTTAACACAACAGCACCGGTTTCTCCTGTTTCAACCGTGAATTTTTATGATATTACAACACGGCTGTAAGGGACACATTAAAAAGGTTTTTAGCCATAGCTCTGCTGATGCCCACCACTTTGGTCCAGAATGAAACTATATTTTATCAATTATTGGATGGATTGCCTTATAATTGAATACACACACTGCAGGTGATGTACTATAATGATTTTGTTGACACAATACGAGTTTCAGGTCTGTTGTTTTGAGTGGATTATCTCAACGACTGTAAGACAAAATTCCAAACAGTCATGCACCCTGGGATGACTAATAAACTCCTTTAATTTTTCTTCAGGCACCATCACTGGATAATATATTTTTTTCCTGTACTTAAAAAATGACATTTGCTGCACGTTGTACTTCATGATCATTAGCGAACATTCCTGCAGCACTAAACACTAAACTTGATAAATGGAATATATCCAACCATTCATCGTCTATATCGCTTGTAATTTTTGGGTCCAGGGCAAAGCTAGAGCCGATCCCAGCTGACATTGGGCGAGAGGCAGGAAAAGGTCACCAGCGTATCGCAGTACAGAGTCAAACATCCATTCATGCTCACAATTTTAGAGTTTCCAAATTACAATCACCCCAATCTGCATGACTTTAGACTGTGGGAGGAAACCAGAGAGAAACCCGACACATGCACTCCACACAGGAAGAACTGTTGTACCGTGAGGAGACGGTGCTAACCACCAGTGCTGCCCATGAAAAATATTACACCTGTTTAACATCAGCAGATATAGTAATGTTGTTTGTGTGAGTATTAACATTTAGCTCAGCCTCAGCAGGTGTGTGTTTTACATGTTCCTGCCGGTTTCCTCTGTATATTTTTACATTCCTCTAAAAGCTTACCATAGGTTTTTATACTGTTGAACTTACAGAGAGAGAAGAGCTTCTCCTCTCACAACCTGTTGAGGCAGATGGCCGCCCACCCTGAGTCTACTTGTGCCAGTGGTTTTCTTCCCGCTAAAAGGGTTAGAGTTCCTTTAAATACATTCCTGTTAAATTCTATACATGAGGAGCACAGATTTACAGTTTGTGCTTTCATGCGCTTGTGGTAAACTCAGACACCTGAGCCTTTAGAACAACCTTTTCACATTATCCTTTTCACACCCTCCATGTTCTGAAAGCGTCGCTTTTGAGTTAAATATTGTTCAGGACCTAACACTTCAATCTTGAATGTTTGAGCTTGAAAAGAAGGCAAATGAATGCACCAATAAGCGAGTGCTTTTAAAGCAATCTTAGCTTTCATAAGAAGCCAGTGGCTGCCTGGAAGAGAAATACATTAATTCATGTAGAAATGGAATGTAGTCGTACTCTGCAGTTGTGTAGAGATCGCACAATTTGTAGTTAATGGGGAAAAGCTGCACAAACACTGGCGCTGCCACTTACTTACGTACTTTAATACCAAAGCACAAATCAATGCGTACTTCACAGCCACCTCTTGTTCTCGCCCTCATCCTGACCCCCGACTTGGCTTCCCACATAGCTACTGCCCCATACAAGCCAATGCGTTATTTTCATAAAGCCCTTCCTGGTACACCAGATCACTGTCTAATTACCAGGTTCATTTCGACCATCTACTGGAAATCAACACCACAGGCTTACTCCTGTGTAACTCCAAAGGACATTCCAGACACCGCATGCAGCTGCTGTTAGTGCCTGAGTGTGTGTGTATGTGCGTACGTGGGCTGGTTTTCCAATCCATTTCTTCTTACGCCACAATTAACAAGTGCAGAGCCATCTTTGGCTCACTGGATGACTTGGGCTCAGCGGCGTGCAAGTGAATCACACTGACAGATACTGTATAGCGATTGTGTTTCAAACAGAACACCGCTAGTTTCAGCTCAATTGCCCGCTAAGTTGTTTTCCTCAGCAACGCAGAGCAGCAGGGGACAGGTGTAACGAGCTGCTCTCTAATAGGAAACCCTTGAGGTCTCTTAAGGATGATTCATGCTTACGTAATCACTATTTCAGTATGGCCCGAAGTGTTGTGTTGTTTTGTTGTGTCACCATGGTTAGTAAGTGTCATAAACACTGTCGACTTCCTTTATGAGACAAATCAAGTCATGTAACAGATTGCGGGTGTCACTGAAGGCGTAGCTCGTAATCACACATGAGAAAACTGATGTGTGTCTGTGTGTTTGCCATGTGTTAAAACACCATGTTAAAATGTGATTAAAAGTTATTTAAAGTTGTTTAAATCCTCGACCTTGAAACTATCGAATAATAACTACTCAAAATTTCAATCATTTATGCTGAGACTGGACACATAATGACATTAATTGACAATAAGCCAGTGCAAGTTAGAGAGGAAGGTAAATATGAAGAATCGAGGGGCGATAGCTTTTGAAAAGTGACTCACAGCTGGCAGATTGTCACTGGTAAATTCACAGCTGGCACATTATAAGTGTTTGTGGCTCAACAGCCCTCAACAGTGCAAGATGGCTCCCTGCTCAGCTTCTGAATATAGGAATAATCTTCAGTTTAAACCGTTTATGTTATGAGCAGCTCTTATGCTTTGCTTTATGATTTACACCTATTAAAACATCTAAAATAAGAAGAAACATATGAAATGTCTCTCTTCTCCTGTCCTATATCCTCTCATCTCATCTCATCTCATCTCTTCTCTTCTCTTCTCTTCTCTTCTCTTCTCTTCTCTTCTCTTCTCTTCTCTTCTCTTCTCTTCTCTTCTCCTCTCATCTCCTCTCATCTCATCACATGTCCTCTCCTCTCCTTCCCTCTCCTTTCCTCTCATCACATCTCCTCTCCTCTCCTTCCCTCTCATTTCCTCTCATCTCATCTCCTCTCCTCTCGACCCTCCTCTTCTCTCTCAGTAATTTGCTCTGAATTAAATCACTCGTGCAAACCTGTGGCTCAAGTCGAGTTACACAATGCAACAGACTTGTGTGACGAACCATTGAGAACTCATGAGTGCCACTCATATCAAGACTCTTGTTCCCCAAACTAATTATAACACATTCAATAGTAACGGCTATGGTGTAGCACATTGTGTTCGTCCACACAGGGACGTTTGTTGTTCTTTCACCCATTAACCCAGTTATTAATAATACTGTAACTTTGTTTATGTAAATGGTTTTGAATGCTGCTGTGGGCCAACAGGAGAACAGGTGGAGCGGCGCTTGCCAGAGTATTGTGTTAAGAGCATTGATGCAAGTCATACGAGCTTTTCCTGAGGTAAATTAAACACTGTGTTACACTATCCAGAGGACTCCAATAGTGATCTGTTAAAATATCCTGTGCCCCTGACAAACGCTGCCCCCCTTGCTTCTGCTCGCTTCTCCCCTGTCGTCCTCACCTTCCAAAATGTGTTGTCCCCACCACCAGCTGTGGCCTTTACTCGCAGGGGTCAGCAGAGAGAGAGAGAGTGTGTGTGTGTGTGTGTGTGTGTGTGTGTGTGTGTGGATGAGGGGGGGGGGGGGGGGGGGGTCGCACATGTGTGTATTTGGAAGAGGGAAGGCAGAGGGAGTCGACATAGCATGAGGAGGATTTGTCACCTCAGCTCATTGAAATAGGTTGCCACACACATGAGTTCAGATCAGACACAGCCTGTGATTGTTAGTTAGCACAGTTAGCTGTTAGCACTCCAGCTGAATGGAAATCCTTTCAGCATCCAGAGCAAAGCCGAGTTTTCACTTTTGATTTGCTACCCAGCGAGATAGTGAATTCACCCGGAGAATGATCCTTTTTTTGTCCTCGCTTTTAAGAAGATGGGGCGTGAAATAATCTACTTATGGGGCATCCTCTGAAGAGTCTCCGCTCTTTTTTGTTATATTTTATTCCCTGTTAGAGAGAATAACTCTGCACTTGAATTGGAGATTTATACTGAAGTACCACAGACGTGTCTTTTTGTTGGAGGGCTGCCCTGGGCAGTGTGCTGGTTCAGAGTTAGAGCTTACCGCCGTGGGACTCTGAGCGCAGAACATTTTTCACAGTAAAGGATGAAGACTTGGGATACAGACTCGGAGGATTCCTGTGATTGGGGCGACTCCTCCTCCGAAGAAGCATCATCTTCAGGAGAAGATGATCTCGATGTCAAATATGATAAAGAGTAATGCCAATCATGCAGTGATGTGTGTTGCCTGTCAGCGAGATGTTTTCATTCTGTGCCAGTGCTATTTATTTAGTAAATTGAGCTTAACAAGACATGATTGATGGTTTTTTATTAGTGTTTAATTTTGCCTGCTGCCAGTTTAATAACTCTGATAAAGAAGTCACAATGAATGAGGAGGTGAGTTAATGATAATTGTGTGTGATCTTTTCTCAACAGGGAGGACATCAGGACGGCCAATGTCATTTCAGCAGAGGCAGTCACCTGTCTAGTCATCGATAGAGAGTGAGTATCAATAAAGTTCATCCTCACAAAAGGACAAAAGCTCAATGAATAAAAAATGAACGTCTGCCATGAGCAGCGGTGCAAAACAAGCCCACCAATTCTGCTTTGCTCAAAATTGTCAGAGAAGGAATATTTCTTGGAACCAGTCTACACCTCAGTGGGTGAACATGGCACACAGTTAGTATACTAAGTTTGAATTAAATTCAAATGAAAAGCAGTCTGGTATGACCAGCAGTATGTTTGCTAACATAAAATTAAGATATTGCTTTTATCTGAGTCAGTTTGTTGACCAAATAATAATAACTTGATTTATATAGCACCTTTCAGCCGTTACAAAGTGCTTTCCAAAAAGGACAAATGAAAACAACATACCAAAGACAAGAAACAAATTACTTCAATGTCATTTTAAATCAAAAACAGCAAATTATATAGTTTGAAATCTAAAATCAAAGACAGCAGATAACAATGGAGGTAATTGCTCATTTAAGGAGCAATGTGCTGATGTAAATGTTACCAGACACAAACAGATACATTTATCACACTTGCTTTGTTAAGTGACGTGAAGGAGACTTGTCCAAAATCAATTTTAGGAAAGAGTTTAGATTCAGGCCAGATTTGAGCAGGAATGACTAATGCTAAAAATATTTTTCCATCGATGTTTGTGAGGAGATTATAAAAAGGGCATAACCACATTTTTCAGCCTTGCGATGCCCTTTACGCTACCTCTGCACAAACATGTGCTGTTTTCTGCTTGTGGCAAAAACATGACTTTTCAACTATTTCATTATGACATGTCTTTTGTTTGTCCAAAGAAGTTTACATCAGGTCACACTCTCCAAGGATTAAATGGCTTTTTAGCATCTCTGTCTCTAGCATGAAGTCGTGATGCTAAAATATAGAAACAGACGGGCTGGGCGTTGGTAGGAGGTATCAGCTTACCCAGGGCCTCCCTCTGGCCTCAGGGAACACAGCAAGCACAAATGGGCCATCCTCAGAATTAGCAGAGGGGATAGTGAGTGAGTCATCCAGCACAGGTGATTACCAGTGCCATCCATTGTGCCTCTCATGGCAGCGAGAAGCTAATGCTGTCACAGCCCACAAAACTAGTTCATTATGTGCGTCTCCCACCCAGCAAGGCTGGTCGTGGTGCGGATGCCAAACCTTTTTTGTTAATTTTATGAATGCCAATGCTTGTGTGTGATGCCGTAAAAAGGAAACAATACAGCTCAAGAAGTGGCATAAGTCTAATTGTGGTAGTTCTGCTGGAGGAGATAGAGACAGCAGGGAAGAGACGGGGTATTAAAAAACAAGCGGCTGGGAGTCTGTAAGCGGCTGAACATTTAAAAGAAAACCCCGCTCGCAAACAGCCCGAACTCCCAGGCATTACGGTCTAAACAGGAGGAAACACCAGATGTATCTTGTGGCTGACAGCTTGATGCATGAAAACCCTCAGTTTGTTGTTACTCCAGGAGCCTTTTGCATAGGCAGCCATACTTGAGAGAGAAATGAACTAAAGCGCAGTTGTGATTTTCCGTGTCGCACATCTCCCCATGAGTGCAACTGCTTCAGCAAGTTAGCATATTATGTAACTTGTTATTCTGCAGAGAACAGCACAGCACGATCTTTCTTCAACTTCCATATCCACTGTAGTCACATTAATGACAATTACCACAGTAGATTGATTTATTATCAGTCATTTTACTGACATAAATTTGAAAGACCTAAAAATAATAGTGTTGGACCATTTCTTTACTTAGCGCTAAAATAATAGAAAATATTACCAATGATTCTTTGACAGTGACTCACACTGTGTCTTTTCTGTTCTATAATTCATTTATTAAAAATGTTAATGTGCAGCCATTACATTTGTCTCCAAATGTCCCACAGTCCCTGACTGCTAACCCTGTTTTACACCTCTGGGTAGCTCAGTCCTTCTCGCCTGTTCTCAGTGATTTTCAGAGGCTCGTCTCTAAAAGCAGACTGATGAATATTTAATAGTAACTGGCAGTGGGTTTTATGACAGTCTGGCCATATATTGCACCAGCTTCGATCTCCTGCAGTTTACAAACGGCTTTATTACCTCTAACCATAAGCCCTTGGTTCATTGCGTGTACTTTAGATCAGAGCTGGATGGATTGCAGATTTGTGAACTAAATGGTTTTCAAACAGTTTTTGTTATTGTGTGCCTTTTCAACCTTTGCCGTCTTTGTTGCAGTTCATTCAAGCACCTGATCGGAGGTTTGGAGGACGTGTCCAGTAAAGGTCTCGAGGATGCTGACGCCAAAGCCAAGTAAGACAATTAGAATTGTTGTGCCTGAATTAATGAATATACCAGCTATGCAAATGTGTGTCATTGCTTTGTGCTTGAAGCGTCATTTCTTGTTTTCTTTATTTGTTGTTTTAAGCATTTACTTTTACACTACTTAATTTTCACTTTCAAAAAAACCTTTCATCGTATTTCTGATGACCCGACAGCTGCAGAGTTTTTTAGCCCTTAATGCACTGCGCCTTTAGGTCTGTTACATAACAAGACAATACCCGGGTGGGAGGCCAGAAAGTAGAGTCTCTGACCTCTGCCTCTATTTCTGGAGGAATTAACATGTACTCTATTTATCGTCGCTATGGAAACAAGAGCAGAGCAGCATAGGAAGCACAGGACACCTTGGCATTGAGGTGGGCATCTCCAGGATTCAGACGGCCACGTGGTGGCACAAGCTGAGACCTCGCTCGCTCTGTGCCGCGTTACGATGAGGAGACACAAGAATCCGGTAATGACAGATTAGAGGGGGCGAGAGAGTAGGAGCCGCTTAACACCGCAGACAGGGAGAGAGAGGGATGTAGATGGATGGGAGGAGTGAAGAGAGCCGGGGAGAGAACAAGACGGGTGACGAAGCAGACAAGACTTCTGTCCAGTGCTTTGGATTTCAAGCTGACTGCTCGGAGTGTCAGTCATCTTTACAAGTCAGTGGCATTTAGTCAGCGAGGAGCAGAACATTACACAAGTTACTGTGTTGGAACGGAGGCCCAGTGGCTTGCCCCTGGCATTTAGCCCTGGCCAGGTGCCCCCCCTACAGCTCAGCAGCACAGACGAGTGCTCCTCCAGCAGATGTGTTTGATGGCGAGAGCTGCAGCGAGTATTCACGACCCCGTTCCTTCCCACGTTGGCCTATAGGGACACTAGTTTAAGATTGATTTTATGCAAATGAACAGCATATAATGCTTTTGCATGACTATAATTTATAACCTTGCCATCAGGCCTGGTCTCTACGGAACTTTCCCTTAAAATAGAGCCACTCTCTCCCACTGCTGTCTGAAATCTGTCACATGAGAGCTGTTTTCATTATGATTAAACTGGCTTTTCCCCGATGTGTGTGTGTATTTGTGTGTGTTTGCTGGCCCTCCCTACCCAGCAGAGCACATTTTCTTTGTGAGGGAAATCCTGAGTCAGGGTCCCACGGTGATGGAAACTATCTCTAATTGGTCACGGCGGATAAACAGCTGCACAGTAACTATACAGCTGCTCCCTTTGAGTTGGACAGGTCTGTTCTTCAAACACTACCCTTGTGCGATGAGCGATGAGCATACTTTGATCGAGCCGCCACTTCCTTCTGCAGGAGGAGCTACACACTGCACAAAGTAGAGCAAATACATACATCTCTATTGTAAGGATTCACTTCTATTTCTAACCACATAAAACAGCGTCTATCTGGTCTATTAGTTACTGCTCCGACCTGGAAATGCAACGTCCCTGGTTTGAATCCAGTCGATTTACTTCTTCTCCACTCATGTCCTGTCATCTCTACTATTGACTCTTATAAACGTGTCAGATGCTTTGAAAATAATCTTAAAAACCTCTGTTTTCTGGGGTAATTTAAACTATCCTCTCATCGGCCAAAAGCTGCTTTCTGGTTTCCGTGGTCTTTATTATCTCTGCGAAGGAGCTTATGTTTTCATTGCTGTTTGTCTGACCCTCAGCAGGATTCCACAAAAACATCCAAAGCAATTTTCTCGAAACTTGGTGGAAGGTTGGGATATGGCCAAAGGATGAACCTAATAACTTTAGGAGTGGATTCCATTCTTTTCATTTTTATTCACTTTTCTTTAATATTGCAAGTTTTTCAGCATTTTTGCGAATTTCTAAAGAAATAATGCAGATATGTTACTGAGAAATGAAATCATGTATATTTAAGGGACTGATATCTATGAGCGTGTGCAATTTGGTGCAGCTTGATTGAATTTAAGGGAACTGCTGGGCCTTGGTGGAGGTATGAGCTCTTCTGAGGGCCATTCTAGTTTTTGTAATTACATTTTTTTCCCATTCAAACTACCATCAAAAAGCCAAGAAAATGTATGAAACTTGCAAATGCTTCATATTGAGTATATATCTATCCTCTTTCTGCTAAACTTTGGCCCACCGAGCAAGAAAACACCTCATGATTGAAGATTGATGAAAAAAATGTGAGCCTTTATGACTCAGTTCTCCGTCTCTTGAGGTGTGGGAGTTCAATAGGCAAGAATTACTGGTAAATAAACGTGGCATTTAGAGAGCCTCGGCGTTAAGGTCAGAGATTATTTCTTCTCCTGTCTCCTGTCCCTCGAGTCAGACTAGACCAAGAAGAACCGGAGCAAAGGAAATGAGGATAATAGCACTCACACAGACACACAAACACACACACACTCTTGCATACACACTCACACACACTAAGACACATGGGGATTGCATCATTTCATATGATCTCATCCGTTTACTGATACAGATTATGACCCACTGGGGTACTACTTGACCCACAGAGGAGCACTTTGTGTTGCAGTACTAGTAATGGATTTGCCACGTAACAGTTATAAGTTAACATGTTATTTCCAGCTCCTGGCTTCAAGGAGCAGGTAGTATATAAAATAACTGGGGTTGCGTTACAGCGTTTGATGCAGCTCGGCTCTGTGGTAGTTTTCGTTCAAGGTCATGGTTATGACGTCTATTTCAGGTGGATGTATGGCTCCAATCCCACTGGGTCTGCTCACTAGTGTCAGATTCCTGTTTCCAACATCTAGTGTTTCATCCACGGATACAGACAAGTGCTGCTTTCTGGAAAAAAAGGAATCGGAGTGTTTGAGTTGGAGCTGCTGTAAAAATTGCCTCCAAGTATTGACGTTGAGAGCTCACTGTATGCGTATTTGGTTAAGACACAGTGTGATCGAAAGGGTTCAGCTTTTAGCATGAAATCAGAACGGTTTCCATTATAATAATACAATATTTTCCTTTTGTGGTTGGGCTCTGAATGGCACGGAATTGTTCTTCGTCACCTTACCTTGAAATGCGTACTGGAGCGATGCTGCCATCTGCTGTCCAAATACCAGGATTACTATTAAACTCCTTTTAAGACCTTCATAATGTAAAACGATCCACTGATCCCTTTATATCATGACAGACCTCCTTCATTAACAGGACCCTAACACATGTCCACACCTCGTAGATTTTGCCTGCGTGTGCTCTTACAAATCCCTGCACCTGCAGGTGTCGGTCACCTTGACCTTAATGATAATCCTGTCCCACACCCAGTGGTTCACGTCCTCTCAGTTACTTCTCTCCGCCCTTTTCTTAAGCAGAGTACATTTTGTGAGTTACAGTGAGCGTATTCTGGGCTGACGTCCAGATAATGGAGGAACAGAAAAGAAGAAAGGATCACTTGAGAATCTCACATGATAGTAGTAGTGCCTATATTCACACACAAATAAACAGTGGCTGTCCTGGCAACCTTGTGTTTCTGAGAAACACGGCGCGCAGTAACCTGCCAACACGTGCCACCCTTAATGCCCACTGGCATGCAGCTCAGGGAAAAGGTTTTACTGTTCCGGCTTAAATTGTAGCTGATGTATCTGGTGGATTTTATGGAGTGAAAGTCCCTTTCCAGGTCTCAAATGAAGGAAAGGAAGTCATCGAATTCAAATCTGGCTCAAAGGATGAGTCATTGTTTAATGTAGTTCGTGTAAACAGACTTAATCTTTGCCGCTCTGTGAGGGAAAAATGCTCTCTAATTTAAACAAAGATGTGTTTTCGATAAATCTCTGTTACTGGCGAACAGCTGTACTGGTTTTGTGAGAAAGAAGAAAAGGCCCGACATCGAAACAACAGTCTGCTGCTGAGTGACCCAGAAGGGCCCATGCAGGCACAGATCTGTCCTAAACCCACTGATCCAGAGACTGAGTCCATGAAACTCTGTCTGGATCAAACAATAACTAGAGAAGACATGAGGCATCTGGGGATGGACGTGGCCTCCGCTGCCAGCGTGTGCAGGTCAGCGGTGGCATATTGGGGTGTTCGGTGCCCGAGCTGAGGTGTGCCAGCTGAGTAATGAGCAGTCTTTGTCGTCGCTGTTCTTTCCAGTGAAGAACGGGGACAGTTAGTCCGTCAATTAGTCAGTCAAAGCCGTTTGCTAGAGGATTAAACTTAAGCGCATCCTGTTCAAGTGTTCGTATCTTATTCACTCCAAATCCCCAATAACATCCTTGATAGATTACTGTGAATTGATTTGCAAACAAAATGTGCTCAGTGGAGAGGTTGTAGTTGAAAGTGGATTATCTCGTCTTTCATCCTTCATCTAATCTCTAATCTGTTCCCGGTTCCTCAGGTATGAAGCAGAAAACGCCTTTTTCTTCAACCTCAACCTGGCTGACTTCAATATCATCGACACTCTGGGGGTTGGTGGCTTCGGACGTGTTGAGCTGGTAGGAGGCGGTGTTTATTGCCTAACACGCTGCTCAGGTTACTGTGCAGGATAACCTCTGTATTTGAATTTCTTTTCCCTTTCACTCGCAGGTTCAGCTCAAGAGCGACGAGAACAAAACCTTCGCCATGAAGATCCTGAAGAAGCGGCACATTGTCGATACGAGACAGCAGGAGCACATTCGCTCAGAGAAGCTCATCATGCAGGAGGCCCACTCTGACTTCATTGTTCGGTACAACCTCACTGAAATGCAACAGAAATAATCTACAGTCTATACTACACACGTCACATAAGGATCCCTGCTTTATTACCTCGGAGCCAGAAGGATGTGAGCTTCGTTACTGATGTTTTCTCTGTGGAGTTTGTATTTTTTCTGTCACACTAATAAATATTCACTCCACATGTAAGTCAGGTATATTGGAAACAATTTGCTTTCTATCTTAAATGCAGAGTGAATGTGAGTAGGAGTGCTTGTCTGCATACCTGTGATTCTGGTGACCCACAGTATGCAAAGTGTTTTGCTTTCTTGCATACTGCAGAAATCCCCCAGCGTACAAAGCTTGCATAAAGTCCCCTCATTGATTAGCTGCACTTCTTCCTATTCTTTCTTCCGATGGCTGTTTGAAGATAACGTCCGCTCTTGTGTTTTCAGACTCTATAGAACCTTCAAGGACAGCAAGTACCTCTACATGTTGATGGAAGCTTGTTTAGGAGGAGAGCTATGGACCATTCTTCGAGACAGGTGAGCGCTGTCACACCAGGTCAGATAGAATTAAACTGTGTCATATCTCTGTGTCCGAACTGTGTTGTTCTACAACGTTCTGAGCTATGCAATTGAAGACAATTGAGTCTAACTCATCCCCAAGTTCTTTCCCCTTTGCGGTTTCCAATTTATCTAAATAGACATTTCACATTTTCCTCAACATGAATTGCATTTTATCTAAACATGACTTATGGAGCAGCAGTATATTTATGACATGAGTTTTATTATTTTCCCGAAAACCATTTCAGACTTGGATTGAAAACATTTATTGCCGTGCACAATATGAGTGATGATAAGTGATGTGATACAAATGAGAGTCCATTTAGCACTTAGACCCCTTGAGACGTCTTCATGGTTGTAAGGAGTTGAGGCTGAATGTTGAGGATCTGAATGAGGTGATGAGTGAACTCAGCTGAACTCACTGGATGTGGAGACTGGAGGCGACTGGGGGAGGAGGAGGAGGAGGGCCGCAGCAAATCACTGAAATGAAAGCTGACAGCGACAGAGAGGAGAACAGACCTAAAGAAGCAGCAACGACACATCTGCTTGGAGCAGTGCAAACACCCAACAGCCAGCTGATCAGAAGAGGAGGGGAGAGTGAGAGAGAATTGTGAATGGATGAACATAGAGAAAGTCTTCCTGATGAACTTACACCAAACTTACGTTGTTCTGACAAATGAGGAGACTGAACTATCTTCTGTTCGGTCTCAGAAACCACATCACTGTTGAATACAGACAGTTCGTCTCTGCAACTTTACTTTGTTCACAGCTCTATTGTCCTGCTGTGTTTGCAGGGGTTCATTTGAGGATTCGACCACCAGGTTTTACACGGCTTGTGTGGTGGAGGCCTTCGCTTACCTGCATTCCAAAGGAATCATCTACAGGGACCTCAAACCAGAGAACCTTATATTGGACCACAGGGGATATGCCAAACTGGTAAGAGATACATATGAGACCAGAGTCCCACAAGGACCCTTACCCACAAAACTCCGACCCCTTACCCGCAATCATCTCAAAGCCAAATACAGGCCCAGCCCAGACTAGTTAGCAAATTACATGAGACCCGATCCGTCGCCTTTGGTTAAACATTCTAGGCTTTCACAATAAAACACATCCCTTGTGGCGGACAGGATTTAGACGTTAAAAGTTCTGCGGCATCATTTTAATTCCTGATTTCTCAAGAAAAATAACTACTTATGTTCTCACCCGCTGCCCCCCCAGTGTTTTACTCATACCCATTCATTACCCTTTACACAACTTTTTTGCATGTTACCCAACCCAGTAAAGGACCCAAAAGAAAATCTGTGTTTTCTCAGTTTATATGTGTAAATCTCATCCTTTTTTGGTGCTACGTTGAAGGATGAGATTTGAAATGTTTGCAATAAATTTAAATATAATTGAAGTATAAAGAACACGCTGTATATATTACCTGCTATCCATCCAACGCGTTAAGTGAAATGGTGTAACATTTAAACAAGTACACTATTTCCAACTTCTCCTTTATTTTACATGTGACCAAGTTGATTTGTAATGTTTGTATTGATTCACTTTCTTTCTTTTCTTCAGGTGGACTTTGGTTTTGCCAAGAAGATCGGGTTTGGGAAGAAGACGTGGACATTCTGCGGGACGCCAGAATATGTAGCACCAGAAATTATCCTGAACAAGGGCCACGACATCTCAGCTGACTACTGGTCCCTAGGAATCCTCATGTTTGAGCTCTTAACTGGCAGGTACACACAAGCCCGGGCACGTCCATGAAAACTCATTCATTATGTCATCCTCGGCATTGGCATGAATTCTGCAAGTTGCCATGTACAGCAAAGGAAACATCAATAAATGAGAAACTGTATTTGGAAACTTTGGAGAATTTCTTGAAAACAAGTGACGAATTCTAACGTAACACATCAGTACACAAGTAAACAGTTTAATGGCTTTAATTAAAGTCGCGTTAGGAGAAAATGATCCATACAATATGTTTACCTCTTTCATCTAGCCCTCCATTCTCTGGCCCTGATCCCATGAAAACATACAACATCATCCTGAGAGGCATTGACATGATCGAATTTCCAAAGAAAATTACCAAAAATGCTGCCAACCTAATCAAAAAGCTATGCAGGTGAGTGTTGGTGCCTCTGGCAGTTAAAGACAGAGTCATTATTTTTAAATGGTCTTATTTGCTGAATCATTGTGGTTTTCTTTTTTTTTATTACAGGGATAATCCTTCTGAAAGACTGGGAAACTTGAAAAACGGTGTCAAAGACATCCAAAAGCACAAGTAAGCACGCTCATAAATTCATATAATCCTCTGAGTAATTTATTTTTACAACTCTGCATGAAACATAATTATTAACATAATATGAATTCTTTTTTTTTTTTACTTTTAGATGGTTTGAGGGCTTTAACTGGGAAGGCTTGAAGAAGGGGACATTGACTCCTCCTATTATCCCTAATGTAAGTGTGGACTGTGTGGACTGCTTTGTACGTGCAAATGCAATTGTCCGAGTCAGTTTTTTCCTGCCAGATCCCCAGTAACAACTGTGGTAAAAGTACGAGTGAGCCAATGTGAGAATACCTCAGGATTATGTGTAGAGGTGGGCACGTTGATGACGTCAATTTTACAGACTTCATGTCTGAAAACTGCTGTAGTTGCTCGTCTGTGTTGAATCCTTTAGAAAATCATTAGGGGCAGTTATATGACACTTTCCATTTAGAGAATAAAGTAAAAAAAGTCGAGAATAATTTTTAAAATTGAATTTGAAAATATCAAACTATTATTTATCAGCACATATGACTGCCTATACAAAATGACTTTTCTAGATTAGTTGGTGAAGCTGAAATTCTTTGTCTTTTTTTGTCTAATGTGGATGAATTTTCTGTCTTTCCACCAGGTCACATCAGCAGTCGACACAAGTAACTTTGACAACTTCCCGGAGGACAACGAGGACCCGCCTCCTGACGACAACTCGGGCTGGGATGTTGATTTTTGAAGTCCTCCTCTCCCCCTTAAAACCAAAAGGAACTTGTCTTTTGTTGGCTCCGAGGCCATCCTGAGGACATGGCTGTGTTGTAAAAAAAAAAAAAAACTGCATTCAAATGAAAGAGAGGATATGAAAAAGAAGATGGACAGATGGATGGCAAACCTTCTGGGTCACCGATATGCCTTTATTTCACTGTGGCTCTGGATCAAGCATTTATAATGGGACTGCTGTAGCACTTCTCAAGTGTTGTCTTACGCTCGGCTCCGAAGGCAAACGGCGAAGAAAGTGCAGGGATACACACAATACGACAGAGGCAGATGATGGAGCCAGAGTTTCCTATGTAATGTGGAAAGGTGTTTAATGGGTGAATGAATGTTTGGTAGTTTGTCTAAGTTCCAGGATGAATAAGAGACTGAAAAGTGTAATGATGGACGGCTGAACAAGAGAGGAGGCTGATGATTGAATTTTCTTTCTCTGTGTTCTATCCTCCGCAGTATTTGGTGAAATATGTGGTGGACTTTGGGAGGTTATAACATGTTACTGTAGTCGTTCCCTGGTTTTTGACACGCGGCCGCTCGCTACAGGTTCAAATCCTCTTCAGAGATCCACGGTTTGCAAGTAAACCCGGCATCAAGTGCTCAAGACTATTCTGAATGTCGCTGATTCTCTTCTATTCAAATCCTCATAGGACACAGTATGTACGGTACATAGTATTTGAATTTACAAGTCACACAAATCAGATACTTAGTACCCTTTATATAGAATAAACATACCCTGAAAAGCACAAACACTGTGCAGTGAGTGGAACCAGACGTGACTCTTCAAGTGCCCTGCTCCAATTCTAATGAATCACACACCGACACACTTGAAATGTCAATTAGTATTTCCATGAAACAATCTGTCATTATGCACTTAAGACCATTAACTGAGAAAATCACCAGTTAGAGCTTAGTTCAAGCGTCAGTAGATGAAGTCACACTCACTTTTTTTCTTTAATATGCTTTTAATCACATATATAAAGCTTCTCTACCAACGTACTTCTTATTTCGTATTTTTTTTTTTTTATCACCCGAATGCCTCTTCCCATCCAACCAAACGGGACGTGGTCTGTTTGCTCCTGTATAGTTCTGATATAACTGTGAACATGGTTTCAATGTCTTTGGTGCTGTTAATGATGAATTATAATAAGCAATTGGTGACGCGACAGTACTGGTTATTGTTTTCTGTATAGTGATTTTCCTTTGTGCTTGGTTTCTTTGTAAACGTACTTGACTTCCTTCTTTAGAAAATCTGAGACTTGTGTCGATTTGTAAACTTGAGTGAAGAATTTGTTTGGTATCACTTGACGCCATGTTGCATTGTGCTAAGTGGTGTTTTTCAAGGTTTTTTAAACAGGTTTAAACCATCCTCTTCTTTGAAGGCAACATTGACCACATTCACATCATATTACAACGACCTTAACTTAACTTAAAAACATGTCATAGAGATTATACAACGTCTCCTGGAGGCAGACAGCAAAACAAAAGGAGATTATATTTTCTGAAACTCACACCTTTGACCACTATCCCACCACGATCTTTCACCCAGCTCATCACCTCTCACGTCCCAATCAGAAGTAATGTAAGTGCCTTAAATCAATGGCATATAAAAACGATCATGACGAAACCTTTTCGATGCTGCATGAACACATATACACCTCAAAAACCTTGTGTCCTCTTAGATGGCTGCTTCTCATCCTTTGTTATACCTAATAAATACATCAATCACCTTGGAAAGAGAATTTCTAGTCATTTGAAGGCGAGATAAATTGTGTATGAGATAAATTTCCTGCTTTGCCGAGACAAGTTCTCTCACAGGAACATTTATAAACAGTGAAAAAGAAAAAAAAATCATCATACCCAACAGAGCTGCAATGACATGCTTTTCTCTACATATCTAATCATGTGATATACTGTATATGAAGTCCAACCACAGCAGGTCTGATATGAAGTGAAGCGTAAATCCCAGCTCAGAGGGACCATCCGTCATCTGATTCAGTCCACAAACCTCCACCAAATCTGAGCATTTAGAGATGGCAGGAATGATTTGCAGTTTTGAATGTTTCAGGAATGTGAAAATGATATTCTTGTTTACCACTGTTGACAATCTTTGACTGTACGATAGCACTGATCATAATGCATCATCATCATCTAGATTCTCCTTTTTAACGGTTTGGTTCGAAGAAAGTGGAACAGCACAACTCATGTTTCATCCCAAGAAACTAAACTCACACTCCTACTGACATTTAAGATTGCATATATCAATGAAAACTATTGATGGCTACAAATGAGAAGGAATCTTAATACTGTAGGTACACCATAAGTATTTTATTGTATTAAGGGCAGGTTATGTCATCACAAAGCCTTATGTATGTCATCACTTTACAAACCACTGATTCAGAGTCTTATATGACCGCCTTCTTGCAATGTTACCTGATATTTGCCTTGTGTTATGTTGTTTATCCTGCTGTAAATTGATTTTGCAGAGTGCCACGTGTAAGATTTTTAAAATTATAGAGTAAAAACAATACTTTTGAGTGGTGTTCGTCTCTTAGTTATTGATGCCAGTGAGATTGTTTTGTCGTATGTGCCACAAGAGGGAGCTGCAGGTATGAAACAGACCTGGCTGCAGCCTGATGTGAACTGGCGGAGGTTGCCTGGCGTCTAATGATCAGTCCTCCCGAGTTTATGTCATCCACTTTGCGGTAAGTGCGGATGATTCAGCTTCTCTGGTGTTTTTTCGCACAACAAATCTGTTTGGGGCAGAGGGAAATGGCTTCAGCCGTAACAACAGGGTGACACTTCTGCGAGATCAAAGGAGATCAGTGTGCATCAAAGGGGCTCACCTTACCACCACTGACATTAGTAAAGTGCAGATAAAAGCGCTACTTCAAAAGATATACAGCAATTCAAAGTGCCACAGTGTGTTTGTCAGGTGTCTACCACGCATCTCATTCTCAAACACACACTCAAACACGCGCACACACTCAAACACGGGCCACGGATGACCAGCAGATGACGTCCAACTGCCAAAATATCTTCTGAGAGAAACTCAAGGGGCTCGTTTCCATCAGGTACATCAGCACCTGAGAGCTTTATCACACATCCTGCAACTGTGGATAAATAAACGTGTAAAGCCTCTCTGAAGTTTTCTTTGATGTTTCTTTTTGTGTCTCTAATCCATTCCCAGAAATAAAAACGTATATTTGCCACAAAATGCTGTTTCATTTGTTTTCATAATTTGAAGGCTTGAAGAAGAGGCTCAAAGACCAATCTTGACACAAAACAAACTGTTTAGTGGAAGAGATATGAAAAAGCTTAGCTGGCAAATTTGGGGTGAAACACACGCTGTGGCCATTTCTTGCAGGGGGGTTGATCCCACAGGGTCAGGGCGCGGGACAGATCAGAGTCCCCTTTAATCTCAACGTGCCAGTCGAGCCTGAAAGGCCTCGCCACGGAAGTCCATTAATTCGGTAAACTTTTCACACCCCTTAATGGTCCGCATATCCTTCACATTGATGTCCGTAACTGGTGTAATCAAGCACACTCTGGAGGATAATTGCCCCCCTCCGCAATCACAGGGATCAAATGAAGTAGTTAATCGACGCAAGTGACTTCAATCACCGTCTTCACAGCCAAAGGGCAGTTAGGCTACTTGAATGTCAAAGAAACTTGGAATAACCAAACAGCCTTTATAGCGAGAGAGAGGGAGGGAGGGAGGTTGTGGCGGAGTTTATGAAGAAAGAGACGCACGAAATAGCACATTGTGAGGAACACTGAGGTTTTAATACACTTATAAAGATATTTCACATTTACAATGTTTTGTAACAGTTGTTCTTTTAGAATCATCAATTATATGAAAGTCATTAAACTATTCGTAACAGTTGGCAATAATGGAAAAACAGAATATTACTTTGATTAAAATGAATAGTGACAGTTTCGTTTGGCCTCATAAACTTTTTTCTGTGGAAAACAATATAATTTAAAACTTCTCATAATAAATGAGGCTTATTATCAAAGTGATGACTGTCACATTTTTTATTCCACAACGTTCTTGTTGAAATAAAGCAGAAAATGAAACATAACTACATTTCCACACAATGACAGATATTTGAAGAAAAATAATAATCATAAAAAGGAAGCATGAGTCATTTATTTACTTTAAAAAAAAAAATCAATAATGTGATTTTATTCTAAGCAGGTTGAGCAAGTCCTCGCTGTGGATGTGCTTCTTCTCTCCAGTCTGCGTTCACTATAGGTGATGGGCTCTCAGACAGACTCTGCAGGTCATTAACATCTGCACAAACATCGTGTGAAACGCGGTCCTGTATAGAATAGAAGGCCATTTCCGTACAGTGGAATTCCACCCTCCGCCTTTGTTGTGCAGAGCGAGGGGCGGGAAGACAAACAGGTCCACATGTATAAAGAGATCATCCCAGTCCTGAAGCGACAGGAGACTTCCAAGCATTCGTGTTCGCAGCGCTTTGGAAAAACTTTGGGATTCAGGACTCAGGTTCGCTCTGGACTTTGTCACTCGGTCTTTTTCCTTTCAGGGATTTTTGTTTCTCGAGTGTTTGCCAGCTTTTTAAGAGGAGAACCATGTATTCACCGTCTGCGCACCGCTTCTTGGCTGTGTATCTCACGCTGTTTGGATACCTTGGGGACGTTTACGCCGGCACAGTCCTGATGAACTCCAACGCCATCAAGAACTTACCCGGAGCTTCGGGGGGCAAAAGCGTCAACACTGTCAGCCCGAGTCCGCGCACCTCACCCCCCGGAGGCATAGCACACAAATTGCCCGTGGACACCTTGCAGGTAATGAACTTTCCCGTGCGTAAAAGTCAACTAATCTGTGCGCCACTGCAAATGCTGCGTACGTGCACGTTCTAGAGGCAGGCACAACATCTAAACACTTAAATGACACGCTTATCTGATCTTATATTATTGCAGCCGGGTGTTTGCACTGACGATGAAGACTGCGGAGGTGATGAATTCTGCAATGACGCCCGAGGCGCCTGTCTGCCCTGCCGTAAGAGCCGGAAGCGTTGCGCACGAGACTCCATGTGTTGTGCAGGAACCCGCTGCAGCAATGGTGAGCAGAGGCATCCCATCTGAAATAAAAACTAAGAAGTAGATGTTGATCTCAGGATAGTTTTCTTGTTGCCATACTAGTTTGCATGTATTTAATATTCATGTAATAATAATAACATAAGTGGAGGGCTCAATATTCACTGTGTAGATATATATAGACTAAATCTTTTTTTCGTTTGCCCTTTTAAGGTGTATGCCAGGCAAATGATATAGAAGGCACAAATGCATCCATCATCACTGACGGGCACAAACACAACAACACCATGGAGCATCAAGCCAAGAAGCCTCCCACTACCCACGTCCATCAGCCTCATGCTGTGAAAGGTGAGTGTCCTTATAGGAATCCTCTGTTTTTATTACATTCAAGAAACAACACAAGATGGTTTCAGTGAAGTCTGTTTCATGTGGCATGTTTTCTAATGTGTTGTTTTCTCTCTTCTCTCCCTGACTCCAGGCCAGGAGGGGGACAATTGTCTGAGATCTGCAGACTGCTCAGAGGGTCTGTGCTGTGCCAGACACTTCTGGTCTCGCATCTGCAAGCCCGTGCTGACGGAGGGCCAGGTGTGCACGCGCCACCGCAGGAAAGGACACCCATGGGCCTGGAGCTGTTCCAGCGCTGCGACTGTGGCGACGGCTTGTTGTGCCGACAGGAGAAAGGGGAGCGGGACCTGAGTGTCAGCAGGACTGCAGCACGGAACCTACACACCTGTCAGAGACGCTGACACAAACGTGTGGACACACACTCTTTCTCTCACACAGACACACACACACTCCTTGGGTCAAACACTCTTCAGCCTTGCATACATCAGAGATGCTGACACACACATTAACTCTATCTAACACACGCACGCACACACACACACACAGTGACACCCAACACCTAAGACATTCTTTCCTGCCAAAGTTGCTAACTCAAGTCCAGCACCCGGAAGGATAGACATGATTCCTTGAAAAGTGATACACCCAGAGGGATGCAACAGTGCAAGATGGACTGATCCAATTCCCCATCAACAGACGAGGAGTCGGAAGTTAGGAAGTGACATTTCAGAAGTCTTTGGAGTATCGATTCATGTCGTTGGTGATGGCAGAGCTGTTTTTTGTTTCTCTTTTTATGGAACTTCGAACCTCAGTTATTGCAGTAAATTACTGTATTGTAAATATTATCCTGAAGGTGGCACTTAATTGAGCTATTGGAATCTGTCAACACCAGTATTATAAAGACATGGTGCTGCATGCTGCATTGTAAATGTGTTATATATATTGTTTTATAAGAAAATGTTATATATAGAAAATTTGAATATATTTGTTTTTATTAAACATCATGTGATAACCGTACTCCTTCTTTCCTCCCCTCATTTTTGGCAGCAGTGTTTTACTGCTCGACAAAAGAAATGTCTACTGGGAAAATTGTTTTAGCAAACGTGCAACAGTTGAGACCGTTTAGCCCAAATATTCAGTTTAGATTATTTGAACGATCACTCAGTGGTGTTTAAAAGCTCAAATCCTTGGTCGAGGCTGAGTTGAGGGTTTAAATGTTTGGCTCCGATACGCTTCTCAAAGTCATTACACGCAATTGTTGAAATATGTGAAGACACACAGTCACAGAAAACACACTGACAACAAACCTACTACTTTAATGGATGATTAGTGGAGCCTCAACAGGCCACATCCTGCTAGGGAAGCAGAGGATGGTCCTTAGGGGCGATGTCATCCGACGAACATTCAAACAGGACAGGATACTGCCATATCAAATGATAACTGCACGGAGGTAATAACAAAGTATGTGTGTCCTGGTGAGTGTTTGCCACCTAACCCTTTGGTGTTGCTGGATAGTTTCTAATTATAACGTCCCTGCCTTCATGTGCAGAAGAGCAGATAGCTAGCTATCCAAGCTAAAGCCTCTAATTACTTCATCTTACTCAAGCTACACTGGAGTTCATGAAATGAGGTGCACCACGGGACGTCTTGTGATGCAACTCTCGAAAAAAACATCTCGGTTTTCGATCTTTCCAGTTGCACAGCACACCCCCATTTCCTGGCTGTTGTGCAAGGGATGCGCTCTAATGTGTAGGCCATGAATCCACCCAAATACACTTTGGTGTCTGTAATTAGACCTGTTTAGATTAGAAGATGGTGAGGAAATTACTGTACTTTCTGCTCAATTCTCGTGTCAGATCAAAAGGAGCGCGGGGCTCTCTTGATATTTGGCCCTGCCAGGTAACCTCTCTATCTGTTTACATCCACAGACATTAGTTTGAAGTTTGTCTACGGAAGACAAGGTGAGGTTGACTCCAACTGTCATCAAGGATTAGTGATGAAAAGTAACATAGTACATTTCTTCAAGTGTATTTAGGATTAAGTCTGAGGTTCTTGTACTTCACTTGATAATATTCATTTTATACTATAAAGGTACTTTTCCTCCTCAGTTTTTTTGAAAGCTGCTGACAACAGTAACTTTGTAAAGATGTTTCAATGCCACATGTATCAGCACGTAAAACT
The DNA here is from genome assembly GCF_009819705.1 of Hippoglossus hippoglossus. Classification (NCBI taxonomy): domain Eukaryota; kingdom Metazoa; phylum Chordata; class Actinopteri; order Pleuronectiformes; family Pleuronectidae; genus Hippoglossus; species Hippoglossus hippoglossus. Next base: position 9,414,368 of record NC_047165.1, read on the forward strand.
ACTGAACACGATAAATAATTGTTAAAATCAGCTGTTTGCATGTAAATGCATCCAAAAAAAACTACAATATAATATATGAAGATGAAACACTAGACCGACCTGCAATTGTTAGCGATACATATAATATCTATATAATACTTATATATATATATATATATATCATAATTTTGCTGATTGTACTTAAACAAGTTAACTTAGTTACCTCACCAAGGAGGTTATGTTTTCATATGCGTTTCTCTGTTAGCAGCTAGCAGTTAGCAGCAGTTCACTTAAACTACTGGACAGACTATCATGAAAGTTGGTGGAAGGATTTGGGTCAGAGAAGAACTCCTTACATTTTGGTGCATATTGATTGGGGGCGGATCAAGGATTTTATTTATTTTGCTCATGTATTCATGGATATACATGATAAAAAATCAGGCATGTTAGTGAACTGATATCTATGTGCATGTAAAATTCAGTCCTGATTGAATTTAATAGGACTGTTGGGCCTTGGCGGAGGTTTGCGCTCCTCTGAGTGCTGGTCTAGATTTGAATGCAGGACCTTTACCCGTAATAAAGTGTTTTTAAATGTGCTGTCAGTACTTTCACTGAAGTAAAGAATCCGAATAGTTGTTTCACCACTGTTCAGGAGAGATGCATTGACAGGGAGGCAGACATACAGAGACACACTCTATTTAAACAATTTAGTGTCCATTCCTCAGAGTAATTAAGAGTAATGGGAGCATTGTCAGCATTACAATGCAGCATGGAGGCCGAGCCAAGTCATGTTTGTGGGGGTCCTGGAATCTATGTGTGTGTGTGTGTGTGTTTGTGTGTGTCTGCGCCTGTCATCATTACACCAACCACAGGCTAACAGGCCACAGGCATGTGTCCTAACTCAAGGAAAGCCAGAGTGTGTGTGTGTGTGTGTGTGTGTGTGTGTGTGTGTGTGTGTGTGTGTTTGCGTGTGTGTGTGTGTCGCACACGCAGCTATGGTGCATTCAGTGGACTCCAAAGAAACAACAGCAAAAACCAAAAACAACATGATGACGATAACAGACACACACACTCTTGTCCCCACATGCCACCTAACAGCCATTACACATTTAAGCATGTCCACACATGTCCACACACACTCACACACCCTTCCATGGGTAAATGTTGGGGTGTGAGAGGGTTTGGAGTAACACCACACTCGCCCACGCAATGGCATCCTGACCAACAACATTTGGTTTTGGCCATACCACAAGAATGAAACAGCATTTTCACAGACGCACGTTGTACACTTTCAAAAATTGTGAGCTTCAGCAAACGTTTGTCTCAGCGTTGTGCACGTTACGACTCGTGATACTGCAGAATAACACTGTTTCCATTCAATGCATTTTATGAGTATTTGAATTGCATATCCCAAACATAAACAAGACTCTTTTTTTTATTTTTTATTAATCAAGTGAAGTGTATTACGATGACACACTAAGGAGTAAGTCCCAGCATATATTTGCTCTTAAGAACTGCCACCTCCCATAAAAACACAATAAAACTTCTCTCTGCTTGAGTACCTGCCGCAACTGTCATTGTTATTCCAACAGCGCTGCCAAACACCCTTGACAGACATCGCTGATTTATCAAAACTCTTGAGTGAACCATCAAGAGATGAAAGGGTAAAGAGACGAGTGCACAGAGGCAGTGCATAATTTATTTTATCCGGTCAAAGAGATGGCATACTTCTGGAATGAGCCTTCAGATCCAAACCAAGCCCTTATATAAACAAAATTTCACTAGGAGGTGCAAACTTCTGGGCGCTGGCAATGATCACTAGCCTAACAATGCTCACCATTCATCTTTGTGGGGATGTCAATCGGCCTGATTGAGTAATAACTGGAAGGCTCCCTGTCCTTGGGAAATAATAATTAAACAAAGGAGAACTCATTGAGCACAAAGCGCTGAGTGTGTGAACACAGGTGGAGAACAGGTTTGCCCCAAAGATTTAGCTTCCCGCTGATTTAAACACAACAGGGGGAACAAGGGTTTTCTCAGACAGAGAGGCGATGACGTATTGTACTTTGATTTAGTTTCAAGTTACGTTCCAGCTTAAGCACCAGTGACAATTGTTCTTACTCACCTGCTGCGTGTGTGTATATTGTGTTTGCTTTCTCTTTGCCTCTCTGTCTCTGCAGTTTGCACAGATTTGAACATAATTTAAGGGCAAATGTTTGTTTTACGAGATTTGAAGATCAACATCACAAATGTTACTGAGCTGGAGTCAGGATGTCTTTATAAAGGCTGGATACAAGGGGAAACAACAAGCGTGGCTCACACACACACACACACACACACACACACACACACACACACACACACACACACACACACACACAGATAGGTATTTTCTGAGAAAGAACACCTAATGATGTATTTGCTCAGCACTTCTGTGAAGTGTCTCTAGCTATATCGTGTATGATTGGTGAGCACACGTTTTTTCTAGGGTCTTTATAGATGAACAATGGCACCATTAGTGGCGCTTATTCTTGGGATGCTGCACCCACTTATAGCAGTTGTTCAACAAGGTCTAAATACCGTTAACTCATTTTATTTTGTAGAGAGCAAGCCCAGCTTTTCTCTGGGCTTTCATTCTTAATGGTGCATTTATGAGTTAGATAAATAGATAAAAAACACCATTACATCTTTTTGTTATGGGCTGGACTGTTTCTTCTGGCTCTTTACCTTAAGTTCTCTGTTGGCAACTTCATGGTGAGGACATCATAATAGATTAAACAAACAAGATATACTGTAACTTGTAAATTAATGGGTACAGAAGATGGGTTTGTTTCCTTACAGAGCTAGGCTAACTTTCTGATTCCAATTTAAATACTAGGCAACCCACCTTCCTACTGTAGCCACATCTACCTCGCATAGAGAAGCATAGTTTGGAGGATAAACATCTTTTCTTTTGACCGAGCATCAACTATTCTTTTAAAATATCAGCATCATCCCCGTTAAACATTTCCATTTAATGTGTGTGTGGGTCTTTCCATGTGGCGACCATGAGGCCCAGCTCGTCTCTTACTTCTACCCCAGAGAAAGTGCCGTGTCACTGGGTTCGCTCACCAGGGGAGGCCCATGGATTACTGGTTTGATCCATCCCGGTGTTCCCTCCATCTGCAGCTGACACCTCCTCTGTGGTTTCAGGTCCCTCTCTGATGATGTCATGCCTTGTTCGTGTCCCTGTTTACCACATGAAAGAGGCTCAGCTGCTCTGGCGTCAGCTGTGAAGGCCCACAGTTGGTGAGCGCGTTGGGCTGAAACAGAAACAAGTGGTGGAATCATGTTGAGTAAGCCGCCTGTTACGGTAACACTGAGTGACAGAGATACCTGACCACAATAGCCATTGTTTTGCTATGCTCTGCTGCGTCCTGGACTCGTGTACGTGTTTATTTACCCTTTGCTCCTGTTTTTTTCCCCCGAGAGGCTGTTGGTGGCAAGACTCAAGGACCATGTAAGCACTTCACTTCATCCTCCACCACCTGCGTCCTTCAGGTGGATTCCCATACTCTCTTCCAGATCCACCATGTGGAACATATTCCACGGCTTACACAACTGTGACAAATTCAATGCAAACAAACAAGCTGCCCATATTTTTTATAGAAATTATAACCCAATATGTGATGTCTGCCCACGCTGCCAGAGCAGGGAGTGAACAGATGCATCATGGGTGGGGGTACAGAGTTACAGCTGGGGATAAAAATGTCTGCTCTTCATTATGGTTGGTCCAGAGGCTTGCTGCTGGCGGCCTGCATGGGTCTGGGGCTAGGACAAGGGCCAGGGCCAGAGCTGGCTTGGCTCCTGGCTGCTATGTAAAGTCTGCCTCAGCCACAACCACATTGCGCAAAGCTGCTTCACACATATAATTTACTCACGAAGTTTTCGAAGAAGTCAAAAAATATATGGCAGAGTGAGAGAGTCGTTGGAAAACTAACACGGACCGCGTTGCTATTCAGTTAGAAAATGAAGTTATATCCAGTTATATAACGTCTAAAGATGGCAGGCTTATGGAGTCACAGTCAATTAGCACAGCTGATTGAATAGAGGCGACCACAGAAACCTTATACTGAAAAATAACTTTCAGCACAGAGAAGAGACAGTTTAACCAATGATTGACAAACTCCGATGTGAGTGTGTGTTATCAGCAGGGGTTGGTGCCTCAAGGTGTTTCCGAGCCCTTGTGTCTTTTCATAAAACATCCTCAACAGGAGATGAGTCTATCTGTCTGAGACATGGACAAATATTTCTGTGCCTAAGCAGCAACATCAAAAGCCCGAATGTTGTGTAATGGCATACATTTACACTACAGGGAGGCATCCTATCAGACAATGGCACAGTAATGGCTCCAGCGGTTAAACCATTGTCCCATTAACAGTCATCAGGTCTTAATCAGAGCTTTTTTTTTTTGCCACTTGCCACCTTCTTTCAAGCCCCCCCCCCCCTCCCTCCCTCGGCCCATCTCTTCTCCTTCATCACCAAACTCTTTAATGTCAGTGCTTGTTTTCCCTCCTTTCAAAACACCGTCTTTAACCCCCACCAAAGAAAATGGCCAATGCACAATCTCATTTGTGTAGGGACTTTACAAAGGTGGAGTCTTTGGTAGGAGAATGAAAGGGAGGAGGCCGGACCTTTGATCTCCCCGTGGGGCAAATGGATTGGATTGTCTTGCCCCCGCCGGTGGGGCTAAGCTGGGGACAGTGTGAGTCGCAGGGGGTCATATCAAAGATAGTTATCTTTAGAGGGTCCTCTCAGTGGCACATTAGTACGCTATCTAAATGTTGATTTGTTCACACCAACATCAGAGGCGCTCTAAATGAGCTGACAGATGGAAAACACCCAGTGAATGTAAATGTGAGTGAACTGGTCAAGTTCACTTCTCTCTGCAGACGTGTGCACAGCTCTTCTCCTCCTCACGGCTAACGTTTACTATTCGGCCTGTAAACACCAAGATGACAAGTTAAAAAGGCTCAATGTTAATTCCAGCCAGCGAGATCTCTACAAAGTACAGCCCCACGCAAATCTGCTTTATTCCCTTACATATTGCCTGGTTCTTCCACTGACAATACCAGACATTAATGGCACAGCACGCTCATTGTCTATGTCGTGGGTAAGGAAATGATTGGCAACATCCTATGGCTGCAGCAAGTTGCCGTGTTGAGGTTACAGACTGCGTGTGTGTGTTCTTTCTTTGTGGTCACTCTCTCAGCTGATGATAAGAGAAAGGTATAAATCACGTACACACATTCCAGCACCCACTGTCAGCCTGAGACAAGAATTAAGCTTATCATGTGTGACATCTTTTCCCCATAATTTGATAAACTGTGAACATCCAAAGGATACGTTCACACATACCCCTGCTGGTACAAACCTCTAACTACACATGTATCTGTCGGAGGGCCACAGGCCTCATGTTTGACAAAGGAATAGGTGGGTATATTTTGGATTGAAGGAAAATGAAAGGTTCCTGGAAAAAATTCAATACAGAAGCTTCTTTACAGTTAAGATTTAATCACGATGCCTTCAGCTCTCGACCTTCAGTTTTGATGACGTTCTTCACCAGTATGATAGAACTATATATTTCCATATTTATTATCTCAGAGGCTGCCACACTTGTTAGAGTAGATTCTCAGCAATGAGCCATAACAGAGGGAAAATTTGTCTCCTTGCCTGGTGTCACAGTTTGCCATTCTCTGTGTGCATGGCCCAAATGTGGGATCGCAAATAAGCATCTCTATTTTTAGGGACTTTAAGACCAGTAACACCCGTCATTCCATATCATTAGAAACAGCTCCAAAGATGAACAAATTATCCTAGCTCTCAAATATAATTCTATATAGTACCATGAAATCAAAGCCAAGCCTAAAACCTCCTTCCATCCTTGGTGTTATTTGTGAAACCTCGACTGAAATTTCGACTGACACGTTGATTGAAAATGCCCACTACTTTGGTTATCTGCGCATCAAATGTCCGACCGCAGCACATTCCCGAGGGGCTTGAAATGTGCTCAGAAAGCCTCAGTCTAACTCCCTGTTACTGAAATGTACATTTCAGCCTTCTCTATACTGGTCATTAACCGTGCTAGCTGTCTTTTTCGGCTCCATTCCTCCATCTTTGGCTGCTGGTAAATATTTGCTAGATGGAGAATTGCATACCAAATTGGTACTCCAGTGTCTCCTTTGCATAATAGTTGTTGTGAAGGCATCTATTGTCTCATTTAAACTAACCACAAAGTGTATTTTGGTGATGTCGGCAAAGGCTGGCTTCTCTACAACCCCAATTAGCATTCCTTCCAGATAAAACAATGATCACTTGAATACGACTGAGCTAAGCTTGCAGGAAGTGATCTAAAGACCTGATAGGAACCCATGATTACCAAGTCCTCCATGCATAATGTTTTAATTCAACATCACCCCCACCACCTAATTTTGTCCCATCACTAATCTTGTCTTAAGTTATCTTCAAACTACCGCTTTACCCCGCGGCTACAGGCCCTTATCATTTATTGATTATGTCTCTGAGATTAAAGGACCTGCTTTCATTTCCACAAGAATGTTCCCCGCTCTTTGTGTCCATATGGAAGCGTTTGTCGGACAGATGGGTGATTTTCCCCTCTAGACAAGGTCCCACTGGTCAGAGGGGGATTCACAGGGACTTGGTAAGTGATGGTTGCTGTTGATATCCAATTGCTGTTCGCTTTGAAGTCCAACGACCAGGTGATCCCTGCTCGAATTTGCATTAATGAGAGGGAGCGAGGGCAATGGAAAATGTGCAGGGAAAAATAAAAGTGAAAAAAGTTGCGTCAACAGTACAGTGACGCTGAGAATCTCAACATTAATTACGCAAGTCAGTTTTACAGCAAGTCATCGCAATTCCTCCAGACGATTCAGCGCTGTCAAATAGCTGCATAATACTACCCCAAAGCCCCTCAAGCCTCCCAGACTTAATTCCATGTGCCGAGAAGCTGCCTGAATGTTGGTTACACACAAATGACGGACATTTTGTCTTGGGGTAATTACTAATATGCACTGTTGTTGCCCATGCTGCCTGTATCTGGGTTTTGGTTTAAATGTTGGGTTTACTCTCCCTGGGCTATGTGGTTTGCAGCAGCTTAATCACAAAGCCACAAGCATCTCAGCCATTTTGATAGGAGCCTAAACTGGGACGGCTTCATATGTTACACTGTTTCTCGCCCGTCCCTACATATATAGCAGCTGCTTTCTGCAGAGTCAGCAGGGCAGCATGAAATAGTACATGTTGACAAATTGAAAATGTGCAAATGAAAATGAAAATAAACCTGAGGCAGTTATGGACTGTAAAATTTTATGGATTGTAAATCTAATGAGAAAGAGCTGAGGTTGACTTGTTCGGGAATGGAAAGAAATTCAGCTCAGTGATTTTTAATCCTCTGAGTGAAAATCTATTAAAAAAAACGGGAGGGTCTCAACAATGCGAAATTGATATTGGTGCCATTTTTAACAAAGTTATTGAATAGGTCCCTGTTTTCTCGCTCGGACAAATTGAGTCAGTGACAACAGCTGGAGCATCTGGAGATGAGTAAGAAGCCAAACTGTGGCTTAAAGATTAAAGAGAATGAACTGATGAAAGATCTTTGAATAGACAAAAAACAAACCACGAAAAAGCCTCTTTGAGATAACAGAGATCAGTCTGCGACCAAGCACAGCTGCATTACACTTCAGCCCGAGATAGAGTCCTCAGCATCCGAGTGGTCCGGATCTCATGATGTTTCCGAGCACACAGGTGTTTACTGTCCTCTCCAAACAACCTTGTTTACAAAAAAAAGAGGGTTGAAAAAAGAACTGCAAAGAAACTTACAGGCAGCGAGGTAATTAACGCCTTTGTACCACGCCGAGTGCCTCAGCTCACTACTAATGGTTTGGGGCTGAGAACCAAGCCTGTTTTTTATTGAGCGTTCTACTTGCGAGGCGTCCAAGTGTTGCCACAAGGGAGATTTTGAAACACTGGCCGGCTGGAGACACAGAGGTTTTTTTTTTGTTGTTGTTGTGCTGTGCATGTAATTTCCAGTCAAACCTGCTACTGTTGACTCCCACGGTGCAATCACATAACATACTTTTTTTTGGACTTTGCACTTTGGATGTTGTGCAGGAGCTGTGAGACTTTTCAGCAGGATGCCAAAGTTTGGGCCCTCGAGCTGCTGCAGCTTTTTCCACCGAGGAGAAAAGCCTGATTCATTTATATAAGACTATAATTAGTGGGTCATTTATGATAAGGCTTTGTTTTTCGTTTTAATTTAATACACTTAAGATGCAGTTATATGACAGGTTGTTGGGATATTGTTGGTAATTCAGTGCAATTATGAAATTTGTCTTGTTTTCCTTGTGTTTCAGGTTTCTTCAGCTGTGGCGGTGCGCACAGACGCAGCGGCTCGGTCCTCCCCAAAAGAACCTCCAGGCTAAAAAAACTGTTTTTAATCACTGAGCCAAACTAAAAACTTGATTGTGCAATAGTGTTTTACCTCTGCTACTGTGCAATACTTTATCACCATGCACTATTTTACCAGCATCATAAATATATAATGTTGTTATTGTTATGTTTTTTTAAATATTTATCATTACTATCAGCAAATTTCGTGTACAATGTTCATTCTATTCTGTCATTATACCACGTACGTTTCTCAGTTCAGCTCCTCGTTCCCCCCCTCAAACGTTGTGTGTTACTGTTCCTCTCATCTCTGCCTCTCCTTTTCTTCCCCCTCTCCTCCCCTCTGATCTGTCACACACACGCACTGCGAGGAAGCTAACCTCTGCTCCTCAGAGATCTGTGAGTACATTGTGAGGAATGTGTGTCCTTTCCTGACATTACACGCTCTTTATCAACTAACAAGAGGAGTAGGAGGGGAGAGCGGGAGAGGAAGAGAGGAGGATGTTGAGATGTTAGGAGCGTTTTGGAGAAAGGGGGGGGGGGGGGGGGGGAGAGAGAGAGAGAGAGAGAGAGAGAGAGAGATAGAGAGAGGGGAAAAAAAAAGAGAGAGCCTTTGTGGCCGCTTATCTGACAGGATATGAAGCAACTCAATACGACTTTGGCATTTGGCAAAATAGCTTCCTTCAATGGGCATTCACTACAAGAGGCATCATGAGGCTGCATATGTCTGAGAGGAGAGAGAGGGAGGGAGGGAAAGAGGGAGAGAAATTCAGGAAGAGAAAAGACAGCCTGAGGGTGTTTTTCGAGGTTCCGTATTCTGTTAATTGCCCACGATAAGTATGCAGCAATTCGCCGGTAGTTGTGATGATTATCAATGGCAGCAATTTAACAGATGTTGGTGCACTGGAGCTTTTTAAGCACCTCAGTCTTTCCAGTGCCGACTAAAGGGCAATTCTGAGAAATTTATGAATTCTGGAGCGGGCGCTAGAACCAAATTTAACTCCCTTCAGTTTGTCACGCACACACGCACGGATGCACGACGCGCACAGCCTCTGAGTATTATTTTTGTTAATGGGAATCTAAGGGGACATCGTTTTTCCTGGATGTGGTGTAATTGAAGCTGCTGTATTAAAGGGTTGTGTTCCTCTCCTGCTGCTGAGACACAAAGTATGCAAACCCCATCCAGTTATTAACCCAGGAAGTCCCCACGGTGCACTGCACTCTAATGAGAAGAGGCCAGTGCGTATTATATTTTTCCTTTTTTTCATTTAGATGTTGCCCTCTTGACCCCCGGGGGAAGCTTACCCAACACTCAGCGGTGCACCTCTGCTCCTGTGAGAAACTTTACTGTGTCCACATGCTCGCTGATGATCCCTGTTTTCTTTCAATCACTGCATAAAAACAGGAAAACAAAACTACACCGCAAATCCTCTACTTATTTTTCACACATTTCTCATTATCTGCTTGATCCTGCTTTATTTCCCACGTTTAAAACAGTAAATATTTGAAAGTGAAAGGAACTAAAAGAGAGACTTTAATGCGGGTTTCAACCTCCGTGAGCAACCTGTCTACCTGATCAGGAGCTTTACCTTTTGAACTTCATGAGAAAAGATACACAACAGATTTGCTGTGTTTGGGATTCGCCGTGTCGTCTGAAAGAAACACGTTTTAAACCACCTCATTATGTGGTTAAAACATGATTTGTATCACAGGCCGTCCCCATTCTGACATTTACTCACACTTTAATATCAAGATGTTTACACATTTCTTTGCCTATTTTCTCCGCAGCAGGAACTCACTTGTTCTAATTCATTATATCTGTAGTTTGTCTTTTTAATCAGCTCTAAACACATTATTTTCCATCCATAAAGAATCGATTTCATTTGCCAACATTTGCAGATAAACGTCGGCCCCCTTCCACACCCTGCTCTCAAAAACAATAGGCCTTCTTCTCGCAAAACAACAGCTCCTTGTCTTTAAACAAATTAACAATAATGTGTCGTAATGGGGTTGAAATTACAACCCCATGTTGCCTGAGGACAGTTTCTGACAGGGGACACGTCTTGTTTTTCTCAGTCTCACCAAACATCTGGAGTTTTCCAACTTTTTCTGATTGGCCGTCTGGCTCTCTCGCCATTTTTCACCTGACGGGCTGCTTCTCGCCGTGCACCTCCGGGTGAATGTCACCAGTGTTGTGTATCCAAAAGGAGAGATTAACTCACACCACCCGCACGCAAAACACTTCTGATTTTCTCACACGGCGCAAAAGCCGATCGCAGTTGTGTTTGTCTCCCTTCGCTTTGATGTAGCTGAGCCCTGACGGACGCATAATATCGTTCACAGTCAAAAGCCGGGGTGGTCTTTTCCTGTTGTTACCAGCTCACCCGGCTTTTGTGTTCCACTGAATCCAAAAAGACCAAGTTTTTCTCAGGCTGTTGAACATGCACTGAATGCTGTAATTGCAAGCAGATTCAAAGAGATGGATATTTGAATCACGCTGCGTAAAATATGGCTCCATCTGGATTTGATAAGCCATAAATGAATGCCATCTGATGCTGATTTTACACTTTACACTTCAAACAATTACAGAAATTCCAGGGCACCTACTATACTTTGACTGAGAGGCACTAATCATGGAGTAGACATATGATTAGAAAATATGCTAGTTTCATGTTGCGAATGCTTCAACTCGCGGAGGAAAAAGAAGGAAAACATTACATGTTTGCTAAGAATACGAAAAATCAGGGAATGAGATGAGCTACTTTATAAGTGAGAACTGCTTCATTTGCTTTATCACAGGGACGGTCAGAGTCATTCTCAGAGAAAGGGGGGCTGGATGTGCGTTTCCTGTATTTCTTACCCAAAACAGCTTTTACCCAATGTTTGGGCGGCAACAAAAAATATTTGCCCAAAAGATGTCCTGAAATCTCCGACTCAATAACATTTACACACCGATATCTCTGATCACAAGAGTCTCACAAAATATGTGTCAAAACAGGTTTCAGAGGAAGCATGAATCTATAATTATATGGACGGTATAATTAAGAATCAAGCACATATACAGTTCATGGTATAATTACGAACCTCTGCAGCTATAAGCCACTAATGGGAACTGGGAGTGAGGAGTTATCAACACGCAGACAGCTAATTACTGTGTAGGCCTCGTTAATTGGTTATGCCCCCTGTTTAGCACAGGAGCGTGATCAGGTTGGCAGATTTATGGAGCAGTGGCACACGTACACAACACGGATGTTTCCGAGAAGCATCTTCTTCTTTTTTTGTTCTCTTTCACCCGTAACTTGCTGAAACAGTGTTTTCCTGAATGCACGACAGAAGTGTGACTGTGAGTGAGAGGGATCCACCACGGAGCTCAGAGGATTTGGCTCGCGTCGCCGTGATGACACAGATAGTCGTGACATTTTTCTTTTTTTTTTCTTTCAATGGCAAATGGGAATGACAGAATCTGCCACTGTGTGTGATAGCGAGACTTTTCACACATGATAAGATGAAAAAAAGCAGCCGTGCAGAAACAGCCAAACGATTAGCCTTGTGGTAGTAAAAGAAGGGAGAGAGAGAGAGGGAGAAAAAAAAAAGGCATCGGGATCACCAAAGCGGGTCGGTTTTGTATGGAAACAACTGTGGCTGGATGTTTGGTTCTCATGGAAGCACATGACAGGGAGGTCATGAGAGAGACAGCAGGCCGGCGCTGTGTGCGATCTCACCACACTCAGTTCCCCACCGCACTTTGATGTTTCCCCTCTCGACTTTTATCATTGCTCCTCTGGAGACCCCTACTCTCGCTGTCAGGGAAGCAGACAAGCACACACACACACACAGAAATACACCCCATCTGAGCAGAAGCTTGGCCACTGCCACTCATTTCCACATTCCCAACCTACTTCAACAAGCAGCAAAATCATTTATCGGACACTTTCCTGTACCATAAACCACCGAATTAAACCTTTGGGATCTTACGCTTCCATTGATCTGTGCTCTCTGATCAAATGCACACTTCCCGGGCCAGGTCCTGGTCAGCATGGAGAAAGGAAATGGGGGGGGGGGGGGGGGGGGGGGCGGTTTGAGGAAGACGATGGAGGGCGGCTGGGGGGGGGGGGGGGGGGGGGGGGGGGGGGGGGGGGGGGGGGGGGGGGTGCTTATGTGAGGCTGAAATGTGAGCCGGAGCCTGTGTCACATTAGTCTTAACGGGCTGTGGGGCAGACGCACTGGCACCACAGAGCACAGAAGACGGGTGGAGGAGGACCGAGAGGAAGACGACGGAGGCAAATCACTGGACACCCTGATGCAGGGGAAGTATGTGGAGCTCAGGCAGCACGAAGGAATGTCCTCATCCCCACTGGAAAGTTTTCAGGCACCTCCCCCCCAAAAAAAGAGACAACACAGAGAGAGGGTGAATAATACTTATCCTTCGATCTAAGTCACCTTTGTACCCACAGTACACACATCATCACACATCCCTTGTCAGCCTGTCATCCCACCGGGTCACGGTCGTTGCTGGCGCTCCCTCTCTCTGTGTGTCATGTTGTCTCTGTCCTGCTCTGTAATTTCCTTTTTTTTCTCTCTCCTCTTTCCCGGAAAGAATGTGTCTCCTGTCGCTCCACCAGTCAGTGTCAGGGGGCTAAACAGCCCATTTCACTGTCTGACTCAGTTACGGAGTCCCTGAGGTACCTGAAGATTCCAAGAATTCCGGCTTCTGCACCCACAACCGTGACGCCACCTGAGGGAATGCCATAGAGATCATACCAGACACTTCCTGCACACACGCAGGATTCTTCCTCAAGCAGTAACATGAATCCCTGATTCACGTCCAGATGATGTAAGATCAGGGTGCAAAACAAAGGAACTGCAAATGAGGCATGTGTCTGAGTGGAATATTGAGCAAAACACTGTTGCCGTGCTGTGAATGGACAGAAGACTGATGATGACAGAGAGGTTGAAGGAGCAAGAGGGGCACAGAGAGCAACAGTGGAAAGGAGAGACAGAGCCAGAGCCTGAAGAGTGGAGGGGGTATGACTAGGTCTGCTCAGGACAGAGGAGGCGACAGAGGGGGAAGCGTCTCCGATCGTCTCCTCGTGGCTCCTCTTTGGCGTCTGTGATCCTCGGACCCTTCACGCAATCTCCCTTATTACAAGGCTTCCCCTCTCCACACGGGCACCACTACAAAATGGAGCAATTACATTTAATTAGGCTGCAGAGGGTAGCGAGCCTGCCCCATCCCAAAACCTCAGAGAAGAGCAGACTTCAGGTAACACAACGGTCGGGGAGAACTTCAAAGAGATGCAAAATTACAGCGCCATTAGTGGAGCCACCACAGAACTGCTGTGAAGCCAGGGAATCATTTGACCCAAAGAGGTGGATTCAAAGGAGTTAAAACTGAAAAGAAGACGCAGCGGAGACAAAAACATCCCAGCAGCCAAAGATTAAGGGGCAGACTGAGCACTTCTCTAAACATTGTTTGTGTTGTATGGGAGACTTGAAAAATTAAGGCGTCTTTACAATGCCTATTAGTTATCCCATACCCCTGCAGCCTCGCGGCGAGGATGCTCTTTCCGCTCATGTTCAACATATTGTGGTTTTTACCATAAAAAAGACATTTGGGTTTCAAAACAAATAGACCAGGATTAAGTGTCCCAATGAACCACTCATGCCGTCCTAGAAAGACGATATGCCAGGTGATCCCACTTTATCTGCCTGCTTGTGTAGCACAGGATTCTGGCTCGCAGAGGGCATGATGGCCCTAACATTTTTATTGATGCTGACTCACTGGGCGTCCAACCAGACTGGAAAATTCAGACACTAACGCAGTTAGATCGGCTTCTGAGACAGAGGGACGCTTGTCTCGAGAGCACAACATCCACACAGGTGAGCAAACAAACAAATAGGACTAATTCTGCATTTTTCACATTTTTTTTTCTATTTTTTGTGATGTAATTAAGGAGACTGAGTCAAGTGGTTCAGTCAGGGCTTATTGCAATGACACATAACTAGAGGGGCACTCAAAAATCATTTTATTTATTTATTTGCACACACTCATAGAAATAAGTCCCTTAATGTGTTTTTTTTCCATCAACATCCATGAATAATCCCTGAACATTGATACATCTTTCCATTTATGTGAGACTGTTTCTCAGGAATTTTTTCAATATACCTTTCCAGGGTGTATCCCACCTCTCGTCCAATGTCAGCTGGGATTGGCTCCAGCTCCCCCTGCGACCCTGTTGATTGCTCTGTATGTGACACGTGACATCTATTGCACTTCAACATCATTTCTAGGTTCTTTCTTCGCCTATGTCCCATCCTTCCACCAAATTCTGAGGAAATCTGCTCCGCCGATTCTTAGTAATCCTGCTGACAGTCAAACCAACCAACTAACACAAATGGGCGAAACATAACCGCCTTGGCACAGGGAATTAGAGGAAACTTTGAATAGATGGAGTGAAGGAGCATAAATAATACAAGTGCCTCTATGGCTCAAAAGGCCTTCATTAGAAATGCGTTCCTGAAAACAAGCAGCTCCCTGAGAATTTTGTTTTTTTACTTCGTCATCTTGTCATCTCTCTCAACAATATCTTCCAGCATCAGGAAATTATAGGAGAAAAGACAAACACCTCATGAGAACCAATCACATTTCTCACTATCCTTTCACTGCATCCCAATACCTCCACAGCCCTAATATGGAGTTTTTGAGGAAGCCCAGCGCGCTCCACCACCATCCCCGAAATATCAAACTACAGAAATTCTTTTAATTCTGTAGTTTGTAATTCTTTTAATTCTTTTATGCTTCTAGGATCTGTGCTGGAGCATCTCGTGGAGGCCCAGTGCTTAGGACATTAATGTTGGTGTCACCCATCTTAATATTAACGCAGGGGCACTTAATAGTAAATTTCTCTTTCCATTTTTGTGGCCGCTCCTCTTCTCAGATCCTCCGCCACTGAAACGTTCTTTCACGTAGGTTAATGTGTCTTTTGTAGTTAACTGCGACTCCATAAAGACAGGACCGGGTCTTTTTTTTTTTCTTCTCCCCCCCCCCCACCACAATTAGTCTCATGCTGTGTCATGGTTTACTGTCTCCGTTATAGTAATCACAACCAGATCTGTGTTTGCCATAGACTACAACTGCTGGAAACTTCAGGAACAGCCAGTCATACTGTTGTCGCCTGGGTCACCAGGGCTCCGGGTATGACGACACACAAGCGACTGGTGATGGTGACGACAACGCTCAGCTGCATCCACACACTGGAGCTAATATTGTTGTTTTTATTCATGTGTCAACTCCAATCAGTGATGAGATTCAGTGCAGGAGCAACAGAAGTAATGGATAATTCAGCTTCAACTGAAAGAAGAAACATGACTAATGGAAAACAGTGAGGTATGTAACAAGCACACTGGAACATTCAGCTTGAGCTGCCTTTCAGACTTCCACTGAAATTACCTGGAGGGGCTGCATGTGAGAACGCAAACGTCCGAGTGACCTGCTCCGGAGAATGAGCCCATGTGAGAATTCTGCAGGATATTATTGATGAAGTTTCTACGGCAGAAGCAAAGTTGAAAAAGGATACAAATATCTCAGGATTAAAAAGAGCAGTCACACGCAAAGAAGACACGGACGAAGATGTAAACTTCGAAAGATGAGATTCGAGAGTTTTGGTGATAAGGGCCGACACCATTGTTGATCTGCTGTAAATAAAAACAGCATCTCCAGTGTAATTTATACATTACTCTCTTGCCTCTTGCATGAATGCGTCTGACCCGGACAATCTCTTGCTGCATTCTTCATCCGTGAAAGGTCTGAAAACAGCTCCAATTAGACAGCAGACACTGAAGAGCCATTGCAAAACAAACTAATAAGCCTGACAAGTCAGACAAAATATTCTGAAAAGAAAAATACTGTCTGCCTTAAAAGTGCAGCATGTTCTCATCACGACAGGTAAACAGAGCTATTTAGATTAGATTGTGACCCATAACTCAACCCATATCCCACACGAAAACACATGAATTATATTCTCCAGCAGGACTCTACATCTAAAGCAGCGAAGGTGTCTTGCTCGTGCGTCCGGGGCTTGGCGTTCTGCGGCCGGACAACAATATGATAAGGAAGAAGTATTCCGGCGCTCATCAGCCGCTATCTGAACGAGGCCTGCCTCCACTTTAGACAGCATGGGTCTATTTAAAGGAGGACGTGAACTTTATGTGCGGTTTCTGACGATGACGTTGCAGCCGGGTAGATACGTTGACTGATTTAAATCTCCGGATAAGAGAAAGAAACATAAATAAATGAGAGGCCAGCGAAGTGGACAAAGACGTGAGCAAGTATCTTGTCTCTGAACGGTTTGAGGAACGCACCAAAGATATGAGGCATGTGGTGCCCAGCTGTGCTTATCCTGAAGGAAGTCAAGTTCCTCCTGATAAAATACTGTACACAGCTGCAATAAAGAGGCTCCCGGAGTTCTTCTCTGAGGTTACACCCATATGTTATGTAGTATAATATGACAGGGGGAAACATATATCGTAGATCATCAAGTTCAATGTAGGTAAAGCTAAAGTTTTGGCTCAAATTTTGAAATATTGATATTCACTTCTGTGAGGGTGCTGCTTTATGCCAGACTCAAACATCCAAACAACGTGTGGCATGTTTCCCCCGCTCTTGAATGTAAGCAGACATCTAACCGCCTCCACAGCTGAGAGAGCGAGCGCTCACCCATCTATGCAAGCATGTCATTGGTCACATGTGCTTGGCATTAACAAAGACACAAACAAGGTAGGGGTGTACCACAACCCTATGATTAGACTGATTTATGAAGATGTCAGAAGGCTCCCCACAAAAATATGATCCACTTTCCCTGAAAAGCTTAAACGGACGAGGATTGTCGGCATACCTTGGTGACATCGAATTTTCAAATTATGGAGGCCAGAATTTTAAAGAGACTCACATTTAAAGAGATTTGAAATTATAAACAACGCATCAATAAGGGCACAGAGCTTGCAAAACTTCGGGAAACCGCTTCACTTCTGAAGAGTCCAAACAATGACATCCTGCTTTGCCAAAGAGGCCCGACTGCAGCTCTCCATCACATCACCAATCGATGAAATCTAGACAGACACAAAATACACTGCGGGCAGCGTTTCCACAAGGCCCTACTGTATCATAAATCACCACGGAGACCACCGTGTTACCAAACCACACCAGGCTTAGATTTAGGCTACTTTTAATGGGAATCACTTATGCTCAAACCCCTGTAAATGATTAAGAGCTGAGGTCATGAGTGACATTTTACATGTCGACAGGCTCTATTACGCTGAAATGCTTTCTCGGGAGTTTCAGATGCTGCCTCTCCGAATCGCTCTCCCTGATATTTTGTGAAATTACTTTCGCTAATAGATCCAGAGTGTGTCTCGGAGCTGTCCAACACGTGAAGCCGCTTTAATTCCCAGAAAACCATCATTTTGTTTGCCACATTTTAACCACGCTGAGAGATGTGCAATTTGGTTTTGTGTCACTATACATCATATCCAGTCCTCCCTTTTAACACCTCCGCTATTCCTGCCCGCAGACAATGGGAGGTACAAACTCTCGCCCTGATTGGCTGAATTTAGTAGCAGGGAACCCTGGACTGAGCAGGTTGCATAACTCTCCCTCTCAAGAGGTCTCTCTCTCTATTTCTTCTTCTCCCTTGTCCTCCTTTCAGTAAACACCTCTACTTTGACAGGAGTGGCAATTTTCATCTCACTGATTGAAGAGTAAAGCTGCTGCTGGTCCGCCACACAGACTCCTGCCCTGCCCTGCCTTGCTCCCTCTCTCACTTTGTACTATCAGTCATTTAAAAGAACCTCCCCCATAATCTTAATCCTTCATGTCTCACGGCCCCTTGAGAAGTACGTCTGAGCCCTCAGCGTCTCCTCTGGCCTGTTGTCATTCGCTCTTGGGTTACTAAGCGGCACAATTTCAACTTATAAACTCCTCCAGTCGCAAAGCTGTTTTTCCATAACTGCGACTTTGTGCACAAATCCCTGCATGCAAGCTAATAAGAGTATTTAGACTGGTGGACAACAAACAAAACTTCCACCAACTCAACCTTTAATGGGCTGTCTGCTTAGAAAAAACACAAAGAACCACTTCATTTCTCCTCTCTTAATCTGCCAGTAGCCTGTCCCTTTAATAGCGCTGCTTAATTGTAATGACTGTGTCTGTTTGTCTTGGGATGAATGAGGCTCTTGGTCGGGAGGGAGGCGGCAGGTCCAGACCACAGCAGCGAGGCCGGGCAGTGGCGACGACTAACAGCTCATCAGTATTGGAGACGGAGGGCACCTCATCAAAGGCTAATCAACTAAACTGTCCCCCCGCAGATTAGAGCCGCGAGTGGCCGAAGCCTCCAAGCGATGACTCGGGATAATCTTAACCTCACCAAGCCTTAACTTAATATGAAGAGAAAACACAAAACTAACCACCCCAGTGTCTAGACGGAGCCTTAATCTACTCTGATGACTTATTCTAAGAAGTTACAGATGAGAATACTGACATCACTGGTCTAGTTTAGGGAGGAGATTACACACAGAGGCACATAAAGCAACCAAAATGTACACATATGCTTTAAAAAGATGTCCAAATATACAGAGTACAGAAATGTTGCACATAGAAGTGTCTGGAACTGAAACAAACAGTTGTAAGGTTTATAGTGACGCACATAAACCAGCTATGAGCAGTGATTTACAAACACTGCTGCAGCTGTTGCCCCAATAAGAGATTGTGTCTCCTTCTTATTCAGTCTCTGAGTCCACTGTTAAAGATTTGCCTCAGGGCCCTAAAGCTCTGCGATACTGATTAGTTTCTGAGGTAATCTTGAAAAATAAATATATAAATAAATAAAACAAAATCAACTATAAATTGAGTTGGCCCCTGAGGTGACTCGCTATAATAGTCAGCTAGTTTCTAATCGGAGAAATTATCTCTTCTGGCTGGATCAGTGATTTTTAATTTTTTTTGTCACTTTCCTGTGATATTCAGGAATGTTCATCAGGGCAGGACAAGAATTGTAGGAGATGATATATCCTTGGCCAAACTGTTGCTGTAAGATTGTGAAAGAAGGGCTTCACATACAAATGCATTTCTATGTTGAGAAAATGAACAACGTGGTTTCACGTTTGTAATTTAGGATGCTGCACTAAACCTTTTGTATGACTCCCATATGTCCTGTCATCATCACTCACGTGGGCTCTGTCTACTTATACTTGCAATTGACGACATGCCGATGCAACTGACATCGGCATGTCGTCAATTGGTCAATTTTGTATTCGCTAACTTTTTAGGATAAAGTGAATAGAGGAAAAATTTGCCTTTGTTTAATTGCAGAAAATTAATAAACCAGTTAATTTCATTCATTGTGATGCCTCTAGTATTATCATCATGGTATTACAACAGTAAAATCAACGTCCTCATCATTCAAACAGTATATCGACGGAGGCGAACACTAGAAGAAATCATTTGAGCCAATTTCACTTATTTTGCTTCTTCTACTGTTTAATATTGTCTCAACTTCCTGCAGTTGGTCCGAAAGTCCGAAGTATAAGTACAAAAAATTTAAGAACCATGGTTCAGTTTGATATGGACCAAGACCACCCCTCCCAGTCTGTTGGTCGGAATCGTGGTCTGAGGCACCGTTCACCTATTGGTTTGGACAACACTCAGAAGTCCGGAGCAACCAATTCTAACTCTAACCTCTAGCTAACCTCTAGTTTTATTACACTTTTGTAGCTCAGAAGAAAAAAAACACTTCAAAGTTCTTGACTAATGGTTCTTGAGTTTTCGCCGGTGAATATTTAATAAAAAGATATTGCTGAAAAGGTCAAATGCACAAATTATGAGCAAACCTTTGTGTACAAACTTTGTGTTTGAGTGAACGCTGCTAAAACGTGCACATGTAAATGAAGTAACATCAAACTCTGCCTGGTCAGAATGATGTGATTACTACAGTATTACTTCTCTAACTACAGTTATTACCTTTCGGCCTGCGAGCCAAGGGGCATGTATATTAAATCCAGTGGTTGGAGAGGAGGAGAGAATAAATACTGTGTTTGTTTTAGATGGACAGGAGAGCAGCTTCAAAATAATAATTAGTTCAGAGGATAACTCCAGACTGCGGCGTCATTATAGCATGTGATGATAACACTACGTGTGATGAGAGGAGAAAAACAACATGTCTCCTTTGCATTTCCCCCACTGCTTCAGTTGATGTTCCTGCATGATGAAAGCATCCCATAATCCCGCTGGAATGACAGTGGACAAAACATGGATAAGAGCGGGGAGGAAATTGCAGTACAAACAGCCTGATGAGTGCCAGAGACACGGCCCAATGAGTATGGTCTGATCTGTGTTTGCACAGGACCGAAGCATGCAGATTGAAGCTCAAAGCCTTTTTTGTGTGTGTGTGTGTGTGTGTGTGTGTGTGTGTGTGTGTGTGTGTGTGTGTGTGTGTGTGTGTGTGTGTGGTGTGTGTGTGTGTGTGTGTGTGTGTGTGTGTGTGTGTGTGTGTGTGTGTGTGCCGCATTGAGCAACAAGTTGAGGTTGGGCTAACAACAGCGAACGAGGCCAACAGGTGATTCAGGAGAAGACTCCTCTGCAGAGCTGGATTCCCATGGGATTTGTGGGCAACATTTTTCCCCTCTGCCTGTTTCCTCTCCCAGATCCCAGAGGTGTGACAAGAATTACTTTAAATACGATCCATTGTGGATTATTGACAGGCAGAATTTAACTCACAATAAACATCTGTTTTTTTTCACAGGAGTTGAGCAAGGCACAAGGATTTGGATAATAATCTTTTCTTCCTCTCAGAAAGCGTCTAATTGCATTGGCTGGCAAGCCCACACAAAATGGTATGCAGTTATGAATGGTGGTGTTTACGCAGGTCGTTTTTATGTGAAGTGTATATTTGCTTCATATTGCATATAATTTGCCCAATAACACTCACATCTGCTATTACCTTACCACAGACTTACTTCAGGCAAAAACAGGGCGGATTAACACTTTATGATCTAGTCTGGATGGCATTGAAATGTAAAACAACTAAAATGTCTACAGTGTTTTTCTGTTGTAGAAATTAAATTGTATGTTTGGAGTTTAGCGCAGACGTCCCACACATCATATCAAAGTGCTGCTTTCTGAATTCTACATATGACCAGGCAGCCAGCGGCCATTCAGACACCACAGGCACAGATATTAAAAAGACATTCACAACAAATCATCGTTCGAGCAGCGCTAATAGGTGAATGGTATCTATTCCCATGTTCGCATTGTACCTCCACGCACAGCCATGGCTAAATCAGTGCGAGGCGCCACAGCTGCAGAAGCAGGTAGTAATAAGGCCCTGGATGGTGGCCCATAGATGTGTTAGCTGATGTGTTACTCAGAGGGGCCCCTATGAAAAGACCCCAGGCGCCTATCCCAGTGCCTGTCTCCACAGCGCTAAGCGACCATTAGGCTGGATTTAAAGGGCAAGACATTTAGGCTGCTGTCATCTTGTGTCAGTCCACCACAGGGACCGCGCCGTGGTTAAACAGGCTCGTAAATAAAACACCAACACGCATACGGGCAGGGAGGCTGGGCTGTGGTGCTGCTGCTGCTGGTGGCGGGGGAATCGACCGCAGGTTTGGGCCGAGGCTCCTTTCAACGCCCCGCTCCCCCCCATCCCTGCCAGCAGCGCCATGATTGCCAGACCTAACCTTCAACCTCATAAGTCATCGACTAGACTGACGGCTCCCCACACAGTCCCCGTCTTGCTCTCGCTCCTCCATCTTTCTTCTCTTCCTCCCCCCCCTCACACACACACACTCACACACACAAAGTTTGCATCTGCCTCACACTGTCCCCCTGGCTTCGGCTCAGACACAGCACCACCACCACCGTGGCGGTGGCGACAGCAGTGATGAAAAACTGAGGGCTTCTCTCTGAGCAGCCCTGGGGTCCCACCCCCCCACCCCCCCTCCCCTCCTCTGCTCCTCACCCTCTGTCTCTCCCCTGTCTGTCTTCTTCTGCAGTGGGGACCACACAGATGTTCCAAACCACATCCAAGCAGTCTGGTTGTGATGAGCACATTTGCACACAGAGTGTAAGCTAACAATCTGCCAACAGCTAAAACGTGTCTGACTATGGCCTAGCACTAATCTTTGTCTAAGACAACGGCCACTGGAACTAAAACTGGAGCTGCTTACGTAACGCTGGTAGACTTACTGGGAGACACACACACACACACACACACACACACACACACACACACACACACACACACACACACACACACACACACATACACATACACATAATGGCAAATTATCACATGGAACATGGGATGAGCTGTTGCTTTGGAAACAGAGTGAAAAACTTAATAGCTCTGGGCGCCTGTTGAAGACTCTCAACCGTCAGTGCTAATGTTTTCATCATTAAAATTTTTTTTGCTGAATGGCTTGTGCCTGAAATCACTCAAGAAATGGAGATAGCGAGCGAGAAAAGCCGCGGATCAAGAATGTATTACAGTCAGGAACAGCTTAAATGGTGTGATTCAGTCCAACTGCAGTGAATAAAGAGGAATATAATCAGAGTTACCGAATGCCACGTCCTCTTTGAGTAATCAGCCATCTTTACCAGCCTCACAGACATCAATGCAAGTATGTCTCAGCCCTGTCATTTAAAACAGCTACTGTTTTAATGCACCAAAAACTAGTCAAACCCCTCAATTACACTTCATGTGAATGCTGTGTGTGTTGTGTGTGTGTGTGTCTGTGTGTGTGTGGTGTGCATACTCATCTGCAGTCTGTGGTTGGTATGGTTTGGCGGGTGTGGGAAAGTGTGGTTAGAGCTATACTCACACAAATAGCGGTTTTTTAGTGTGAGCAGACAGTGAAATTCTCATTTTAAGACAACAACATAGTGTGCACCTCAAGGCTCGTCGATGGCCAAACCGCACGATGTTTAAATAATTTTGGCTTAATTGCTTTTTAACAAGGCTCCCTACTGCATTGACATTATACATTAACACGGTGGGTGCTGAAAGCTGAAAGTCTGGCGAGTCTGGCCTTGCTCGGCCGCGTCTGACTCAGAATAGTACGAGAAATGCTTTTGGCGAGAGCTCAACTTTGCACCGTTTATGAAATCAACAACAATGAAGGCAGAAGGGGCATTAAATTCCACTTTTATGCCTCAAACCAATCAAAAAATCACATTTAAAATAATTTGTGGCGTCGTGTAGTGGGATAATGTCTTCGCTGTGTCTAATAGACTGAGTGCTCAATGCTGCTGTGCACAGCTTGGACATATATGGGGAGACATGATCTGACCTCGTAGCCGGTGATAGAGCTGTGCATGATACATGGTACAAACACAGGACTACCAGTCATAAACCCCTTCATTAGGAGAGCCAGACAGTGTGGAGCATGTATTTTACTGCACACCCAACATTTCGGATAGAATATAACCTTTGGGCGGGATGTTGTAGGACACTGAACTACACTGTGCATGTGTGTGTGTGTGTGTGTGTGTGTGTGTGTGTGTGTGTGTGTGTGTGTGTGTGTGTGTGTGTGTGTGTGTGTGTGTGTGTGACCTGTCTGTCAGTAAAACCTTACTTTGGGTTTTGAGTACATTTCCAAAATAACAATGTGCAGCATAGAAATTATAAAGCACTCAAAATGTACAATATATAGTTATGGAAACCTAAAATCTTCTGAGATGACTTCTAAAATGGCATTAAGTCCGATGGCCTGCGCTTGGACACACAAACACACTGGTCGGCGAAGGTATACGGGCTCTAGACATGTCAAAACATCCTAATATCCTCGCAGGTCCCCAGATAGCTCAGACTGTGGTCATCGGGTGCCTATTTTGGAGAGGCACCGTCTTAAATAGCTGCAGGAAATGAGGAGATGATGATGGACTCTGCCTGAGCACCACTCTCTTAAAATAGGAGTGATCTGTTGTCCTCTGCATGCCAGTAAGAGAGAGAAAGAAAAATAATCACATTGAGAGACATGTAAACCAATGAGTCAGGCAGGAGCGAGTGATGGATGTAAACAGTGTCATCATGACCTTAAATTATAAAGACAAAAAGCAGGACAATGAATTGATATTTGGTTAATTTTTACTGGGCTGACATGTGAATAAATAAGTAAAGAACAGATTAGCAACAGCAGCAGGAAAAAGAAAGTTGAGAAAGACTAATGAGATGTGACTCAGTCCATTCGAACAACAAGTATTTTCATCGACTGTGTTGAGAATCATCAGCAGTTACAGAATGTCCTCATAAACACACACAAACCATTATTAGCCGAGCTGCAGGATCTCACAGGTATAAAGAGAATAAAATGATAATATGTCACCTCTTTGTGAGAAGTTCTCACCTCGCTGCATATGTCAAGTCACAGCCGTGAGTTCCAAGCGCCATCTTGTGGCCGCGTGTGCACAACAGCTGTGTTTCCTGAGAGGCTGAACATGATGAATTAGGCAAATGTATATTTATAGAGCATCATTCAAAAACAAGGACATTTAAGTGTGGGAATCCATTAAAAAATACACATTAGATACATTAAAATAACATTAAATAAATGCTTTAAGATCATTCTAGGAAAACATCAGATTATGTTTGGGTGGTTTCACTTTTTCAGTTTGGACGCTGATGCAAAATTTAACAGTAAATAGCCACTTAATATATGTAAATAACTACATTGGTTAATGTTCTTTCCTCACATGCATCACTGAGTGACAGGAGGCACAAGTTAAAGTCACAATGATCAACGTGTTTTGAAGCAAATAGCAACACATTTCTATATAATCACATTTTATTACCACTGACCTGCTGCCTGCTTTTTTAATGAGCTGGAAATCAAATAAATTCCATCACATTTAATAATATAACATCACACGTCAAGAGAAAATATCAGAACAACTTGGAAATATTCCTCGCTGCAAATGTTGGGAGGTTAAAAAAAAAACGCACGTAAGACGATGCAAGGCCTGCATGTGAATAAACCACGAAGAGCGAGTTAATGCATTTCTGCTGCAGATACTTCCCTCACAATGTTCTTGCTGGTCATTTATCATGTCTCCGGGGGCCTCTCTGTGGGATTAACAGTTTCTGGATGCTTCCACGGGGTCATGCAGGGATTCCAGCAAGTTATTCTCAGCTGGCTTTCTCCCGCTATCTCTCCAATCAGACTTTCGACTCCACCGCACTCCCAAGGAAATCTAATTAGTAAGCAGTGATGTGCTGAAATGTGAAGGAGCTGGGTTAAGCGTAATCTTAACAGGTGGCGGAGCTGCAGGGCAAAACTGAAAAAAAAAAAAAGAAGGTGAGAGCCAAATTGATCACCGGTGAAATTAGTGGCTCCTGGGTGCCCCGAAGAGAATTCACAGAATGTTTATGAATTGGACTAAAGTGTGGATAATCAAGTTACGGCCGATGGGGAAGCTTTGATGAATTTAGCATCGATCAGGAAAGGGCAAAGCTCCTTCAGTGGCATCACTTGTCTGCAGGAGTAATGAACTATCAAGTGCTGCAACAACATCATAACTCGATAAGCGCCTCAGCTGTGTGAGCGCTAAAGAAAAGGGCACGAGAACAATACAGTATGTTAGTTCATCTGGCAACGATGAAGCACGAGGGGCCGACACGTCCCCGAGTCTCTTCTCCTCATGTTGTGTTCAGCTGCATCTTATCAACTTTTAATATGGAGGGCGGACCACCAGGGTTCATTTCCTCAGTGGGCCACGGTTTTAATTAATGTGTGTCTCACAAAGTATATCCATAAAATAAAGACATTTGTTATATTCATCACCAAAAACACTGGCAAAACGGTATATTAAAGTTTGTAGGCTTGTTTCAGTTCAATTCATCTTAAAAAATTCAGTCCAAATAACAAATCTGCAGTTCATCTCTTAACAGGAAAATAGATCTGTATCCTATTAAAACCTGCAAGTCACTGTTGGAGAAAGGTTGAGTCCTACTTAAGAATAAAGATCTGGAATTAAATCTAAAATATTGATGAAGTGATTGACATTGTCTGGAGCACTAGTGTCTTTAAGTGTCTCCGAACAACAAACCTTGGCTCTCGGCCTCAGTAAAAGATGTTCACTTGTGAAAAATCATCCTTTTTACCTGCCTGTTTTTCTGTCTGTTTTAGTAAAAGAGGAAGAGGGACATGTTTTTTTTTAAAATTTCTTTTATTTTCAGAGCCCTGAGGAGGTAAAGCTATGCTGTGGTTTGCAAGGAGAAAGGTAAAGATTAGAAAAAGTGGGTCCCTGTCGTGATAACTGTATTCTTAATACATGTCTTAATCTTTCTATATAGCTTTTGTGTTGTTCGTTCACATAACTAAGTAGACATTTAAACAATAGGCTATGTCAAATTATTCCAAGGGGCAAACATGAGGGGCTCGTCTGCTTAAGTAGCTTATTCATCTCTATTGATAAAATGTTTTCATACAGATTCCAGCTGAATGTTTAAATCATTAAATTTCACAGCCTAAAATTCCATCATTAGCTCGTTATTGTACATTGGAGAATGAAAATACTTTGAGATCTAATTTACATCAAGTTAATCACATTGTTGTAACTCATACACCTTGTTTACCTTTAAAGAAAATAATGAATGCTTCATCTTGTCCCCTCACAGTGTTGTGCTTTATGAAATGACCCTCACATCAGATGGTGAATATGTTTGGCACAACCCATAATGCACAGCACCCTCTAATGTGGCTCCACTGTAATAACCGACCTGCGAACAGACCCAGTCTCCTGCAGCACTGAACCATTCCCATCCGTCCCTGTGCCGGCTGCAGGGCACATGAAGCAAAAAGCCATAGTCCACCGAATAACAAAAATAATGACATGCTTGAGCTGTAATTTCACCAGTAGCTGTTGTTTGTGCTCACAAAACACACTGCCTCTGTATTTTGTGGCTCAAGGGGGTATAAAATATATGGTAACATGACTTTTTGCAGGAGTAAATAAATGCGTCACCTGTGGTTTTTAGATTGAAGTCTAGCAAAATAGATCATTTTATTTTGGAGTTAGATTTTGGAGGAAACAAAGAGTCCTGCCCTCCAGGTCTGAGCATGCAATAAGCGGTGGTGATGGATAGGTATTATGAGGAGTTTCCTCCTGCCTCCGTTGGGGATTTGTGATAATCTCCTTTAGAATGAGTCATGGCTAGATTACCATATTGGCTGCTGTAGGCCAGGATATCCTATATAGGCTATGCTAATGGATGGAACTCAGGTGGCTCGCCGGTGAACTTGGAATGAGAACAGTGCTTACCTATTCCCAAGCAAGTGGAAACGGTATTATGTTGTATTAGCCACATCCTCCTGTGCACACAGAAAATAAAATCTGCATGCTCATGTAATGGCTTCACCTATCAAAGATCTCACACACACATTTACGACACGCAGTATTTACATGTGATGAAAGTGTGGCTGCTGTGTTTACTACACACACACTCAGGAGAACAAGATCAACAAACATAGCAGGAAAATCACATACGTTATCTTGATACCGTCTACTCTGTGCATGATAATACAAAGACTGTGGATTTTATATGATGCTTGCACAACATGCACTGAACTCTTGATATTCTTCTGAGATTATCTGGAGGGGTTGTATGTGAGAAAGCAAAGTCAGTTGCTGTGAACTTTATTCAAAGTATTAATTCCTGCCACAAACCTCCCTATAGTAAAAAGTCCTCAGAATATCCCAGTTAGCCCATGTGAGAAGCAGCAGGATATCGTCCAGTAAATTCGCAGCTAGAGAGAAAGTGTGTGGATGACGTTGTTAACATGTGACAAAGGAGAAACTGAACAGAAATAACAAACCAAAACAATACAAATATCTCGGATGTGAAAGAGGAGTCATACACGTAGAGGACGAGATGTCAACTTGGAAAGACGAGGAGATTCAAGGGCCTTTGGTGATGAGGGACGAGGTGGGTGTTGATGTGCTGTGAACAAAAACCTGATCTCCACGGCAGAATTTATACATAATGTCCGGCCTCCTGCAGGTGCTACCCAGGCATCGCCCCTCGCCTGAATGTGCGCGACATGCTGAATTCTTTATATGTGAAAAGCAAACTCTGAATAATGTCCACACAATGAGCTCTGGAAACGGCTCATGACTACTTTGACCCTCCTGCCAACTGGAGGTTGAGTCTTCTGACATCAAATACAACAGGGGGTCATTACTCCACACTGTTACAACTCATCACATTACTGACACGTATATATTTGAGGAAAAAGAAAGTGGAATCCCAATTCCTGTTGAGCTTATCTTCCTAATTGACATTCATTATGAATATTTGATTGAAAGTTGATTTAATATTGATGCACTTCTGTGAAGTTGCTCCCACTTCTTCTTTCTGTCAAATTGAATGATAACCTAATTGAATGTGGCTCTGTCTACTGCAGTGAAACTCCACCCTCCTCGGAGAGCCAGAGAATTCTTTCCACTTTTTAAAGAGGCGTGTGAGAATGCACAAGGTCGTCGCACCGAGCAAACGAAGGGTGTTGAAAGGCCAATTAATAAGCAAGCTATCACCAGCTATAGTGTGAAGAGAGAGTGAGAGAGAGAGAGAGAGAGAGAGTGAGAGATAGAGAGAGAGAGAGTGACCCGGCACCTTTGTTTGGTGCACACACAGCACGACTAACTTTGCCGACTCCCCAAGTGTATGAATAATCACCCTCCATAAACCCTCAGAGATTTATGAATCCCAGTGAAGCACAGCAGCATTTCCGTGTCATGATTTACATCCACACAGGTCTATCAAAGAATTACTGTCGCAGAAAATGACTTCACATAAACATAAACTGTGACAGAACCGGTTCTGGAGGATGTATATATACATTTAAATGAACCCTGAGGTGAAAATCACTGTGACCAGGACACTTTAAGGACAAACAACTGTCTTTGGGTTTGTGCATTGCAACTACTGCAGATGTACAAACTGTAATGAAAAACTATAAATGCACATGAACAACTTCACCAAATCGATCATGTGTGTCACAAGAACACAAATCATTAAACGAATTAGAGGCTGTGTTAAGGAACCATAGACTGTATATACAGAACCCTGCCTCCTCCATGTTAGTGGATGGGATATCAACCAAGAGATGGTTTCTGTAATTTTAGGTAGTTCTTATAACACTGATGTATAAATGCACATTTTTCCAGTATGTTTGGGTTTAATTAGCTATTTGATGCCATGATTGACATGTGAGACTGACTTGTGATTGGTCGAGCATGTGAATTAGTGGGACCTCGTTACCGTGGCTCCACCCCCCACCCCCGTTAACTACTGCACATTCTAACATTAGCATTTTAACATCCTCTTGTTCCTGACAAGCTGTTCAGCAGCTACGTGTATCTAGTTCTTCATAATCGATTTTAGAATTTGGTATCTTTAGCTAAATATCACTTTATGCTATAGAGCCATGCTACTGGTATAACATTTTTTTAATAGCTATTTAGAAGCAACTAATGCAGATATCGACCATGTATCTGCTTTAATATTCTATCTGTACCAAATAGGACATTATTCTAAAGGAAATTGACTGGAACACAGTTACGGAAAAGGGCTTGGTTTGAATATAAATGTGTGTCAGGTAATTGGGTCTTAAAAAGGTCAAACCATGATAATAAAACCCAGTTAATTTTGACTAATAAATAAATCATCCTGCCACTATTCAAATTGAAATGTAATGCAAATCAAGTGAGGTAATTTACCAAATGATGTCTGTGGGACAGGATTGTTAAAGGAAGCAATCAGCCTCAATGGCCTTCATCCTACTTAAATATATAATGCAGGTTTGTTCTGTCTGGAGATATATAATTAAACCCCCCCCACCCTGCATATTTTCATCAAATCTTTATTTTCTTGATTTAATTTCACGTGTTCTAGACTTTGAGGTCATCGTGTAATTCTTTGTAAATCGCAGAAAATGTAGTTTTCGCATTTTTGTTTTTTCCGTGTCGTTTCTTATTTATTGAAGATGACGCCGACGGTGATAACACCTCAGATCTGCTGAGCAATTTCCAGTAGGTGTGCATCATCTCATCATCTGTAGACAGTATTGTTCTATAAATATTTAATGCAAATGCCAAGAAAATCCCATTTGAGGAGTCATTGGATTGCAGGTTCTCTCAAGCTTGTCTTTTTATTACCACAGGGATATGTCCATTCTTAATGCTGTAATTTAATCTACTAAGTGAAATGATCAAAGTGAAAAGCAAGATGGAAATGCTCAGAAGAAACAATTCCATTATTTCTGGGTCAGCTTTAATCCAATTCATCAGGAGAGTCTTCCAAAAAGAGATTGGTGAGGTATGTCCTTGAGGGCACGGCTGCATTTCATATCTCCTGCTAATTATTTTCTCTTTCTGGCAAAGAATGCTGATATTTTGGATTAGATCCTCATTGTTAAATACAGCTTCGTAAGAAAAACATATTCCATACCTGCATTTTAGAGTTTGTACTTGTGCTTTTCTGTAGTTTTTATGAGTCTAGAGACGATGAACACTGGAAACCTTTGTCTTGTCTGTGCAGAACTAAAAATGAATCCAGACGACAATTAAAACTGATCTTTTTGCAGGTGCTGCCATTTATATTACTTCCTCCATCAGCATAGAGCAGAGATTTGTTTTGATCCTTTAGGACACCGGGCTTGTTTTGGTGGCAGCAAGGTTCCTTCCTGACCTATTTTCTGAGCCGCGTTTCAAGCTACTTCACTTTGGCATTCAGCTCCTGCTCCTTTGTGAACTTCAGCCTACAAAGAAGCGTGTGAACTTGATTGGCATTCTCCCGGTTTGATTGACTGCAGGACACTTTTTGTAAATGTCATTCTGGATGTGTCAATCTCCGATAAAATCAAGAAACAAATAAGGAGATTGTGCGGGAGATTATTTTCAGTGCCTTGTCTTTTTTGGTTACGATCAGTGCCACCTTTAAAAAAAACAAACATGTTTTCTTTCTGCCTTTTTCCATTTTTTTTGGGGGGGGGGGCGGTTGTTTAGTGTTGACAGGTGAGAAAGTGCGCTCAGGAGGCCTGTCAGCGTCTCAGACTTGTCCATGTCCCCGTGTGTTTGGTGACCTGTCATCTCACTTCTTTAAAGTGGGAGCCGGCTGCGAGGGGAAGGCCTCAGTCTGACAGACCTCTCTCTGCAGACACTGTATTTTCATGAGCTTACCGCTGGGTTCAGCTTTTGTGCATTACCTTATATCGCCATTATGTAATTCAAGGACTACAATCTTTAGAACCTCAGACATTTTTTTTATACTTCTTCATAAAAGGCACACAATGATGCACTTCAGTACTTTCAAAAATGAGTATTACCCATGTTGCTAAAAGGACCTTGATGTTGAGGACACTGCGAAGTAGCAGAAATAGTCAAAGCCTGCAAATTATGCTGCACAGTAACATTAAAATAGCTTCGAGCTTTATTGTTGAATGTAACACACATTTTTTTGGTAGTCCGTTTTCCCCATGTATCGGGGGTCCTGATGTGTCGATGTAAAGCAGTTGAAAATACCACATTACAAATGTCCATATAAAAACGCTGTGAGCACACTGTCACATGTCACTGTTGAAATACAGCGATGACAGTCACGTGGGTATTATGTTTTTAATTTAATGTTAGATTCTCCATCTCTGTTAGATACAAAATAGACAAAAATAATTTCATATATTCTCCCAGAAATCTTCAAAAACATTGTCAAGTGATCACAACATAAAATATTCAATGACAATCTTAATCACTTGCAGGTAAAATGCTATTAGCAAAATAAGTTTCTGTTTACTTTTTTCACAGACTATATAATCACACACTCTTCTCCACTTTCGGGATTGCTCGGTGATTGAACCTTGAACATCGTGGTGAAATGAACGACAATCTATTTGTGATCCGTTTAAAAAAAACTGAAAAAACAAAGCAAAATATGGAAACGCTCAACGAGAGAGGCCCATTTTTCTGTGTAAAAAGAAAATAGACAGTCAAGCACAGTTCAGATAAAATGTCATATTTCTTTGAGGCACTCCTTTCCTTGCAGCTTTAAGTTTCCATCCGTTATAGCCCTGTCGGTGATAAACGCTTGACAAATAAGCTTCAACGCAGTGGGGATAAATACAATTTGACTGTAAGTGCAATCACCAGTCGTGGATGGTGATTAGAGCTTATCCAGTTTGAGGCACACAATAATTTTTTATGATCATTTTCTAAACAACAACAAAAAAATAAACTCAGTATGATAAAGATAAAAGGAAAATAAGAAAAAGGACATGAATTCTCTGCATGGCCAGTCAGAGTTTTGTCATTGGTATGTGCAGGCTGTTCCAGGGTCCCATCCATAACTCGTCCTCGTCCGATAATGTGTGGTCACTGTGGCACTCCAGTGTCTCCCTGCTGCTCTTGTGGTTATCAACACACGTCTCTTGCTCGTCACTGACACACGGGCCAATGTTGTTTCTGTCAATCAAGGCCTTGGCAATACTGGTTTTGGACCCAAAGGTTTTGAGCTCGTTGTTGGTGGGTCCCAGGGAGCCACAGGAGGACCGGGTGTTGAGGTTGACATCCACATCCGACGGGCTACACGAACCTGTTCCGTTTTCGGTGTTGTTTCCTGAACCCTCGATGCTTATAACAGGGGGAGGTTCTTCGTGAGTCACGCCTAACTTGTCTAGTTTTTTGAACTGCTTACCCAGCCGGCACGGCGAGCCCCCCTTCAGGTTGTTTGGGTGCGGCAGCCTGCGAGTTCGGACGATGGAGCCGTTTTGTGCGAGGTAGACGTTCCCGTTGATGTTGCTGTTGGGAGGTCGGTTCCACTGGGTGTCTGTGGTGCTCTCCTCTCCCGTGGAGCTGGTCTCATTCTCCCGATCTACCACCAACTTAATCCGTTTCTTTCTCGCAGTCTGCGAAGGAAACAAGGGGTCAGAGTAAATATATCGTCAGTATCAGAGGCTAAAGAACATCCCAGGCCTCAACACACACACTGCAGATAGCTGGGTTGTACACCAGGGTACTGAGATCACAGAATTCACAGGGAATTCTTGGTTAAATTTACTTTATTTTTCCTAAGAAAAAGAAACAAAATCTGAAAAAAGTTCCTGTATATTTAAGGACTGCAGGACTTTAACTCCCCCATAACTATTGGATCATCAACTGCTGTTATAACATTAATACAACTATGAATTTTGAAATGGACTCGTTAACAGGAACTGCTAAAAAAAAACTTATGAACCAAGTTCATGGGGGGGAACTTTTTTTTGATTTCCGAAAAGGACAAATTTCACAATCAGAGGAAACGGACGGTGCTGCAACATGCAAAATCTCACAGTGGAATCAAATGCAAAGGCGTGAAAACACACTCAGAGATCCCCAAAGAGAAGAGAAGGTCAAAGATGTAAGAAAAGAGCAAAACCCTCATATTTCAAAGCAGGGAAGTTTTTCCTTGCTGAGGGGAAATGAGGGAAAAGTGGATGTTTG
The DNA here is from genome assembly GCF_009819705.1 of Hippoglossus hippoglossus. Classification (NCBI taxonomy): domain Eukaryota; kingdom Metazoa; phylum Chordata; class Actinopteri; order Pleuronectiformes; family Pleuronectidae; genus Hippoglossus; species Hippoglossus hippoglossus. Next base: position 9,448,314 of record NC_047165.1, read on the forward strand.
AAACACTCTGTAGAGGCAAGCAATATTTCTTCACTCCCATGCAAGGGTAATTGATTTTATTCTCTCTTACTTCACAGCGGACAATATATCTCTCTAGAAGGAAGTTGAGTTTCCTTCAGACTCTGAATCAGCATCTGACGTCGCCCCCGTTTCTCCGGAGGCCTTCGACGCACCGCTGGGGTTTGATCCGGAGCCGCTGGCTGAAGACCTGTCAGAGGAGATGGCGTCCTCATCCACCTCGGTGATGGGGGATAGTCCTCCGTATGTCTCCTCAGAGGTCTCGCCCATGCTTCTGATCTCGGAGCGGTATGGGGGACCAGTGTAAGGGGCAGAGGGTCCCGGGTCTCCAGATGTCACACTGGACTTGGTGGACGTTGTGTCATCGCTGAGCTCGCTGGCCGACTCTTTGCTGTCCTCAGCAGACTGAGATTCTTCCTCATCCTCCTCTTCACTCTCCTCTGTGATCGTGTCCTCAGATCCGCGGCTCCGGGCGGACTTTCGGGAATGCCGGCTGCCACTGGTGGACTTGGAGGCAGCAGAACTCTCCTGGCTACCTATGGAACTTTGATCCTCCATCTGACCGCCAGAAGAAGACCCTCCAGCAGACTCGGATCCAGATGTTTTCCTCTGGCTGGACCCACGAGACGAGGAGCCTTCACTGACTGACTCTGCCTCGCTGGCTGTCCCTGTCCCTGATTCGGCATCACTGAGCTCTTCGCTGGACTTCTCTGATGTTACTGCACTTCCTGATGATCTGGTGCTCTGTGACAACTTAACGCTTGAACCAGATAAAGACGTAGCACGGCTACTACTGCCGCTGCCACTGCCGCTGCCGCTACCACTACCGCTGCCACTCCCACTCCCACTTGCACTTCTTCTGCTACCACTCCTACTACCACTCTCACTACCACTCATGGCTGATGACCTGCTCTCCTTGCTGGCTTCAGTAGCTGATGAGCTCATGGAAGAGCGGGCAGAAGACCCACTTCCTGCAGCACTCCCTGAAGCCTCTTCCTCCTCAGACTCTTCCTCAGAGTCCCTCTCTGTTCCTGAACCCTTTTCTGAGCTGGTTTCCTTCTCTGTTGCCGTCCCTGTTCCCGATTCAGTTTCTTTCTCGGATTCAGACTCTTTCTCTGACTCTGACTCTTTCTCCGTTTCAGATTTTTTCTCTGTGGCCGATGACTTCTCAGACTCGGACTCTTTCTCTGAATCCGATTCTTTATCGGTCGCCGATTCTTTCTCACTCACAGATTCCTTCTCACTTTCTTCTCCTTCAGATTTGGACTTGCTCTCCTCATCAGAATCCCCCAGCTCTTCGTCTGGCTCTTCTTCTGAGTCCACTGTGCTTTCGTTGGCATCGTCGCGGTCTAAATCTACTTTCAGATAATCTCTGTCATCACTGCTTTTCTCGGAGGATTCATCATCAGAGCCTTTATCCTTACCGCTTCCACTTGCACCTGCTTCTTGCTCACTCTCTGTGACACTGATAGACACCTTAGACCTCCTCTCATCCTCACTGGTGACTTGCGAGGCCTCCTCGTCTCTCTCGCTGCCTGTGGCAGAGCCGCGACTCACACTACTCTGCGACTTCCTCCTGGCCCGCAGCCTGTTGCCTAAGTTGATTTTCTTCATAACTTTGCCAAGACGGCTGCGGGAATCAGACTTGCTGTCGATTGGTCCCGTATGCGCCGGCCCGTCAGTCAGACTCTCCTGGCTGTCAATGCGGCGCGCTGACATCAGTTTGGCATAATCTTTGTCCTTCTTCCCGGCACCAAACATCTTGAACATTCTGGCTTTTTTCCATGAGGATGGGCCAGAGGGACCCGCATCAGATGGCTGCTCTCTCTTGCTGGCTGCCAGGAGTTTGCTGAGTTTCATAACAGACTTCAGTTTCTTGGCAGCCTTAGAAGGCTCACCCTCCGCTGCTGGCTCAGCTTGTTCGATTTCATCCCCTGGCGGCACATCTCTAAATGCAACCTTCTTGGATGGACCTCTACCCCGCACACCGCCACGGCCCCTGCCTCTGCCTCGGTCCTACGACAGTCACATTTAATTTTGCAATGGTTTGTGATGATAAAGCCACAATGTGACACAGGGTTGATGCAGCTGTAATATACTGAACACACAACTCATTAAGGCAATAGTTCACATTATCACATGAAGGAATGGTAATACCTCCGGGCCACTGTAGTAATACCCATCATCCTCCATGATCACCTCTCCATATTCATCGTACATGGGCGGTATCAGCCTCCTCCGACTGCCGAACTGAGGAAGGTCGTACCTGAGAAACAGAAACAACGTAATGATAAAACTGCAGCATTTACAATTACAGTACACCAGCATAACCATTGATTAATGAGGTAGCTTTAAAATGTACTGATCCATATGTTGTGAGATAAGAGCCACAAGAGCATCTGTTTTGAGTTAAAAATACTTTTTTATGTAACAAGCAACTGTAATCATTTAACACAGTGCAGCTAATGAGTCACTGGAGAAATGTGATTAACAATCTGCTACAGGGATGAGAACGATACTAGAGTCAATACGAGCAAACTAAAGGAACATTTAACCGTAACTTATTGAATAGTTTTAAAATTGCCATCTGCAGAACAGTGCATACAGTACAACATGACTTTTCCAGCTGTCACACATTTTATGTTAGTAACTCTTCTTTTTATTCTTTTTAAACTCCGTCTCCTAAACCTTCCTCTGTCCTATCTGCCCGACTCCATTCATTGCTGCGTTTATTTTATTTTTTGGTAGATTTGGCATCATCTTTGATAAAGTAGTCAGTGAATGCTGCGGCGATCTGCTGCACTGCCTGGAAATCATTCTGCAAGTTTGAAAGGATGCAGAGGAAAAAAAAAACATGCCAAGGCTTAAAGAGGTTTTACAGAATGTTCTCAGCAGTAGGTACATATAGTGCAAATCACCTGCCACAGAGATGCAGCTTTTAATGAACAACAATTTCTCAGCAGCTGTTACGTCTTTGAGTTGCATGTTTTTCCTCTTTACACCATATGGGCGACAGAACAGGCGAGCCAAAAAGGCCCTCTTTCCATTAAACCACGGGAAAACACTTTAAGGCACTCAGGTACCGGACTCAAGGCGAGCATAATTGATCACATTTGATGGGAGAGGAGAGGGAAAATGCTCAAAAGGTATGCAACGCTGCAGAAGAGAGAGGCAGCCAAAGTTATGCTCATCGTTTTATTCTGAACTTCTTTAAAAAAAAAAAATCTCCAACCCCGGAGGAGCTCAGCACTGGAAGCTGGGAAGCAAGGTCACGACAAATAAGTCCAAATGATGTAATTTCTTTCACTTGAAATGATTGAGGATCAGTCTCACGGATTAGATAGAGACAGCAGAGAGGTGGGACGGTCAGTGGGCTGCATGCTCACCCTTGGTCGTAATTATAGTAGTCCTGTGTGTAGTAGTCCTGGCCCGGGTCGATACCTGACTCCATGGAGAGTTCCTGCATTTCGGGGGAAGCAGAAAAGAGAAATTACTCAGCACACCTCGGAGAGAGAGAGAGAGAGAGAGAGAGAGAGAGAGAGAGAGAGAGAGAGAGAGAGAGAGATCAGAAGGAGAAGAGCAGCAGCAGCAGCAGCATAGAGGGTGAGTATACAGCAGATTGACTACAATCCCTGTGAATTAAGAAAATCAGGAGTGTTTCTACCTCAGGTCTCAGCAGAGATGGCCTCAGCAGTTGCTGTTGCTGCCAAAGTTTAGTACGGAAGAAGGTGATGGAAGGAAGGGACGGTCAGGAGAGACACAAACACAAGGAAGAGTTCACTCTACACGTTTCAAATCGTCTCTCCTACATTAAATCTAAGCTACACACCACGGAGGAGCAAGGGGAGAAGTATTGATGGAAAGCAAGGAAAAGAGAGGGAAGGAGTTAAACATCCTGCCTCTGCTGGGTGTTGACAGGTCATTGAGTATTTGAAGGTGAGAAAAAGGAGTTTAATGTCCAAACTGTCAAGCGGTGACTTTGTTTGGCCTTCGATTATGTTTTTTTTCCCAACAGGGGACAAAAACTCATCCAAATGCTTATCTGTTATTTGACAGAAACACTGGGAGGAAAAATACTTTTCTGAACCAAACCTAAACTGTAATGTCAGTGTAAGAAGTCCTATCAGCGCGATCTCATATTAATCTCATTCAGTGTTTTCCATCAAGTGTGTTATAGATAAGAGTAATAGGATATTAGCTGCCTCGAGAGTGACAGAACGTCGGGGCACAACATTATAATAAAAACACATCACAGAAAGGAATGCTTACCTGTCTGCCGTAGCCTCGCCTCCTGCGCCGCAGAAAGGAGAAAATAAGACAAATCATGAATATGGACTGACAGCAACATTTCAAGTGCTTTTAGATAAATGAAATGTTTCGTCTGCGGGACGAGAAGTGTGTCTACTTTCTGCTGACCGCCGAGGAAAATGCAGCTTTACTTACTGTGCATTTCCCTATAGTTCCAGAGTTGCAGTTATTCTTCAGTATTAAAGAGGGGGGCCTGAGGCCGAAATGTTATCACACAGATGCGGGCTGTTTCCCCCCCACCTCCCGTTATCTCATCCAAACAGGGAGGAAAAAGGCACAATAAAAGCAAATATCAAAGAGGGCTGGGAAGATTGGGGTTTGAAAAAAAAAAGGAAAGAACTAACTGTTTATACAGACATATCTAGACAATCTCCGAGCAGATATGAAAAAGACATTGTGATTCATGGTGGAATTATGAACTCAAAGAAAGCTAATAAAATTGTCTCTGGTTATCACGGCGTAATGCGCCATTTTCTCTCCCCAGAATGCAATGTCTTTTCTTTCTAAATCGAATTAAGTAAATCTTAGGAATTTCCCTATCAGACAGATAGACAAGAATGCCACTCAATACCTCCGGCGGAGGCCAAACAATCCTACATGTCTGTCTAGTTCTTCTGATAGAAAACTAAACTGTTTATCTAATTGCTCAAACTCATAAATCTTAATGCCATAAATGAGATACCGTACTAATACAATAAAGCAGTTTTATTCTAATTCTTGGATCCATCCTTTTAACTAGATTCACAATTCTTTTTAACGGGTTCTTCCCTGGGCATTATCCCATCCCTCCACCGAGGCCAAACAATCCTGCATGTGTAACTAGTTCTTATGACAGAAAAACAAAAGGAAATAGTCTGTTAATCTGCACCAAATTATACAAAATGAATTGATCTCAACACAACATATATATATATGTTTTTTTACATTACAGAGAAACTAATAAAATGTTCAAAAATGTGATTTAAAAATTCTTGGTTCGATCTCTTTAGATGGATCCACACAAAAGTAAAAAAAAAGGTTCTTCTCTGGTCTTTGTCCCTCAGCCAAGTTTTGTGCAGATAAATCTAGCTTTGTTTTGTCCTGCTGACAAAAAAAACACTTGTGAGAACCTCTCTGACGGAGGTAAAAACTATCTACCGAGGACAACAGCAGTGCATCTGCAACGCAGTCGGCAGAAGTCAATGAGATACGGTGAGTAAATGGAGCAGCCCGGCTAAAACCTCCAGGTTCACAAGCGTACAACTGTAACCTGTCTGGGCCCATAAATAATGACGACTCCCACACTCAGATATACGGCCAAGCAATGGTGTGAGCTTCCTCTGGAGAGCTGTAATCTGTTATTATGGGCAGTGACCAGGGGACAGGGCAGAGCCATATGGCCACACCTCCCAGGCAGAGCGGATGACGGGAGCGGGGGATCTGATGGATGACCTGTTGGCTCGGCTGCCGGCTACTGCTGCGTCGGGCAACATCAAGAAAAATTACCCAGTGGACGGCAGCCGCAGGAAGTTCTCGCATGAGGAGAACTCGGGGGAAAAGATGGGTGATATTACCTTATCGGGTTCATGAGGTAACGGTGGAGAAAAAGTGGTGAGAGACGTAAACACAGAATTACAACAAGGCTTGAATGCCGAAGAAGCCAGTGTATTATATATGTCACAGCAGGGTGCATCTTGGCTCTGTAAATAGCTGGCTTCACAGTTTGCCTTTGCATAACAAAAACCCACTTCAACTAGGTCATAGTATTCTGCTGCTGCCACCAACACATTCAGCAAGAACACAAAGACGACACATTATGGTTTGGTAATCAGTTGAAGGGTTGATTCAACATTTTGAAGAATGATGATAATCACTGAGCGTTAGAGGAGGATAGAACTGTTTTGTCTGTCAGGTGAATATGAAGCCATGAAAAGCAGCCTCTTAGTTTATCACACAGACTGGAAGCAGGTAAACAGGGGCTAGATTTGGTCTGTTCGAAGGAAATAACAAATACGTACCAGCACCCTCACCAACAAAGTATATCTTCATCCATCCATCCATCCAGAGGAGAGCATGCAAACTCCACACAGACAGACACCAGCCAAACCAGGATCCGAACTGTGAACCTTGCTATAACGCTGCACTGCTAATAACTGCACCATTGAGCTGCCCTCTTTAATCCAATCAAAACCACAACGTAAAAAAACTGGGCATGATCACCAGTAAAAAATAGAAAATTAACATTTTTGTACAGATTAAATAACTTCTAAATTTCAGAGTTGCTGGTTGAAAACTTTTATTTTGGAGTCAGACTGCTTCTGTTTCTTTGTGCTCAGCAACACAAACCAGCTGTCGCGTCATATTTACTATACAGATGTGGCAGTGTTATTTCTCATCAAACTCTGCATTAAAGTAAAACAGTAGATTTCCTCAAATGTTTCTTTAATACAATATGTGGTGTGAGAGCAGGCGGATGTTTCATGCAACAAAGGATCTCTCTGATCAGCATCTGCTTCTACATGGACATTAATGATTTACCTGTTTACCATATGGTGTTTGGTTTGTATTTGCCTGAGCACATTATGCAGTAAGTTGAGTCAGTGTCATCTTTGCATGCATTCATACGTTAAGTTTTAGCCATACTTTATTTTTGAGTCCTGATTGTTTTCTTTGGAAAAGTCTTTAGAAATACATATTAAAAAAAAAAGTTCTTATGCTGCTGAACTAAAATAACACAAAAGACTAAATCAAATAGTAAAAACTGAATATGAAGAATCTATTCGAGCTTACCACTCTTTGGGCTGAAAGAAACAGCATGTAAGCGGCTCGCCTCTTTACAGAAGAGATTATTCCATGTAGTGAACATGGAATAAAGAATCAGTCGGCCTTCGATCCGCCCATCGGGGGGGGGGTGTGTGATGAATCAAACATTACCCTGCTCTGGAAAGGAGGCATGCTAAGACCATTTGCCTTAGGGTACAGAGGGTGAAAAGAACACATGATGAGTATTTGGGAGAAAGACAGAGAGGAGAGGAAGACACAAGAGCAAAAGGGACAGAGGCCGCATGGCAATGAGAGTAAGTAAAGGTAATAGAACCTCTCGAGATCCACGAGGAAAGATTGACAGGAAGAGGCCACGTATTAGAAGCAACTTCGGGGGGGAAAAAGAAGCGAGTGAGAGAGACGCAGACAAATGGATCAGGCAGAAGGTCAGAGGGATGAAAAAGGAACGGAGAGGGTAACAGTAGTTGACAGTCCCACAGGCGGCGGCCCTGGTTAACGATTGATTGGTTCTCTAATTAGCCTTTTCCAGTGTGCAGCCGAACATCACAGTGACTACTTCATCATGCTGGGAGGATCCCTGCAGACGTGTGAATAGACAGGTCCCCCAGAGCTCGACTCTCCTCATTCAACACAAGACTGTCTGGGAACCGAAGTCGATGTATTTTTATTGCTGATGCTTTGTCCGACACAAGATGTTTTCACTTAGAAGTGCCGAGCCCCACTGTGTCTCCAATCAATTCTATTGCACTATTTAAATAAAAGGTTTTCCTGCAGCCTATTCTCAGTGTAAAATCCAATTCTTTTTATTTCATGCTTTTCTAGATATGTTCTTTAAGTTATTTAAATCTCGATCATCATTGCATATAGTCCCTTCTAAGTGCACCTAAAGTTATGCAATGTTATGTGCGCTCAAGTCACTGCAGCAACTTTATTAACATTTTTCATCAACAAACGTGTGATCATCCTTCTGGAACACAGTGAATCTTATTTCACAGAATTTGCATACCTTTGGGAAATTCTTAACGGTTAGGGTAATTTTCCCTCCGTTGCAAAAAAAGAAATAAAAAACATCCAACATTATCATTTTTTTCTTTTGCCTAATTTGGATTTTGCACGAAGCAACAGCATCTTAAATTTTAATGCTCTTATCTTTGTGAGGGAGGAAGAGAACAAATTTTGAAAAAAATATATGCAGCCAGGAAACGGTTTGACGAAACAGACCCCAGGGTTGTGGGATTTAGAAAAAATTGGTGATAATAGTGTAATTTAATTTAAGACGTTTTGGTCATGAAATGTTAATGCTATGTGTAAGAGCTGAAACAACGTACTTATCACATGATGAACGGACTAATCTGTGAACTCTAGGGAATACTTTACTCCCTCATAGATCTCATAGCGGTGCAGAGCAATAAAACATGCAAATAAACGGAGCCAAAGTGCTTCTGTATATTCAAGCCTCTTTTTTATGTTCTAATTCAAGCCTGTAAGCATATTGTACAGTGAGAGGGGCTGAACTGAGCACATTTACAGGCAGGTGGCACTAAAATTAAATTTCCACACCAAGTGCTGAGTAAAAAAACAAGCATTCTGTGTCTGAGAAACCCAGACAGTCTTGCATAAAACACTACCAACTGTGCAAATAAATAAACAAGTAATTAAGTATTTAGAAATAAACAGAAAAACAGGCATGGAGAATGTATAAATAAAAATAATGAGAGCATGGAAACAGAGTAAAGAGTCAGAGCACTGTGGACTGAGAGGAAAAGTTTTCACTGAGATCAGAAGGACTGTTCAAGTTCAGCTGGCTGCTCCGCTGAGCCTCCGCAGCCACGCTCGGTTGACTCGTTCCATCTTCAGTGCAGTTCACGCTCGTCGCCGGGTTGATTTGGACCGCAGAGCTGGAGCTGGTTGTCTTTGGCGTGCTCTGCTCGTGGCGCGGATCAGAGCTCTGCAGTTTGTTAGCACCATCTGATTCCTCAGTCACTGGTGGTTTCTTGGTAAACTTGGGCACCTTGCAGTTTTTGTCCACTTGGCTGTACAGGTTGGCAATAGACCTCTCTATCTCGGCCAGATTCTGGATGTTTTTCAGGATCCCCTTGAGCTCCCTCTTCGTCCCGATGTCCGCTTGCGCTGGGTCCAGAGGACGGGGGTGTTTACGCTCCGAGACGGGACGAAGCGTGGACACGGGCGGCAAAGAGGTGGGAACAAACTGCACGACTGGGCGTGAATGAACGCTGGCAGGTGAGGAAGGGGAAGGGAGAGGTGGCGGAGGTGGGGGAGCACGTGGTTTATGGTGAGGAGGAGGAGGGGGTGGAGGGGGTGGAGGGGATGGAGGGGAATACCGAGGTTCAGGAAGGAAAGAGACTGAAGGTGGAGATGGAGGTGGACTAGAGGGAGGAGATGTTGGCGGGGACGGCGGCTGTGGCCGTCGTGGAGGAAGCGGCGGAGGGATATCTGGCGGGTCGGGTATGAGCTCCACCGTGATCTGACACGGCTGCACCGTCATGTAGCTGGAGATGCTGGAGATGCTGGAGCTGGACTCCCTGAGGACGGGTGGAGTCGGCCTCTGGCTTGCCAGGGGCCACTGCTCCTCTCCCTGAGAAATAATAATGCTGGGGGGCACATCTCGACCTCCTGATGTGGGGCTGTAGGGGTAATCCATGATAGAGAACAGAGTGTCTGAGGTCAGCTCCAGGATCTCATCGCTGTCTCTGTCCCTGACAAGAACGGAAGAGAAGGAGCCCAGGGACTCTCTGCTTTGCCTGAGGGGTTGTTCCAGGAGGGTCGGTTGCTCAAACTGCCTGGCCTGCTCACGCACCGACATCTTGGTCTCTGTGCTGCCACTGATGTCAAGTGCGTCTGAACTCTCTGTCCCCCGCCCGCCGTTCATGGCTGCTCGGAGTATCTGCAGCTCCCAGGTAGTCGGGTCCATAAGCGCTTGTCTCCTTGGTGCTTCATAACTGTGCAGCCCTCCATGAATGCGAGCAGGCATTGTCCAGTTGCACCCCAGCGCTGCTGAGTGGGAAGGAGAAAAGGAGAACCGCCTTTCCGCATGGGGACTGCCTATGGGACTGTTGTCATAGACTGGGTTGTGGGTGGTTAGTGGGTTGCGGTCAGAGTAGAAGGTCACGTTGCTCTCGGACTTGGGTAAGTTGACATGCAATTCTCCGTTGCTGCGGGCTGCAAGGGAGCGACAGGCAAAGGTGCTAAAAATCCTCTGGTGGTCGGCCTCCTTAACGACAGACTTTTTAGCCCTGTCACAGTGAGAGGTGGAGGTGGAAAGGAAAAGAAAAGACTTGAAAAAGGTGAAGATTGATGGTTTAAGGGGGCGAGCGAAGCAAAGGAAAAAAGGGAAAAGGCAAAAGCAACATTTGTTCCTGCATCTTAACCGATTATGACTCTTGGTGCTGTGACTTATTCTGATCTTCAGACATAAATCCAATCAAACATTTGAATAATTGACTTAAATAGTTCAATATTCGGTTTTAGATTATTCTAAAGAATAATAATGTGATTAAATTATTATGCCCAGAAATATGTCGAAATATGACCTAAAGACACAGAATAATACAAACAACTGGACACATGAGTGCAATCAGTCACAACACTAAGAGAAGTGAAGGTTAGGACAACAGGACACATGAGGAGACAATTGTCTATTTGCAAGGTGGAGAGGTGACAGCTGCAGCGATGGCTACTAAAAGCTGCTTTCAGACATGCACTGAACTCTGGGTAATCTCCTAAAACTATCCAGAGGGGCTGTATGTGAGAAAGCAAATATCAGTTGCCGCGGACAATATACAGGGTTTTTCCTGCCAGCCCCCCCCCCCCCCCCGTAAAGACTGGATAATGAGTGAGCCGGATAAATACAGCAGGATAAAGTCTGGAGGAATCTCAACGAGCGAGTGGGCGAGTTGATGAAGTTTCTAACATCCGACGAATGCAAAAATTAGAAAACAAAAAGAATGCAAATGTCTCAGGAATAAAAAGAGGTAGCGTACACGAAGAGGACGCAGATGAAGATGTCAAGTTGGAAAAAAGACGAGATTCAAGAGCTTTGGCCAAGAGGGGCTGCTGTAAACAAAAACATGCAAATTCTGCAGCAGAATTTATGCATCACGTCCTGGCTCCTGCTTTCTTTACTCAGGCAGCACCTCTCGACTGAACACTCTGGAGAATTTCCTGTTGTTGTGAACGTGTCTCAAACAATCCCCTGCTGCGCTCTTCGTATGTTAAAGGCAAAGTCCGTACAATGCCCTGACTCAATTGTGCGGCTACAGAGTTCATGTCTGAAAATGACTATAGTGAGTTACCTCTACAGACAGGGAACCTTGCTTTTCCTAACTACACGGAAGTTTTACCACTGAGGTTAGAAAATAAACTTTCCAAGGTCATTTAACAAAACACGCATTACAAATTCAAATCTATTTTAAACGGACGGGTCAAAGACAAATGTTACTAAAACATACTAAAACCATATCTATCTACAGGAAGTGCATATGCTCAGCAAAAGCTATAAGCAAGAGGTGGAAACAAAGTAGCGCCATATTTACAAATGCTATTGGTCCTATTCATAGACCTCCTATGTGTTGGGCTTACTTACTGCAGTCTGAATCCAGAGAGACAGGGGGGTAGAGGTGATGCAGAAGAACCAAACACAGACAGATGGTAAATGACTACAGCAGAAATGTCAGAGGTGTTAATGTAAAATGAAGACAGGGAGGAGGTGTGAGCGCAAAGGTACATCATGTTTCTGAGGGGAAATGTACGGTGCTGATTTATTTGCACGCCCGCACATCCAGTCCCTGCACACAAAAGTGTTTATTACACACAAGTTTCACACTGCTCCAAAGTGTTTTAATGGGATTGTTTATAGGAGAAACTCCACTTATTCTGAGCACAGGCTGGAAAATAACCCCTAAATAAACGATGCTTGGCTCAGAAACAATCCCCCTGAGAGTCTTTTCAGCCGCTACAGAGTCAAAAGCCTGCGTTTGTTGTTGAGAGTTGGTCAACATCTGTGCCCCGTCTCCAGCTCTTTTACAGCTCGCCATTAAATTTCAATTTTCTTCTCTCTTCTAACAGCAGTTGGGATGTTAGCAGCAGTATTTCTAACGAATTTACCCGAGGCAGCGGGGCAGCAGTTCCAATTCAACCTCATTTAATCCTCCAGCAATAACATTTCATTGCGTGTTCAGAGTGGTATTTAACACGAAAGGTGAAAAACGATCACGCTGATATTCACTGTAGGTATTAACAAAAGGAACCTTTAAAGTAATCTCAACCAAATTCAATTATTAAGCACAAGCGAGATTGTGTATTTCTGTCTAAACTAGAGTGAGTGGTATTTTAATAACTCAGACACACCTTGAGAGAGGGTCTTGTAAAAAGGATGCAAACACAGTCAAATCACAAACACGTACAGAAGTCACAGTCTAATCACCAGCTGTGCTGCGGCGCACTGTGGTCTGCAGAGAGGGGATCATGGTCTGAAAGCCAATGAGCAGAGGGATCCATTGATGCAGCGACTGTCGCGTCTAAAGCAGCAGGTAGACTGATCGAAATTCAAATTCACAGAAAGAGGAACCTGCTGAGCACAATACAGCAGCGGCCTATGATGGGAGGAGGTGGGATGGGCGATAGATAATAAAGGGCCAGGGTTTACTCACATGCTGTTGTCGCCCAGCTCTTCATAGAGGTTGGCGCTGGGAGCAGCCGCAGGAGGTGCTTTCCCTCCCGGTGGTAAGGCCATCTGAATCCGGGCGGTTTTGGCACATTCTGCCTGTCGCCTGTGCAAAGTGTTAACATGTACAGTCACAGATATATACGTGTTTCTGATGTAAGTATTAACGCCATGTTGAAGGAAAAGTATCTGAGATTTTGAGGCTAAAGTCATAATATCATCAGATTATTACCAGAATAAAGTAATAATAATATTATGAGACAGACACTACAACAACAGCCTGGATCAACACACTGTTTCTTACACAATCTTTTCAAAGCCCGGATAATTATGATATTATGCTGCTGATGAGTCACATACTTACATTTATTATTTTTAAAACTTATACTAAACCATAACAAGATTCTCCACATTCTTCATTTTAAAGCAATCAACAGATTGATCTTGTTAGCACAATGACATGCAGCCTAAAATTATGAGTTTATTCTTATAATATTATGACTTTTTTCTCATTAAATAAAGACCTCATTCTCAGTAAATTACTACTTTATTCTTATTAAATTAAGAATTCTTGTAAATGGAAAGTTTGCTTTTAATAAGCCAACTTTATTTTTGTAAATCGATGACCTTTTTGGTCATAAAATTATGCCTTTGTTCTCATAAAATTGCAATTTTATTCTCGTAATATTAAAAACTCCATTTAACTCCATTAAAAAATAAATGTCAAAACACCAGCCTCTGTTTCATTGCATACAGTTTGGAGTTAACTCCTTCTGTCTGGAACAGTGTGATTAAAAAAGTGAGCAGATGTCAGACACATCACTTATTCATGCGACGTGAAATAATGCATGTGTTTTCACAAGGCACAAATAAAAGAGGCACGTGCAGTAACTGGTAGTAAAACTGAAGATGCTGTTATGTTCAGTCATGTGTGAGGAGATGTTGGGGATAGGAAGAGAACGGTTGCTGCAGTGGGATGAGGTGTGTGTATGAGGATATGAGATTCTGATCAGCACTAACACGACCGGGATAACTGAGAAGCATCACACACTTATACGACATGAAGTGAAACATGAAGAGGAATTAGTACTTACTCTTTGAACCTGGTTTTGATGTAGCAGAGAGGAGACAGGAAAAGAGAAAGAATTAAAAAAAAAAACATGTTAGATTATATAATATTATGATTTTAACACTAGAATTTTGTCAATATTGGCCACTCTTTTTAAAAATCTTTGTATTTCTATCCGTTTAAACACTAAACTGCAGAAGCAGGAGAGAAACTTTAGACGTTCTCACCAATTTCTATGCAAAGTAGGAAGCACTCAAGCCTCCAGCAGTGACTGTGGGGCTACATGCAAAAACAGCCACTGCTTCTTTCTTAAGTGAATCCTCCACACTTCATATCACCATTACTTATTCCCAACAGAAATTCAATTATTCCACATGAATAAACAGATTCACATTTTAAAATAAAAAAACCTCATCCCTGAATTTAGGCAACAGTGAATTACGTTGACAAGCAGACATGAGACAATGATTTTCTAAATCATTTAATTTTACCAAAGCAATGTCACCACCAACAAAGCGCCATCTGCTACGACAGTTTGTGTGTTAGGCTAATGTCACCATCAACAGCTTTCTGCTGTGTTTGGTCTGTGCATTTGCATAAGGACAACCACTCCGCCCATCTGCCGTCAATAAACATTTCCCAAACATCACCGTTTACGGAACGCTGGCAGCATACAGACGATTAGCGGGGATAAGAACCGGGCTCCTGCCAACTAAGAGTTCAATAGCCTCGCTAACGTGAACGATGCTTCAGACAAAGAGCATCATATTTCATTTTTGCACAGTGTGTGTGATGCGTTAATGAGTGAGATGGAGCTAGAGACGGAGAGAGGCAGAGAGAGAGAGGCAGAGAGAGAGAGAGAGAGAGAGAGAGAGAGAGAGAGAGAGAGAGAGAGCGCTGTTTACTGCGTCTGTCAGCCCGAGACGATTGAGTAGTGTGAAGATGAACTGTGACAGTCACAACTGGCTGTAGATATTTGTCACAAATAAGTGTTAATTAATCTGCTTTCAGAGAGCATGAGAAGGGAGATAAGCCCAGCAGAGTCAGCACGTCTGATATGAGAGAGAGAGAGAGAGAGAGAGAGAGAGAGAGAGAGAGAGAGCAAACAAGCGTGACGCGCTCTTGCCTTATCTCAAATATGTGAAATAGACAAAGCCATTTGTGTTTTTTCATTCAAAGGATGAATATCAGATTTTTGTCAGGAGGAGAAGTTTTACAAGTACAACACGATATCTGTCATGGTAATGGTCTACCTAATCAAAATATATTTCCCTCTTCACACCCTGACAACCAGTTAAAGAGGATTAATCGATTACAGAGGCCTCTGATTATCTCAGAGGCGAGAGTATACTCACTGTTTGTAGGTGACCATGACGATGAGGATGGCGGGGATGCAGCAGAGGATGATGATGATGGCCAGAGCCAGGAGCGCTCCCTCCGTGTATCCCACGGCCTGAGCCGCCTTCTTCACACTGGCCACGATGTCCGGAGAGCGGATCTCCAGGATGCGGCCGCCCTCGCCGAGGTGCGGCTGGAACTCCTTGTTGATGTCCAGCACGTTGCCGTCGAGAAATCTGTGATTTATTAGAAATAATGAGCGCAGGAGAATAATTGGTTTTCAAGCAGAACAGAGCCACTGAGTTTGTAATTTATCTTAATCTAGTGAACTTCTGAATATCATGTTTATTTGAAAGCCTCTATAATCAATATTGCTTTATAGTAACGATATATAAAATGACAACTTGAAAACTTTGCAGTGAGTTTCTGCTCATAGTTTATCCATCTAGTCTGCAACTTTACTAGTCTGTACTTCTGGTACACCGCTCTCTCGCTTGTTTTCAGACATGAACACTTTGCCTTTCACATATCAAGAAGGCAGCAGCCGGATCAGACGTGTTCACATTAACAGGAAATTATCTGGAACATTCAGGTGAGCGCTGGGTAAGACGTGCCGGAGGGAGGACATAATGGAGAGGCTTTAAATTAAGCTGCAGAAATCACATGTTTTTGCACGTCAACACCTTTTTTAGTTTTGCATGTCGTGTGTTAGAAATATCATCAACACACCCACTCACTGGCTGTGAAGCTGTATTCACTCAGACATTTTCTATATTTCTTTTTACCACGGGTCTGCCAGGTAAAGTTATGGAAAATGTCTCGGGCCTGTCTGAAAGTAGCTGTCGTGTCATTTTTATGACAGCAGGCAGCTGCTGTTAGTGAAAAAGCTCTAAAAAGTCACTGTGCACTACCTGCTTAACACCGACTGGTCAGTGACACAGTTAGCGACAAGCTGCTGAACACATTTGCTTAAAAACCCTCATTTGCTGAAAAAGAATTATTTGAAGGTCAATGACATCTGGTAATTTTACCATCACATTTCGAGAGCTGGAACAAGAGACTGGGGATCGGGCAAACTGGAATATATTTTTTACCTTTAACTCAAAATGATTTTGGCCACGAAAAATAAATAAAAACGTTGCGTGACCTTTCTGCCCACATGTGTTGATTCACATGTGTTTTCAATACAGAATTTGCACCACACACGTGTATATGTGCAACCGACTCACTGATGTTCCAATAACCGGTTGCTTCAAAGTGGCTTTCAAACATCCCGAGCAGACTGCCACATCCAATTACTGTCATTTTTGTTTTGCTATAGGTGAATGGCTTAATGGCGATGAAGGAGAGTCCGGCACTCAAGGTGACATGAGGACACTGCACAACACAACAATCCACTCGCCGTTTCTCTTCCTCCCTCTGTGATCTGACAGCAAAGTCACACATATATAACATGCAATTACCCCCCCCAACATTGTCAGACATGCACAGCATGCATAAAAGACCTTTCTCCTCTAATCTAAAAAGCTCTCCATATCTAAAGGAGCAGTTTGTTATTAACGAAGGAGACTCTTTTACTGTAAAATTAGCTCTGCTCTCTGAAAAGCTGCCACTTGTGATCAGGGCGATGGTCGCTATTTTTGGTTTAAAAAAAAAAAAACAGAAGCTTCTTTTAACACGCCCTGCTCATGGCTGCAGCCTCAAGCGCCCACTTAAAACAAAAAGGCTGTGGCGGTCGTCTGATGGTCAAGGACACTGATATAATAGATTCAACATATACACAAAGCACCTCTAAATGTCCTTTGAGTGGAGGATTTCCAAATGAAGGGAAACTGTCATCATCTCATTCCAAATAGAAAGAAGAGGAGGCCACAGATTTGGAGAATCAAAAGACGGAAGGGGACAACCGTTTCATATTGACTGGAAACTCTCATGCTCTAGTGGAACTGGCTTTTCAAGGTTGGCGTCTGATTGATTTGACAGAAGGGCTAAGAAACACGGGAACAAAGAAGTTCTTGTAAGCCCCTTTTCTGTCGTCAACCAGTGTTTCAACACACTTTCACAGAGAGATCCTGGACACACGGGTATTACATCTCCATCTCTACATGTCCCCAAACCAAAAAGAAATAAAATCTACAGCGGACATAATCACCAGGTTCCCGGAACAGCCTTCAAGGCACCGGCATGACGGATTGATGGACTGACTGAAATACACCCATGCCCTCACTCTCATTTTGTGCATCCCTAGCCTCACCTCGCCCTTCTCTCCCTTAAATCTGCCCCTCTACTCTGACATATGACAGATTTGGTGCACCTGCAGGATAATCAAAGTCGTATAAAGAACCTAAAGGCGTTGAGAAAGTGGAGACGCTGTGGGAGAGGAGAGATATATGCTGACTCGCTGTGCGGACAGAGGGGAAGGAGAGAGACATGCAGGGCATCAATTTCATCCAAATGGTGGACTGGACTTTTTGCAATAGAAATTCACCCACTCACTTGAAAAGCTCCTGGCGTGAAATGGCCCTGTTGGTGAGCGGGTCGATGGCGTACACCATCAGGTCCGTCTTACTGTAGTCCTCCAGCTCAAAGCCATCGCCGTGACGACGTGGCCCAATCGCTTCTACAATCACTTTGGCACCTGGAATCTGGTCCTGGACGTGGCGCTCCAGAATACTGAAACGAACACAAAACGACAAGTCAAACTCAAAAAAGTAAAGAAATCTGTCATTTCTTGATCAATACTGATTATTCTTTGAGGATCACAGGGGAAGCTGGAGCCAATCCTGGCGTCCACACTAATCCGGAGTTTGGAAACACGGATGGCCTCGTTTTAGTTTAAAAGCTCCCGGGCTGCGTTTGTAATCTGGATGGGCAGATAAGGAGATGTTTTGGAAACGGTGACACACTCCCCCACATTCGCATCTTGATTGGTTCTGACTCGATTTCCAGCGGTGAATGCAAAACTCCACTTTGGCGTTGCTTGAAAAAATAAATACTTTTCACTATAAATCTTCCTTGATCGTAGTATTTTCATTAACTAAGCAACCAATAGACAATCATCTCACACATGCTCAGTGTAGGCGAATGGTCATATGATGTACATTTTCAGCTGCGTTACCATACAGTGTAGATTGGGGATTATTACTGATGTGGAGCAAAAAATGCCTAAGAGGATAGAGATCGTTTTTGTTTTAAAACGCATTAAAGTGGATGTAGCCTTAGATTCTCCAATTAAACAAATCCCGATCTGCTTGTCTTTGGACTGTGGGAGGAAGCAGCGTACCTGCAGAAAAGACCTACGCAAACACGGGATGAACAGGCAA
Organism: Hippoglossus hippoglossus; assembly: GCF_009819705.1. Classification (NCBI taxonomy): domain Eukaryota; kingdom Metazoa; phylum Chordata; class Actinopteri; order Pleuronectiformes; family Pleuronectidae; genus Hippoglossus; species Hippoglossus hippoglossus. Next base: position 9,466,816 of record NC_047165.1, read on the forward strand.
AACTCCACAACGAGAGATCACAGCTGAATTCTGAGAACTTCTTACTCCGCACCACCATGCCGCCTTAAATAAAGAAATATTGGCGCAAATACTGAAGTTGGTACATCATGTCTAGTCTAAAATAAACCAAAATCCAGGTTCACCTTAGTTCAAAGCATTTCTGGCAGCTCTGCGCCCACAGCCAATGTGAGAGCCACCAACCTTAAGCACTACACTCTGGCAATGTTTGTGCCATTGGGCAGCAGCTTGTTTCTCCACACTGGGCTCTTGGCAAAGTGAGACTATCATAATCCTTTTTCAGGCTGGGAGAAATCCACACCTCAAATTACAGCCAATAAAGGAAAGCCTTTGCTGTCTACCTTTGCCAAAGAGGATAAACAGTTTGAGCACTCAGGTAAAATGGCCCTGGATCATCACCAGCACTGTGAAAAATTGCAGACCTCTCAAATGACATCACTGCAAAGAGCTTAACATGACTAATGCGTGTGCTTTTTCAGCCCAGACAGCGGTGTCACTTGAGTGGGAGGGACACAGAAAGCTCTTGAAAAACAACTATTTACACCAATTTCCCTTTCAGATGAACTAATGAAGCTAAACACTGTGCCCCGAGAGCTGCCAAGAGATGTGTCATGAATCTGATCATCTCAATCTCGTCATTAATTAATTAGAAACTCACTCCCGAGGATAGACTCATTGGCTAATCCATGATCGTATCTTCTGTTGATGTCTATGTGACGTTGATTTTTATTAGTGCCTGTTTATTTTAAGTAGTTTGCAGCTGAAACAAGTTATCGTAGTGGGAAAAGCACTGCACAAAAGGATTCGATTCATTTTCCAGTGTCTTCTTATCACACAGCTTTATGTTTAATTCAAAAAACTTAAAAATGATGCCTTTAGAACGCAGGGCTTGGAGGTGGGGCTAATTCAAATGGTCATCTCCAGCATTTCAAACCGCTGGCAAAGACGTCTTGTCCTGAGAAACCCGGGGCTGAAGCAACTGTGTCAGAAGATTGTAGTGGTCCAGATTTATTTGAACCACTGGCACAGGCTGCTGTTGTCTTGGCCGCCAGGAAACTCCTCTATCTTTATACAACATTTCTCTCACGAAACTGTGTGTGAGAAACAGCCGGGGCTGCTTGAGGATGGGGGACATCTCTGAATGCTTGACGATGTGGTGGTTTAGTTTCAGAATAGCTATGGAGCTGTTTACCTCTTTCAATTAGGTGTTCCCACTCTGCTGAGACTTTTAAGACTAGACTGAAGAGCCACCTGTTCTCTAAGGCGTTTGACTGCCCTTGACTAAGTCTTGTTTACTTCTTGATTCAATGATTTGTTTTCAGCCTGTTTAGCATATTTGTATGCCGAGGGGTTTGCTCTGTGAACTCATCTTAAGCGTATAAGGGGGCTTTTACTATTATTTGATATAGTTTTTTTTAATCTCCTCTTATTCTATGTATATATCATGACATAAACTACGTCAGCGTTGCCCTGCAAGGTCCAAGAAGGTTTGAAACACTAGGTGGTGTAATGAGCCATGTTCAACCCAAAACTTCTGATTATTTTTAAATTTGTAATGTAATGTTATGTATTTCCTCAAAGCCAAAAAACACACATTTAAGTGTGCAGTATCTCTTTAGCAAAAAAATGTACTCATAGTGACATTGATAATTTGGTTTTACATTCATATTTCAGTCATGTTAAATGTTTTCTTACCGAATGAGCTCCTCTTTTTTCTCTTCCACTAAAGTGGGAGGGACAGTGGACACAACAACTTGCATGTCCAGCGCGTTGACCACAGAAACCTGAGAGAGAGCAGGAGAGAAGGAAGGAAAGGAACAAAGCACCAGGGGGTAAAGGAGACAGCAGATAATAGAGATAAAGACTGATTTAGCCATTTATTCACATGCCCTACAGTGATTTTGGTTCAACCTATTTAAATGCCTCTTTCCTCGAACCAAATGAGACCCTCTAACCGCCTGCCTGTATTGGTGCCATGCGGCAAACTTGACAAGCCCTAATTCTGACCCCGCAGTTAAGTGCACGGGCAACAGCCTCTGTGCTCTGCAGCCAAATCTCCCATGCGGCTCCTGTGAAATTAGCTTTCCCCTTGAAAATTAATGAGCACCGTGGTTAAGCACTCGCTGCTCCCTCATATCCAGGTAATGTCCCAGACCATCCTTCTGTCTTGTTAGTGGGCTTGTTAGCCGGCCACATTTCAATGAAACAAAAGAGAAAATAATAATCCTGCTCACAGTCAGGAGAGATGAGAAACGGGGACAAAGCTGAGTCTGGGAAATGATTGGTAAAAAGAAATTCACGCATAACAACATAATAAACTTATTAGTACATAAAAAATGATATAGACTTTCCTTGACTCTCATACTTAATGTGCAGCTTGTGGTTGTGTTTTATGGCTGGCATCTTTTGATCTATTGTTTTAATTTTATATTTTCTCCTTTATTTAACCATTGAAATACGACATCCTGTCTGCCAGGGAGTTATTGGCAGCAATGAAATAACAAGTTTTAAATATAAATACAAACACACAAAAAAAACATACTTAAGCACAGCAAACTGATTAAAATACAGAAAAGACATAGAAACATAGAGGAATCAATGGCAAAATGAATGATGCTAAATATAAATCGCATATTAAAGCAAATATAATTACATAATTATTCTTAAATTACTCCTACAATCCTATCTCATAAAAATATCCTTCATAAAATGCTAACAGGTTACTCCGATCTTACTGTGGAAGTCTCACACAACATACAATCAGTATTCCACTGGTGTGCAGGTGACACTAGGGACATATTGAGCAGCTGACACACACAGTCAATGCACATTTACTACACATATACATTTTATTGATCGACACAAACATACGTGACACTCACCACCACTTCGGCACTGCTGCTGAGGCCTATCCCGTAGTCGTCTGTGGCAATAACCTCAAACTTGAAATAGGACCTGCGCATATTTCGAAACATCATGGCCGACTTGATGATGCCCGTGTAGGTCTCGATGACGAAGCTGTCCTGGCCCTCCGGCGTGGGTGGGATAATCAGGCGGTACGCCATGGCGCTGTAATTCCCGGTGTCCTTGTCAGTGGCCTGTTACACACACACACACGATGCACACAAATACACAATTAGACAGAGAAATGTCTGTGTCAAGTAGAGAAAGCAATTAGAACATTTAGAGGGGTAATCAGGAGATGACTGGCACACCCACAGAACTTGGCTGGATACACAGGTGTTGCCATGGACGACTCCAGGTTACCAAGGGGTGATGTTTCTGCTTATGGTTGTGAATAAGTCCTGATTCAGGTGTAGGTGGTTTGTTTGGAGGTCATAAATGTCAGAGAGGAATGATAAATATTTGCTTGGCAAAAGTTGGAAACAGTCTGAAAGTATAAAGGACAGTTTATGTATTCATCCATTTACTTTAATAGAGAAAATACATTTTAAGAAACTCACAAAATCTAAATGCATCTCACTACAGGATAAACATGAAGAAAAGTTTGGGATAAAAAAATTCCACACGATTTTTGAGTTTTATCCCGGAAACAACGCTCAAACATGTCACCATGGAAACACAGAAACACATTGAAATTTGTTGAAACGCAAAATATCAAAAGGCTCAACTTCACTACCTCATTAGCGTTTGTGTGGTTTCCTGAAAACTCAGAAAGGTTTGAAATGATGACAGACAAGGAGATGGACAGACTGACGGATGGATGCACTGACGGACATCCTCCCTCTGCATTTCATAGCGGGGGAATAAAAGGGGACATTGTTTATTCAGACCACTGTAGAAATAAAAAGTCCCTAAAGATTTAACCTGAGCCAGCATCAACCATCCACCATCCGCTGCTTGAGCTCTTGACCGTGATGGTGCCTGTTTGGCTCCGAGCATATTGCACTAGTGGCAACTCCCCAATCATTGATATCACAGGACACATTTTGCCTTTGACTGCTGATGGGACACCCTGCTGTGACATCAGCGAATAGTGCCGACAGCGCAATATACTTGAAAGAGTAAACAGAAAACCCAGCAGATGGGGTTATCTTCCATGTGCGATTCAGTGTTGATTTGCCCCGTACATTCCCCTTTGATGCATCAATCCTTATGTTACTTAATTATTCTGCAGACACGTAACAAATCAAAATAATTCAATTTATTAAATTTTCTCATTGACACAGACCATCACAGCTGTCTGGTTTTAGGTTGGAGCAGATTTCCCTTTTACCTTCCTTGCTTTGTTTGCATGGTGCTACGTTATGCTTTATTAGCACCCTTGGAGGTCTACCATTATAATGTTAACCATATAGCCAAACCATTATAACAACTTAAACTGCCTGAAGTGGTGAACACTGACAGTTCTGCACATTTTCACCACAGCAAACTAAAACAAGATGTGAAAGATTGAAGTTTTTAATTTTCGTCCTCCTACTGGCCGGGATATTTGCTCATTTCCCCCCCCATGCAGGTGTCCTCTTAAAAGGAGCTGACAGGAGAGAAGAGAGCTGCAGCTGGAGGCTCATAAATTATGTGAAAGGATTCGTTTCATGCTGCTGCAGCTTTACCTATAGTAACGCACTGTAGGGCGAAAAGAAAAGGCAAGACTTCCTGACATTAAAGTTGACTTTTTCAGTTTCTTTAAACCTGCAAAAACTGCTCTACTCTCAATTTGGGGGTAGTGGAAGTGAGTTGTGAACAAGCTGACATCATCTTTTAGTGGTTGTGGAAAACTCACTTTTTTGCACCACCAGCAGTTATAACGCAACATTATTATTCATTTGGAGTCATGTTTCTGGCCACATTGATACTACAATGGTCCACGTTCAATCTCTTTTAGCTCAGTTTTGGGTCTCTACCAACTCCCATGGGAAATATCTGGATCTTTTTAGCTGATAAATGCTCAATGACGTTTACAAGCTTGATGCTAACTGTGACTGTCCGACAGTTTGTGCTGAACTTGGAACCATAACTGAAAAGTTGAGGGTCAGACAGTTCAACAATGTGCTAAGTCAAGAGGAGCTGCAGGTTTAGGTGAAAATTCTCTGTTCATATGAGCGATGCCTTTCATAGTAGACGCCGTCAGACTCTGATACTTTGTTACTGTAAAACCATTAATTATAGCTGGATGGTGGTACGGAGGTGGAGTGGTTAGCGCCGTCTCCTCACATCAAGACGATCGTGGGTTCGAACCTGCCGGCCGGTATGTTCTCCCCGTGCCTGAGTGAAACGTCTGTGGGTACTCCAGCATCTGCCGACAGTACAAAGACATGCAGGTTGGGTTGATGTGTGTTAATGTGTTGTGTGAATGGCTCCTTGTCTCTGTATGTGATAGACCGGCTGACGACCTGTCAAGGGTGTTCACTGGGATTGGCTCCAGGCAAGCTAATGAATGTTTTCAGTTTGAAAACCTATTAAATTCTAGAAATGACTTTTTGATTTTTTTGGGTGATATTTAGAGAAGAAAATGACAGGGGTAAAAAAAAAAGAAGAAAGAACCTCTAACCCTGAGAAACGACGTATAATTTATGAGGATCATAACTTCCATGAAGCTTGTTAGATCACTTTATGTCACAGCAGGGAAAACCTACTTCCCCCCCCCCCTCCCATCGACCTCTGAGGCACAAGTGGTGACTGGCCACTGCGCTCACACACCGGCATCAATTTTCAGAGTGCTCGTCTGTGGCGACTGACACTGATAAATAGGAGCAATCTCTCTTTTTTTCCCTCCAGCTATTGGCAGAGGAGCGGGAGGTGGGGGGGCATGTTACCAATGAAAGGGCAGCATAAATCAACACAGTGAGGGCGAGATATCCTCAATGGGTAAAGACAGTGTATATAACAGCATCATACAGCTGTAACAGCCATGGACACAGGGGAGAGAACTCACTGAGGGAGGTTTGTTCACAACCTGCTGCAAGACAGCGAATAAAAATGTATTGATCCTGATGAATGAAAATCCTCCACATCATTTAAATATTTTTGGTCATGATGTAACCCTCTGTTCCTGGTGTTATGGTGTAAAGTTACGATGATGGAGAATATTGTAACTTTTTGTTTTATCCAATAGGACATTTAGGTGAAAATGTGTCATAAATTCCTAAAAAGCTATTTTGTAATGTCCTTGACTTTCGACCTTCAAAAATCAGCTCATCCTCGAGTCCAACTGAGCATTTGTGCCAAATTTTAAGAAAGCCCTTTAAGTCTTGTTGTGACAATGAGACAGAAGGACGGTTGTTGCAAAAACATAACGTCTCTGCTCACAGCAAAAAAAACAAAACATCTTTGAAAGCTTAAGCCATCTCCTTGATGTTTAGAAAGCTTTTCCCCATCTTTGAAATAGGAGGGCAGGTGGTGAAGGAGGAAGTCAAGAGTGGCCATCATCTCGCTGCCCATGAATCTTATTACTTACTTCTTATAAAACAGGGTCGAGTAAGTGTCGCGTGTTGCAGAGTGTAATCGTGTAATCAACCTTTCCTGCGACACACCAGAGTTTTACCTTGACATTGAAAGATTTTTCAATTAACTTTTTCACACCATTGAAATGAGACGTTGGGAGTAAATAACTCAATTAAATTAAATTTCCTTTGCGTCAAATTACAAGATACATTCTTTCAAGGCACTTGTATGGTCCAGAGCTTATAATGAAGGAACCCAATGAGCAGGCACTTGGCGACAGTGGAGAGAAAAAAAAAACTCCAACAGAACCAGACTCAGCGGCCATCTGCCTTAACTGGGTGGCTTGAAAGGAGAGAAATAGGGAAGTGAGGAGTAAAAGGGGAAGTGGAGAGAGGGAAGAAGAAGGAGCAGAAAGTAGGGGAAACGGGGGAAGTGAGAGAGAGAGAGAGAGAGAGAGAGAGACCTGGAACAGTTGTGTAACAGATATATTTAAACACTGTAGTAAATGTCTATGAGTGACTATTTGTGGTTTTATCATACATCAAAAGTGTCTGAATTCGTCAAATGTTGACGATATTTCAAACGATTATCTCAGGAGAAGGGGATGCGCAGCTTCATTACTAATTAAGTCCAACGCTTCACACTAGCCGTACTCCAAAGAAGCTTTGGCCTCTGGGAAAATTTAAGATAGCACTTGACCCATAATTCCACACTTTGATGTTGATTCCATGTTGAGGGAAAGACGGGAAAAAAGTCAACATGGGATGGTTGGTTGGTTGAAGCCACTGAACAGTGTTCAAGAAATTTACACTGTTACTGTGCGTCATTTGAGCCTATATGCAAAAATGTTCTTTAGAGGAATTGGGTGTTGTGCATGATTGATCAGCCATTATTTTGTATCTATCTCCATCATTCATGATTCCAGAAGATTCCAGTAACGGCCATTAAAAACTAAAGGAGCCCAAGTTTTCTGTTGCTGCCCCCATGAAGCTCTGGAACCGTCTCCCTTTCTGATCTAAGCTTTTAATCTTCATGAAAATTCAGCTTTCATCTGTCATTTGATTCTGTTAATGCTTATTAATACTTTTATACTTTTTATTCATGCTTATGTTGCTCGTCTTTGCTTTGATTTTAAAGCACTTTGGCTAATATCCAGTTGTTTTAAATGTGCTATATAAATAAATCTGACTTGACCTTAGCATAAAAATATGATTATTTGATTTTTTTAGTGGTGATTGGTGCTGTATCTTCTTTGTCTGTATCTCTTTACCTACTGTACACGTATCGCTCTTTTATGCTTAAACTCAGGTTTGAAATTGTCAAACCCAATAAAGCATGATTCACGTTGCTGTACAAAGCCCTTGAGGAGAAGTTGTCTTCGTCCTAAAAGAGCTTTTATAAGTTATAACAAAGATTAAGGCTTAGCTCCTTTCCTGCGGTAAAAACCAACGCCAGAGTTTTATTTCAAACCATCAATAAAGTGAACATAATCCCCGGCTTTCCCCAGGTGTTCTTATCTTTTTACTTTCAGACGGCAACACATTTCTGGCCTATTTTGGTAATGATGGGGGAAATATGATCAGCCTCCTCCTTTTCATCATCTGATGATTTTGGTTTATTTTCAGATGTGCCTGAAGGTCAGAAACACTTTTTCTGCATCTTCCTCCACGACCTTTGTACTTGCCCACAGGATATTACACCTACTTCTTTCATTAAACACGCTCCAGAGACCGAAGGGCCTGTGTCCAGCGCCTGTTATACTGTAAATAGCCATTAACTATTAATCTATTTGTGTTTCCACTTGGGCAGTTTTCCTCTTTCTAATGATAAGCAGCTGAAAATCAGGTTGGAGCTATAGGGTAACTGTCCTAAAAGGCGGATTATATCTATTAGGGATTAGATAGCAATCAATTCCCCCCAGCAAAACTGCAACACAATGGGAGTTCTGCTTATTGGCATTGACACAGTAGTATCACATCAAAGATGCAGCTTAGTCTTGGTTAGTCTACACCCAGTTGTGCTCCGGGGAATTAATGTGAAAAACACACCTCGATCGACCTGTCACATTATTGGTTTTTCCATCTATAAGATAATATGCTGTGATCTCTGGCCGAGCCGGCATTACCACGGTGGAAAAGTCAAACTGGATGGGAAACAAACACAGTCTGGATTTGGTTATAAATCATGGAACTTGCAATCGATGATGACTTAAAGTGTAACTATGCAAATTACAAACAAAAAAATAGAATTTTTGCCAGAAAACATGAAGAAATAATATTTAAATCTCTAAACCTCTATAGATTTAGCCTCACTAGATAGGCAATGTTCACAGTTCCCCTTTTTCCACCCTGAGTAGTCTCTTTTGGTTTTTCTTTCAGGCTGCACACAGAACCAACAACTCTCAGTAAAGGCAGTCTGCTTGTTCAGCTCGCTCGTTTGAGCATATGGTAATTATAATACATCTGAACTTTCGAGGGAGGATGGAACAAGGAAACTGGTGTTCAGAGGCGTCGGTAACAAAATGTACCTGAAAAAAATATGACAGCGACAAGAATAGGACTTTAAAGAGTGAGTGTGAGATGATCCCCCCCCCACCTGCAGAGGAAATGGCGCCATGTAATGATGTCATTTTTTATATTTAGTTGGTTTTATATCTCCATTGGATATGGAGATATAAAACCAACTAAATATAAAAATTGTTAAAAGCATTATTCAAAGTAGAGCTTACAGGTGACTATTCAGCAGGGCCCCGTTCACAAACTCTAACACCCACCTACCTACGCAAAGACAGAAGCACAGGGTGGTACTGCGAGCGAACGAGTGAAGCCTCTTTAGCAGAGCGGGCTGATAATCAGACAGGATGTCCAGCCATGCTTCTGTGAACATACTGGAATTACACCGACCAGATCTCTCTGATCCCACCTGCTCGGGAACAAGGCCGACAGTGGGCAGAGCGAAATTGAGGAAGAGATGTAGCGAGTGATAGGGGGAGGAGATGAAATCGTGCCGCAGAGAGCACATCGGATGAATTCTCCCACCATGGCTGCAGGGTGAGCGTTGAAGAGGTGGAGGCAGAATCAGGCCCTTTAGTTTCAGCCTGTTTCCATGCATGCTGATACATAAGCCGGTAACTGATGTTTTCTTACCACTATCTTGAGCACGGAGCTGAAGATCTTGGTGTCCTCCGTCACGCCGCCTATGTAGAGCTTCCTGGTGAAGACGGGAGGGTGGTCGTTCTCGTCAAGCACCTCAATAAACACCTTGGCTGTGTTCGCTGCAAAAAGCAGATATTGCAAAGGATGTGAATAAGTCTCTGTCACAATACAGATCTACAGCACGTAGCTATCATAGTGGTAAAACCTGCATAAAGAACATACAGCACTCAACTCCACTCTCTCTACTTCAATGTACCTATCCAAGCATCTGATAAGGGGATATTGCAGAAGTGCTGCACCCTGTCAAAATAAGAATTGGGACACACAGGCCCGGAAAGATGAGAACATCACGGTCACTAACTGTTAAATAAACACGTCTCTGAAGTCGTCTGTACTGGCGCTGATCAAATGCTGCACAATTTAGCCTCAAAATTGTCTTGTCGATATAAATTTTTCATGGTCATCAACTCGTCCACAACTTCAAAAGAGAGCCGGAAATGATTTCCCAGACGCTAGTCATCACCGAAAAACATCTCAGTCTGTCAACAAGATGCTGGCCATCACCAATTTTAAATAAACTTCCCTCTCATCCGAGGGCAGGCGTTCTGAACAATTCTGAAAGTTTGACATATTTCGAAAGTGAGGAGTAAGATTCACTGAACTTTTTCAAAAAATCACTGCAAATACAAATGCTTCTCGCTTGGTTTGATTATGACCGAGGGTAGCTGAGGAATCTGTTTAAGAAAATCCCTCTTCATTTTCAGCGATATATCCCTCAACTCTTAAACCAACACGACAGCGTGAAACAGCGTGAGAAGGCACTTCGGTGAACTCTGCGTTAATCAATCAGGAGGTTAATTTTGTTTTGATTACAACAAATATTGTGATTCAAGAAAAACTCAAGTGTCTGAAGTGCTAATGACTTCCCCCTTCCCCTGATAAGTAGAAAACAACCGAGCCAATTTGTATTCTGTTTACCAACCAATTAGTGATAACATTCACAGTGATATGAGCAAAATATTGCTCCATGAATTAATGAAAGTGACAATAAATACTTGGCTTCCGAGTCGTTATTTGTGAGTGAAGACTATCTCGCATTGTTGGTGTTTTTTTTTTGTTGAAAAGTTGGTTTTCTCCACTACTCGCTGCACGACAGCAGCATCAATAAGCAGCTGTGAAAGTTTAACAGGCGAGCGTGACCATGATTTGGGATAACATTTTGAAGGGCAGACAAAAATCAAGCTGGAAACGCCGTGAGAAAGAAAGAAGGAAAGGAGATGTGTCATTTTGAAACAAAATCCGCTGGTTAACTGGTCTTTTTATGAGACTTCTGCTTTTAAAATATTTTTTTTTAACTTTGACCGCTTGGGGTAGCTCATTCAAAACAATAACAAAAGAATAGAAGATAGAATTTGATGACGTTGTGGATCAGCTTGCTGTCTTCACCACCATCGCTGATGAAAATCTAACGGACGCAATGCGAAAGTTTTATTCAAGTTATGCAGCAAACGGAGGTGAGTAATCATGATTGATTACGAGTGACTATTACAAAGAGTGGAAGGAACAATCTGTCAACTGGCTGGTGTTGTGTTTTTCCTTAGTCGTACTTTGTTTTCCCCAACGAATGAAGCAGATGACGCAATCAAAAGATGTTGAAAATGAAACCTTGAATTGGGGATTTTTCTGAGTTTGAACTCTGTTGGAAACATTTTGGATCATTTAAGTACACAAGTCAACAAAATATGTAACATAGGTCTAGTTTAGACAGTTTGATAAAGATTTTTTTACACATTATGTCTTTAAAAAGGAAACCACGCTTAAAACATTCATTCCCCTAATTTGTGACATTTACACGTAGGCAAAGTGCAGCATTAAAACTGTACGTACAGTGAAACATTCTTCCAGCACTGCAGTTTAGGTAAAAAAAAAAAAAGCCCTGTTCAGGATCATTTTTCTTCTGGCGCCGCACACAAATGTAAAGTTGTGGGGCATTGGAAGTAAGGATGCACCGGGGGAATGGGACAAACAAAAACACAGCACATCAAATTACAAGGAACAAATGCCGTAGTGTGGGAGGGAAGACTCTAAGGGCCGGGGGAGAGGTCTACACAGTCTCTCTCCCCCCCTCCTCTCTCTGTAGAAAGTGGCTTTATTCCATCCTCCAAGTATCAGGACAAAAACATAAATACAGTCTACACAGTCTCTCTCTCTCTCTCTCTCTCTCTCTCTCTCTCTCTCTCTCTCTCTCTCTCTCTCTCTCTCTCTCTCTCTCTCTCTCTCTCTCCCTCCCTCCCTCCCTCGTAAAGATGCATGATAGAAACTGGTCCATTAAGAGGAGGGATTGCCGCTATAGCAGATTAAGCTCGAGTGTGCCTAAGAGTGCATTATCGTTTCAAAAATATGTTTAATTAAATCTGGTCTCATATACTCCTGCATATGCACATGAATATCCGGCTGTGCGTAGACTATGTGCATCACATATACACTGCATGAGTCCTAATGGGGCAAAGATAATCTATCTGACAAATCAGTCCCGTAATGCTCTGATAATTTAAACTCAATACAGACTCATTAATGAGAGGAGAGATGTTCCCTGTCATGGAGCCTGATCTGCATAACAATAACACAAGTGAGACGAGTGAGAAAAGAAACGGCTTCACTGCCAAAAGAGGTTGTCAGCCTGACGATGCCAGTTGAGCTCTCTTCCTCGTGTGTGTGTGTGAGAGAGAGTCCTCGGCTTTACAGCTATCAGATAAGTGAGGCGTGTGTGCATTTTGTGTACTTGTAATTGTCGGTACGCGAGAGACAGACGGCGCGAGATGGAAAGAGGCGGGAAGGATAGGTCATTGATTATTCATTGGTAGCTCAAATGGATTGAGAGTGAGGTATGAAACCCATTTGTTTTTGGTACTTCATCCATCATTATAGCAAAACTTTCATCAGTAAACAGGATACATAGCAGCCTAATGATATTCCAGCTGAAGCATCCAGAGATTGCAGTCTGAAGGTGTAAGTAGGCTTCAGACCAAATGCATCAGTCCGTCAAACAGTGTCTCAAAACCCTAATTTCAGGCGGCGGATGCATCTGACACTTTTTGTAACTTTCTGGAACAGATAATGATGCTTGCTTTATGCAGCAATGACCAGGTACGGCGGAGAGGAGGCTTCACCTTATCTCTCAGCCTCCGTTCAAGTACCTCCATCCCTTTTTATGTGTTTACAACTGAGTGCGACACCGTGAATGCCTGCGAGGAGAGAGCATCTGAAAGCATCCAGACTACAAAGACGAGGGAAAGACGCTGAACTGTTGGAGGGGGATCAGGGAGTCAGGAGGAGGCTGTGATGTCAGGCTTTCAGCCTCGTTCTTCCAGTGAGTCCGTCGACCGGCATGTTGTACGATCTCGTTTGTTTCATACACGGCGAGGCTTTAAGACTGGGAAAACACTGGAGCTTTATTAACTGAGAGTTTGCTGTGATTAATGTTTTGTCGCCCGCCCTCGTGTTGGGGGGTGGTCGGCCTAAATTGTAACAAATGGGCTATTACGGCTTGTTAGACCCTTGCGACGAAATTTGGACACAACAATTTTAAGGATTTATGATATTGTTGAAGTGAGTGGTTCTTTTCAGTAATCACCGTGACTGAGAGGTAAGAGTCAGATCTCTACACTGCACATGTATCTTGTTATTCAGTATTTTAGAAGCTCTAGACAAGAACTCTGGAAAATGTCCGGACAATTGCCTCCGGACTTTCTCAGGATTTATGAAGAATGTAAGCAGGAGATTTTCCGAGGCGTTCACAACAGCAGGAAAATCTCTGGAGCATTCAGGCGAAGGTTGGCGTCTGAGTAGAGCAGCAGGAGGCAGAACACAGCGTATAAATTCTGCTGTGGAAATCTCATGTTTTTGTTTACAGCACATCGACACTAGAGTCGGCCCTTATCACCAACCGCTCTCAAATCTCGTCGTCCTTCCGAGTTGACGTCTTTGTCTTCTACGTGTGAGGCACTTCTTTTTCATCCTGAGGTATTTGTATTCTTTTTTAAATTTTCAGTTTTGCATCAGTCGCCCACACGCTCGCTGTAAGTTTTCCAGACTTAATCGTGCTGTTTTCTCACGTGGGCTCACTCGATATTTGCGTTCTCACATACAGCCCCTGAGGAGAATGTCCAGAGTTCAGTACATGTCCTAAAACAGCTACACTAATAGCACTCCAGCAGTTTAAGTTTCACATAGGGCGAGTGCACTGCAGGTGGAGCCGAGGGTGGTCACATAACACATTTTAAAAACTCAGTCACTTTAAATGGCATATCGGTCAGACAAGCTGCTTTTTCCAATATGCTTTGGACAAGCGGCCGCTGAGCTGGACACGGAAAGCACCAAATACAGTATAACCTTAGTCAATTTAAAATCAGCTAGATGTTGAATGGAGTGTGAAACTGAACAATCAATCACAGGATGCAGCAAACCTGCCACCTGCCAGTTTACAAATGGTTCAGTGCAGCGAGGAGCGGTAACGGTGCATGAAGCACATGAGCACACAGCTCAACAGAACACACAATGACACATTGTTTCCCTGTTTTTGGTCCAGATTGGCAGCTGAACAGTGCAGGTGACAAAAACTAATATGTAAACGATAATAAACCAAGATCATGGAGATCCGTCGTTATTGTACTTTGTTTTCGTATTCTATAAATGTATGCTTTCCTGCAAGAGAACATTAACATTTCTATTTTTATTATATTTTAGTGGTATGTACACATATACATAAAGCTGAAAAAGCTCAATGTATTCGTGGTGAATGTGATACTTAATACGAAATATAAAAATAGGCTGTGAAAGCATTTCCACAAACTGTATTTAATCATAATCTGTCACAGTGAAGGATTATGATTAAATATAAATGCATCACCTGGAATGACATGAAACATCTTTTTCATCTCCGATACCTCACGGCTCCACCTAAACATCATAGCCGTCTATTTCTTACTTTTGGAAGGAGCGCGCAGGTTTGACATGACGACCACCATCGAGTCCGCCTGGACCCTGAGGACGTAGCTGGTCACATTTTCATAATCCAGGGGTTTAGCTGTGGAGATGACGCCTGTCCTGTTGTTCACCTGAAAATGACCTGGAACCAACAGAAAAACACAGCACATAGCAAAGAGGGAAAAAAAGAACTGTTGACAAAACACATCCCAAGGGGAGTTTTGTTGAAATGCCAATCCACACTGTCTGTAGTGAGTGGCAGCGCTGGAGAAAAAGAGCAGCCATTGGACCGTGAAGAAATCACACACAAAAAAACATTAGAAATTCTAATGGAGGACACTTAAATTATGTTTTTTTAAAACTGTTTTTTTTCAAAATGAATGTCACTTTAGTTACGGCTCTGATAAAGGAAATAACACAGAAATACTTTTGGTCCCTTTAAATGGCACGGACAGACCCTAACTCCTCTGTGTCCGTGGGAAAAGGTCAAGCTTCACAACGCCTATTCTTTCCCTGAGAAGATCACTGCTGGGGCCTGGAGGCAGATTTATGAAACTCTTCTGAAGTCCTCCTGCACTTTCCATGAGCATCTAAGGAAATATGACTCGAGCTCAAGTTTCCACATGACAGAGACAAAGATCACTGCGGGGGAAATCAAGGTCTGCATGGGAAACGGGCCACAGCTTCCCCTCTTTCGTTCTCTTGATACAACGATACATCTGCTAATGGCTCAAAGAACGGAGTTTCGAAATCTGCATCAATTAATAAAAACCCTTGTATGTTTTTTGCGATTCTCTCAACTGCGAGGAAAATCTGCAGTTGTCGGAGAAAGGCTTTGTAGAAGCTGACACTCTGGCACAAATATATATTTTTCTTTATTTTGGGAAAAGAAAACTGGAAGAAGAGGACTTTGTTCTTCAAACACAAAGCCTCTGTCGTAATTGAGTAAGTGTGTTTGGCTGGGAGTGTTTATGGGAAACCAAATGTAAAGAAAACAACATTTCCTTGGAGTTTCTGAATTGCAGATTAATTGATATGATCTGTGGCACATACCCAGTTCATTTCCTGCCACAATGGAGTAGAAGATGGTTTGATTGACAGCAGCAGCCAGGATGGTCCCCACTCGTTTGCCAAACGGAGCCAGCTCACTAACTGGAGAGAACCTGGAGAGGCACAACACAAATCACAAAACAAAAGGTGTGAGGACAGAAGGGATCAATGGAAAAACCTGAGCACAGTGGCAGACCATTCTCACAGTTAGAGTATAAAAAGGGGTAGAGATGATTATAAAGGTTTTCATAAACACTACACAAATTTTAAGAAAGAATCTGTTTAAAAAAGGCATTAAAACGAGTGTATTGTGTTCTTAGAGTGTATATTTATCATGGAGACTGTGCCAATGTTTGGTTATTTATACAAGAGTTTCTATAGTCATTTATATTTTATAACATCTTGGAAAGAACCATCTGCCAGAGGCGAAGGTTTTGACCAGCAGTAAGGTTAAGTGCTGTCAATTCTGAATAAATTTAAGTTTTTTAGGAAAACTATCCTTTTTCCTCCTTTTTTCTCTTAGGAATCCACAGTGTTGAGTGGGTCTTACTGAGTTTGTACTTTTTAAATCTGCTTTGAATAAGAAATCTGTTTAAAAATGATAAAAATTCATATAGTCTAAAAACTGTCAAACAACAACCGTTTATTGTTCGAATGATTTGAATTATTTTGTCATTTCTTTCAGCAGTTCTATCCATTCACTTAAACTTCAGGAGTCTTCAGATGCAGCTACAGCAGATACATGTACC